>NC_132794.1:114149752-114830467 GCF_048418805.1 Vulpes vulpes | reverse complement strand
TTTGGCCTCCGCTAGGAGTTGATGCTCCCGCACTCCTGCTAAGAGCATCTCTATTTCGAAACCACGCGGACGCACTCTGCCAACCTCCTCTGACTGTCTCCAGCCCTCAGAAGCAGGGCTGGCTGCCGTCCTGGCTCGTTAGGAGGAAGGGCGCTGCCCCTGTTCAGTGCCGGAGGCGGAGGCCACGGACCTCGGCCAGCACGAGCTCGGAGCCCGACGTCTCCTGCACACACACGGGCGCTGGCCCTGGCAGCCCCAGTCGCAGGAATTTTCCTGAGAGACTGCGGCCCACCCCGTGCGGCCCAGCGGCACGCACTGTGCGGCCAGTCTGTAACTGGTGGGGACGAGAGGCGACAAGGCAGGGCCTCTTGTTCAAAAGTCACTAAGAGTCTAAGCCCGTGAGGGCAGAGCATCGAGCCCGTATGCGCGGCCCTGGGCGAGGTGCCGGCCCTGCGCCCGTGAAGCCAGCTCTGCTCGGAGCCCCGAGCACGCCCGCTGAGGCGGACGCTCTGGTCAGCTCCGTTCACAGATGGGGAAGCTGAGGCAGAGGGTTCAGTCGCTGGCCCGGAGGCCCACAGCAAGCGAGCGAGGGAGCCAGAAGGCCTGATCGTCCGCGTGAGTCCTGAAGGCCCCTGACTTGGTGGGTCCCCTTCCCGGCCTGGCCCGCCCTGCCCGCTGCACAGCCGCTGACCAGCCCTGGCCGTCCCGAGGTGCCGGTTCTCTGCAAAGTGCAGCTCGAGTGTCCTCTACGTGCTGACCTCTCAGAGCTGGCACGCGGCAGCTCCTCTAGGGGGGCTGGGGTCTCCAGGGCCCCCATCCCTGATGATATGCAGGAGCCACCACTGTATCCTGCCAGCTTCCCATCGCCATCTGGGTGCAGGATCTCAGTCTATCACGACACTGTGAGAAGGGAACCCCCAAAATATTTGATTTCATTTAAATGTGCTGGATGAGGCACAAGGGTGCATAGGAGGTGGCCCGATGCCTCTAATCAGAGGGGGTCCAGGGGTCCCAAGCGTGGCCCTTGCTATAGACACCTGTCTCCTCGGGGACACTCCTCCTGCCCCCAGGACAGTCATCCCCCAGCTTTGGTACTGCTAGACACTGAGGCCAAGTTGGGTATCTGCTAGAGATGGCGCTGGGAGGCTTCTCCTTCCTCTCACCCAGCCAGAAGTCCTAGATTTCAAAAAAAAAAAAAATAAATAAAGAAGACTAGAGAAGGTCAAGGGAAGACCATCAGGTGGGGCCTTGTGAGCAATGGCAGCCACCAAGAGGAGCAAAGAGAAAAAGATGAACAAATGGAGGTCCCTTTATTACTCTGAGTAATAATGATGCCTTGGGCATAAACTTAATGTCTGCACATTTGCATGTCAGAACCCCTTGCTTGCTTCTTAGTAGCAACAGACATATGGTAAGGCTATTTGCTAAATCTGCAAGAGGACCCATTTCCAGAGATTTCAGTGGGAGAGGAAGGAAGGAAGAAAGGAAGGAAGGAAGGAAGGAAGGAAGGAAGGAAGGAAGGAAGGAAGGAAGGAAGGAAGGAAGGATTAAATTCTAAATTCACCCTAATTTATAACTAATGTTCTCAAATACATTTATTTATATAATCATTTCTGATAGTAACTCTCTTAAAGGACATTGCATATTTCTCATTTTGAAGTAGTAAAACTGTTGAGATCTTAGGTATTTCTCCAAATCCTACTTGACAACAAAGCCATTTATTTATAAGAGACAGATGAAAACCCACAGGATTTTGTTTGATGTTTCTTATCTCTCTTTCAGCACAACTGCCATCATCACCATCATCACCACCATCACCATCGTAACCATCACCACCACCATCACCATCATCACCATCATTACCATCATCACCATCAACCTCACCATCACCATCATCACCCTCGCCATCACCCCCACCATCACTACCATCATCACCATCATCACCCCCACCATCACCACCACCATCATCACCATCACCACCATCATCATCACCGTCATCATCAATGCCAGCAGAATCTGTATTTAAAACTCAATATCATAGGTAGAAACTCAATACGAAACCCAGACAAGGGTAGAGCTTCTCTAGTACAAGTATAGTTGGGGCACCAGCCCCATATTCCCTGACATAAGGTGACCTTGGAAGGACAACCCAGCAGAATCCCCAGGGACAATTAGAACAACAGCTTGTGACCAAACTCCTGATAAAAATGAGAAATGGGCTTGGAGACAGGCAGAGATGGGCACAGAGATGGCACAGTAAGTTAGGAGTTAGGAGTTAGAATGCCCCTAATGTCCAGGGCCCATTACTCCGTGCTTTACCCAGATCCTCCCCAGAGGCTGGTGCCTGGCCTACAGCACCATGGATAAAGTGAATAAACATCAGAAATATCTTAGAAGCAGGGCCAGCCTCAGAGTGAGAAGGGTGAGACACTGCCCTTGGGTGCATAAGTGAAGGAGGCCACCCAAACAGGGGTGAGGTAAATGAAATTTCATGCAATGCTTTAAGAAATCAAAATTCATGCAAAAATAAACAAATATCTATCTATCTATATATTTTTTAAGATTTTATTTACTTATTCATAAGAGATGCAGAGAGAGAGAGGCAGAGACACAGGCAGAGAGAGAAGCAGACTCCATGCAGGGAGCCCGATGTGGGACTTGATCCCAAGACTCCAAGATCACACCCTGGGCCAAAGGCAGGCACCCAACTGCTAAGCCACCCAGGCATCCCTCAAAATAAATATTTTGATTAGGAAATCAAAACTTCATATGAAAACAAGATTATCAGTGCCTGACACAAAATAAACTCCAAGTGTGAGCATAGATCATTCATATCTGAAATAAATTACATATATTAATATACAAAAATTATATAATATGCAATCAGAAAAATGAAATAAAAGGAGGACAACAAAAGATATTTTCCAGTGCAAAACAGAATTCTGTAGAAAGGGAAATCAAAACTATAGGCAGAAGCCCGAGAACATACAACAGAGGAGATGGTACACCCAAGTTATCTCCAGTTTGTTGTTTCTAACAGTTCTCAGGTTCTGGTTTGGATTCCAAGCCACTTAGATTGCTTTCTCTGGGAAATGGAGTAATTTGGAGACCAGGAGACATGTGGAAGGAGCCCAAGCCTAGGGTGCTCCTGGGGCAGTGATTTGGGCCCTCAAGAATGATCCATGAGCCTTGTCAAACATGTCCACCCACTAAGCCAGCTCCCACCTCTGGGCCTTTCCACCTGCTGTGCCTTCTTCCCCAGTACCTTTTCCCCAGACTGCCCCCTCCCTCCCATCCTCGCGGTTCTCATCAATCTTCCCAAATGAAGCCTGCACAGGAGGGCCTGGCCTCATCCCCTGTATAGTCGAGTAGTCCCACCCACCTCCAGAAATCTCGAAATCCTTCTTCGTGCCGATATTACAACTGTACCACATACTCATGGCCACCTTCTCTGTGACCAGACCAGATGCTCCATGAGGACAGGGGCCCCCTTTGTGTCCCAGCACCTGGGTTATGGGGAACTCCCAGGTAACACGTGTTGAAGGAATGAGTAAGTCAGAGTTCTGTTGCCAGAGTGGAAAGCAAAACCACAGCATTAGCGAGAGAGCGCATTCACTCAGCGTCTCCTTGCTTTCTCGCCTCAAGCCCGGATTCCTAAAGCATGCTCCAGAGCATCAGTTGTGTGTAGTATATCACCAGGTGTTTTGTGATAAGAAGGATTCTGGTGCCTAATAAACTCCAAAGGCATTTGGCTACAACACGTAAGTGTCCATCATTGATCTGTGGGGGATGGATGTGCTTTCTCCAGTGTATTTGGCCAGACAGCCCCCGTGAGCAGAGCCGTCTGGAAGGTCGAGGCCAGGGGGAGCCCTGGGGAGGACACTGACATGCATGGAGCATTGTAACAATAGCATCGTCTAGAGCTGTTCACCCCAACGTGCAAGGCCCTAGCCTAGGTCGCTATGGGGCACTAGAGCTGAGGCTAGTCATCCTGAGATCTGCTCCAGGGATAAAATGCACACCCGATTCCAAAGACTTCAGGTGGGGGAGAAAATGAAAATATCTCGCTGATGTTTTTTATATCGATCCTATGCTGGCACAATAATATGTAGTATACATTGGATGAGACAAACTTTAAAATCATTTCTACCCGTTTCTTTTGACTTTCACACTGTTGCTACTAAAATAGGTAAAATTCCATAGGTGACTCACAGCACCTTTTCAGTGGACAGTGCCTCACTCAGTACTGACCTGAGGGGTGGATTCTGGGAGGTTCTGGCCCAGAGCCCTCAGGCCTCACCATGCCCAGCTGCTGGGAAATGCAGCAGCTTCTCTGATAATGCTGCAGGTGGAAGTAAAAGAGCAGACCTGGAGTTCCCCTAGGTCCTTATCTGGATTTGCCCCATGGAGCCTCCTGCCTCCCTGAGGATCTCCCGACAGGTGACTGGCCTCCCAATAGTCTCAAGGTCTTTCATGGGAGACCCCAGCACCCCCCCTTCCGGGAGGCAGTAACCAGAGCAAAGGAGCATCATCCATAATAGAGAACGGGTCCCAAATCCACCTGGGTTCATGGTGGCCAAGGTTCTTTTAAAATCTCCATCTGTTTATGTCTTAGAGAACAGAGCTTTCAAAGTCAAGATCTATAGTTCTAATTATTTAAACGTATCTCGCAGACATTGCCAAGGTATCTGGTGTGTACACGTGTCCTAATGGAAAAGGTAATTGATTTTCTCCCCAATTCAGACTTTTGTCCTGACTAATAAAGATCAGGGTGAGAAAACGTATAGATAGGAGCAGAAGTTAGAATTTGCTAGACAATGGCACAGAGGTGAAGATGCCAGGGAGGCTCCTGTGACGCCAAGGAGCAGCTAGTTAGGCCCATGCAACCTTAAGAACATCCCTCAGCCTCTCCTGGGATTGAGGACATAAGTCAAAGTCATCACCTTGATGAGTGAGAGGCCACCTGTGTGGACAGAGGGCCCAGCCAAGATGACACGAGGACCAAGCCAGCCGGATGGGCCCTTCCCTGTCCTGCTTTTCAGGGAGCGGACAGGTTACAGACAGCCCTCTCCTGATCTGCCTTGGGGCCATGCAGGCTGGAAGTGTCTGTTATTATTCTTTTGTTGGCTCCAAATACCCTCTATCCATTCTCTTCAACCTCTTGCAACAGAAAGTTGGAGAACCCTGGCTTGGAGGCAGCAGGTGCACGGACATTGGTCCTCCCTTTGATGATTCAGCAACACCAGGGAAAGCCCGTAATCTGACCAAGCCCCTGGATGTTTTTCTCTGTCATCTGTAGGGTCAGGGTGCCCCTCGCACTAAGGAGCCCTGGGAAAACTTTAGTGCTGCTTTTTACAATCTTCAGTTCTCTGGGGACCCATAAGAATCTATTTCCTCTCTTTTCTCCAGAATGGTTCGCTGCTCCTTTCTCTGAAACGCTGTTCCATCTTTCAAGCCCACCCTCTGCACTTGCAATAAAGGGTGGTCATCAGATAAAACACCTGAATATTAAGATGTCACGCAAGGGACTTTGGGCTCAAGGGGTAATTCCTGCCTTGGATTTGGTTTCTTCAAAGTCTCACCCAGCACCAGTCCTGGGCAGATGCTCCATGTAGCAACCAGTGCTGACTTGGGGATAGCTGACTGTCCCCAAGCTGCTTTGAGATCAGCAAGTCCTGCTGTGAGGAGGGTGCCTCCCATCAGGGGGGGTGCGGGGCTCAGCGCCCCTGGGTCCCCACTGGTCCTGAGCTTGCAGCCCGGCTGGCAGCCTGCCCTGCGCCCCACCCCATGCCCGTGGGCCACAGAGCTGAGCGTGCTGGGAGTCTGAGCGCAGCACTGAGATTAGACCTAAGCCTTTAGTCTCTCTCAAGTCCTTAAATAACTGCCTCTCCAGGCTCCCGTCAACGCTGCTCGGAACAGCCGCCGGAGCCGCATTTTATCTTAATTCTTAAACTCTGTCTTTAAACGTCTCTTTATGGGTCTAGTCTGTGCCCGTCTCTGCTCACTTAACAGCAAGCCCTGCCCTACGGTCCTGCCCCACTATTCAGTCTGTTTGTTCTCACCGGTCTCCCTCATTTAAGAAGGAAGATGAGGCAAGGCCACAAAATCCCTTCAAGGGCTTGGGGACCTGTCGGAACCAGCCTCCAAGACAGACCATACACACTTTCCAAGGCCACCTCCGCCGTGAGCCTCCAGACATTCGGATATTTCTCTAGGACTCAGATCAGAAGAGGTCATAGGTGTGTGCCTTGTAGTTCCATTGGACTTGTGCACTTTCTATCCAGCTAAGTCCTTTCTTCCCAACCAGATGGTGTGTTTCCCGTGGAAGGGCCCAGATCCTGTGCCTGCTCCAGCACAGGTCTGGTCCCAGAGATTAGACATGTTCTCGCTGGAGAGTGAGAGGAGAAGACACCTCAAGGGGAGGGAGATGACCAGGATGATCCGCTACCAGCAGGGGAACCTGGGAATGTCTCTGAGCCTCTGAGTCTCTTTTCTACACTGGGAATCAGCACCAGAATGTCTACATCCTAGGAGAGTTTTGAGGGTGAAATGGTACTGGTTATGAGAAGAGATGGGTAAGTTATAAGATCTAAAGAAATGTGTAAATTGTAAGATCTAAACCTGGCCTCAGTAGTAACTGGCACTCAACAGGAAATCAGAGTCATAGCTCTTTACCTCAGTCATAGGCTGGAAGACTCTTCTGATTCTTGCAAGATATTCTCTAATAAAGTGTTCTCAGAACCTATTAGTGGATCAGATTCTTGCCACCTTGAGCTTTAGCGCTGGCCTGAACGGGAAGCTAGGGTTTGAGGATCTGCAGGTAACGTCCAGAGACAGAGCTGAAGGGGAGTCTGAACACTGAGCAGGTGGCCATGCTTGGCCACACCTCTTTCTTGCACCTGGGATAGGTGATCTGCTTTCCCAGGACGGGAGACTGCTCACTGAGATCAGAAAGTCATTACAAAGATGTGTCGTTGAGCTGGTCCCCGGTATGAACAACAGGGGCTCAATCCTGGAGACTGAGGAGTCATGAAGAACGTACCATAGCATCTGTTGCCTGCGGGAAAGAAGATGGTAGCATTTATCCATTGCCCCCTATCCGTAGTTGGTCAGGCTTTGCCCCATGGCGTGTTAACCCCCTCACGCTTGCTGGTTGGTGCCTGTGTTAGAAAAGACAAGTGAGTTTGCACAGGTGCCCCATGCAAGGTGACAGAAAGCAAGGCACGCCTCTGCAGCAGGTGAGGACAGCTGGCTGCTTCAATGGTGGCTGGAATGGCAGGTGAATCAAGGGGATGGGAAGTGGAGAAAAGAGGCATCTGATCCATTCCACAGGGATGTTGTCATAGCTCAGACCTGGGAAGAAAGAAATCTCCTAGAAGATGATTTCCCCGACCAGAGCTACAAGCGCATGGATCCAGTGTCATGGCTGAGTCAATAGACTCCACTAACTGGAGATAAGAGAGCAAACGGAGAGGGCTTTCGGTATAAGTCATTGTTAAAGCCTCCATGAGATAAAGAGCAGATTAATATATATGGAATGATAACAAGTAGTGACTAAGAAAGACTCGGTGGCTATAAAACAAGATGACAGTTATGGAAAATAAGACCAATTAGAAATTGTGGGAATGAAAAGTAGAAATATGGAAGAACTCAAGAGATGATTACATAGTTAATGAGTCACTAAAGACAAATAACTAACCGTGAGACACAGAAAATAGAGCAGGTACAAAATAACGACCTGACTTAGATCTGACTTCTCATCAGCTTCAACAGAAGAGGAGGTAATAAAACAACATCCTCAAGATGCTGAAGGAAAATAATGGCAGACCTGAAGTTCTGTATTCATTCCAGTTACCATTCAATATTAAAGCTAAAATAGGGATATTTTTCAGATGGACAAGAAATCGGAAAGTCAGGCCCCTGATGAAAAATACTTAGGGATGCATCACAGGAAAAATCAAAATAGAACAAAACAAAACTTCACAAAGCAAGGAATGAAATTCAGCCAATAGCAAAAAATAAGTAAGTAAATACATAAATATTGAAGAAAAAAATAGTAAGTGGCATTGAAACAGAATAATAGGCATGCCTGGTGGCTCAGCAGTTGAGCTTACCTTTGGCTCAGGGCATGATCCCCGGGTCCTAGAATCAAGTCCCACATCAGGCTCCTTGCAGGGAGCCTGCTTCGCCCTCTGCCTGTGTCTCTGCCTCTCTATCTCTCTGTGTGTCTCTAATAAATAATTAAATAAAATCTTTTTTTAAAAAAAGAAATATCATCATCATAATAATAATAATAATGACACAATAATGAAGGCATTAACCCCTAGGCACATGTTGTGGAATGAAAGTTCATGTGCCTCTCCTCCCCAGTTTATACATTGAAGCCAGAACCCCCAATGTGCCTATTTTTGGAGATGAAGCCTCTAAGGAAATAATTAGCTTAAAGGAGGTAGTAAGGGTGGAGCCCTCGTCTGATGCCATTAGGTTCTCTCTTCTAGAGACACCAGAGATCTCCCTCTCTCTTTCCCACTGTCCTTCCTTCTCTTTGTCTCTCTCCCTCCCTCCCATCTCTGTGTCTATGTCTGTCTCTATCTCTCTCCACATGAGAACAGTGAGAAAGTGGCTATCTGCAAGCCAGGAAAAGAGCTCTCCCTGGACATCTAGCCTGTAGAACCATGAGAGAAGAAATTGCCGCTGGTTTCAGATGCCCAGTGTGTGTTATTTCGTTACAGTGGCCAGAGATGACTAAGACCCATATATATCAATAAGCTCAAAATAAACTCCCAGGCAATGCTGTGGGACTCAGGGGAAGGTTTGGGAGGAAATAAAAGTGTGCTAAGGTTCTTGTCCTTTCAAATGTAATCTTTGCTAGAGCATGTATTTAAATTGTAAGTTTTGTCTCTAAACTCCTGGAATAAAAGACACTACTCTGCATCCAGCAAGGGGAAAAAATGGTTCAGAACACATACAGATAGAGTGAACAAGAAACAATGTGACCCACTTTGAACACGCTTTACGGTGGAGCCATATAAAATACTACCATCACTTGGAAGTACTAGTGGATGTGAAGACAAAGTGTTTGACCTGAAAGACATAATTATCTTAAAAAAAAAAAGAATAGAAATAACATTAAGCACAATTGGGTATTATTCTCTGCTCTCCTTGTTTTTTGGCTTTGAGATATCCACAAGCGTATCCATAATACGGTCCCTATTAGAGTGTCAGCGTATTACACTAGAAATCAGTATGGATGTGAATGGAAATCCTGCCATTCATCACAACAGAAACCTGAGCTTCTGCCAAGAAACCAGTACCTTGGCATTTTATGGTTAAGTTAAAATCTTGTAACTGATCATATTCTCCTTATTGTTTTAATGTCAGGAAAAACAGACCTTTACTCATGAGCTAACTCTGGTGGTTGTGTAAGACAAGATCCGTTTGCCTTACATTCACTTGGATCCATTCTACTATTCAAAATTTGTTTCCTGGGACTCCTGGGTGGCTCAGTGGTTGGGCATCTGCCTTTGAATCAGGGCATGATCTTGGGGTCCCATGATAGAGTCCCACATCTGGCTTCCTGTATGGAGCCTGCTTCTCCCTCTTCCTGTCTCTCTCTCTCTCTTTCTCTCTCTCTCTCTCTCTCTCTCTCTCTCTCTCTCATCTCTCATGAATAAATAAATAAAATCTTTAAAAAAAATGTGTTTCCTCTTTGACCTAAAATCTTGTTTATATGTTTTGCTTCCATAACCACTGATGTGTGACCTTGGGCAAGTAACCTGGCTTCCCTGTGCCTTCCATCAATAAAATTACAATAATTAATTGGGCCTATGTTTGAGAATTACATGAGTTGTGTGTGCATCATGAACAACAGGTACCTGATACTCAGCAGGCCAGTGTGGCTCCAGAGATGTGGATTCTCATTATCAACGTTGTTACGGCAACACAATTTTGCAAGTCATCTCAAGAAATGGGATGGGATGACGTGGGAACTGACAATAACACTCCTTTGCTAAATGTTGAGCAGGAATGGAGCCAGGCATGGAGGTTCTTAAAAGAGAGGTGCTTTCATCTCTCACATGCTCCTAATGAGGCAGATGAATAAACAGATAAGTAGATAAATAAGTTCATAAAGAAGGATATAAGATTTTTTGAGAAGACACAGGGATCCCATTGCTCACTGATAGAAAGTATAAGGGGGCATATGCAGCAACTTGAATGAATATTGTGACCCTTGCCAGGTAGACCAGAGTGAGTACAGCCAAGGCACTAAGCAAAACATATGTATAATTGGTGCAAGCCACCAGAGCCGCAGAGAAAATCCCAAGGTCAAGGGTCAAGAACCCAGCGTTTTTACTGAGCATTCATCACATGCCTGGGACTATACAAATGGTTTTATATAGATTATGTCACTTAACCTTTAGCATGAAATAATTATCAGAAATTTAGAGACAAGGGTACAGAAGATTAAAGGGTTTATGCAACATTCCCAAGGTTGGACAGCAGACCCACGCCAAAGTGAGGGTCCCAGCCTGGAACCACGGCCGATTTCTTCATTCCCTGAGCAGTTTGTCCCAGTGAGAGCGAACATCAACCCTGCCAAAGGCCTGTTTTCCACAGCAGCGGTAGCAAGCAGTCCTCCTGAGGATTTGCAGAGCCTTGCCACTATGCCGTTTATTGCCATCTGAGACAGTGAAGCTCAGAGGGAGCAGGTGGCCCAGCTGCCTGGGAGTGCGGTGCCTGCAAGATCATAGACTCCTCCACCTTAGGCTCCTGGGCTGACGATCAGTCACTGTGATGAGCTCCTTTCTCACCGTGGATGTTGCCCCGTGCGAGCCCCCCACCTACACTGAGTGCCAGGAGAACTGTACAGATGGGCACTAACAGCTTGAGACAAAGACTAGGGAATTCAGTTTTAAGTTTCCAAGGCAGCACATGCAATGGCTCTGTACTTACAGTTGTCACCTAAGGCTTACCCAGCCTGGGTCACCTCCTCTCTGAGGAACCCCCCAGGGCCCCTTCTGGATATGCCCTTGCCTGCCCCCAATACTTCCTCAGCTCTATGCTCTTCATACTTATTAAAATGCACATCCTGGGCACCTGGGTGGCTCAGTTGGTTAAGTGTCTGACTTTAGCTCAGGTCATGATCTTAGGGTCCTGGGATTGGGTCCTCATGGGGCTCGCTGCTCAGTGGGGAATCTGCTTCTTCCTCTGCCCTTGCCCCCCTGCTCGTGCTCTCTCTTTTACTCTCTCTCAAATAAACAAAATCTTAAAAAAATAAAATGTACATCCTTTCATGACTTTGGAGGAAAGCAATCTGATAACGTCAATTCATACTATAGTGTGAATGCTGGCTCTGACCGTTCTGCTGTGTATTTCAATAATTCACTCCTTTTTATGGCTAAGCGGTGTTCCTTTGTGTGCATACCACAGTCTGTTTATCCATGCACCTGTTGATGGACACTTGGATTGTTTCCAACTGCTGGCCCTTACAAATAAAGCCTCTGTGCACTTCACATAGTTCTGCTCCTCAAAAAAAAAAAAATCCTCTTAAGAAAGAAACAGTCCTCACAAGACGCCCTTGTGTGAGTACACATGGCCAAGAGACCATGATCCATCATCTCCTTCCCTCATGCCGTGGCTTTCTGGAGGGGGCCTTCTGGAGGCCCAATCAGCTCTGCTCTTTCCCACGACTGTGGACATCAGCTCTCCATTTCAGCCTTGGACCGGCCCCTTCCCCAGAACCAGCCCCCTTTGAAGCTGAGCAAACGAGGGGCTACTACTTAGGCACAGCCAAAGGAGGTGGATTAGCCATGATCATGCATAATTTATGTGGAGTTTGTGCAGCCCTGAAAATAGGCCAAGGCATATTTTAGAAAGTAAATCAGACTTGATGAATTGGAAATGCTGTTTGGCATTGTTCATTTTCTGGGAAGCCTGCTTTGTCGCTCTCCAGCCAGTGTGACTCAGTTTCCTCTCCTAGAGCCATCTGAACTTCCAGCCTGCTCTGTGCCAACTAGATTGGTCTTCCTGCTGCGTTGGGTGCTCTCTGGCAGGTGTCTCGGACTATATGTTCTCTTTAAACAGAGGAACTGAGCTGAGTCTTCCTAGGAAATTCTAAGACAGACTTGAATCACCAGTTCCTGAAGAAGGAAGGAAGGAAGGAAGGAAGGAAGGAAGGAAGGAAGAAAGAAAGAAAGAAAGAAAGAAAGAAAGAAAGAAAGAATTATAAAAGAAACAAATAGAAAAAACAAAACAAAAACACCCTCCCCCCAACACCATCCCCCCCAAAAATAAAAAAAATAAAAAAAAAAACAGGAAAGGGGCTTCGGCCGTACACCCAGGCCGCCGCAAACAGGACCGTGCGCCTTTAAGAAGCAAAAATTAATGCAAAGCTTATTACAATCCCGGTGGTTGCTAACGCTGTGTCTCTTCCACTGCCCAAGTGTCTGAATTTCAGCTTCAGATGAGTATGGCCTGCTGGGATTTGAGCTGCCAGTTTAATTAGTGTTCAGTAATTTCAATAATGAGTGACAATTCATCGGGGCTTTTAGGTTGGTCTTCTGTTCAGAAGCAAATCAATAATCCACAGTTTTTCCCCTTCTTTAAAGACAAGAAAGTGGCATGTGAGTTACATCAGATGAGAGAAAATAAATGAGAGAGCCTTCCAGTCCCTCAGTAACTTGAGAGGCAATTGGCTTTAATGGTGTGGGCAGCCTCTCGGTTTGTTGATGTTATTGGAGGAACAGAAAGGTCATTAGTAGCTGGAAAGAGGCGCGCAGATTCTCACAGTAAACAGTTTGCCCTGGCTGTAACCATAGTGATTTGGGTAAATGAACACAGGTATACGGATTACTGCTCTATTCCCCAGGCTGCCTATATTATTGCCTCCGAAGATATAAAAACAATTGAGGCTAATTGTATGAGAGTGAGTTTATTACAAACATAAATGGAAAGGCAAAAAGAAAACCAGAGATGTTCTCTCCAAGACTCCCCCACCTCGCCGCAGCGCCCGCGCCGCCTCTCGGATCTGTGCACCTGCCGGGGCGGCGGCGGCGGCCAGCTCGCCGGGCACCTGCACCTGCTGGGGGCGCGGCGCCCCGAGTCCAGGGGGGCTGCGGGCCACCGAGGCCGGGGGGGGTGTGTTCCGCTGCCGGGGCTCAGGCGCCCCGGCTGCCAGCCGACTGTCACCGTGCTCCACGGCGCGAGCCAGACTCAGCAATTACTTTTTACTGCTGGTGGCTGCGCCGGGCAGAGGCGCTTCAAAGCCGAGGAAAGGCATTTATCTCAGCTGGGACGTGGGGTGGCACGCCTTTCCCCAGCCAGTGGCTGAAAAGTTACCTGCATTACGGCGCTACCCTGCCAGTCGGCGGCGGCGGCGGCTTTTTTGTAAACTCGCAGGCTCTCTTTTGTTACAGCTACAAAGACTCCGTCTTCATAAGGTGTTGTGATTTGCGGTATACAAACCCATTAAAAAAACACAAATGAAATCCCCAGCTGGGAAGGTCAAGTCTAATGAGGTGGGCTGTTGCGAGGAGTGGTAGCTCACAGCATCCCCCATGTAGGCCAGAGGTGCTGCAAGTGAACAGCTGCTTATAATTATGATCATCTGACACTGTTCATCCACCTGAGGTGCTATTTTTTTTCTCACAAGAGAACAGATTAATTGTATATCAACTGATATACATAAAAAAGGGTTTGATAGAAGGCTTAATAAAGTAACATTAAATAGGCAATCCCACTGAAATTCTAATGTGTATATTCTTAATTAAATTCCCTTGTACAGTAACTCAGGTGCCTTCCGTCTCCTCTCGCACTTACTGCATCGAACGCCAGCGACCGGGGAGGAAGGGGAGGCAGGTGTCCGAGGAAATCACACCCTCCTGCTTTCTCGCCCTGCCCACCTGGAGAAGACCCGGAAAGAAAAGAAGGGGAAAAAAAATGCAACTCACAGGTGGTGCCCCAGCTACGACGGGGATCCGGGTCTACACAGACCTGGAGCGTTCGGATGCTAAAGACTCCCTTCCTGCCCGTCAGGACCGCCCTGCTTTCTCTGTCCCGGCGAGCAGGCACGGGAAAATAAAGATATTATTAAAAGGATGGAAGGAGGGGGAGAAGGAGGACGAGGACAAGCAGGCGAAGAGGATGAAGCGAGAGAAGGAGGGCGGTAGGACGTAGGAGAGGAAGGAGCGGGAAGGAGACGGAGCCGAGACGCAGCCAGCAGCCCCGACCCGCTCTGGAGAGTAACCGTTGAGCCAGAGAAGAATAAATATGTGTTTAAAACCAACATGCAGAGGTAATGATGCGGCTGTAATTCATTAACTGCCTTGAAGTGAGTTGTGCCGACGCACCTCGCTCGGTTCTAGAACGGCTGCATGGAGCACTGGCACCCGGGGCAATGCCCCCCGGCCGCGCAGCTGCCGCGCGGGGAAGGGGCAGCTCCTCCCTGCAGGGCGGAAGGTAGCGCTTCTGCTAAAGGGAGAGGAGAGGGGAATAAAGCAGGGCAGGTGAGGTGCAGCGCTCTGTCCCAAAGATCCGCACGGAGACAACCGCCACTGGATGGGATGGATAAAGGCGGAAGCTTTGCAGAATTGTCCAGAAAACAGTGTGATATTCGCTCACAGGCAGGTTTACAACATGACGCGAAAAACAAAGTCGTTTGAAACTCCCGACTAAGGAAACGGCCTCGCGTGCTTCCCTATGGAGCGCTGCGGTGAAGGTTCCAGCACCGCAAGAAGGGGGACTCTGCAGGGGTGGCCAGGGGTACCGGGGAGGCCTGGGGGCCGAGGGGCAGAGCGGGGGACACTGGCACAGCCTCAGAAGCCAACTGGCTCCCTGCCCTAAGAGTTAATGCTGCCAGTAGGAAGAACAATCTAGAATGCTCGGTGCCCACACTGTGCGTGGCACTGTCAAACGGAGTACTGGCTCGGAAGCCCAAGGACTGGCTTACGTCTGGGCTCTGGCATGGGGGGCCGGGAGGCCATGGGCCGGATGGCGGCCCTCACTGGGCCACAGTTGCCTCCTGGTCCCAGTGACCTTACAGGGTGGCCCATTCCCCCTCTATCTGCTCATCAGCTACTCACGGAGTCCCTACACCGTGCCACTGCCGCCTTGGGCACAAGGGGGGCAACACATCCATGTCTCCTACCTGTGGATGCAAGACCAGACCAACAGCGCGATGTCTGACGGCTAGGAGTAATGCCGAGAGCGTCCCGGACGGTCAGGGGTGGCCATGGGCGGTTGTCTGCCCCGAGCTGAAGGAACCAGACTGGCAAAGGTGACAGAAGGGCATTCGGGGCCCAGGAACAGTCAGGGCAAAGAGCCGGAGCAGAAGTGACCTTGGTTTGCAGGCGAGGCCAGAAAGGGTGGCAGGAGGGGGCTGGTCCTGGCAAGGTGGCCACCTGACTCTGACAGTGATGAGAAACTCTGGAAATCCATGAGTTACTGATAACTGGGTGCCTACTGGGCATCTGGGTGCCTACTGCCCACCTGGGTGCCTACTGGGCACCTGGATGCCTACTGCACCCCTGGGTGCCTAGTGGACATCTGGGTGTGCCTACTGACACCTGGGTGCCTACTGGACATCTGGATGCCTAGTGGGCATCTGGGTGCCTACTGCACACCTTGGTGCCTACTGCACACCTGGGTGCCTATTGACACTTGGGTGCCTACTGACACCTGGGTGCATACCTAATATATGGGTGCCTACCAGATACCTGGATGCCTACTGGACACCTGGGTGCATACCTAATATATGGGTGCCTACCAGATACCTGGATGCCTACTGGACACCTGGGTGCCTACTGGACACCTGAATGCCTACTGACACCTGGGTGCCTACTGCACACCTTGGTGCCTACTGCACACCTGGGTGCCTATTGACACTTGGTTGCCTACTGCACACCTGGGTGCCTACTGACACCTGGATGCCTACTGGGCACCTGGATGCCTACTGGACACCTGGGTGCATACCCAATATATGGGTGCCTACCAGGCACCTAGATGCCTACTAGACATCTGGGTGCCTACTGACATCTGGGTGCCTAATGTTACCTAGATGCCTACTGGACATCTGAGTGCCTACTGACACCTCGGTGCCTACTGCACACCTGGGTGCCTACTGTCACCTAGATGCCTACTGGACATCTGGGTGCCTACTGGGCATCTGGGTACTTACTGGACACCTGGGTGCCTACTGGACACCTGGGTGCCTACTGACACCTGGATGCCTACTGGACATCTGGGTGCCTACCAAATATATGGGTGCCCACCAGACACCTGGATGTCTACTGGACTCCCGAGTGCCTACCGGGCATATGGGTGCTTACTGGGCACGTGGATGCCTCCTGGGTAAGTGAGCAGCAGGGAGGGCGTAGCGAGGGAACGCAGACACTCTACGTGGATGTCAACATAAAAAAATTAAGGTCAGATTGAAAATGGCGGAGCCACAAGTTGTTCTGAGCCACAGCCGTGGTTCCTCTGTCACTGTTCATCTGGCCTGGGCCTGAGCATCACTTCTCACACGACAGGTGCCTCCACACGTACAGATGCACAGAGGCACGTGCACATGTACACACGCACACCACAGATGTACACGTGTGCACCCCCGCATCCACTCACAAGTGTGCACCTATATGCACGCAGATGCGCAGGTACAGGGCACACGCACGCGCAGCACGTGTCCAGCCGTAGCATGTGCGTATACACGACGCATGTCCATGGGCACAGCACGTGGGGGCCCTGGAGGTCCTCGGGCTCACGGTGCGCGCTCTACGCGGCCGCCCTGGATGGAGGTCACCGAGGCAAGTGACTCAGCGGCTTGCGGGGATCCCTCCCCCAGCGGACCGGTGCTGCTGCCCTAAGGACGGTGGGCCAGGCTGCCCCGGGGGCTGCGCTCACCCCCACCCCCAGAATCCACAGCCGCTGCCCCCCCAGCAAGCGGCAGACAGGACGGGGCCTCGGAGAACCCGGCCCCTTCCCGGGGGTGGCCCACCTGCCGCTGGGCCGGGCTCTGGCCCTGAGACTTGGTGGCAAGCGCCGGGCCCGCCCAGGGTAGCCGGCTGCCCCCCAGCACGTCGGGCCCTGGCTCCCCGGTCACCGCTCTCCGAGTGGCGCTCCGGCCGTGCCACCGTCCTGCCCCCCCAGGCTGGCCTCCTGCCCTCGGCCGCGCACACGCCACACGCCAGCGGCCTGGCGGGCTCCCACAGCTCAGGCTGCGGCGCGGCCCGCGTGTGGCCTCCGGGACCCAGCGCCCCGACAGGCAGCAGCCGGCTGGGGCCAAGGCCGCGGCCTCTCCCACTCGCGCAAGCCCCGCGCGGCCCGACGTCCCTCTGGGTGCAGGAGAACAAGGGGACGCTGGTTTCGGAGCGCCCCTGGGCCAGGAGGGCGGGCGGCTGCGGCGCCATCGAGGCCCCCTTCAGCCTAACGGATCCTGAGGCGCCACACTCAGGCCGAGTGACCCCGACAGGTCCATCTGCCCGAGACAGAGGCTGGCGAGTCCTTGTCCCGGCGCGTAGCGGCCTCGTCGTGCGTGAGCTGTGCCTGCGGGCGGCCGGACCCGCGTGGGGCGCGCTGGGCCAGCGGGGAAGCTCCAGCGATCTCGTGAAAGGTGCGTCGTTACCCCACTTTGCAGATAAGGAAACTGAGGCTCGGCTAAAGCAAATAAACTCCGAGGCCACCCGGCGTGGTGACGGGGGCTCCGGACTTGAGGCGCGGGGGTTTGTAAGGAACTTCTGGCGGCTGCGCCCGCGAAGCCACGGGAAGCTTCGGCCTTCCGACACGGCGGTTGCAACTTCAGATCCGGGATCCCTGGGTGGCGCAGCGGTTTGGCGCCTGCCTTTGGCCCAGGGCGCGATCCTGGAGACCCGGGATCGGATCCCACGTCGGGCTCCCGGTGCATGGAGCCTGCTTCTCCCTCTGCCTGTGTCTCTGCCTCTCTCTCTCTCTCTGTGTGACTATCATAAATAAATAAATAAATAAATAAATAAATAAATAATTTAAAAAAAATTAAAAAAAAAAGAAACTTCAGATCCTCATAGCCAAATCCGAGGTAAAAACAACTAAAGCGTAAAAGTGCAACCCGCCGAACGTGCATTTCACTGTCTGCAGGTGACATGACCAGCGGTGACGCCCTTTGGCTTGGAGCTGACAGGATGGAGGAGCCGCCACCTCTTACCTCAGGAGAGAGCCCAGGCGGGGACACTCAGGGCCAGAGGCGGGACTCCCCGGAACTCCTGGGGAATCGCAAACGGAGGCCACCCAGGAACGCTGGGCCTCCCCGCTGCGGCCCGGAAGTCACGTCGATCTGGGCCACCAGTTCCTCAACAATCGCAGCTTCCTGGAGCAGGCCTCGCCCCGACGACACTTCCCACATGACGAGTTGCCCTTCTAGTCTGACTGCCTTGCTCTTTCATGCCGAACTCCTTGCCTCAGCAGGATGTGACAGAACGTGCCGACCTTCCCCGCACGCCCCCCGTCATGTTCTCCTGTGAAGCAGAAAGACGCCACAACACCGGCTCCAGCAGGGCGTCGGGCAGAGCGCGGACAGATTGGTTCAGCGAGCGCTGGGCCCTGCTGTCGGTGAGGAACAGCGTCCACCGTGTGAGGAAGAGGGCGCCCACCGTGTGTGAGGAAGAGGGCGCCCACTGTGTGTGAGGAACAGGGCGCTCACTGTGTGTGAGGAAGAGGGCGCCCACCGTGTGTGAGGAACAGGGCGCTCACTGTGTGTGAGGAAGAGGGCGCCCACTGTGTGAGGAACAGGGAGTCCACTGTGTGTGAGGAAGAGGGCGCCCACTGTGTGAGGAGGAGGGCGCCCACCGTGTGTGAGGAAGAGAGCGCCCACCGTGTGTGAGGAACAGGGAGTCCACTGTGTGAGGAACAGGGAGCCCGCTGTGTGAGGAACAGCACCCACTGTGTGAGGAACAGGGTGCCCGCTGTGTAAGGAACAGGGCAGGGTGCCTGCCTGCTGTATGTGAGGAACAAGGTGCCCACTATGTGAGGAATAGGGCACCCACTGTGTGTGAGGAACAAGGTGCCCGCTGTGTAAGGAACAGCGCCCACTGTGTGAGGAACAGGGCACCTGCTATGTGTGAGGAACAAGGTGTCCACTATGTGAGGAACAGCACCCACTGTGTGAGGAAGAGGGCGTCGACCGTGTGTGAGGAACAGGGCGTCCGCTGTGTGTGAGGAACAGGGAGCCCGCTGTGTGTGAGGAACAAGGGCACCCACTGTGTGAGGAACAGGGGCACCCACTGTGTGTCAGGAACAAGGGCACCCACTGTGTGTCAGGAACAAGGGCACCCACTGTGTGAGGAACAGGGGCACCCACTGTGTGTCAGGAACAAGGGCACCCACTGTGTGAGGAACAGGGGCACCCACTGTGTGAGGAGCAAGGTGCCCCCTGTGTGAGGAGCAGGCACCCACGGTGTGTAGACTGGCCTCTGGGTGTCCTCCCCTTAGTAGGACCCTTTCCTTGTTCACTGAGGCCTTTTCCTAGAAGACAGGCAAGTTCAGAGAAGCTTCCAGAAGGACAGGCTGGAAGTCAGAACCGCTCCAGGTTCGACTGTGGCGGTCTGCGGCGGCCTGCGGGGCTGCAGGGCAGGGCAGGGAGCGTGGCCCGTGGGGGCTCGGCCGCAGCCCCCCCCCCCTGCCGGGCTTCACGGCCGTTTTCTGGGCTCCACTGCTTGTCCTGAAATAACAGGCCTGAGCGGAGGCCCACGGGTGGCGTCTGCGGCTGCGCGTCCCTGGAGCCCCCTCGGCCCTGTTATCTGCTCCCCCTTCTGAGACGACGTCCCTCTGGGCACAGGCCATGGGGTACGGGCCTCGGGGAAGGGCCACGGGGAGGGCTCTGTGGGGGCCGCCCTGTCCCCCACCGCCCCGAGCCGGGCTGCGGTGACCCCGCAGACGGAGCTGTGGGCGCCCAGGGGAGGCGGGGTGGGGGCTGCTGCTGCCGCGAGGGCACCTGCCCGCGGTCCCCGTCCCTCGGGAGGCAGGGCGGCCGCCGTCCTTGTTCTGCGCCTGTGCCCTCTGCGCCCTCCGAGGCTCGGGGGGGAGGCGGCGGCGAGGTGGGGCCACGGCTGGGAGGAAGGGCGGGAGTCCTGCAGGCGTCTTGAAAACTGTCACTAAAATACGGTCACCCTCGGGGGCCTGCAGCCCGGGCGGCCCCCTGCCCACGAGGAGAGGGCTGGCGACACGGAAGCCCGCGAGCAAGCCCGGGTGGGTGGACCGGAGCCTCCTTGGGGCAATTTCCATGTGTTTCCAAGAAGGAGGGAGAGGAGCGGCGGCCTCGCGAGCTCGGGGTGCAGAGGGCGCTGGGCACGGCAGGTGTGCCACATGCCACCCCCACCACGCTGCCCCTCCACGCCGCTCCCAGGACTCTCGCCAGTCATCCTACAGGTACGGAATTGCCATATTTCTTTAACCTTCCAGCGCGATCCGACTTTGGAAAAACTTGAGACGTCCATCGTGGGGCCACGAGTCGCCCCTTGTAAAGTGGCCACGAGCAGGGGTCAAATGATTCAATTTCATGATCTGAGTGGCATTGAAATCACGTGTGTGGCTTTTAAATCCCAGTAGTTGGTGACTTGTTTTTTTTTTTGTTTTTAATATCTGCCAAACAGAACAATGAGACCCTTTTAAATCCCCCAGTGAGCAACTATTAAAACCACAATTTACAACGGTGCATATCATCTAACGTGTTAACCAGGTGTTCCAGTGTTATTGTTTGAAATTCTACCTTGGTTTAAATCAAATGAAGAAAAGCCAAAAGTCCAATTAAAATCCCACATTGCCTCTTCATCGAGGGTAGGTGAAAGACATTTGTTATAGATTTAATGGCAGAAATCTCATAAAGTGGGGACACCATCCTTTCTTCTATCCCAGCTTATTTCTTGCTTAGATTCTCAGGGCTTACTGGCATTTCCTAATCCTGGCTTGGGGGAAAAAAAAAAAAAAGAATAAATCTAGGAATTTCTGGCTTAATTTTAGTAGCATCCCGGACACTCTAGCTGAATTTGACAATTGAGTGTTGTCATGGGATATTAAAATCGTGCAGTGGGCCCATTTAGGCGATTATTTCCCTTAATAACTTCCATGCCTCTCTGGACCCTCTTTGCCAACATGTGTCCATTGTATTTAATAGTTCAGCGACAACAAATTTATGTTGCTAAGCTCCAAAAAGTAACCCCCCCCCCCAAATACCTCCCCACGCTGCAGACACTGACCAAGGTAATGTGGAATCCAATTGTCTCCACCGAGCCGTAATTATTTCCAGACTTAAACGGCCTGTCTTTGTCTTTGACGCCTTCTCCCATTCCTGCCCGTCCCCGCTGCTGTTCCTTAGCCTGGGAGGTTTCCTGCTCGGTTTCCGTCGCCTCCCCCCCAGCACGGCGCCTCCCGCAGGCCTGCCCAGCCCACCTCCCGGGGGTCCCGGCCCACCTGCCTGGGCCGGGGAGCAGATTCGCCTGGTTCCCTTGGACCTCGTTCCTTTTCCAGAGGATGAAAACGAGACAAAAGTGTTCTCTCTAGCCCCTACCTGCACTGTAATAAATAGGGTAATCTGATAAATCAGATCAACTTTTTTTTTTCCTTTCTCAGAAATCGTGAAACTGCAAAAAAAAAAAAAAAAAAAAAAAAAAAAAAAAGTGTCAGTTACGGCACATCTGTTCTCCTTTACGCCTTATTTAAGAAAATAATTCTTGCCAGATTTTTACCCACCCATCATAATTACACCATTTTTACAGATGTGGTTTTTAACAGCTTCATTTTGGCCCCAAATCTTTTATACAATTTGCAATGAATTTGCTTCTTGGCTTGCACTTCGTTACGATTTGGCGATTGGGAGATGGAGGGTGCAGAAACTAGTCCCCAGAACTAGACCTTTCAGTGAGGTTTTTTACGAACCGAACAGCCCGGGTAGAGATGATCACTGTCATCATCGCCATAATTATTGTTATAACCGTTAGCCCTAGCACAGTACTTACAAGTTTTGTGCTTGAGTATTTAATTCGACAGTCACCCCGGGGTTGTTTTTCTTTATTCTTAATTATCTGCTCCCCTTTTGAGGGCCAGCCCAGAGCGGGGCTGTTCTCGCAAGTTCTTCGGTGAAGGTAAAGACGGCAGGACCGGCGCCCACTGGAGCACCCGGCGGCACCTGTACCCGCTGTGTGCTGTGCACGGCCCCAGCCCCCGGCCCCGACGACCAGACAGCGCGAGGACACAGACACACGGACGGCGCAGTGGAGCAGGGCGGGGATCCCGCAGCTAAGAACCAGCGAAGTCAAGCAGAGTAAGTGGCCACGTGGGAACCCTGAGAACACCACGGGGCAGCCTCCCCGAAGGGTGTGGGTCCTCAGCTGGAATAAACGGTAAGGGAACGAGCAACAGCACCTCCCGTGACCAGTTGCTTGTAAGTGGCTTGTGTCGTTGGTGGCCATGGAGAACCGATGGCAAGTGCAGATGGGAAAATGGAAGCCTGCGGAGGTCAAGAGTTGTGCAGCATCTCGTGCGGCGCGGGGGTGTCACGCGCGGCCACGCCGGGGCCCAGGCAGTTCTCGCGTCCCTCCTTGTGTGTTGTGTCTTCTGAGAGATTACAGTTGGGCCCCTGAGCAGAACCTGCACAACCTGCGCTGGGTGACCTGGTCCCCAATTCCAGGGCCCTTCCCGACAGCATCAGTTCCCTGCTGGCCTGGGAGCCACCAGAGGACAGAGGCCATGAGAAAAGGAGGCAACTCTCGATAAGGAGGCCACAGTCAGGGTAGGACACCCCTGTCACCCGGGCCAGCATGATCCCGGGACGGGCGTTAGCACTGAGCAAATGCTCTCGCCCAGCTGCCCACAAACTCCAGGCCTGATGGCCCAAGGATGGCTCAGGACTCCCATTTCGGCGGAAATTCGGCTGAAAAAACTGTCTTGCTCCCCTCCCCCCCCCGCCCCGCCCCTCCACCATTATGTTCTGCATCGTGTTGACACGGGCATGAGCATCTTTTTATTTCCTTTAATTTCCACTGAAAAAAATTTAACCCCACAAAAAAAAAACATGCAAACAAAACTCGCTGTCGGGAGAGTCAGGCTCTCTGGAAAGATCGACATCCCCAGGAAGGAAACAACAGGAGGATGAGGCGTCCCTATTCTCTGAAACCTCTTTCTCGACTCCTCCCACAGCTCAGAACCTGGCCTCCCAAACTGTGTGTCCCCCACCAACCGCGCTCTCTCCCCCCACACCCCCGGGGGAGTGAGGGGGCACCCACCAAGTCCCCCAGGAGCTCTTGCTGGTCCAGCCGGCCTTGGCCAGCTCCCACCACCTGCAGGGGGGGCCCCAGGCCTCCCAGGGAGGAAGCCTAGGCACCCAGCTCCCCATCAAGACTGTCACCCCCCAGGCTTGGTCTGATCCGAGGGGTGGGGTGGGGGGGGTCTCTGCCTTTCCAGAGGGCAGGAAGTGCCGACTGTCTGCACCCAGCAAATGAGGAGCACGGCACCAGGCACTTGGCTGAGATGCAGACGGGGCACGAGCACCATGAGCCCTACCCCCCCACCCCTCCAGGCTGCAGACCCGGGCTGCTTCCCGTGACCTTGGCTTCTGCGGTCCCGGGCCCCTTCCCTTGCAGGGGGAGCCTTTGCACGGGGTGCCCGGGGCCTCGAGGCACCGGTGTGGGGCCCAGGTGGGCCATCGGGGGGAAAGGGGTGCATCCCGGGTGGCGGAGCGAGCGGCTTGCTGCGGGCTGGGAGGACCGGCGCCCGTAATGAATTTAGATGATATTCAGCTGCCTCTGCTACTTAATTCACGCGGCGGCCTTGGTGGCAGAAGAGACGGCAAAGGGAGCCCGAGTGGGCCTCGTGACTCGGTGTCGGAGCCGCCCCGACAGCGGGCCCTGGACGGCCGCCGCCCCTCGCCCCGGGCCTCGGCAGGGCCCCGGTCCCCGCAGACCCCCCGGCTCGAGCCCCGACAAGGCGAACAGCACGCGCGCCGGTGTTCCGCGTGCCCTGCGCTGGGTGGTCTGGGGACTTCGCCTGCTTCCGAGCTCATTTGCCTGCAGACGCCCTCACCTTGTCAGCGCCAATAATTATCCAGTCGGTGCTACTCAGAGCTGCCATTCCTTAAGATTGGATTAGATTGAAGAGGCTGAGGCCCCGCTCCTCTGTGCATTTTCCCAGTCACTTAGCGTAATCACTGGGGGCCTCGCCGAGGCCTACAGCAGAGCTACACTAACTTTCTCTCCCCTTCCTTATTACGGAGCTTAATAACAGCAGGCAGTGTATTAATATGTAAGAGATCAAGAGATTATTGATTAGAGTCACTTCCCTAATATCCCCTGTCCGTCATGTAGTTCAGCAGCCTTTCATGATTTTTTGTGTCAGGCCATTTAAATATTCATGACCGCGTTGCTTTGTACCTCCACGGCTGAATTTCTAATTAATCTGTCAAAAGAAATACAATATGCCCGGAAGCCTTATTATTATAAGGGTCAGCTGAAACAGAGATGGCCTGGCGAGGCCTAAGGGGTAATTAATTATAACAATACAGTGTTTACCTTGTGTGGTACCTGCGGCCTAAATGAGCGCTAAATTAGACTCAAACCACTCCAGTCTGCGTTTGAAGCCTCCTTATCTGCCAGACTATATCATAATGATGGGAGGAGAGAGCCGGGAGCCGCCGCTATGTAACAACATAATCAGCAATTATAGCCGCGAAATGGGGAGAAGGGGGAATTTTATCTCATTAGAAAAGCCAGAGTAGAAAGTTTTTTTTTCTGTCACCAGCTCTTTTCTTTAGAATTCAAATGATTCCACTCTAAAGGTGAGGGATCTCAAGTCTAATTCCAGTGCAGAGAGCTGGCCTAATTAGTGGTATACTTTGGCTAAAATATGAATGACATTTGTTCCAGCTTGCAGCGGCCTATTAATAGAGGGTGTCAGAGCGAAACATTAAGTGTATCATTCTTCTGTCAATTTATTTCTGTCATTATTGTTTCTTTATTTCCTCTGCCACATTATGGTCACTAATTTCTCCTCACTTTTATGAGATTCTTAATGTGGGCCTTTAATGAACTCCAAAAACTCAACCACAACTCTGAAATTAAAATACTAGGCTCCTGTCAGGGCGGCCCGACAGAGTAAAACTTGAATAGTATCATTCTTCTGTCAATTTATTTCTGTCATGATTTTTCTTTATACCCTGCCACATTATGCCCACTAGTTTAATTCCATTTTTATGTGACTTGTTAATGTGAATTTTAGGTGGCTTTTAATCACCTCCAAATTTGTAGAATATCACAATAAATCATAACTGTATCCCCTCTTATGACAATTTATTTCTGTCATTATTTTTTATTTCTCCTTCCTTATTACAACTCCGAGTTTCATCTCCTCCTCTGTGACCTTTACATTGTTGCATTTTAAAAAGAAGCACAGAGAAAGTTTGCTCTTTCTCAGGAATTCAAGGAGGGAAGCCATTTTCAGGGGCTCGGCGGCTCCTGGCCCTGTGGTCACGGGTACGTGCGTGCGCGTGCGCCACCCTGGGCTGGCGACCTGTGAGTGTCTGGCAGAGCCCGACGTCGGGACCTGGGAACGTAGGAAAGAAAAGTGTCACTGGGGGACAGACTCCCAAACACGCCGGTATCATGCAGGGGTGCACGGATGTGGAGACAATGGGTTCGGTCTTGAAACACTCGCTCGTTTAACTCCTGCACCAAGAACCCAGCGACTGTGGCCCTTGGAAGAGAGGTAAAAAAAAAGGTCTCGGACGAGTGTGCCTGTGCCGTGGCTGTTGATTGAGATCTCTCGGGCTCGTCTTTTAAAGCAGAGGTTGACAAGGTTGTGGCCCCTGGGCCAGATCTGGCCCTGCCACCTCTTCTTCGTACAGGCCTAAGAGCGGGTTTTACATCTTTCAATGGTTAAAAATACAGAGCCAAAAAAGGAAGAATATTTTGTGTTCCGTGAAAATTCCACAAGATTGAAATTTCAGTGGCCGTAAATCAAGGTTTACCGGAACACCGTGGCCATTCATGTCTTGTCCGTGGTGGCTTTCCTGTTAGGATGGCAAAGTTGAGCTGTTCCAACAGATATTTTCCAGCACCTAAAATAGTCACTCACTGGCCCCTTTTACAGAGAGTTTGTTGGCCCTATTTTAAAGAAAAGAAATGAGTTAGCAGTACTAGTATCTCTTCTGAAGGGCTTTGACAAAGATTTGGGGTTATAGAACTTTGTAGATTGGTTCAAACTACCCCAAGTGGCTAGAATCCATTCCCTGGGCCACGTTCTGGATGGTAGAACCCACAATTTGGGAAGAGCTTACATTAATTATAGCCTCAAAAAGTCTTTGCTGCATTTCAGCTCTGCGACAGAGATTGCATCAGGGAATCAGGCCTTGAGAAATGGGGGTGTTGGAGGCATGGCCTCTGTCCTCCATAATCGGGTTCTCTCCACTGCAAGGAATGCAGATTTAAATCATCAGAGTAAAAGAAGAGTTTTTCACAGCCCTTATAAATATGAGTTGAAGCGTCTAGGTGTGGGAGGTGGGGGCTACACCCACTGTAGTCTTTAGCTTACCAAGGATTTACCTCCAACAAAATCTACTGAGCATTTGCTTGGCAGTGGAAATTTGAGAATATGTCACTTAAAAGACACCTTCCTCCAAGCAACTCTCATCCTCACCTTTCACCACCAAGGCACCTGCATAAGGCACTTTCTGCCTTTGTTTTCAACCCTTATTTTGTCTTCAAGCATGGGAAGAATCGTATTTAAACCTGACTCAAAAACCTACTAGCTCTCTCAAGTGGTGGGTGGGACTCTTGGTTGTCCAGGCTCGACTTCCGGGGTTAGCCACAGCAACAAAGGCCCTTGGCTCCCTTGTCTTCAGGGTCAGGCTCATATCCCTGTGCCCAAGAAGACCCACTACAGTCTGAACACACGGGACCTCCCAGGCTGGGTCCCATTCTAGCCCCTGAAGGAATCTTCTGTGGCTGCCTAGCAATAGACTTTGCCTCTAAGCTGTGACACAGGATTCGCACCCCTTGGATACACTTCCTTCAGTATGTCACCCCCTGCTATTTCAGAGTGTTCTCATTTTCTCACCCAGAAACCGAGACATAGGCCCTCGGTGCAGCCACTTAGAATGCAGCCTCCTAGCGGGGCTGCCCTGAGCTCCCACACTGGATTCACTCTCTTTTCATCACTGGTGCTCTCATGCTTGCACTGTCTCTGTCTTTCTCTCTCTGTCTCTCTCTCTCTCAGAGTATTTATATTTATTTTTCAGTGATCTCTCTGTCCTGATAATAAAAGTGATATACTAACTTATTAGAAAATATAGGGAATTATCAAGAAGAAAATAAGCTTAAGCACTCATTAACCTTACTATCTAGAAAGACACACTATTAATCCCATTGAGTTATCATGCTTTTCTCCATTCACAATTGATGTTCAGTAGGTACCATTTTTTAAAAAAATTAAATTATGTATTCAGCATTGTATTAGACACCTTTCCCTGAATCAAAAATTTCCACCAACATGTGTTTTTCAAAAGGCTGCATATAAGGTTTTATTTTTTTTAAAAAAATCAGCAAATTAGGACAAGATGGGATCAGTGGCAGCATGATAAAGGCCACCTAGCACATGCCCAAAGCTAACATCACACCTAATGGGGAAAGACTGACAGTTTCTCTCTAATGTCAAGAACAAAACAAAGCTGTCCACTCTCCCAACTATTTGTCAGTTTTTCTGGAGGTCCTAGCCAGGGCAATTAGACAAGAAAAAGAAATACAAGACATCCAGATTGGAAAGGAAGACATATGCTTATCTCCATTTTCAGATGACACAGTTGTGTTTACAGAAAGTCTTAATGTATCCGTAGAAAAGTAATAGAGGTAATAATCGAGTTCAGCAAAGCTACAGAGTACAAGATTGATATAAAAATTTCAATTGTATTTATGCACTAGTGGTAAACAATATGAAAACAAAATTAAGAACACAATCAATCCTATTTATAATAACATCAAAAATAAATAAAACACTTACAAATAAATTTAACAAAAGAAATGGAAGACTTATGCACAGGAAACTACAAAAAAAAAATTGAAAGACATTAAAGGGGACCCAAATAAAAGGAAAGATATTCCATGTTGGCCAATTGGAAGGCTTAATATTGTAAAGATGGCAATATTACCCAAGTCGATCTATAGAATCAATGTAATATTTATCAAAATCCCAGCTGAATGTTTTTGCAGAAATTGGCAAGCTGATCCTAAATTCATATGGAACTACAAGGGACCCATGATAGTCAAAACAGTCTTGAAAAAAAGGAATCAGTTGGAGAAATCACCCTTGCCAGTTTAAATATTTTATTAAATATAACTCCAGTAATCAAGACAATGTGGTACAGGTATAAGAATAGACACAGAGATCAATGGAGAAGAATCAAGTGTCCAGAAATAAAACCAAATCTTTACAGTCAATTGACTTTCAACAAGAATGCCAAGATATTTCAATGGAGAGAAGTAGTCTTTTCAGCAAAGAGTGCCCCAAATATATTTCTACATACAAAGAAAGTAGTTTCACCCCTACTTCACACCATATACAAAAATTAACTCAAATGGATCAAGGACTTGCATGTAAGAGCTAAAACTATACAGTTTTTTAGATGGAAACATAGGTGTGAATCTTCATTTCCTTTAATTAGGCAATGGTTTTTTTAGATATGACCCCTAAAGTGTAAGCAACCACAAGGAAAACCCCACATAATGAACAACTTTTATGCTTCCAAGAAAACTGTAAAAGTGAAAAGACAACCCACAGAATGTGAAAAAAATCAAACCATATCATTACGAATGTCTGGTATCCAGAATATAAAAAGGATATCACAAGTTAACGGTCAAAATGCAAATAACCCCATCTAAAAATATGCAGAGGATTTGAATAGATTTTTCTCATATATGAATGGCCATGAAGCACATAAAAAAGATGCCCAGCATCATTAGGAACATGCAAATCAAAACTACTTCACAGCCACTAGAATAGCTATAAGACAGAAAATAACGAATGTTGTTGGGAATGTACAGAAACTCATTGCTGGTGGGAATGTCAATGGTGCGGCTCCTTTGAAAAAGTCTGGAAGTCCCAGAAATGACTCAGAAAATCTACCCTGATGTATGTAACTAACAGAATCGAAAACATGTAGCCAAATGCATAATTTACACAAATGTTCATGGCTGCATTGTGTATGACAGCCAAAAAGTAGAACGACACAAATGCCCATCAACTGCCAAATGGATAAGCAAAATGTGTTTTGTTCATCCAGATGAAGGGACAAAGTACTGGTACACGCTACAACATTTTGAACCCTGACAACATCATGCTAAGAGAAAAGACACAAGAGACTATATGTCCACATGTTGTGTGATTCCATTCGTAGGTACATATATTTATTTTAAAATCTTCTCCCAAGTTTGTATTATGAAAATTTCCAAGCACACCAACAGGCTGAAAAAAAAAAAAAAAAAAAAAAAACATGCACTATATAATAAAAAAAAAAATCATGCAATAAAATCAACTTAGTTCTAACAATTGTTCACATTTGGCTATATTTGCTGTCTCCCTCGTATGTTTTCATACACACGGTTTTCTGCACTTGAAATTTTTCAACTATTTGAAGCTTGGAAGCATCATGAGAATTATGTTATAGACATCACCTTTTATCTCCTAAGAAGAAGGTATATTCTTCTACACAGCCACTGTTACACTGAAAAATATATAAATACACTCATACCATTATCTGATAGCCAGACCAAAGCCTGATTTTTCTAAGTATTCCAAGAATATATATTATATATATATTATCCATCCTACATATCCTATATTCTAGGGTTCATTTCAGACCCATGCAGGGTCTTGGTTTAGTCCCTTTTGGTCTACAAGTCCCCTATGTTCTGCCCTTCCCCCCCATAACTGTGTGTTTTGTAAGAACCCGGATCACGGTCTTGCAGAACACCCTGTGTTCCAGATCTGGTCTTCCCTGCATCGTTTGCTCCATTCCTCTAACCCTGTAGGACCTCAAGTTGGAATTCTGATTTAGAATCAAATTCTATTTAATTATTTTAAAAAATTAATATGGATTTTCTAAAGTAAATTTGGAAAATACAGAAAAGTAGTGAAAATTTTGAAATCACTCATATTCTGTTTCCTTCTCAAACTTATTTTCCATATGTCCCCGCCGTCCTTTCTGGATGCTCATTTGCTTATTTATTCACCCATTCATTTGTTCAATAAATACATCTTAATGACCTCATATTCTAGCTACATACTTTTTATCCAACTCTTTATGTATTCAATATTCTATTTGTCTATGCTATACATGCGCAAAACTGTGTGGCCTTGAGCCACACTCAAGCTACAGAAACACACCTTAATTCAGCTTTTTTCCCTATACAGACTAGTTGTAAGTATTTTCTGTGTTATCACAGACTGCAATGTCCATTGTAGTTAATTTATACATTCTTAATTAAATTTTTCTTCCAAAATTAAAAAAAAAAGTTATCAGCAGCATACACGTAGCTCAGTTAGTTGAACATCCAATTTTTGATTTCCTCTAAGGTCATGATCTTGGGGTCATGGGAAGGAGCCCTGAGTTGGCCTCTGCAGTGAGTGTGGAGCCTGCTTAAGATTATCTCTCTCTCTGTCTCCCTCTGCCCCTCCCTGTTCACATGCACTCTCTAAAATAAATAAACAAACAAAAAAACAAAGAAATATTTTTTACAAGTAAAGCTATCACCACAGCCAGTGAAATAATAAAAAGAGGCAAAAAGAAAAAAAATGTATCTGTCTTAGGGTTTCTCAGGCTTTCCAGGTGGTCTATGCCAACCAGCCCTTGCCTGGCTTCCGGGTGTGCCTTGGTTTGAATGGCTACAGAACATGAGCTCCAATGGGTAAAGGTTCAAGGTGGTACAGGTTCAAGGGGAGCCCAAGGGCCTGGGATCTGCTCTAATCCATCCTGCATGTAGGACCTCTCATGATACGCTTTTCGTGCTAAGACTGTCGTCTTGCTGATCAAATAGCAACTACCGCCTTGTCCACGCTACCCCGCATGTGCAGCGCCTTGGCATTTTAGAGAGACTGGAGACGGTCCAGCCTCCCCATATAGAGTCCAGGAACCTGCATTTAAAACAAGCTCATCACAGCAGACCTGAAACTTTCCTGGGGAGATGACTCCCTTCTTGTCATCAGTCTACAAGTTCCCATTTTTGTACAGCTTTGTCCCGTGTCTGTTCACAAGCCAGCCAGAAACACAGCAAAGCCAGCGGGGTTGGCCTTGTCAGCACATGATGGTGGGGGGAGGGGGGCAGGCGGGAGGGGGGTACTGAATATGCAATCTCCACACACAGATGCGGCAGGGACAGAACTGGGGGAATGAACCCAGGAGGGGCCTCCAAGTGCCCGCGCTGAGCTGGAGGGGCCTCCTGTGCCGCCCCCATGGCCTGAGCATCCTGCCCTCTGCAATCGCTGTGCCTTGCACGGCTGCTACACACGATGCTGATGGCAACCCAAACACACGCCTGCTTCGTGAATGCACCGAGACATCCTAGCGTCTGTATTCAGATCTGCTGCCCGAACCTCTAACGGGGTTCTTAAGCACCACTACTGCTCTGTTGCTCAGAATGATAAGTGATTTTAATCTCGACAAAAATGTTTTCTTCAAAGATAGCTTTTCGATTTTCCTGATTATAAAAGAAAGGCTCGTTATTAAGCCATTCAGAGTTTACAGAAACCCATTGCTAATTTTGTGTGTGATTGCAGTGCTCACACGTTCATGTGTGTGTCTGAAAATACACAATAATGCAAGATGAGGTTGTATGGTATTAACTAGGAATCTGCATCTTCATTTTAATAACTGCATCGTATTTTTCTTTACAGACATTTTATCATTTCCCTAACCAGTTCTCCACTATATGAAGTCTCAGTAGTTTAAAATAGTTTTCCTTTAATAAACAATTCAGAAAAAAAAAACAAACGCTTTTATCTTCCATTAATGTCCTTATGTTGATCACCAGAAACAAAAAATAAAGAGTATTAACATTATTAAAGTTTATACCACTGTATGATGATTTCCCTTCCAGGATTTGTGCATGTTTCTTTCTTCCTGTCCACAGGACCCCTTTCCTCCTATATTCAACGTCGCATTTTATTGGGATTTATTTTGCTGCTTCTCGTGTTTGCGTATTTCAGTTTTCCATATTTTGACTATTTCTTTCATCCTAGTAGACAAAATGATGTCGTGGGTTAATTTTCATTTTCTGATGACAAGTGGCCATCATCATCTTCCCATTTTGCTTAATTCTATTCCCATTTCTTTGACCATTTTGTATGGTCAATACTTTGACCAAGGATTCATCTTTTTGAACGGATCAGCAGGGAGCTTTCATGAGGTGAGGCTGCCACTCCTCCTCTGTGCTCTTGGGGACACAGATTTCCTAGCCTGCCCCGGGTCTGCATTTTCCTTATAAATTTTTGTTTCTGTTGTGGTTTCTTTTAAACTTATTTTTACTTTAATTTTTGCTTATTATTTAAATATTATAAAGTTTTAAAAATTATTTATAAAACGATGTTCTTTTTCCTCATTGAATCTCTCCATGTTTTTAAAAAATTATTTTACCCTTTGAATTAAGCTTAGAAGACCCTCCCTTCTCAAGGTCATATATTTATATCCTTCTTTTTCCTGTGGGACTCTAGTTTTTATGTTAAAGCTCTGATATGTCTGGACTTAATTTTGGTGTATGTTATGAAGAATAGGATGCTTCTAGTCAATAGGGCGCCCTTGTCCAAATAACATAAAGGAAAAAAAATTAGTTAATATACTACTATTTCTTAATAATAATAATAATCAGCACAAATTAATTTTTGGCACAATAAATTATTAATAGAAAATAAATATTAGTAATTAGCGATTCATAACATGCTAAAATACTTTTAGTTTAAATTGGAAACTCAGTGATATTACTCTGATAAATTAAATAACCAGCAAAGGGTATTAATCTATATCATGAAAGGCTTAAATTCTTAGCCAGGACACTGAGGATCATATGTTTGTTATTGCTGTTTGTTTATCCTAAGTTTTTTTTTCGTTTGTTTTATTTAATTTTGGAAACGATAGCCATGAATGCGTGTACATCGGAGACCGAGCCCTCATTGAGTGGAGGCCCTAGATTGTCTAATAACCGAGCCTGATCTTACTCCCAATGTCTTAAGTAGAATGATACAGATCGTGTACCACGTCAGAGCAAGGCGCTTGACTTTTGTATCCTGGAAAATTGTCATAATACAATAGCTTGTGTTCAACTAAGACTCTTTACTGCCATCTGCTTGAAAATTCTCAAACGCGAATACACGGGCACCATCTTTGGAATCAACAATCATAACACAAATGTGAGAAACTTCCAAAGTAATAAAATGATGATTCCATAAAAGGGAGCCTCTTGTCGTTTTGAAAGCCACATCTGGACTTCAGTGTGTGGCACTCCATCACCTCATCCCCTTCTTGCAAATGCCTAATTAGGGGTCCAAGCAGCATTTAGGAAACAACTTATTTTTCTTTTTTTTTAATATTTTTTTTATTATTTATTTATGATAGTCACAGAGAGAGAGACAGAGGCAGAGACACAGGCAGAGGGAGAAGCAGGCTCCATGCACCGGGAGCCCGATGTGGGATTCGATCCCGGGTCTCCAGGATCGCGCCCTGGGCCAAAGGCAGGCGCCAAACCGCTGCGCCACCCAGGGATCCCACAACTTATTTTTCATATAGATTTAAAGTGCCACCTTAAAGCATATATTGAAGTGCCATGTGTACTTGGGCATTTTTTTAGTTCTTTCTTCTGCTTTTCTGATCTCTTTGTATCTGCACCATGACTGTACTGTGTTATGCCCATGGTTTGTCTGCTGCATGGTGCAATCTGCTCTCCCTCCCTACTTACCTGGGTTTTTCTTTATAATTTTTTTTTATTATTTATGATAGTCACACAGAGAGAGAGAGAGAGAGAGAGGCAGAGACACAGGCAGAGGGAGAAGCAGGCTCCATGCACCGGGAGCCCGACATGGGATTCGATCCTGGGTCTCCAGGATCGCGCCCTGGGCCAAAGGCAGGCGCCAAACCGCTGCGCCACCCAGGGATCCCCTTACCTGGGTTTTTTCAGAAGCACTCTATTTTGCATGTTTATCTTTTACATTAAACTTAGAACTCATTTTATTCATTTCTAAAACCTACCCCACAAAAAAAGAAAAAAAATCCCGTTAGAATTTTATGGGGACGATGTTTAGCGTAAAAAATAATCAGAAGAGAATTGCCATCTTTACAATATTGAGTCTTTCTGAAAACATGGTTTGCACCTCCATTGATTCAAGTCTTATTTTATGTCTCTTATTAGATTTTTATAGTTTTCCTCATATACTTTCCTCGTGCATTTCTTGGCAACTATTCCTATGTAGTTTATAGCATGCATTTGATGTTGTCAGTGCATTATTACACCCATTTTATAATCACTCATTATAATCACAATGATCATCAGTGGCATATAAGAAGGCAATTGATTTTTGTTTATTTATTTAAAATTATGGATGGCACTGAAATCTTATTATTTCTAATATTTATATATTATCTAATTTATATATTTCTAATTTATAATTATTTGATTTATATATTATCTAATATTGTGCTTCTTTTAAATTATTAAGTTTTCCAAGTAAACTTTCATTTATTTTTTTGTAAATAATAAAAAATGTGCTCTCCCTGTCCTAATAGTTACACATTTTGTTTTGTTTTGTTTTGTTTTGTTTTCGTTTTTGAACTTGTTGCATTGGGTTGGTACCCCCTACGCAATGTAAGGAAATAGTCATGACAGCAACTGGATGGGCTCTGGTGGGGAGCCCTGGCAGGCTGAGGGTACCAAAGGGACCCCGGAAGCTTCCTCTGCTTGCAGGTGAGGTCCTGAGAGCCCCAGAGAGTCAGCTCCTTCCTCCGAGCCATCTGAGCTAGAAGACCTTCTTGTATTCAAAAGAAGTCGAGCTCCCCCAAAGTAGGAAGGAGGCTTTGCACAAACAGCAAGCAGCTCTGGGAAGCAGGGCCTCCCCTTCCTCCGGAGAAGGAACAATGGGGAGACAGCAGGTGATTCTGAGGGGCTGGGTAGGTATAGAGGGACCTAGTTCAAATTCTGTGTCAGCCGATCCATCACCTCTGCTCTCCCTTCATTCATTCACTGATTCATAAAACACCTACTGGCCTCGAGCTAGATGGTGAGGACGCAGAAACAAAGGTAAGTTCACAGCAGCACAGTGCCGGACGGGCCCCTCCAAATGCTTGCCTGGTGCCCAGAGCAGCATGACCGGCAGGTGTTGGGAGGCAAGCACGCTGAGGACTGACATTTCGAGCTGCACTTTACAGTGAGGTTGCAAGTCCACCAAGCAGACCAGGAAGGGCTCTAAGGTGTCAGAGGAGAGGTCCCAGATGATGGGGGACCAGGTGGGGGTGAGCAGCCCGAGAGGCCCACCTCTGGCAGTTGGCCTCACGACCAGAGACCACAAGCCATGTTCCTGGAGAGCCTGCCTTTTCCTATCCTAGATGCTGGCCCAAGTGACCACCCTTCTAAATGGGTTTTCTCCAACCCTCTGCACCTGGATGTAAATCAGAAAAGCCATAGGTTTCAGAGATTTTAATCTCCGGATAAACTCCACAATTTTCAGGCTTCTAAAATTGGGTGATGGTTCCTGAGACTGGTAGCTAACTCTACAGAATCCATCCCAGGCTGCACCCTGAGCACGCAGCCTCACGGGGAACCTCCAGTTCTGCTGAAAACCTCCCCGGAGTTAAGGGAGCGCTAGGAGGAATTCGGAAAGCAGGGGGTTCCTTCGGCTTTGCCCCTAGAGTTTCATTAGAGGCAACACCCAAAATATCTAGCAAGCTTTTCCTTATCCTCCACAACCTAGTTCTTTTAACTAAGTACAGGCTAATGATCGTGAAAAGGGATTAAAGCCCCTTATTTTAAAGAAAGACTACTTCCCATTTGAATTACTTTTAAACACACCACTTTGCCTCTAATTTAAAATGAATAATAGGCTTAGAGCAGACAACAAAAGATCATTAACCTCATAAGATAAGTGTATCAGGAATCTTGTATTTTGCCAGCAAATGGAATAGAATGGTAGAAATGTGCTAATGCAGAGATTTTTTTTTTTTTAAGCATCATTATCTGGGGGACATCTTTTTTGGTATTCAAATAAGAAAACGGAATTCTCTCCAATGCCCACTTGAGCTTTTGTTCTGCCCTAATTGAAAGCAAACCTGCACGTGGAAAATGACCCTTACAGATGGGAAAGGTTTAGGTTGGGTTAAAAAAAATTAATCATGTATTTTTTTTTTTTTTTTTTGCAGAGAACAATTAACTTAGACAGTAGCTTTCATCCTGTTGTTTGTGCTCTTATTTCTTTTCTGTCTTAATAACCGATCAGAACAGAAAGCCATTTTACAGTCCTGGGTTTGCAACTCAAGATACAAAATCCACGGGAAAAAGCGGCAGCCAACGCAGGGGGCCCCCGGGATTAAAGATTCTAAAATTTTTGTTTTTTAATTAAAGGTGTAATTTTTAGAAAACGTCTGACCTTTACAAGTGCTTAAATATTTAATCCTTTTTCTTTTCTTTTCTTTTCTTTTTTTTTTTTTGTATCTGTCGTGGGGTAGAGAAAAAACAATAAAAAGAGGCGTTTTAAAAAAATGCAGAGGAAGAGAAGCCAGTTTGGAAACAAAAATAGAACCAGGGTAGAAAGAAAAAAAAAACGGTGGGACAGGCTCAGAGGGGTGTGTGCGTGTTGTGTGTGTGTGAGAGTGTGTGTGTGTTTGGATGGCTAGAAGTTTCTGGTCCTCCGCGGAAGCTGGGCCGGGGTGCTGTGCCGGGCCAGACCCTGGGCCTCCGGGTGGCCAGGCTTCAGGACGCTCTGGCCCTTTCCTGGAGCTCCGCGACACAGGACAGGCGTGCATCTGTGCTTGCCAAGCTCCCGGAAGAGGCAGGAGACGGTGGGCAAAGCTGAGCAGCTGTCTCTTCTGGGCTTTCAGAAACTCCTGTCAGGTGGCTACTGAATGATGTCCTAGCGCACACTCTTCTAATTCTTAATTAGAGCGACATAGCTAATTAATAAGTTTTTTCCAATTATAAATTAACTTAGGATCAGAACTCTGGCTTTGCATGTAATTTCCTATAATCGCTAAAGCTACTGCAAAAACATGCCTCCTGCCAACCGTAACTTTTTATTTAACACAGACAGGCAAGTTCTCACTGGGTTTACATTTTACAGCAAATTATCTCTGTGGGGATTTATGAAGAGAAATTAGGAAAAAAAAAATCAGGAGTTGTTTGTTGTTGTTGTTGTTCTTTTTTTTTTTCCCCCCTCTTCTACGCTCCCTCCTCTTTTCTTCCTTAAACAAAACAGCATCCTTAATGGATCGTTTCTTTTTAGAGATTTAAGGTGAATCCGTGTCAATATATCCACGTTATTACAGGGCAGGGAAAGAGAAAGAACAGGTGATAATTCGTTTTTGTTCATAACCGTTCCCACCTTTTCATGGTTCCTGCAGAAATGATTTGGGAGGTGCCAGCATGCTGTTCATTTATAGAATCTTAACTGGAGAGACACTTATCTCTTTAGTAATGACGGAGCGTAATTAAAGGTGGGCCTACAGACCAGGCGCCAGCCCTGGCAACATGGCATATCCTTGGCTGCCACAATTCCTCGGTGGTTTATCAAAGACTACTCCTTTAATATGGAGATTACACTTATGTACTTGTCTGAACTTGAAAGGCATTTGCCTAATTTACTTATTAATGAGATGTAAATCTATTTGTATGGCGCGTCACAAGTTTCTGCGAAATCGCTGCTACTTAACCGGTGATAAACCCTATGATTTAAACGAAAAATAATACATTTAGCTTTCCACATTCGTTCTGTTAAAAATTGATATAGTCTATGTTAAATTTATTAATATTGCTCCCTGTCATTCAGTTTGCAGCTCTTGCTGAAATATGACTTGACAGCGGCCGCATTAAAGATGTATGCCATTGTATTCAACAAAGATTAATGAAGCCCGGTAAAAATAGCTGTAAAAGAGAAAGTGATCCGAATGTAAAATCAGTGAATTAAATGAGGCCGCGCATACCATTCGTTAATATGCATGAGGAGGGAGGCAGCGAATGAAAATGTCTCTATGCAAAGTTCATTTGGGAAGGTTTCAATATTGTCTGGATGTCCCCCAACTCCTGAGGAGCGGCGGCCTCCTGGAGGCGGTGTCGTGGGTGGACAGGGCGGCGGGCACCTGCACGCCCGGGGCCCCAGGAGGGCCGGGCCGGGCTGGGGGCCCCCGGCCTGCAGCACCCGCCACCCCGGTCTCACCGGCCGGGTGGCCTCCCTGCAGCCACCCAGCAGCGCATCGTCCTGCAGCCCGCCCGCCTGGCCCGCCTCTGTGTGCGAGAAGCAGGGGGACCTCGAGCGAACCTTCTGGTCCTTGGCCTCCAAGTCCAGGCGCTGGCAAGGCCAACTGCAGCCCGCAACCTGCCCCCCCGCTGAGCCTCAGAGGTTGGGTTGGGTTGGGTTTGCCCCGATGGAGGGAGGGGTCCGCACCTGCCGCTCCAACCACTTGGACATCATCAGATCAAGAACCCCGAGGGGTGCAAATTCCTCTTCTGGCTTTTAAAGGGCTCAGGTCCAGGGATGCTCATTCCAGGGGCTGCATCCGGCTGCCGGCGGGCTGAGCCTGCTCCCATCCTGGCACCTGTGTACTGAGTGATTGGGTGGTGCTTTCTTTGTACTATTTGGAGGGGATGATTTATTTCCGCAGTTCTCATTATAAAATACTGCTGGTGTCATACCCTACCAGGTTAAGACTTTCAAATAAATTAACAGTGACAGAAAATTGTATGCAGTAATCATAATATAAACCTGGCATGTTTATCAATCAAGAAGGTGTTTTGATAGATTTAAGCCATTAATGATAGGCACTGCTCCCCAAGGTTTGCCTTCACGGAGGTCAAAGGCTGTCCAGAAGGAAATATTTTGAGGTATTGTTTTCTTTTTAGCGTTTGCTCGGGGTGGGGGTGGGGTTGTTGTTTGCACGTGTGTGTCAGTTTTAATTAGCAGAGTCGGTGACAATAGAGTAGTTCATGTTTCTGCCTGACTGCCAGCTTGGAGGCAGTTGGGGGGTAGGGTACACACACACACGGAGGGTGACACCCTGTAGAAAGCGCTGCCTAGAGCACAGAATTTCCCAAAAGGGTGAATACAGGTGTTCCTGCTCAGAACAGTTTAGGGGGATTGTTGTTCGGCACCTCGGCATGTCACTCCCGTCTGCTGTCTCAACAGGTAGTGAGAATCCTAAAGCATTCCCCGGGCTGTGTACAGGGCTGCCAGGCGTGGGGGCCCGGGCTCTTCTTCCCTCGCTGAGCCCTCACGAAAAGTGGGGGGGCTCACCCCAACAGTCGCTGCAGCTGGGGCTGGGGTCGGGAACACGCAGCTGGGCTCCCCTGGGGACTCTCTCCCAAAGGAGTGCCTTGGCCCGTGTTTTAAGGTGATCGATTGACAGGATGGTGCATGAAGTGATGAAAAGTCGTTAGAGGAAGGATGGGAAAAGAAGCTGAAATTTTATTCGGTGGTTTCCCTGCCTGCTAAAGACTTTTTTTTTTTTTTTAAGATTTTATTTATTTATTCATGAGAGACACACAGAGAGAGACAGAGACACAGGCAGAGGGAGAAGCAGGCTCCCTGCAGGGAACCCGATGCAGGACTCGATCCCGGGTCTTCAGGATCACGCCCTGGGCCGAAGGCAGATGCTCACCCGCTGAGCCACCCAAGGATCCCTTCCCTGCCTGCTAAAGTCAAGCCCCGTCTCCTCTGCGCCCGGCCCCAGCCCCAGGCACACCGTCACCCTGCCACCTCCACCCGGGATTGAACCTACCAGGCGTCCGGCTCACTGCTGCTCCAGAAGCCAGGTCTGCCTGCATCCTCTCCACCTGTCAGGCCGCTTAACCTCATGTCTTTCAGCGGTCATCTGAGGATGCTCCTCAGAAACCAGGCTTTCCATTGGGAGAGGGCCTGGTCACGAGGGGGCCTCTGCTTTGGAACTCCTGCTGCTCCCCCTCCTCCCACCTGGTGAGGGCACCACTTGTGGGCATCCCCGCCGTGCTCACGGTGGCATCGAGGACGATGGCAGTCTAGGCCCTCCGTGGAGGCACTCCTGAAAGCACAGAGCTTGGGGGTCAAGGAGGATGCAGCAACACTCCCACAACAATAGGACATCAGGCCATCCAGTCCCAGGATGACAGGAATCTGAGAAAGTCACTCCATACTTTCTCACCCAAAGTCCTAGCCGGCTGCCCTTTATGATTCGAGGCCTGTCCACTAGGATAAGAAAGCCTGTTCCTCTGTAGAATATAAAAACACAGAATCCACAACAACAAAATTAACTGGATTGTCCAACTTTTCCAAATCAAAGAAATGGAGGCAGGAAAATGTTAACTCCTGAATTATAGCAAATACTTTTTAAAGTAGTTGCTCCATTTTGGGCCAGTGCCCTACACAAATGCCCTATGTTAGAACCTGATGGTTTGAAGCTTAATGAACCAAGAAAGCCTGGGTACTTCTAGTCCCATTGGCCAAAAGATTCCACTCCTTGGTTCCCCGAGATGGCACCCAAACGGAGTGGGAAGCGACCAGTTCATTCTCTAACCATATATTATGGGCTGATTGTTTGACTCTGCTCATTGGTGGGCTAGTCAACCCCACCAAGAGGACCGAGCGGACTCACAGACATATACAGAGACCAGCCTCCTGTCCCTCCTCTGGCCAGTGCAGGGCCCAGCCTCACAGACATCTTTACTTTCATGCTCTCCTAGTCTGTTCAGCTTCCTATAACAAAGTACCACAGACTAGATGGCTGTAAACAATAGTTCTGGAGGCTGGAAGTCCATGACCAGAGTGTGTCACGGTCGGGGTCTGCTGAGAGCCTCTTCCTGGCTTCCAGGCCACTGTCGTCTTGCTGTGTCCCCACATGGCAGAGAGAAAGCAAGAGGGAGCAAGCTCTCTCCTGACTCTTAGAAGGGAACTAATCCCATTCATGAGGGCTCCACCCTCATAACCTCATTTCATCCCATTTCCTGCTAAAGCTCCCCCTCCCCAACCTCACCATCACATTGATCATCTTGATGATCTCTGGCAGGAAGGGTCCTCAGAGACCACTTTCCCCCAATTCCACTTCAAAGAGAGAAACTGAAATACAGAGATGCTTTGAGACTCATCCGAGGTCACATGGTGAGTTTAAAACGAGCACCTGCATGTCTTGACCAACCAACTCTTCAGGGGCTGGAACCAAGACGGCGATCCAGTCTCTGACTTGGAAAGGCAGGGGAAATCTAACCTAGGGCGTGTGTCTTTATGCCCTAAGCCTCAACTATAATCATCAGATTGTTAAAGGAGTAAAGAGACCTCTGTGCTCCTCAGAGTCAATGTCACTTCTCAGGGAAAACACTGAAAATAAGGTAAAATTCGGATGTTATTCCTCTGACTACCCTCTGAGCAATTCAATGAAATGAGTTTATGATGTAAAAATTGGTCTTAACAAAATCAAACCTACAGCAGAGCAGGCCATTCTCAAATGGTAAAAAGTCTCAGCTTTCTGAGAGAAATGCAGTTGCATCGACTTTGTAAACAAGTGCCTCAGAAATACCAGTTCTGCACGTTTGGTGTGGCTTGGTAGTTAGGACATTAATTAATGACCAAATAGAGAAATGTCTGAGTGCCCAGCAGATGGTAAACAAGCCCAGGAGAACATTACCATCTGAATTGCAAAGAAGGCTGGCAGCTTCCTCTTCCCACCCCCTGCCCAGATCTGCCAGCTTGCCCTGAAGAGTGCTGCTGTCACTCGGGCAGGGGTGGGATGGGCTTCGGGGGCTGCCACTCTCAGGATCCAGGGCCCAGATCATTCCGTGGGAGGGTGGGTGGGAGGATAGGTTGAGTGACTCAGTATTCAGAGTTAACAGTTTCTGTTTTTCTTTCTTTCTCTTTCCCTTTCTCTCTCCTTTTCTTTCTCTCTCCTTTTCTTTCTTTCTTTCTTTCTTTCTTTCTTTCTTTCTTTCTTTCTTTCTGCCCTTCCTTCCTTCCTTCCTTCCTTCCTTCCTTCCTTCCCTCCCTCCTTCCTTCCTTCCTTCCTTTTCCTTTCTTCCTTTCTTTCTAATTTTAGAGCTGCAAGGGAGCCACTCTAGTGAAGGCTGACCTCTGAGAACCAGTCTCACTTTTTTCCTCTTTCTGAGCTAAGGAGCATCGCTGCTAAAAAAAAAAAAAAAAAAAAAGGATTAGGAAAACACAAGTATGTCAGGGGAAATAAACTCCAAGAAGGCACCCATGAGGCATTCGTGGCTTGTGAGCGTCCAGCCCTCTGCAGCATGCCCTGTCCCTCAAAGTCAGCAATGGCTCTCCCCACCGAGGAGAGGTCAAGGGTTTCTAGTGCAGGATACCTGCTCCCGGCGTTGGGAGAGGGCCATCGAGATGAGGGGCCGTGCTCAGGAAACAGGGCATCTTGTTTCTAAGGGATAGCTACATAATGGTTGGTATTAGAAGAATGTATTGATCCTAAGAATCCTGTGGAATAATCTGCCTCTGGCTTCGTTGTCCACAAGGTATCTTGAATTGAAGCAAATATCATTCGATCAAAACTTTAAGGGCAAATGGTGAAGGACAATTTTTTTTTCCACTCTCAAATGGAGAAAAAAATGTGGCCCTCTGTTGTATGAGCCACCGTCCTGTTTACTCCTTAAACAATGCGTTGCACTATGCAAAATACGCCCAGGATTACCACCTCCTTAGATATGGAATCCTGGTCTGCTTGAGAAAAGCTCAAGGTGGAGAATAGAAAATCGTTAATTGGATGGTTCAAAAATTAAAGACAGACTTGCCTTAGGTGTTTGGAATTCAGTAAGCTTTGTTCTTAACTATTTTTATACTTCTCTCTTTTTTGTTTCATCTGCCTCTCTGAGATATAGCCTTATAATATAGTCCTTCCTCTGAACTTCATTTCCAAATATTCCCTTCCCCTGATTTTCTAACTAAAGCAATCTCAGAGTTTAAAAATAAACAGTTCGGAAAAAATAAATAAATAAATAAATAAATAAACAGTTCGGGGTCTAATCAGTGGACACAAACAATTCATTAATAATTAAAGTCATCCATCAGGTGCTATGTGCGGTCAGGATCAACAGAGATATCAATTTTCAAAACCCAAAGCAGCAAAAACATCTAGAAATTAGAAGGTGCTAGAAAGGACTGGGAGAGGACTGTTTGGCAAGTGTCATAACATCTTAACAGCGGGAATGTTTGCCACCCAGCGCCACCGCCCATTTGATTGTGGGAAAACGTTTTGCATTTATTTGTTTGTTTTGACTGAAGATGACATTAATGAAAAGTATGTCTCAGAATGTCTTGTTCTACAACACTGACAGTCACAGCCTACCCAGGCTGCTCTGCTGTTTACGGAAGGCCTTCTGCCCACCGTGTCATGTTCGACCTCGCACCAGCCCTGGGAGGTCTCATTATTAGTATCTCTAAGCCTGTTTTCGTCCACAGAGGAAGAGACTTAAAATTCAAAAACAAACCAGAAAATTCCAGAGGCACTACTGTGCTCAGAATGATGTCTCCACCGATACCGAGTGAGTGAATGAAAAAATTAGCCTCACGCAGAGACAGCTGGACTGCCCCCGGGGAGAGCTGCCCGGGCATCACTGTTGTCACGTGACACTTGGGCAGCCTTGAGAAAGCCCCACGGAAGCATCTGCCCTCACAAAATTGGGACCTTGGAGTGGGCAGGGATGGTGTCTTCTCATCTTGGCACCCAGGGCCCCAGCAAGTCCTGGAGCAGAGTCAGGAAAACACGTGCCACGCAGTTGTCAATTGTCAGGCTTGTGTCAGCATCCTATAACTCAGAACATCTCTTTTAGCCCCTGCCGCTCAAGAAATATAAGAATGTGGACTATTTTCGATTCAGTTAGGTTGGCTCGCTGTTGTGTTTTCCTTAAGCATGTTTGCGAAAGTTCCTATGAAATTATCATAAATATACATGTTTACTGAGCACCTACAATGCATCCTGTCTTATTTCACCTCGTGTTACTTCATTTGAATCTCAGAATAACCCCATAAGCAATCTCAGCCCCATGGCACATGATATGTCTGTTTAGAAAGTCTTACTTTTTTTTTTTTTGAGGAGCATACTTTAGCCTTTGACCAGAACAATAAAAGAAAAAATAATAATACTATATAACTTATAACTCCAGGAAAGTATAAGGCAAGGCTACTCCTTAGAAAATACTTACCAGATAATTTTGTGAAGGCGACAAAGTAAAAGTCAACAAAAGTTGACTTTTAGCCACAGTTATGAGTGTTTCTTGGCTGACAAATCAATAATAAAAGACATGCCACAGTTGTCAACCATGCCATCTTAGTAACACGCACTACTGAAGAGAGAGATCCTAAGGGCAGAGGGTGGCCAGAGAGCTCACCAATGGCCATGTTCCTTCATCTTCTGGGGCACACCACTAGCTCTATTTTCCAATTCTGGGTATTTCTCAGTGGAGACATATCACCAGATGGACCAATGGAATGAGTGGGGTGATGGTGGTGAGTGGCACCCACCTCTGTGAGGCATCTTCATGTTTTGCCTTCTCTGTGCAGCAAGTGGAGCATGCAGAGCCACAAGACAGAATGTTCTGTATCCTGAAGCTGGCACTGAGCAGCCTTCTCCACTCTACCAGCCAATATTTAATCGCAGCAAAAGTGGGAAACAAACATTTATTGTTTGAAGCTGTTGAGATTTGGGCTTATCAGTGACAAGCAATTCACCTATCCTGACTACATTTGGACAAGATTTGACTACTCAGCCAGGAGGACGGGCTCATCGGTGGTGAAAACTCCCCTAACGCTGTAGATGAGGACACAGCAAAGGCTCATGGGGAACTTTCACTAACATTTGAAGTGTAACTTACCCAAATTCTAGTATGACTCATGACATTATATGCTTCATATCTGAATGCACAGGAGTATATGTGCCCTTATGATGCAGAGGGCATTTGGGTCTTGTTCATGGCTGTAACTCTAGCAGTGACCATGGCCCATCACAGGCACTCAGTAACTGTTGAGTGAAAAAATATGAGCATCACAGGCCCCCACCTCCAGGTCTCTCCTGGAAGTTCTCTGAACACCCTGACCCTGGATGTTCCCTGATCACTCGGGCTTGTCTGCATTCTTCCCAACTGCATCCTGGCCCAGGGAATCCTGAACCACTGATGTGCAGTGACCTTCAGGCCACGCCCTCATGCTTCCCTACTGGGTGGGAAGAATTTTCAGTGGGTTGCCTGAGAGCTGAAGATGACTGCTCTTCCCATCAATCTCCAAGCTCGCTAGCTATCGTCAGAGGTGGCCAACAACCTGCCACACACAATAATACATTGAAATCAATGAAATCCGCAGTCTGGATTTTTGTAAGTAAAGGGCTAGCCCTCTGAGGGGAGTTCACTCAGAGGCTTCAGAGAAACCACACCTATTATCTCTGACTTTTTAAGTGGCCACCGCCTTGCCACCACTCTTGGGCGAGTGAAGGGGAGTCCTGTGTCTACACTTACACTTAGAATTTGGTGACAAATCATTTTAATGCCATTTGTCATCACTAGGAGAAACCTGTCTGCCTTCCCTAGGACATCCACTGGCAAGCTTTGAGAACTGAGACAGAAGCAGAATCAAGTTTCCACGAGGTTTTCTTCTGAATGCAAGCTCAATCTCTGGTCCCTGAAGCCTGTGGTAATAACAATACCATCTAACAGATGTGCTTTTTAATTTACAAAACCCCTCCCCTGGGTTACTAGTAGATGTAGGCCTAAAACATCCTAACCAGGAGGAGGATACACCCACGTTTTTTCCTGCTGGGATCCGAGAGGGTGAATGGCATGTCCCCGATGATACAGCTGGAAGCCATGCCTTCGCCTGCAGGCTGGGACTCTACTGTAGAAGGTAGAGGAGAGTCTAATGCAACCATTTCTGCCTCTTTATTTTAAAATGGCTCCTCTTTCCCACGATGGATTTTAAGAAACCAAAGGCTGTCCCAGGAAGATCACATTCAGGCCTCACCAAGCTAGTTCCTCAGGCATGTCCTTCTTCTGGGAGCCCTTCCCGAGGGCAGGAGACCCTTGTCTTGACACGGGCTCACCAGGGTCCCATCAGTCACTTTTAGAACAGTGGAGTCTCCATTCCAGAACTAGAACCTGGTACAGAAAGACAACATTCCAACAAGACCTACAGGGAAGAGGGAAGCCAGCATATATCATCCCCGCCCTCTGCTGAGTCCCTGTACCTCACAGGCCTCGTTGGCCATCCTGAGAGGACATAAAGGCCTGGCTGTCGGCTTCCTGGTCCTCAATATGAGTTACATCTCCCACTGACATCACTTGGATCCAAAGAGTCCCCATCACTCTTATATGACAAAGCCAATAACAGCCCTTCTCTTCCTTCCAGAATGAAAGCAAACTGCCACGCTCTCCTTTGCCAGAATTTATTTGTTTCCAGTACCTTGGCCACTCTCAGAATAACTCAGGCTCTCTTTTCTGCCCATTTTTCTCTCCAGGCTTGTACATTTATTTAGACATTTTGTTTTTCAGTTGCTGATTGCCTATGTTAACATTTACACTGAAGTCACATCTGAGTTATCACCCCAGTGAGTGAGTTTCATCACGTCCTTACCCTGTGGCCTGCATGGCTGGGCAGCCAGCCTTCTGTCACACAAGTGCAGAAACCCTCACTTGTGCACTGGAAAAAACACGCTCTCCCAGCACGGGGCAGTGGGAGCCCCGTGTGCCCATGCTGAAGGAGTAATCGGGATCTGGATGGCCTTGCTCCCCATCACATTCTGGATGTGTCCCTGAACAACCCACACATGAGACCTGAGAGGAAGCTCTGGAACACTTGAGAGACGCAGACACAGGGGTGCATGAGGCATAAGGAAAAAGAAACCAAACTACGTATGTTGGTTCATTGCCACAATTTCATTTATTTTATATCTATTTGTTGTGTACCAATCAGCTGCTGGCCTATGTTTTTTTTTTTTCCCTCCCCCGCCTTTTTTTAAACAAATGATTTAATGGAAGGAGCCATAAGAAGGGTCACTGGACAGAAAATCAACTCCAAAAGTGAACAAAAATCAAAAATCTTAACTGAGAAGCAGTAAGTTGCCTGAGTAGGGGATCTGCTGCAATTGAGGTGTGTTCAGGAGCTGGCCCCCTCCTAAGAGGGGCTCTGTGCTGAGGCCGGTGTGTGTGCCCAAAAAGGTGCTACCTGGCAATGCTTAAGGAGCCCTGCTAGGTCATGCATCTTGCCTCTTTCCTAAAATCATAGACAGTGTTTCCCATGCCACATGGAGAGCAGGAGCTCTTCTACTGAAAATAAGAAATGCGAATGAATTTCTCCCTTTCACCTCTGGGTTAAAGTCTCCAAAGAAGGCACACTCTCTACCCAGCTAGAAGGATGTCGATGCTAAGCTGGCTGTGGAAGAAGAGGTGATCGTCACCCTTCCTGCAGGACAGCCGCTGCACGTTTGTGATACATTTTAAAGGGAGCCAGTAGGTACAGTTGATTCTTGTCCCCACATTTTACATCAGAGAATCTCAGCGGGTGGTTCAGGTTACCGAAATCACAAATCAAGTGAATTTAATAGTCTAAGGTTGGTCTCCAGAGATGAGCGTGGTAGTTTTACAGTTCAAACTTTTGGCAGGTTTTTGTTTTTTTTTAATAGTAGACAAATCAATCTATTTTTAGAGAAAGCAGGAGACAAGTCCATTCTGAAGAGACGGTTCTGGACAAGCCCGGAAGCCCAGCCCTGTAGCCCTGCACAGGGTCTAGTGCCAGCTGAATGCATTGTGGTTTCTGTGGAAAACCACCTCACCCCACATTAAAAGGAGCTTATCCTTGGGGCTTACCTCGCCACTGCATCAGCTGTGCGTCTTTGCTTAAAGACTTACAGGCAGAGCACTTACAGTTCCCAATCCAGTGACATTTGCAGCTCACTATAATTTATTGAATATTGTCCAAAGAGCAAACACAAGGTTTATCCTGGTGGCGTTTTAGTTGGGTTGTAAGTGTTTGCCATTTACCAAGAATAGAAGGAAAAAGTGGGACAGGGACATCAGACAGACTGAGAGAGGGAAGGAGAGAGGGAGAGACGTAAATATACAGGACAAGAAACAGAGGGAGGCTCAGCATCCATGCCCTCGTGAAGCATGGCACTCATGTCTCAGCTGTCATCTCCGTGCCTGGGGTCACTCTGCATTCACGGACGGCTCCTTTGCTCACTTGAGGCTCAGCTGTGAACACTCACATGTTTGCCAAGTCCCCTTGGCTGCGTCCTTCTTCCTCTCTAGCTGGGCTCGCCTGAGAGCCTGGCTTAGAGAGGGACTCCTGTCCACATGCTGAGGAGGCCTTTGGGAACGTCCTGTCTCCCTCATCCCACAGGCAAAATGTCTTAAGTAGAATAAAATTCTTGAGGAGGGTGGGGTAGGAGAGGCTCAGAGAGGTTATCACAATTTATAAAGAGACTCAATGATTTGATAAAGTTAGAAAGAAACAGCTGGATTCAACCTTATTAGCTATAGGGTGATGCAAATTAAACCACAATGAGGCATCACTCATCCCTATCAGAATGTCCAAATCAGAAGATCATGAGGACTCAAATGAAGGCACAGACGGTAAGTCACTGGATCACTCATCCAGTGCAGGTGGGAACGTAAAATGGTGCTGCTGCCCTAAGAAACACTTGGGCAATTTCTGAAAGTGTGAGCATGCACTTATCATACAACCCAGTGACCGGGCTCCCGGCCATCATCACAGAGGAATCAAGAATCTACATTTACACAAAAATCTGTTTGCAAATATATTTACAGCAGATTTACTTGTAAAAGCACAAAGCTGGAAGTGACCCAGGTAGCCTTAAATAGGTGAACGATTAAACAAAGTAAGTATATGGAATATCATTCAGCGAAAAGAAAGAATCAAGTACTAATATCTACAATAACGAGGATGCATGTCAAGAAAATTGTGCTGAGTCAAAAAAGTCAATCTCAGGTCCCAGACAGTATGGTTCAATTCATATAACATCCTGAAATAACACAATTATAGAGGAGGGAAGAGAGCAGAGCTTGCCAGGGTGAGAGATTGGGGGGAAGTGTGCAGCTGTAAGAGGGGGCCCAGGGAGCTCCAACGGTTCTGCATCCTGACCATGGTGGTGGTTGGTTACGTGGTCTACGCATAGACACGATGGCAGAGAAGTCTACACATGCACACGCAGACACACACTTGAGTATGTGTGGAACTGGTGAAATCTGGGAAAGCCTTATGGATGATACTGGTGTCGATGTCCTGGTCTTAGTGTTGCACCATAGTTATGTGAGGTGGAACCACGGAGGGAATAGGAGGAAGGGCACGCAAAACCCCTCTGTATATTTTGTAATTACCTGGAATCTATCATTATTTAAGACCTAAAATAAATGAATAAGGGAACAAAAAAGAGAAGAAGGAGAAGGAGGAGAACAGAAGAGAGGAGAGAGGAGGAACCCAAGTGGCAGGACATGCTAAATGACCGCCTGGCACGTGGATCGTGTGCAAGAATGAGCCCGTGAGGGTAAATAAAGTCAGCAGACACATCAGGACCTCATTACTTACCAGGTAGCAACCGTGCTCGGTAAACACGTGCTGTTTCTTCACGTGGGATTCATCAAGAAAAGTTCACATACTCACTAAAACGAGTTATCAATAAACAAATTGTCATTAGAACAGTCATTTCTTTGGTTCTGACTGGGGAAAAGGATTTTTATAAACAATTATTCAGCTTGAAAATATTCTTATTTCAGTACCGATGCTCATAATTTATAACTTTTTAAATAGGAGTGAGTCACATGAAATCGTGTGAATACTGGCACGATGGCTGGCATGTGGTATCTAAAGGCGGTTGGGGTGTTTGGAGCTGACACACTCCACTCCGCTGTCATGCCAACCTCCGGGACCAGGCCACCACCCCATGTACCAAGTCCTGATCCACCTGTTTCAGGGGCGGGAGGCAGGGAGAGTCGATGAAAAATGTGAGGTGCTTACCATTCACAGCTACTTTCTTTCCTGCTAATAAAATTTCAAAAGCAAACCTATTGATATTTAAAACTATTAAAGATACAGAGACTTAAAATCTTGTCCTGCTGGTCATGACCCACTGGTGCGGTTGTGAAATCAGTTATGATCTGCAGCCAGCACTTGTTTGAAAATGAAACTAAATTGAATAAAATAGAAAATATGAAAGATCTTGGCTTGTACTAGAGATAAGGAGTGTTCTGTGGAACTTGTCTTAATTAGGGGTGCATACACACACACACACACACACACACACACACTGGGTGTGATGTCAAAAAGATTAAAAATAATTATACAGTATATTTTGCAGAATATATACATGTTTAATAAGCAGATTAATGACTGCTCTCACATTTTTAATTTGCCTGGTTCTGCTCCTGAATGTGAATTTACTGAGACCCAATATGCCCATGTTAGCTTATTAAATATTGAGTTTGAGGGTCCCCGAGAAAGTTAAATGTGGTGATGTTTATCAAAGGCCTTTGTAAACTCTCCAGCTTTGCCCAGATGTGTGGGCTTCTGCGGCTGATACCCTTGGAAAACTGAAAATGTTCTAAAGGGCAGCATTTTTAAGCGCTCGGTGCTTTGTGGGCCTCAGGCCTGAGAAGGCAGAGGGCCCAAGCAATGCAGTTCAAAGGCCGAATTTCAACCTCCCACCATGTGAGTGAGTGGCCCCGTCCTGGCCGATGTGTCATTTCTTTGCAGACCAATCTCATCGTGGGTTGCCAGGTGGATCACAGCTTCTCAGGCTGTTTCTACTGTTGCCCGTGGAGCCTGCCCTGCAGGATTCCCCAGGTCTGCTCGGGGCATTTGATTTTGCCCCTTGTCTCCACAGCCCTGGCCTTGTCAGCCAGCGGGCCTTGGGGTCAGGTGCACCCTGCCAGCTGTGGGCAACCCTCAGCCTGGGTCGGGTGGGGCCCACCCTAATCCACAGTGCTGGCTCTGTTGATCCAAGTCCTGGGATTCTGGGTAAAAGCCCTTTGGAGAGAGGTAGGTGCCTGGGGAGATGGCGGGGTATCTGGCCTGACAGGTGCGACAGCCCACATGTGGCCAGCACTCAGAGCTCTCTCTCCTGCCCTCCCTTCCTCCCTCCTAGGCTGCTAGAGGGTCAAATGATGAGGCTTCTCCCATTTGACAGATGGGAAGACCAGCACTCAGGGAACCAGACAGCACCTTACCTCGCAGACTCAGCCAATGGCCAACTTTAAATTCAATACCAGGTATTCAAACTCCGCACCCTAGTCCGCGTCTACAACACCAGTGATTTGGGCCCCTTGCTCGCTTGTGACTGGCATCCGGAGCCCCTGGGAAGCCCAGGGCGGGCACACCCACCTGCAGCCTTGAGTGCTGTTGGTGGCTAAAGGCACACACGCATCCTTGCGTCCAAGATCCGTGAAGAAAGCTACAGATTTAATTTCCCACTACTTTCAAGAGGCTGTGTGTGTTCATGTCTGTGACAGTATTCACACCTGTCATCCCCAGGCGACAGGGAGGGCATGTGCGAGACCCGTTTGGAAAAAAGAAAAAAAAAAGAAAAAAGAAAAATCGGGCATGTGACACGTTCAAGGTCACAGGCGAATTAGCCCACAGCCGTGATGCAGGCTGCAGGCCCCGGGAACCAGGCCCGAGGGCCAGGGAGGGCCTGAGAAGCTTCCCCCAACCCGCTCACCCACCTCTTGCTTCCCTGCCTCTGTTTTCATCTCTCCTTGGGGTCTGCGGAGCACACTTCTCTTTTTTTGGCGAGGCAACACACAATTTCACAAATTATATATTACAAAATGCGCTGTAGCTCAGCCTGCTGGGTGTGCATAATACATATGGCCTCTTTCATATTTCCCCGGCTTCTCTGTTGATGAGCTAGAGACGTACAAGAAAATGTACATTTTTACTTTAATTGAATCTGGTAACACACTGGTGGGGGGAGGAGGGGTGTGTAGGCAGCAGTGTCTGTCACGTAGTCATGCAGTACATGAACCTTAATGGCCTCCCGTTCCATGTGACAAGAGCACATGTGTCTGTAGGTTTTATGGGAACCAAGCATTCCGCTGAGCTGAGACGCGTCTCTGTAGAGCCAACATCCGGTGGGTGATTTCCCGAGCACCCCCTGCCGGGTGCTCCTTGGATTTTTTTTTTTTTTTCCCCCTGCAGATCCCAAGCGGATTCACACTGACGTGGCCCATCTCTGCTTGCCGGTGCGTTACGAGGCTGCATGCATTTTAGGGGATGCGCACACTTTTGCTGACCGCGGTCCCATCTGAATAATAGCTAATAATAGTACCGGAAGGTCACAGAGGTTTTCCTGGGAAGCAGATATAAAATGCTCTGGCTCTTTGCCACGCGAAGCTAATCTGACTTCTCTTCTGTAGATAAACTCATTTCAGCCCAGAAGCTCTTTTTTGTGCAATAGTATTTCCTTATAGTGGATTAAATTTAAGAAGATGAAAGCAACACTCATTTATTTTTCATGTTTATCCATTTCGGATGAAAGCCTTCCTTGGAAGAAGACGTGGTGCAATGTGCCCCTCCCGGGTTTCGGGCAAGGCCACGACAGCATGGGGTCCCCCGGAGACTTGGGGTCCTAGATCGTGCATCTAATGAGGGGGCCGGGACCGGGGACGCTACTGGCCCACCCTGAGCCTGTGCCCGCAGCCCCCCTCCCGGGGCAGAGGAGGCCGGGGGCATCGGGTCCTGCGGAAGGTGCCCACGGCTGGCAGCCACCGGGCCCGAGCCGCGGACCCCACAGGCCGAGCCACAGGGAGCACCTGGGTGCCCCCAGCCTGGAGGGCTTCATGCCGTTCATCAGCTGACACTCACCCTTGATCTGTGTTTTCCAAACTTCACAACAAAACTTCAAGAAAAAACTATTAGCTGCAAATTAGATATTCTGGTGGAAGCCTAGAATTATTTTTCAGGACAGAGGGCTCAATTTCCCGCTCTCAGGTGTATGATTAAAATCAATTAAATCACTCTTCCAATGTCAGCCGCAAGATTCTCCTGACAAATGAAATTATGCGAGGAAAGTGTTCTCTTCCCTCTCCAGCCTTCTCAGCCGCGCTCACACCGCTCGGGGATTTCCGAGATATTTTCCACAAGAACAGGAGCAATCCCCGGACCCCCGTGTGAGCCGACGCCGAGGCCTCTGGTGGCCGGATTTGATGGCCTCTGTACGTGGAGATAGATTCGCAGCTAACGAACAGGAAACGCGACCAGGGAAATTTAACCATTTGGGGGCTGCGCCAGGCTTCTTTACATAAATTAATGTTTTCTTGGCAGGAAGAGGAGCGGGCCCTTCAAATTCAGGATGTAACCTTTGCATGTCTCTTTTTATGCATGAGACAATCCTCGGTGCATTTTTTTTTTCCTGCTGAAAAAGCTCTGTCTTATCAGCCCCGGAGGTCACGGGTGGATTCTAAGCCAACACAGAAGCAGGCCGAAGGCTCGTCTCCTCCCGGGAGCCCGCGGGGTTAGCACCAGGCAGCCAGCGCGCCTGCAGAGCCCGGCCAGAGAGCAGTCTCCCAGGGAAAACCCGAAGCGGCGCGTTCCCAGGAGATGGGCGGTCGAGGGACAAGGATTTCTCATTGACAGAGGTGCTCAGCCTACCTTCAGCAGATTATTTACCTCTTAATTTGTTAAAACATATGGGCTTAGGTGTGACTTTTGCCCAAGAGACATTCATCGATATTATATGCTCATTTGGTTTGGCTTTTTTTCCCCATAGAGGATTGAACAAATGTTTGCCGCATTCTGGAAGTTTCTTCCCGCCCTCGCTCCCTCCCTCTCTTCCTCGCCCTGCTGTGTGATGGCTTTTGTTCCCCACTGTTTCCAGCCCAGGGCGTCTCCGGGGTGCAGGCTCCTGCTGAGGGGCACGAACAGGCCTGAGTGCCTGGTGAGGGGGTCCCACCCTCCCTGCCCCTCTGCTGGCTCCATGTCCCCCACTCCCCACCCTCAGCCTCGTGAGCACCCTCTCTCCCCCTGTATGGGTTCAGTCCCCCCACAGCGGGGCGAGCCCAGCCACGTTCCAACAAGGCTCATCTCCAAAGTGAGAGCCCCGTCCCACTCCCTCAGCATTTCCAGGTCTTTGTTCAGGAAGCCCAGACCCCCACGGACATCATCGCTGCTCTTGCTCCCCCATGCTGGGGGCCGGCCACACAGCACTGGGACAGTCCGCAGATGTCCCCTTGCTATTCTCAACTCGATCGTCTGCAATTGCCGGTCTGTCTGGAAAGCCCGACCTCAGGTTCATCTTGTGAACCCTTGGCCTTTGTTCAAGGGAAGATTCATGTGTGGAGTGGGGGTGAATGGACGGAGGCTGTGGTGAGCCTGGGTGTGACATCCAGCTCTAAAACTCAACCTTAAAAAAATAAAATAAAATAAAATAAAATAAAATAAAATAAAATAAAATAAAAATAAAACTCAACCTTAGACATGGCAGTCTTGGAGACACATGACCTCCCTAAGGCCCACTGTCTTCCAAATCCCAGCCACGACAGCACACCTACCTGTTGGTTGATGTGAGGATCGGATGAGCCCCTCTGGGAGAAGGTCTCAACACAGACCCCACCTGGACAACTTCTCAGCAGACACTAGGAAACCCAACACACCGTGCCCTCTATGGACCCACCCAGACACTCCCAGGCAGCAGAGCATTGGTCGTCTGCACGATTTTGTTGGAGAGCCTGATTGCACGTCTCTGCAGCCTGGAGGGTTCTGGGAGGCCCCGGCTCTTGGTACATGTCTGTCTTTTATTCTTATCGTATCGAGTGGTGGCTGGCACCTGGTGAGTATCGGTAAGAGCTTGCCGTGGAGGGAAATGAATAAATGAATGTTAAATTTTGTGAAACTTCCAAACTTTATTATGAAATAACAGTGGTCCGATGTCTCACCGATCTCCTCGTTTAGGTCTGAACACTTTAAGAACACATCCTTCAGCAGAAGCCCAGCCGATGGGATTCCAGGTCAGACTCAGTCCCACTGTCCACCTGCAGGGGTTGAGTGTAGGGGAGACGCCCAGAGGGCCAGGCCCCCGACCTCGGGGTAGACAGAATCAGGAGACTGTCAGAGCCCTCCTTGTTGGGTAAACCGAGGCTGTGGTAGTGGTAATGACCCTCTTCTCTTGGGCCAGAGCCTCCAAACAAAGTCATGACAAAGTCATGACAAAGTCCTCCAACATCCTCCGAGTACATCCTGAACCCATCTATTTTCATGTGTTTTGAGCTGCCACCACATCGACCGAGCCCCCAACACCATATGTCTTGACTGGATTAGAGCAAGAACCCCCAACTAACTTCTTGCTTCCGTTCTTACCCACGCCTGCCCCTGCAGTGACCCTCCGTCCCTCAGATACCCCGGACCCCGCTAAGTCCCTTAATGGCCCTGCGTCTCCCTAGAAGTGAAACCCAAGCCCCTCACCCTGGCCCGAAAGACTGTTTCGACAGGGCATCTGAGTGTAGTTTCATCTTCTCCTTTGTGCACTTGCATTTCTTCTGGGAATTTCCCATGAGGATCATTTTCCACATAGAAACTTTGTGGACTTTCAGCTTAATTCTAAAGATATCTTTGCATATTAATTATGTTAGTCCTTCGTGGTCTTGTGCCTTTGGTCTCTCCATATTGTCGGAGTCTAGTTTTAACTTGTACGCAGTTCCGCTTCCTTTCGCTCTCCTGTCTGGTTTCTCCCACTGGCTGAGTATTTAGAAAGTCCACAGATGCCTTCAGGTTATGAAGATATTTCTCGTGTGATGCTTCCATAGTTTGCCTGTTGATAATAATATACAGATAGAGACTGAGCTGATGTATATGTGTTAACCTCAGAGAATTAGTTTTCATAAGAGCATATATTAAATAGACTCTCCTTTACCTGTTGCTTTGAAAGTCCTTTGTCCTATTTAAATTCTAGATCCCCCGCAGTCTCTAGAGGTTCCCTTTTCATCCCGTGATACATTCATTGTTCTGAGCCTTGTACCACATTTTAATGATTGCATCTCAATAATAAGTTTTAATATTCTCCACTGGTGTTTCTTCCCTTTCAATATTTTCTGAATGATTCTTGTATGTCCTTTCTACCAGGAGAATTGTAGAAAATTTTTGGTTCGTTCTCCACCCCCTAAAAAAATAACTTCCCTACCAAAGAATATTAGTCAATATTAAAGAGGAATATAATATCTATACACTCTACAACATTATGGATAAATCTCAAAATAATTATTCTGAGAAGAAGGCAGACAAAAAAAGGTATATACTGTATGATCCGATTTATGTAAAATTCAGGAGGTGCAAACTATTACTCTATTAGTATACTTAACTCGACATTTCGACAAGATTTTTGGGCTGATAGTCAAAAGTAAAAAGAGAAGGATGCCTGGGTGGTGTGGTTGGTTAAGCATCCTACTCTTGGTTTTGGCTTAGGTCATGATCTCAGGGTCCTGGGTTGGAGCCCAGTGTTGGGCTCTGTGCTCAGCACAAGTGTCTGCTAAAGTTTCTATCTGTCCCCACCACTGCCTTAAATAAATAAATAAATAAATAAATAAATAAATAAATAAATAAATAAATCTTTTTTAAAAAAGTAAAAGTGATCAATAGTTTTATTTCTATGTGTAGATGTAATTTTTGGGATTTAGGTATGAGAGATTACTTCGTTCTTACTAAACAAATCCAGAAGTTGCTCCTTTTTCCTAAGGTCTGAAATATTTTCTGTAGCATAGGCAGGGTGAGATCCATGTCCATAGAATGTAATGCCTGGTACAGAACAGGCCAGGGGCAGTCAGGGAGCCGTGGAGGGTAGAGGAGGCACGGAGGTCTTGGTTGTAGGGTTGAGGGGATCCCTCCAGGGATCCAAGAAGAGGGCTTCAGGCAATAGGGAAGTTGGGTTGGGCAGTGTCAAGCTGGGGTTTCTACCAATTGGCAAGGAGTATTTTAACAACAATTACAGGCTGGACTCGAACCCTCAAAGTGGAACTCAGCTGTTTCTGACTCTATTCATGATGCCATGCTGAGCCAGCCACGGGGCCACGGGGCCACGGAGCTCACGTGGTCGCTCTACAGGGCAGATGTAAGCACCTCAGGAAACCACCAGTAACAAGCAGGTTCTCAGCACCCTGTCAGCAGAACGATCAAGATTGAGATAACTTTTTCCAATTTCTTCCATTATCACTGGACAATTCAGTTTTGTTCCTTCATATTTTTCTAAAAGTACATTTATGTTATCGAAATTTGTGAATGCTTTAGCATACATCTGTGCAGACAATGCCTTGCAACTTGTTAAAATTTCCAGGGTGCCTCTCTGTTTATATTTCTTTTCTTTTCTTCCTTATTATACCATCTAGGATTTTGTCTGTTTCATGAGGTGCCTTTTTTTAGTGTTTATCATGCCAGCTTTTGACTTATCCGTGCTTTTTGTTCTCTGAATTATTAATATCTGCTCTTATCTTTTTAATTGTTTTTGCAATTTTAATTATGAAGTACTTCAAACATACAGCGTAGAGCTGAGAATCATATAACAGATGCCCATTAAAGTGCCAAACAGATATTAAGGAATGCAAGCTTTTGCCATATTTACTTCCAGTCTTAAGTTTTCATAAAATAAACCTTTCTAGACACAGTTAAAGCCATCGTTATCACTACTACTGCCCTCTCTTGCCTGAAGGGCCATCACATCCTTGAAATCACTGGGTCTCCAACCATCTCGGTTTATATATATATACATATATATATACCTTTACAAACAACATGTATGTTTTTCTGAAGTCTGACTAAATGGCAAAATACACCAAAGATTTGTTTACAACTTGATTTTTCACTTGGCGTGATTTTAAGATTCACACATGTAGCTTTAGTTCCTTCTAGCTCACATATGATTCTATTATATACGTATATAATAATTACTGTATCCATTTTCTCTATCCTCTTTTGGGAGTAATTTTATTTACTTATAAGGAAGAGAGAGTGAGAGAGAGCATGAGCAGGGGAAGGGCAGAGAGAGAAGGAGAAGCAGACCCTCCACAGAGCAGGGAGCCCGATGCAGGACTGGAACCCAGGACCCCAAGATTATGACCTGAGTCGAAGGCAGATGCCTCGCCGACTGAGCTCCCCAGGCGCCCCTCTCTTTCATCCTTCTAAAAATGTTCTTGTGCGCCTGTGGGAGGAATTCTCAAGGTTCACCCAGGAGCTGAATGGCTGGACTGAAGAGTAAAGTCGTCTTCCACCTAGATGTTGCCAGACTGCACTACTGTATGTCCGATACCCCTTTCCCCTGGTGCGGTCCCCTGAACAGAGGGAGGCCACACAATTTATTGTCAAACCAGGACCCTTGGGACAACGAGGATAGTCTCTGTGGACAATTATGCTGGACAAGAAGCATGAACCTGAGTGGTCCCAGTCGAGCCAGGACACAGAGCCAGGCACGGACCGCACAGCACCCATCTCAGCACCTGCACAGACCCTCCCAGGGAATGTTTTAACTTCACCATCTCATGGGTCTGGGATGATGATACCTCCTTGTTTCACTGATTATCATTTCCTTGACCACCATCGGGTTGAGCATTTTCCTTCATTCCACGAGGCCTTACCATCCACTCGATAAATGCCCAGCCCTGTCCTTGGTGCCAGGAGAGAAGGAGTGAGCAGCAGACAGGGAGCCTAGACTCCCAGAGCTCACATCCTACGCCGGAGAAAGATGATCTTTTCTCTTTATCTGTTCTTGTCTGATGTCTGGGAGTGTTGAGCATCACGCAGAGGAATCACGTTGGGGCGGGAGCTGCAGGGATGGGATGGGAAGCACCTGGGAGTGGTTGTGGTCATGGAGGAGGCCTCGCTGAGATATACCGAGTGAAGCACAATCTCGGAGACAGTGTTTCAAGCTCTGGGGCCCCAAAGAGTGAGTGTTTATGCCTGAGGAAAGGAGTAAGAAGTGATTTTGGAGAGGAAGCCAGAGGCCAGGTCCTGTAGACTCTTAGCCATGGTGAGAAGTGACTGTTTGCTTTCCCCCTAAGGGGGACAGGAAAAATCGGAGGGTTTTACAGAGATGGGAGCTACCCCACCCGGGGACGTTTACAGAGCCGCGGGATGGCCGCAAAGCAGGGGGCCGTGCCCGGGCTGCTGAGTCCTGCAGGGGTGTGTCTGCCAACGGGACTCTGCGTAGCCGTGGAAGCCCAACCGGGGGATCTAGTCTCCTGGGCTTGTGCTTCAGAGGCCAAACTAACAGGATTTGCCCAAGAATACCTCCTGGATTGCAAGAAACAGAGGGGGCAAGACCGGCGATTAGATTTTGAGATGAGCAGCGGGACAAGGACCCTCTTCTGGGAAATGGCCTTAACCTCTGCCTGCCTTTCCCTTGGGGTCTCAACCAGCTTTTTGTGAATTTTGCAAATTTCTCCCTTGGGGTTTGATATTTATCGGTGATAAGGTTGCAGGTATGTTCTAGTCTGCTACACATTTTTTTTTTCCACCTTATATGTAGATAAACTTAGGGTCTCAGATTGTTGCGTTTTGTTGAGGGCCTCTAAGCGGAAGTAGGAGGGAATCTTCACGGAGTTGGGTGTGTTCTTTACACAGAGGTCTTGAATCTACCTGCAATTGAAGCGTCTGTAAGACACAATGTAGGGATCTGTCTTTATTTTTTTCCAGTGAGAATAACCATTAGCTCTAGTACCGTTTGTTCAAAACTCCTTCGTTTCTCCCAATCTTACCGCCGATGTTGCTATATGTCGCATGCTAAATAATATTCAAGTACACAGATACTCTTACGGGCTTTCCAGCTTGTTTCTTCTCCTTTTCTACCTGTGTACAAATAATGAGCCCTGGTACCTGTAGGTTTCTCCATCTAATGCTGGTCTTGGCCCTCAGCCATTGAAAAACTAGTCAAACATTCTTATGGAAAGCAAGTTTCCAGAGAAATCCACCCTTGGCATTTTTATTGAAATTGAACTTTTTTTTTTTTAAATTAATTCAGTTTTTTGTTTGCTTGTTTTATTGACTGATCAATTATCTTTTTGGTACTGAGTCTTTCCTTCTGTGGACTTGCTATCTCTCTACTTATTTAGGCCTAAATTCTTCAATGCAGTTTTAAATTTTCTCTGCAAATGCCCTACTCAAAAAATGTCTTAGATTTAAGTTGTGATTTTGTGGCTATCATGAAAGGACTCTTATATTTACTTGCTGCAGGAATATGAGGATTTTAATTTGGGAAACAATTTCAATTCTTGTAAACTTCCGGCGTATAGTAGTTTTGACAATGACTCCACAGATTCTCTTTAAATTTTTGTGTTGATAATTGTATCCACCATGATTAGTGACAATCTTCTTTCTTCCTTTCAAATTCTCTGAACTTCCCCTCCCTGGCACTGCCCTGGCTGGGGTCCTTACTGTGAGTCTTAATAGAGGTAGTGATAGTGGGTCTCCATCTATTGCTCCTGAGATTTTAATGTAAAAGGATCTGCATCCAGTAGTTTTTAACCCATTTCAAATGTGGTGTTTGCTGTACAAGTTTTTGGTAGTGATGTTAGAAAATCTATCTTCTTTTCATAGTTTGCTAAGAGTTCTGATAAAAAAAAAAAAATGTGTGTTGCCTTTTTTTTTTTCCCTGAATGTAGGGAGTTGATCATAGAGGTGTTCACCTCTAACCTGTTAATTTAGCAAACTTCCTTAATGGATTTTCTAGTATTAAACTACCTTTACACTTGTGAGATTAACACAATATTTTGTTGATTAATTTTGCCTATTTCTTTCTACCTTATTAATCATTTTAAAAAGCCAACTTTTAGGTTTGTTGATCTTCTCTTTCTTTTATTCTCATAATTTCTGCCCAACTGTTATTTCAATCTTTCTACTGTTACTGTTCTTACCCATATTTCTTAAGTTAGCTCTTAGTTTTCTTTTATGAGCTTGAAAAAATGATTGCCAGATGAATATTTCTTTCATGGAAATCCACAAGACATATTGCTATTATTATTTATTGTTGTTGTTAATATATATTACATACAATGAAAGGTTCCAACCTTAAGAGTACCATTGAAGAAATATACTTGACCTTTGAATGGTGCAGGAATTAGGGGTTCCAAACTGCTACGCAGTCAAAAACCTGCATATAGTTTTGACTCCCCCCAAAACTGAACTATGAATAGCCCACTGTCACTAGAAGCCTTTTGGAGAACATAAACAGTGGATTAACACATATTTTATATGTTATACGTATTATATGCTGTATTTTTACACAAAAATAAGGTAGGGAAAGGAAATGTCATTAGGAAAATCATAAGAGACAGAAATACATTTACATTGTTGTCCTGTAAAAAGTCCATGTGCGTGTGCACCCCGCAGCTCAAACCTGCGTAGCACAAGAGTCAGCTGTAGTAGAGAAGGGTCAGCACCTCGTGTGTGTCCGACACCTTAGAAAGTTCCAGTGTTCACCTGCCCAGTTAATCCGCCTGTAAGTGTTGACATGTGGAATTTTCTTGGACTTCAGTTCCAAATGTGTTCTAATGTTTACTTTGATTTTTTAAAATTAAGATTTATTTTTAAGAGTGTGTTTATTACAGCAAAACGGAGGGCAGGCACAGAGATTTCCCGTGTATCTACTGCCCCTGACCCGTGTATAATTTCTGCACATCAATACCCCCACCAGAGGGTACACTGGTCACAGGTGATGGACCTACACTGACACATCATCGTCACCAGGGTCCATGGTTTACAGGATGGTTAACTCTTGGGGTTTGCATACTATGGGTTTAAAAAACGTATAATGATAGGCGTCCATCATGATGGTATCACATGAAGTAGTTGCATTGCCCTAAACATCCGCTGCACTCTGCATGTTCATCTCGCCCATTATCAACCCCAAGCACCCACTGCTCTGTCCCTATCTCCAAAGTTTCACCTTTTCAAAAATGTCATAAAGTTGGAATTATACACCACATAGCCTTTCCTATGGGCTTCTCTCACTTACTAACATGCATTTACATTTCCTCTACGTCTTTTCATGGCTTGATATCTCTTCTCTTTTTATTTATTATCTACATTATTTAACTATTATTTGCATTATTTCTTTTGTATGTACCAGTCTATTTATCCATTCACCTACTGAAGGACATCTTGGTGGCCTTTAGGTTTCGATAATCATGAATGACGCTGCTGTGAAAACATTCATGTGCAGGATTTTGTGTGGACATGTTTTCAGCTTCTACAGGTGAATACCAAGGAGCAAGACTGAGGGACTGCATGGTAAGAATGTGTTTGATTTTGAAAGAAACTGGCCAACTGTCTTCCAAAATGGGTGTGCCCTTTTGCATTCTCACCAGCGAAGAGTCAGAGTTCCTATTGCTCCACAATCTCACCAGCATTTGCTGCCATCAGCGTTCCGGATTTTGGACATTCTAATAGGTGTGCAGTTGTATGTCATGGGCATTTTCATTTGCACTTCCCTGATAACATATGACGTGATACATCTTTTGGTACACTCATTTACCATCTGTATATCTTCTTCACTGAAGTGTTTGTTAAAGTCTTTGGCTTATTTTTATTTTTTTTCTTGATGCGTTTTAAGAGTGTTTTTTTTTTCTTTTTGTATATTTTAAATAACTCCTTTGTCAGATGTGTCTTTGGTAAGTACTTTCATCCAGTCTGTGGCTTATCTTCTCATTCTTTTGACATGGTTTTCCATAGAGCAAAGGCTTTTAACTTTAATGAAGTTCAGCTTATCACTTACTTCTTCCAAGGATTGTGACTTTAGCGTTTTATCTAAAAAGGCACCACTGTGCCCAAGATATTTGGGGTTTTCTCCTGTATTATTTTCTAGGAGTCATATAGTTCTGCATTTTATATTTAGATCTGTGATACATTTTGAATTAATTTTTATGAAATACATAAGGTCTGGACCTTGATTAGTTTTTTGGTTTTTGTGGGTTTTTGCATGTAGATATCCAGTTGTTTCGGCAGCATCTGTTGCAAAGACTATCTTTTCTCTGTTTATTGTCTCCAGTTATTTGCTAAAGATCAGTTGGCTATATTTGTGTAGGCCCATTTTAAGACTCTCTGACCTGTGTTATCAATATCTCTATTCTTTCAACAATACCACACTATCTTGATTACCATAGCTTTATAGAAGACTTGAAGTAGTATAGTGTCAGTTCTCCAACTGTGATCTTCAATATTGTGGTGGCCATTCTGGGTCTTTTACCTCTCCTTATAAACTTTAGAATCAGTTCACCAATATTTAAACAAAATAACTTGCTGAGATTTTGATTGGGATTGCATTGGATCTTTACATCAAATTCAGAAGAACTGACATCTTGACAATATTGAGTCTTTCTATCCATGAATATAGAATATATATCCATTTATTTAGCTCTCCTTTGATTTCATTCATCAGAGTTCCGTAGTTTCACTTATGTAGTTCTTATACCGTTTTGTTAGATGTATATTTAAGTATTTTAATTTTGGGCTGCCATTGCAAATGATAATTGTGTTTTTAATTTCAAATTCTACTTGTGCTTTGATAATATATAGAAGAGCAATTGCCATTTCTTATATTAACCTTGTATTCAATAGCTTTTCTCTAATCACTTTAGTAGTTCCATTTTTAATGAATTCTTTCAGATTCTCTACATAGATGACCATGTCATCTGCAAACAAAGATCTTTCCTTTCTTTCTTCCTAATCTGTATGTATTTTATTTCCTTCCCTTACTAATTGCATTAGCAAATACATTTAGTCTGATGTTGAAAAGGAGTGGTGAGGGGCGCCTGGGTGGGTCAGTTGATTAAGCATCTGACTCTGGATTTCAGCTCAAGTCATGATATTAGGATTGTGAGGTTAACCCCCATGTCAGTCTCTGCACTCAATGAGGAGTTGGATTGAGGAATTTCTCTCTACTTCTGCCCCTCTCCTCACTCATGCTCTCTCTCTCTTAAAAAAAAAAAAATAATAAATAAATCTTAAAAAAGAAAAAAAGAAAAAGAATGGTGAGAGGGTACATCCTTGCCTGTACCTGATCTTAGTGGGAAAACTTCGAGTTTCTCACCATTAAGTATTATGTTAACTGTAGGGTTTTGGAGATAGTCTTTATCAAGTTGAGAAAGTTTCCCTCTATTCTTCATGTACTGGAATTTTTATATGAATGGGTGTTGAATTTTGTCAAATGCTTGTTCTGCATCTATTGATATGGACATGTGATTTGTCTTTTTTAGTTTGTTGATGTGTTAGATTACATTGATTTTGAATGTTGAACCGGCCTTGCATACCTGGGATAAATCCCACTCAATTGTGTCTAACTGTTTGTATACTTTTTTGAATATTATCTGTCAGTATTTTGTTGAGAATATAGAATTTACATCTATATTCATGAAAGAAATTGTTCTATAGTTTTTTTTCTGATAATATCTTTGTCTGGTTTTGATATTAAGCTAATGCTGGCCTCACAGAATGAGTTAGGAAATATTCCCTCTGCTCCTATCCTCTAGAAGATATTGTAGAGAATTGGTATAATTTTTTCCTTAAATGTTTTATAGAATTCACCAGTGAACCCATCTGGGAAGTCAATTGATTTTTGACCAAGATCCCAGGATAAAGACCTGAGCCAAAGGCAGATGCTCAGCCATTGAGCCACCCAGGTGTGCTGTTCTTCTATTCCAATATTACGTTGGCTATTTTGGGGCTTTTGCCTCTCCATATAAATTTTAGAATCAGATTGTCAGCATCCACAAAATAACTTGCTATGATTTTAATTAGAATTACATTGTGTTGATAGATCAAATTGGGAAGAAAGAACTGACATCTTGAAAATATTGAGTCTTCCTATCAGTAAATATGAAAATATCTCATCTGCACTATTTAGTTATTTCATTTCATTCAGCAAAGTTTTGAAGTTTTCTTATATAGATCTTTACATATCTTGTTAGAATTTTGATCAAGTATTTAGAATTTTTTGAGTGTTAATAAAAATGGCATTGTGATTTTAATTTAAAATTCTTTGTTCATTGTTGGTATATAGATAGGTGATTGTCATATATCAACCTTGCATCTTGCAGCTTTGCTATAACTGCTTATTAGTTCCAGGCATTTTTGTTGTTGTCTGTGGTTTCAGATTCTCCACATACATAATCATGTCATCTGCAAACATAGAAAGTTTTATTTCTTTGTTCTGAATCTGTATACCTTTTATTTCCTTTTCTTGTCTCACTACATCAGCTAGAACTTTCACTATGGTGTTGAAAAGGAATGGTGAGAGGGGACCTCTTTGCCTTGTGCCTGATCTTGGTGAGGAAGCTTTGAATTTCTCCAGGGGTACGATGTCCAGGGTCTAATGGTCTTGATGAAGGGACAAATTAATGTAACTGCTGTGGCCCATGACTCTGAAAGTCAGAGTTGAAGGTGTAGAAGCCAAAGCCATACACCATCAGCACCTGCAGGCCAGGTAGAAGCACAGGTAGAAATACATGGAAATTAAAGACATGTGAAAGGCTTTGCATGATCTCAGGAAGCCCAACAAAGTACAGGCTAATCAACTAAACCTAACAAAAGGCTGGCTGGGAGCTGTGGAGGTAAGTTTTCATAGTCACCGCCAAATGCAAAGGTCTACTGATTTTCAATTGTCCCTTTTTGTTGTTGTTACTGACATCTCAAGGCCTCATTTGATACTTTAGCATTTAAACTTATTTTTGCAGAAATACATTTTCAGCTCAGAAATCAAATCCCTAGACTCAAAATTACATAACTTTTCTTAGTTCATGCACTGCCCTGTATTATTGTCTTGAGAAGGCGTAATGAAATTTTATTTCTTTGTACTTGACTTACAGAAATCAAAATTCCCAAGAGGAAAAGAAGTTAAAGAATCCACCAGAGGGAGCTTAGAGTTGGCAAGTACCCTTAGGATTCTTTCCTTTCTCTTTTCTTTCTTTCTTTCTTTCTTTCTTTCTTTCTTTCTTTCTTTCTTTCTTTCTCTTTCTCAGGAATCAACACCTCAAAGTATGATCTGGTTTCCATTTATTTTTACAGTAGTAAATATTTTATTACTTAAAAAGGGAAGCAATGTTTGTTCTTAATTGTTTTTGATTAAATATGCTAATTACATTTTGGAATACTAATGACACACAGTACTAAATGTTTTAATAATGCAGTGAAGAAAGCTGGCAAATATAACAACAAATTAACCTGAAATGGCTACATAGCTTTCCTCATTTTAAATTGTAATAATACAAAACAGAGGAAAAAAAGTCAAAATTGTGTCATCTAATGCAGAAAGGAGAAACCTTATTAAATAATTTTGGCATTTTAATGTAAAAGAATTCATTAAGAAGCTCATCTTTTCTAGAGCAATGACCTAGAGAACAGTCAGTTGGTTGAGTGTTTCTAATTTGTCAGAATTCACGCCCCACAAATCAAGACAAAATCAGTTCACTAGTGGAGCTCAGAGCGCCCTCTCCTTGCACAGTCAAACCAGAGCTACACTGCCCCAGAACGTGGGACTGTGTTGTATGGGACGGCCCAACACACTGCGGGCACCCCCCCCCCCCCCCCCCCCCGGCAGCCCACCGCCAACCATGACGCCATTTCTCTTTATGTTAATCCAATTGTCATCAAGGAAGAAGTATGGAAAAAAATGTTTGTCCAGGTATCCACTTGTATTTAGCACAGACCACTCAAGATTTTTGATAAAAAGCAACACTATGGTTTAACCTATTTCTTTATGGTCTTATGAAGTGGCTAATACATCCTTGAATCAGTTACTTATTCTGGGCTGGTATCAGCTTGGAGACAGCAGCAGCTCCAATGAGAACAGGAGGCCATACAATGCAGAGGGACGTGAACACTGCTACTCTCAAAAGGTCTCGAGAAGAAATTAAGCTTGAACCTCATTGCCCTTTCAAGCCTCAGCAAAAGGCAACTTTGCCTCTCAGGGAATAGCTGACAATTTTCAGAGACTGTTTTAGTTGGCACAGCTGGGAGTGCTACTCACTAATAGTGAGTAGAGGCCAGAGAAGCTGCTAAAAACACTACAATGCACAAGATAGTCAACCACAGAAAAGTATCCTGTTCCAAATAAGAGTAATGCATCAGTTGGGAAAGCCTGTCTAGATGCAACAACCAGATGACAGCAGGTATCCAACAAAAGGGAACACAATGACAGGAATCGCTAGGTGAAATGCAGAATGGGAACTCCATGGGCAACCGATCTGCATCCTTTATCATTAAATTGCTCAGGAAATGGAAAGAAAGAAGGAGAGAGAATGTGTGTGTGTGTGAGGGAAGGAGGAAAAGGAAGGAAGGAAGGAAGGAAGGAAGGAAGGGGGAAGGAAGTCAAGACCAAAGATTAATAGTAACTTGAGACCCACTAATCAATTGGAATGCATAGGTCTTATCTTGATCCTGCTTTGAGCAATGAATTGTTAAAGATTTATGAGGTTTCCAGGGGATTTTGAACCCTAATGGGATATTTAATAATAGAATTATTGTAAAGTATTTAGAGGAATAATAGTTATATATATATATGTATGTATAAGGAGATATATATATATATATATATATATATATCTCCTTATTTTTACCAGCAGAAATTGAAAATTTTATGAGCTCAAGATTTACTTCAAAATATTCTAGAAAAGGGGAGAGGTGGAAGGGTGCAGGGTATACATGAAACAAGATCATTATTGCTTAAGCTGTGTGATTGGTCTATGGGAACTTATATTTTTCTATTTTTGTAAACATTCGAAGTTTTCCAGAGTAATTTATTTTAAGGAAGACTGTTTTGTTGTTTGAATTCTTGGTTGTCGTTAAAATCACAGAGTGCCACCATGGGCTTCATGGAAAATCACCCAAGCGGCTGTCACAGTCCACAGAAGAAGGGCCACCCGGTGACAGCCCAGCCCGAGGCCTGCAGGCCGAGGCACAAGGCCCAAGGAGACAGAGCTGGTGCAGAAGCCATGAGGCGTGGCGGGTGCAGGGTGGGCCAGCTGAGGCAGCTCGGTTCTCTGAGCTCGAGCCATTTAGTCATCTGTGGAAGGTGGCAGGACCCCACGGCACCCCTCCCCTTGCAGCTGAGATGCCAGTGAGGTCACAGGGTTACATCGACTTTGAAGCCCCTCCCAGGTGCACGCAGGGTGGTCTTGCAGAGGTGAGCCCAGTGCTTCCAGTGTCCTGGAAAGGTGCCGTGGGAGGCTCGAGGAAGGCTCAGCGCACTGTGTCTGAGTGTTTGATGAACCGTAGGACCCCCCAGGGTTTACACACCCTAGAGCTTCCCTGCAGCCCAGCTCTGAGAGGTGGGCCATGGCCATCTGACGAGCACCCATGGGGCTGGTGTGTGGCTCCATCAGCATCCGAAACAGACACATGTGACAGGGATGAGGGGCAGATCTGGACACAGGTGAAAGCCCAGAAAGGTCGATTTGGGGCAGCTTGCCAGAGACTTTGGTTAAAAGATGTGGCCACATAGCACTAGGGAGCCATTAAATATTTTTAGGCTCAGGAGAGACGTGGCCAAACCTGTATTTAAGAAGGTTCTGAATGTTTTTAGGAGATTTATTTAGATGGCAGGTGACAAGTTCTTGAATGATAGCAAGGTTTCGTTTTTTGTTTTTTCCCCATGAACTTTTTTCAGTCAAGAGTAAAATAACAAAAGTTCAAGTATTTGCAGGACGTGTATGGTTCTGTATTAGCCCCGACCTGGCACATGAGAAAGGCTGGAAACACAGAACTCAGATTCCTCTTCTTAGATTTTATCAGTTTTGCAGACTAACAGTCTCAGGATTTGGCCCAGGAGGACTTCACTTGGCTACTTACTTGAGCCAGATAGGGGATAAACTTGCCCCCGTTCATCCAGAATGTTCCATGTGCTAGCGCTAAAGATCTTGGATCCCAGAAAACTGCTTGGATTTGAGGCAAACTGGATGGTTGGTCCCCTTGACTCAGATGACTTTATGGGCAGGGCAACGGCAGGTGAAATGTGAACTTCGGGCAACACCAGGTCCACAGTTGGTCACATGCTCAGCCCAGGACAGGAGAACGTTGGGTCTCCTCTTTGTGTCTGGGTGGACGGGGAGATGGCCCAGCTGGTGGCATGTCAGTGATCAGCTGCTGCCAGGACAGCGTGTCCCCAGGACTGTGACCTGCCCAGGGCACGCCTCCCGCCCAGGAGCCCTCTCTAATCTCCATAATGACCGTTCTGATCTTATTCCAAATAAATATGTACTTTTATTCCCAATTTGTATCTTTTTCTTTAAAAAGGCTTCCCAAATTGTGTATACTCGGGGCCTCCTAAAACCCGATTCGCCTCTGGGTCTGGGGCAGCGGGGCAAAATATTTGACCCTGGGAGGCAGCTCAAGACCTGGGTTGGCCTGCTCATGGCAGGAGTCACAGGGGTACCCACGGGGCTGCTTCCTTGGTCCCTAAAAGGTGAGCACACAAGGTTTTCCACTGCAAAATTCAGGACATTTTTATCAGACCTTAAGTTTCCTTTTCTCGGGATGCCTGGGTGGCTCAGCGGTTGAGCAACTCTCTTCAGCTCAGGGCATGATCTTGGGGTCCCGGGATCGAGTCCCACATCGGGGTCCCCGCAGGGAGCCTGCTTCTCCCTCTGCCTGTGTCTCTGTCCCTCTCTCTGTGTCTCTCATGAATAAATAAATAAATAAAATCTTAAAAAAAAAAAAAAGTTTTGTTTTCTCTTGTGAAAGCTCCTTTGACGTTGTGCCCTAAGCTGTCCATGAGAAAGACCAACCAGTGTGGACACCACAGCTCGGCCGGGCCCCAGTAAACCCAGTCGCCAGCGTGGACGCCCGGCCGGGGCGCTGGGACTCAGTCCCCTCAGGACTGAAGGGGCCCCAAGCGCTTTGGGGGGGACCTGAAAGCTCCCATTCATGAGCTGCTGGGCTCCCCGCCCCTGTCTGGTGACTTCTGTGCCACCTGAGGTGTTTGCTAGGTGCCAAAAGAAAACACACTCGAGCCGGTGTCATAAAACAGCTGCCCCGCCAGCGCGCCCTCTGCGATTGGGTTACAAGGCAAACACTCCCATGGTCGCCGTCGGGCCCTGCAGGCCGGCGCCCCTTCATCTCGGGGTGCTACTCGCCTCCCATTTCACAGGCGCCCCGGCTACACCAGGCCTTCCTGATGAGGGAGCAGCGGGGCCCCTGGGTGGCTTGGAGGTTGAGCATCTGCCTTCAGAACAGGGGGTGATCCCAGGGTCCCGGGATCGAGTCCCACGTCGGGCTCCCTGCAGGGAGCCTGCTTCGCCCTCTGCCTGGGTCTCTGACTCTCTCTCTGGATATCTCATAAATAAATAAATAAATAAATAAATAATCTTTTCAATAAAGAGATAGATAAATAAATAAATAAATAAATAAAATAAGAGGGGGTAGCAGACGTCATGCGTGCGCCAAGGGAAGCTGGGCCTCTCCAGGGCTGGCCTGGGGCCACGGAGCAGGGGAGGTGAGTGGAAGGAACGGGGAGTTTCTACCCCGGGGAAGTCTGCAGGAGCATCCGAGGGGACCCGAGGACACATTTGACTCTGTGCCTGTCCAAGGCAGCCAAGAATAAATATCAAAGCAGCGAATGTGGGTGGCTGCTCCCGGGGCCTCAGTTTCCCCACAGGTCAGGGGCTCTGCAGGGCTACCTGAGTTTCATCGGGAAGCACCCCGCCCGCAAGGGAGAGAGGAGGGCAGGCCTAGGCGGCGAAGCCATCGGAGGGGGCCTCGGGACGGACCGGTTCTCTGCCGGCCGTGGCCCTCGGAGCCAGGACCCAGCTGTGGGCGAAAGGCCGGGCCCTTGTTTGCTCCACGGCTGCGGCTGCCCCTCCGAGAGCATCCCCTTGACCGAAAAGACAAGGCTGACCCCAAGGACAGAGCTGGAGGCTGCGGGTCCTCCTGGAGGGCAGGGGCCAGGCCTCCCGGCTGCCTCCCTCGGACACACAGGTAATGGGGGTTTTAGGGTTAGGTCAGCAGCACGGCAGTAAAGGGGCCCCGAGGAGACCCTCCACGCACACAGACGTGGTTCTGAGTTTTCTGAAGGCACAAAGCCATCAGGAGGTAAATCCCAGGCGTTCCTGGGGAATCCGGCACCTGCAGCGGGGACTTCTCGGTGGTCAATTAATCAGAGGATCATCAATTTTAGATAAAGATTGTGGCTTAGTCCTCACTGCGAATATGGTCCTGAGGCAGAGATGGCCCTTTCGGGCTGAGTCGGGCCGGCCCTCCCCCGGGAGGCTGGGGCTCCCTCCCTGGGGCTCCCTCCGACACCCCGCCACGGCTGCCATGGGACGCACATGGCACTTGAACTCCAGGTGTGCTGTTGGCTCCCCGGGGACAGAGACCTTTGCCACTGTCTTCGCTGTGGTGTCCCCAGGGCCCGCCAGGTGCACGCATCTGACAGGTATTTCTTGAACTGAACTGATGACAACTAGAATTTGCCAACAGCTTCAGCTGTTGAGAACATCCCCGACTCGGAGACAGGATGGCGAAGGGCCTTCAGGTCCAGAGGCAGAGACCCTAAGACAAAATAATTAAGTAAACACAGAAGAAACATGTGCCAGAAACAGGCGGCCAGCGCTGCGCTTCGCCGTGAACCGTGGAGCGTGTTCCTGCTCCCGCCCCAGCCTGCCCACCCGAGAACACAGAATTTTAGTCATGTTTTTTCCCCCTTGTGATCCTATCTACCAGCCAAGACAAGGAAAGGAGGAAGCAGTGCAAATATTAGGAAGAAAGTATAAAATCTCACTATTTGTCTACGTCCGAGGAAGTCCAAAGTGGTCCGCTAAGGAGCGTGTAACTACTCACCTGCTGGATCAACTAGCCCTGAAAATGAAAACATAAAATAAAATAAAATAAAATAAAATAAAATAAAATAAAATAAAATAAAATAAAATAAAATATCAATTAAACCATTAACGTTGAGATATTTTACTGTTAATTTTGTACCAGGCCACGTTCCCGATCTTCCTTATCTCCGTCGGAAGTAGAGGTGAACTCTGGAGCCCGAGATGTACTATCTCCCCTGTGAACAACCAGAAAACCAGGGAACAAGGAAATAAAAATGCCCAACATAATGGGCCAAGATCTTTGCCTCTCACCTTGATTGACACGCTTTCTCAAAGTAGAGTGTGGAAAACGGGCGGTTTTCCTACTGTTGGGACGGTGCCCGTTTGCAGAGCCTTTTGGGAAGCACGTTGGTGAATGTGTGTATTTTATGACCAAACACCTGTGGGTATCGTCCCTAGAGAAGTGTTACCACGAGTCTGTTAACAGATACGTACAAGGGTAGCACGGCAATCACGTGTGGAAAAGCAAAGATCCCAAGGAACCGAAATTTTAGATCCTTCAGGACGAAGTCATGGCACATTCGTAGAGGGGAATGAATGCGATGCAGGCAGCGCTTCTGCAGTACGGCTGGCCTGCCTGGTGTCTGCAACGTTTGTTAAATAGAAACGAATAAAACCAGATGGCACATGCATGCGTATTGGCACGATTTCAGTTTTATTTAGACTACATAATGTGCATATACATACATATATATGCACGTGGGAATATATAATATATACAATATGTAACATATATATGTGTATTATATACATGTGGGAATATATAATATTATAATATATTAAATTAGAATATATAATGTACATATATACATATGTACATGAAAATATATGATATATATTATATATAATACATATGTGGAATACCTAATATATAATATAATATAGTATATTAGAATATATATTGTGCATATACACGTATACATACATATGCATGTGGGAATATATAATATATGCGTATCTATAAGATACACTTATAAAGTCTGGAAGGCTAATGCCCACCTGTCAATAGCTCTTATCTCTCGGTTTTGGGGGCTGGAAACTGTACCTTTTTTTATACAGTTTCCTGTTGTCTAAATAACCGTGCAAGGAGCATGTGTTCTTTTATTTTAAAATAAATATCAAAAAGTTAAATTCTTGATGCCATCTGTTTCTGTTGTTGCTGTTGTTCTGGTTTTTATGTATTTGCTCCTTTTCTCCAGCAAGTGGTCTCCAAGGGGACAGTCGCTGGGGAGAGTGGGGGCAGTAGGTATCACCCACGTTACCTCTTGCTGGGTGGGGGCAGGCAGAGAATTACCAGGGCAGGTGCACCCCGTCCTTGCTCCCCGTCCACACAGGCTCATAGGTCGGCGGCCCGGCAAGGGCAGGGTCGGCTCAGTCAGCCTCGGACCTGCTCTGGACTGCTCAGCCCCCTTCTGGGTCCCTGCATGGAGCGGAAGGTGAACGGGGAACTTCATGCACACCCTCCCCAACGGGGACTGGAGACAAGACTTTAGGATCCCCTAGCAGCATCAGGGTTCCACCTTTTCACACCAGCCACACTTACACACTCACGTCATCTTACACAAATGCATACATGAGACAGTAGAATATATATATATAAAATATTATATATATGTGTGTTTATATATTTCATTTTCATGTGGTTGTTTTTTTTTTTCATTTTTACTTGACTGCCTCCTCCCTCTCCTCCTGCACCATGTCACCTCAGCACATACAATAACCTCAGACAAAGCCGTGCGTGCCCCTCTCCAAGCTCACAGAGCCATGCCCACGTTGTATGGACCCAGTGCTCATGTGTGTGGACACGCAGGGTTTTACCGTCTCTGTTCATTATTCAGATCTGTGTCAGGGACCTATGACTTCTGCTTTCTTCTTTCCTCACTCAGCTCAGCTCAGGGAGGTTCAGTGTTAGTGACTCACTCAGCCTTCCCCAGCCCCCTTGCTGCAGGGCTCTGTCCTTGCAGGAGCATCCTGGTCCCAATGCCTGCACCCTGAGCTGCAGGGATCCCAGCCAGGGCCTGCTGGGTGGGAGGGGACACACCCTTCCTAATGTTTAAAAATGTGGCCCAACCACTTTACAAAAAGGAAGGCTATTCTAATTCAAATGTCTTTTCTCCAAGCTTCTACCAGGAAAGGGCATACAGCTTTTCCCTTTGCCAACATTAAAGGTATAAAACCAGGTCTCCTCGCTGCTGTGATTTGCATTTCCCTGACTTCTATGATTTTGGATGCTTTCTGTCCATATTTCTATTGCATTGTCTTTTTCTTGTCAAATTTAAGATCTCTTTATATATCTAAGATATATATATATATAAATAAGGTTATATTTTAAATACTTTTATTATTATAAGTAGCTATTTCAGATCAATATTGTATAAATTATATAAATACATATTAGTTATTGCATCTTTACATATTTATATATATTATATATTATGAATTAAATATAATATATAAGGTTATATAATAAATATTAATGTTATTCACTATCTGCTTTGCGAAATTTTACCAAATCTACTTTCTACTTATTGACTATTTTCATATTTCATTATTATAATATTTAAAAATTTTATACAGTGAAATGGGTCTATCTTTTCTTAAAATTGCTGAGTGTCTTGCTTAACAAATCTTTCTTTGTCCCTAAATTACTTGTAATCTCCTAGATTTTTTTGTAAGTCTTCTCTTGTTTTGGCTTTCACGTTTTGTATAATGGAAATAGATGACCAACTTAATTTATTTTTCAAAGCGTAGGCAGTTGAGGCATCTCCACATATTAAATAATGCATTTATTTTCCTAAAATTGAAGTATAATGTTTGTAATATAGTAAATCATCATATATAGGAATATAGTCTTTTTTACTTTAATTGATTAACTAGCACTTACCCAGGGCTCCAGTAAATGTGGGCACACTTCTTTGTACTGAAAAATTATTAACTTGTCTACTGTTTGAAACTCACAACCACTCTATCACCAGGTTCTCTGATTGGTTCCACTTTTTTTGTCTCTTCTTATGTCCCTACTCAAAGTGATTTAATTACAGTAATTTACATGCTTTGATATCTGATAAGGTAATTACCTCCCTTTTGAAATTTTTTTTAACGACGATTTTCTTGATTATTATCTGACACTTTTTTTTTTTTTTTTTGCTTTCAACAGTTTTGGAAGCTCAAAAACTGTTGGTACGATGTATAAATCTAATTTACACACTCTGATAAATGTTTACATTTCTAGCCAGCAATATAACCACTACCCAAACCAAGTAACAGAGTATTTGAATAATTCCAGAAGATTTTACATGGCCGCCCTACGCCAATGCCATCCCTAAGGACTAACCGCTATCCTGACTCCTACCATCATGGATTGACCTGGCCTGTCCCGAACTTCATATAAATGGAAGTGGGAATGTATGATCTTTGGTGTCAGACTTCTTCCATACAACACCAAGCCTGTCAGGAGTCATTTCTATGTAGCCCTTTCTCATCCCACTGTACGAATATACCACAACTTAATCACCCATTCCACTCTTGATGGACATTTGGGCTGTTTCCAGTTTGGGGGCTCTCACAAATAAAGTTATTTTGAACCTTCTCATATCTGTCTTTTGACATATATACACTCACGTCAGTTAAGTTCATATCTAATGGAATAACTGGGTCATAGGATCTATGCATGCTCAGTTTTAGGAGATTTGGTCAAATTGTCTCCCAAATGGTACCAACTTACACTACCACCAGAAATGGAACAGGTCTCATTTGCTCTGCACCCTCACCAGCATCTAATGATATTAATGTATCTTTTTAATTTCAGCCAATCTAGTGAATGAATGGTTGTGTCTCACTTTAAAATTTTCATTTCTCTAATGTTAAGTGATAGGATACATATTTTGTGTGCTTGTCAGCCATTTTAACGTGCACATTTATGAAAGTTCTATGCCAATTTTCAAGTTTGTTCCTTTTTTTAATTGAAATGCAGGAATTCTTTAAATATTCTGGAATGGGGTCCATCTTTAGATATATTAATTATAAACATCAGCCCCTCTTTTGTGGCTTAACTTTTAATGAGATGGCTTGATACACAGAAGTTCTTGTAAAGTACAACGTGTCACCTTTTATTTTGATCCTGTGTTAGTTTCCAAGAGCTGCTGTAACAAAGTACCATAAACAGGGTAACGACATAGAACAACAGGAATTTGTAGTCTGCCATATTGGATGCTAGACGCCCAAAATCAACGTGTCTGTAGGGTCATGCTCCCCATCGGAGAAGGATCCTTCCTTGCCTCTTCCAGCTTCTCCTAGTCCCGGATGCCCCTTGGTTTATGGCAGCTTAAGTCCAACCTCTGCTTCCATCTTCACGTGATTTTTTTCTCTGTGTTTTTTCACCCTGTCTTCCCTCTATGCATATCTGTCTGTATCCAAATTTCCCCCCCCTTTTTTTTTTTAATTTCCCCCTTTTTTATGAGGATGCCAGTCATATTGGATTAGAATTCACCCTAATGACATAAATTTAACTTGATTACCGCCATATAGACCCTATTTCCCAAAAAGGTCACATTATCACTCTTGAATTATTATTATTTTTTTTTTTTTTTGTGAATTTTGTTAGATAGTGGTCAAGGTCATTTTTATCTAATGCATTTACTGAAAAAGATCTTTCTTTTCCCCTCCTGAACTGCAATAGAGATTATGTCACAAATTGATCCATTTGTCTGTCTTTGTACAAATAACACATTATTGTAATCACTATAACTTTATAAAAAGTCCTGATATCCAGTCCAGTGTAAATCCTCCACTTTTCTACTCCTTGATTCTCTTAAGTCCTTTGCATTTCTCTAACTACCTTATATAAATTTTTACTTAACATATTCATTAACAAACAGGCAATGTTTTTTCTTTATCTATACAAAGTTTTGCGTATCAATTTCCACAAACATGAGAAAAGACCTGCTGGCACTTTGATTGGAATTTCATTAAAACTAAAATGATATGGGGGCAAAATGAACATACTAGCAATATTAAGTCACTTAATTTATGAACATAGCATATCTCACCATTTATTTAGAACTTCTTTTATTTATTCCAGTACTGTTTTACAGTTTTCAGTGTAGAAGACTTGCATATATTTCAAAATTATTATTGGGCATTTTAGATTTTTGATACTATTTTCGATGGTATTTTAAATTTTTTTATTTTTCATTTATTTGTTTCTAGCACCTAGATAAAATTAATTTTGTATGTTGGGCTTGTATCCAGCAACTTTATTAAACTCACCTGTTGTTATTAATTTCTTGTCAGATTCTTTTGAAAGTTATATAAACACAGTCATGCTATCTATCTAAGAAATTTTAGTCTTTTCTTTTACAATTTTATTTTTAAAATTTTTCTTACTTTGTTGAACTAGGATCTTTAGTATAATTTTAAATAGAAGTGGTGATATTGTACATCCTTGTCTTCTTCTTGACCTCAGAAGGAAAGTATTCAATATTTTATCATTAAATGTAATGTTAGCTATAGGGGTTTTTGTTTGTATTGTGTGGGCCCTTTATTCAACTAAGGATTTTTTTTTCTATTTTTAATTTGCTGATATATTTTATCAGGAATAGATGTTTAATTTTATAAAATTATTTTTCTGCATTTTTAATATTTTTAAGATCTTTGTTTATTTATTTATGTATTTATTTATGAGAGAGAGAATGCAGATGGGAGGAGTAAGAGGGAAAAAGAATTCTCAAGCACACCACCTGCTGAGCAAGGAGCTCAACAAGCTCCTGGATCCCAGGACCCTGAGATCATGACCTGAGCTGAAACAAAGAGTCAGTCACTCACCCATCTGGGCTACCCAGGTGCCACTTTTTATGCATTTACTAACACTATTGTAGATTGTTCTTTTTTGCTTTTTTAATATAGTGAATTACATTGATTAATGATATTTAAAGTAATTTTATATTTCATTGAATTTGTGAGGAAAGTACCACTTATTTATGCTATATTATTCTTTTTATATATTGTTGGGTTTGATTTGCTAATACTTATTTAGGATTTTTGTGTATTAGTTTATGTGTAATATCATCTTGTGATTTTCCTTTCATGTAATGTCTGTCATATTTGGTATCAAGATCATATTGATCTCATCAAATACCTGTGCATAAGATTCTGTTTGCGATATAACTGATTTCTCTTCTAAATATTTGATAAATTTAAAGTAAATCTATATGGGCTTAGAATTCTCTTTGTGGGAAAATTTTTATTGTTGATACACTTTATTTAAAAGATACAGCACTATTGAGATTTTCTTTCTTTCACGTGTGTCAATTTCTCTCAATTGGATTTTAAAAAAATTATCCATTTTATTTAAATTTCCAAGCTTAATGGCATTAAGTTTTTAATCCTCTTAATAGTCTTTTGATTTCTATAAGAACCGTCCTCATTTTCATTCTTGATATTGGTGATTTATATTTCTCTCTCTTTTTAATTTATGTCTTGCAAGGGATTTATCGATTTTACTACTCTTTTAAAAGAATCAACATTTTATTCATATCTCTATTATATATTCATTTTATATTTTATTGATTTCTGCTTATATTATTATTGTTTATATCTTCTACTTTATTCGGGTTTAATTTGCTGTTCATTTTCTAATTCCTGAACTGGAAGCTGAAAGCATTGACTTTAAACTCATATAGATATACAGATATCGATATAGATACACACACAAAAGTATACGTGTAAGTGTTTATATATATATACACACACATATATTTGTATATACATTTATTTCTTGGTTTCTGTTATAATTTATTCTTAAACTCATATATTATTTATAATTATGGGTTTTTTCAAATTTTTAAGCACTTAAAAATACTCTAGTTTTTATCTGTTGTTAAGTTTCATATAACTGCCCAGTGGCCAAAGAATATAGACTATAAGATTTCAGTCTTTTGGAACTTGTTGATGGTTGCTTTCTGGCCCAGATTCTGGTCCGTTTTACTAAATGGAAGCTAAAATATATGATACAGTGTTCCATAGGTTTATGCAGCATAGGTGGTTAGTTGTGTCTTTCAAATCTTCTATATCCTTACCGATACTTTTCTAATATCCTTTCAGTCAATGAATGAGTATTAAAAATTATCCAAGTTTCATTGTGGTTTTCTTTCTTTTAAGTCTATATACTTGAAGCTATTCTAATAGGTAGATTTGTAGGCATATTTCTATCGGGATGACACTTTTCTTTACATTAAATACCTCCTTTTCATTCTCATTATATTCCTTGCCTCAAAGTCTCATGATCTGGTACTGCAGGTACACAAGCTACATTGCTCAGTATTTCTATGATTTTCTTATGTCTATGTTCACTTTGAGCATTTCTACGTCTTTATGTTTAAAATGTCTCTGTAAACAACATTGAGAAAGAAGGGAACAGCAAGTGTACCTCTTAAACATTAAATATTTGCAGGGTAGAAAATTAAGTGCTTAGGGCAAGGTGACATTATAGGAAAAAACTGAATGTGTGTCAAATGAGGCAGGAAGGGGAGGAGCTGGGCATGTGGGACAACCTGTCTACCATGGAGGGTAGTTTCCAAGGGCAGAGTGCAGAGTACTTTGGAGGACAACAGGATCAGAAGTTAAAGAGAGCCCAGAATACTACTGAAATGTAAATACCGGAAAGGGAGGACACTGGTTCCTAGTTGGGGGGGCCCAAGGTTCCAAGTGGTATTGGTGTCATTTTCTAGAGTGTGAGCCAAGCTGAGCATGTGCTCTGTTGACTAACTGATATCCCCCTCATCCCTCTCTCAGTGGGGTTGTCATTTGTCTTTGTCAGCTCATTCAGGTTCATTCTCATTGTTGGCACACTCTATGTGCTATGGTATCTCAGTGATGAAATGGAAGTCTTTTCAGCCCTTGTGAGCCAACAAGGCAACAGCAAGTCTCTGCTGCCTCTCCTCCTCTGAAAAATGGAACTTAAAACCTCCTTCCTGGCTAGTCAGACTCAGTGGCAGAGAGAGCCCAGCCTAACCAGCAAGCATCTCCCTGGACATACGCATGCAATGAATAAATGAATCGGGGCTGGTGATGATATGCCTCAAGGCCATTGACAGGAGAGACCAAACTTCTCCCAGAATTCTCTTGTTCCAATTCTCCCTTTAACAAAAGAATCCACACTCTTGCCAACTTCAGAAGGAAGAAGCCCATGTAACTCCACCCAACAGGAATCCCACAGCTGCCTATTGGCCCTGGGGTCACGTGCTCCTCAGGAAAGCCAGGTAGCCTGGAGTTGAGTGGTTGGATAGAAAGCCATATTCAAGCTGCGAACTCCATGAATCTATGTGTAATTTCTAAATTGAATTGACCCCTTGTGACTTGAAAACAGCTCATATAAATTACTTGAGAATAGGGATTTTCTATTTCCTATGATTTCATTACATTTCATTGCTAAAACTATTATTGATTCGGTTACAATTTGTTCTATTGGCATTCCCTTTGAAGGTGCCCATCTGACACAGGTTTGGAGGTTGTTGGCTACTCTCACATATGTCTGTTGACCTCCCATGCAGCTTTGGGTTTCCTGTTGTAGACACACTGGCGTCATGTGTCTCATGGACAAGTGTAATGTGATGTCCTCACATGTGTCTGTGGGCCTTGTTGTGCTCCCAGCTCAGGTACAGGGAAGGTCTGTGACCCACTGGGGGATGGGACAACTGGCCATCAACATCTTTGACTCACACGAAAGGACATAACTGGCTGGAAATTACTAAAAGGGCAGAGGAATTGGAACTTCCCAGCATGCCAATTCCTGTGACCTTGAGAAGATCACTTGGCCTCTTGATTAAAGATTATCATTGATTTTCCTGGACTCATTCCTTGAGACTCATGGATGGATTCTAAATGTGCCCCCTTCATTACTCATTAAGTGGCATCAGATCTGTGTCCAGAGGGACGCCTGGGTGGCTCAGAAGTTGAGCATCTGTCTTTGGCTCAGGGCATGATCCTGTGGTCCTGGGATCAAGTCCCACATTGGGCTCCCTGCATAGAGCTTTCTCCTCCCTCTGCCTCTGTCTCTGTCTCTCTCCCTGTGTCTCTCATGAACAAATAAGTAAAATCTTAAAAAAAAAAAAAAAAAAAAAAAGATCTGTGACCAGAAATGTCTCAAGCAATGTCTGGAATGCCAAAATGCCCACCTGGAGGCTCAGCATAGATGCCCTTCCCAACAACCCTCTCCAGATACAGGTGTTTAAATTTAAATTAATTTAAATTAAACAAATTAAAAATATATTCTTCATTGCACTGGCCACATTTCAAGTGTTCAACAGCCACTTGAGTGGCTTGGACACAGTACTTGGAGAGTACTAGGGAGGGGCAAGCATTAGCCATCACAGATAAGAACCTTCCATCAGTGCAGAAATCTCTGTTCACAGCATGGCCCTTGACAGAAGACGTGGCTCCTTCCTACACACCAGCAAGATGTTTTGTCCATGCTTTACTGTAGCACTAATCACTACATGAGATGGCCATGTGTCTGATTGTCTGTCTCTCTTCCAGGTTGGGGGGAAAAAAAAAACTGGAGGGCCAGACCTGCTGCCTCTTCTTGGTGATGATGCAGCATAATCAGTCAATAGAAACCAGAGAGGGGAATGCTGATACAGTCCCTCCCCTACCACCGTCGGAACAGAGAGAACAAAGCAATTATAGTGAGAATGAGGTCAATTGGGAGCTTGTTGTAATAAGCTGCATCCAACTTACACACTTTTAAGAGATTCTAATTAAAGCGCTGCCAGTTGACCAACCTCCCTAACTTGGGTGAGTCAAACAACCTGCATAGTCCACTGAGAGGGAGGTAGACATGATTGGATCCACTGAGTTTTAAAAAGCAGATGCACAGACTTTATGATTTGTATAAGAAATTAATTTGTAAGGAAAACTAAAACAAAAACTAAAAGTAAAGCCTATTTTGGAGGTATATTAGTTTGTTAGAGCTACCACAAAGTACCACAAACTGAGTGGCTTGAAATAGCAAAAAAAATCGTGCTCCCACTGTTCTGTAGCCAAGGCGAAATCACGATGTTGGTGGGACCACACTCCTTCCGGAGTCTCTAGGGGAGCCTCCTTCCCTGTCTCTTCCAGATTCAGGAGGCTCTAGGCTTGTGGCTGTACCCTTCCAACCTCTGCCTGTTTTCACATGGTCTTCTCTCCGGTCTGCTGTAAGGACACTTGTCATTGGATTCAGGGCCCATGGGGATCTCCTCTCGAGATCCTGAACTCAATTACATCTGCAAAGATTCTTTTTCCAAATAAAGTCACACACACCAGTGCCAGGGGTTAGGACATGGATGTGTATTTGGGGGTGGGGGGGCACCATTCAACCTTCTACAGTATGGGAGAGTTACTATCTAGTTCATGTAAGATGTTAAAATACTACTTAGTTCCAGTAAAATATTTGGAAAGCCCATGCCAGGTATTATGACTCAGAAAGAAATGATCACAGAGAGTGTGGCTGGTGGCAGCCCGGAGTGTCTCAGAAGGGGAGAGGGCTAGTGCTCTGCCAGGAAGAGGTTCCATCACGTATCGACCCATAGAAAAGGAGCTCTGGAGAAAATTGAGGCTGGAAGAGCCTGGGCTACAGGAATGCACCCCGCTTCATGTCTGCCTGAGGGAGGCTCCCCCTCCGGGGCACCATCCATCCTCTCCCAGCTCTCAGACCCAGAGTGATGAATGAGCAGGTGATCTCTTTGGCACAGGACAGTTGGAGAATATTCATTTCATTCCACTTCTGACCTTTTTGCTATTCTGCAAACCCACAAGGTCTGGGCTGCATAATAATATCTGAGGATCAGAAATGACTATTTAGAGTGTCATCCAATTCATGTTTACTTGACCTTATGGTTTTAGTGCCCATATTAATCTTAATTGCACTGTTAAAATATAGTAAATATCCTTATACAAATTAAGTGATAATAGGAATTTGCAGAGGTTTTTTTTTTAATGAATTAATCTTAAAATAAGCTGATTATACAAATCTTTAACCAAGCAATGCCTAATCCAGAATACAAACATTACTTTGATAAGATACATTCAAACAAACATTTTTTTGTGGCAAATATTAGCAGAACAACTGGGGGATGGCATTCAGTGACTGCCATCTGTGAACATAGAGAGGTGGCCAGATGTGCCCCATGCTGAAGAGCACATTCTAGAACTGGATCCTTTCTGGATTCACTCTCAACTCCCAGGGACTTCGGACAAAGTAAACTGGAGTGTCTGGAGAAAGAAGATCATGAAAACTTTTTGTGAAATTCATGTGTCGAGGAGAAACTGGAAAAATAATTTGTGTTAAACATTATTCCTATTAAACTATGTTTTAATTTGAGAAAAAATACATTTATTCAACCATTACTCAATCTTCGCTGACAGATAGATGCTGTTTCTCCTGAACAACTAGTATAATTTTAGCTTCACTAAGTAACTCCTGAGCTGAGCTTATTTACTTCTTTGCTTTGGCCAACAGGAAGCTCAGCACTAAATGTAGAGGAAGTTTTTAATAGTAGTCCAGAATCACATGGTATGCTTTTCTTTAAAAAAAAAAAAAATACTATTTATAGTATGTCTGTAAAATTTGAAGCATAATAACAAAATTTAGACTCATGAACCCACACCAAATTTAAACCAAAATCTTTGTCCCTCCTACATTTCTCCTCTATCCGAACTCCCATGCCACAGAAGTAACTTCCACCCTGAAGTATATCTATTACTATTTATATCTATTACTCCTTTGCTTTGTTTGTTTGAATAGTTACATCTATTTAACAATCTATTTTACAGGCATGCCTATGTTTAACTGTACTTGTTTCTGAGAGTTATGAAATCATATTATATTCTACATATTTTTCTAGAACTTTGTTTTATTATATTTGTAGAATTTATTCATACTATTGCATGTAACTGAATTCCCATTGCTTTATAATTGTCTATTTTAAGACAATTGCCCAATTTTATTTTTTAGGGGAGGTAGTTTGGGAGGGGTAGAGAGAGAATCTTAATCAGGCTCCATGCCAAGGACAGAGCCTGATTTGGGGTCTGATTTCACAACCCTGAGATTAAGACCTGAGCCAAAATCAGGAATCAGGTGTTAAACTGATTAAGCCACCCAGGCTCCCTGACAATTGTCCAGTTTAAGACAATTTCCTCATCTATTTTCTTGTTGATGAAGTTAGGGTAATTTCTGGTTTTGCCAGTAGGATCAATACTTGTTTGAATATTCATATCCAAGCCTCTTGGCATATATATGCAAAAGATTCTTCTGTATAGCTAAGTGTGGGATTATTTGCTCAAATATTCCTATTTATAAAATAATGTCAAATTATTCTGCAAAGTGATTGCTACAAATTATACTTGGCTCAGCAATAAAGAAAAACCTCTATGATTCAAAACCTTAACCAACTTTAGGTGTTATCAAACTTTTACATTTTTGTTCAAGTAGGAGATGGAAAAGAACACCTTCTTGGGATTCTTATATCCGCAGTGTTCTGATTTCTAATGAAGTTGACCTTATTTCACATGTTTAGTTGAATTTTCACATCCTTCCCATGTATGTTGATGAATTAAAGTTCCTAATGACATATAATTTGAAATAGCAATCTTTTCCTCTAAGACATTTAGATTGTGTGTCTCTTATTTATTTATTTTTCTTTTATTTTTTTTAAATCCTTTTCTACCCCTAGGTCACAAATGTGAAAAGGAAAACTAAAACAACTTTCAGACTATCCTTAAGTCCTCAAGCCAGGTGGAAATGATTTTTGCGTAGGCTGTGAGGCAGGGATCAAGTTTCATTTTTTTCCATGGACACAATAGTTGACCCATGATTGTTTTACTAGGGCTCCTTCTTTCTTCACTGATCCAGAATGCCTACCCCATCATGGGTCCAATCTCCATATTGTTGAGTGTCAGTTTCTGATTCTTTATTATACTCCATTGGCTATTTGAAAATTTGGCTATTTGGCTCATCAAAGTGACACTTTTTATTTCTTGACACTTTTTCCAAGACGGAAATCTGGTAGGACAGGTCTCAGCATCACCCTTATTCACCCCCTCCCCACCAGACATCATGTCCTTATGGAGAAGTACTATGGCTATGGCAGAAGCACTATGGATATATAAGTATTATATAGAATATATGTTATATTTCCATTAAATTTATATTAAAAATAAAATAACCTATTAGTATATTTTTGGAATTGCATTGGAATTAAAATATAATTTGTGAATAATTTATATCTTTATCTTATTGAGGCTTTCTATATAAACACCCGTTATAATCTACATCTATTTAGATATTTTGGTGTCATATATTTATTTCAAGTCTTGATTTATCTCCTTATTTGGCCTGCTTTAAAAAAACAAGCTTTCAGAGTCCTCAAATAATTACTTTAGTCATTCTTTCAAGTTTTTCAGTAGGAATCAGTGTGAAGGATAAGGCAGAGTATGATTATTCTATCTTTGCCAAATTCTGAAGCCAGGTATTATACACAGAATTCCTGGTTGCTGTAAGAAGGACAAGGCAAAGGGACACGTGGGTGGCTCAGTGGTTGAGTGTCTGCCTTTGACTCAGGTCATGATTGAGTCTTGCATTGGGTTCCCCATAGGGAGCCTGCTTCTCCCTCTGCCTATGTGTCTCTGCCTCTCTCTCTGTGTCTGAATGAAATGAAAAAAAAATAAATAGATAAATAAGAAGAAAGAAAGAAAGAAAGAAAGAAAGAAAGAAAGAAAGAAAGAAAAGAAAGAAAGAAAGAAAGAAAGAAAGAAAGAAAGAGCAAGTGAACAGAAGCTGGAGCCAGTAAGACAGGTGAGACACCATGGTTACCAGGTAAAAGGTCATGATGACCAGGACTCAGGATGTCACAGTGGGGATTCAGGTATGAACAGAACTGGAATATATTTTGAAAATCTATCCAATAAGAATGCTCCATGGTATCTATTGAGGTTAAGAAGAAAGAGAAACTGAGGATGTTTGCTGGACTTTCGATCTGAGGAATAGTGTGGATGGCATTGCTATTCGTTGAGAACAGAAAAATTGGAGGCGAGGCAGTAGGCCGGGGAAAATGTGTGGTTGTGCTTTGTGAACGCTAAGTCTGAGATACCTGTGACAAAGAGAGGAAACTGAAGAGGGACGTCTAATCTCTGAAGTCTGATCTAGGGCGGGGATAACAAGAACGGGAGATGGTCAGTGTGTACATGAGGCCTAAGGCCAGTAGACTGGGAGGGAAACCAGAGAAGAAGGGCAGATGGAGACGAGGAACAGAGACCTTAGAAGTTTGGCAGAGAAGGAAACGGCGGCCAAGGGGGTAAGAATGAGAAGCTAACCAACAACCAGGAGAAACACTGGGAGAGGTGGTGTCGAGAAAACCCAAAGGAAGCGTTCCAAGAAAAAGGAAGTGATGCCCACGTTGCCTGCTGAAGATTGGCCAAATTAGAACAAGAATTTGCCTCTGACTTGGGCAAGTTGACTGTGAAACAGCCATTTCCATGCATGTGGGGGTCCATGTCTGGGGCGGGGTGGGGGGGTCTGGGAGAAGCGAGGGGCAAGGAGCAGGGAGAGAGTACAACCGTCCTTTGTCCACTGGTGCATCCTGCAGGAGCCTCGCGCACATAGGAAGGACCGCAACAAGAGATCACAAGAAAAACTGAAATCAAGAGGCTGCTTGACCTCGTGCCTCTCCTCTGAGGCATTCCTGGTTCCCTGGGTGGAGAGAAGATTCTGATATGCCAACTGGACAAGCAGCACACGCAGAAATCAGGAGCGTCCAGAATGTGGGGCTATGCCTTTGCTTACTAGGGGTCAAGTACTCGTCCTCAAGGTGGATGAATTCCCCTCCCAAGGCACGGGGTGCTTACGGCCTGGGATGTGGTCTTCAGAAGGAAAGACTCTGAGGGTCTGAGAAACGTCGCTTCTAAATGGCTGAGGCTTCCAAATGAACACAAATCTGGTACCAAACCAATTTTTTTTTTTTTATTTTTTTCAAACCAATTTTTTTAAATTAGAAAATGATGCATGTACATGCATGTTTTGTTTTTTTGTACAAAAAACCCAAAACGCACAAAGAGGTATAAAATAAAAACCGAATCTGCTTTCTACTGTTCACCTTGAGCTTTGTCTTCCAGAGACAACTACCACCAACAGTTTATTTCATACCCATAACCATAGCCTTTATTTTCGTACAAGTGAGGTCCTGTTAAAACCCGGCTCCTCAGCTTGGCTTCACTTTATAAGACATCACGAAGTCCACTCCACGGCCTCACACGCAGATCTGCCTCGGTTTCCCTGACCGCCATCCATTTTACATTCTATGCATAAATTATACTTTTACTTAAACAGTCCCTTGCCAATTTCAGGATGCTTCTTGATTCGGATTTTTTTTCCCTTTAACTAAAAATCTGGCGTATCTCTTGGTGTTTGGGGTAAATATATCTGCCCGGTGAATTCCTTGTAAGGGCCATGCGTTGTAAAGTGTCGACAGACACCACCCCACGGCCTCCCAAACCACGTTTTTAGTGCATAGTGTCACCTGCGGAGTATAAAAGCCCCTCTTTTCCCACAACCCTGCCCATACTGAAGTGATTCCCTTACATCAGTGACCTCCGCCTTGACCTTGCTTGGACCATGTCCTTTGTCGTGTGGCTTCACAGTTCTCACTGAAGGGCAAGCGGCTTTCCAAGGGGACGTGGATTTGGCCTTGCTCGGGCACACGGGGCGAGCCTTCAAGGGCACCAGCCCTGCAGGCAGAAAGGCCAGGCCCCTGCCCGTGCTGCTGTCGAGGCAGCTGTGCTGATATGTGCGAAGGCCAGTGTCCCCTCTGGTCGGCTCCGTCCTGTGGGGCACCTGCCACTTCGGCCAGCTTGTTGGCCCCCGTCCTCCGTGGGAGTTCCACGGCCCTGGGACTGTCCTGCTCTCTCTCAGGCACCTTGCTCACCTCGCTTCCTCATTCTTCCACTTGAACAGATGGAGCCTGCTTCTCTCACCCCTTCTTCTGACACCAGGCACAGAGAGTCTCCTGGCCCCTGACGGTGGAGATGGCCTCGAGGGCGTGAGGCCCAGTTTGTGAGACGGATGCAGGGGCTCCAGCTGCAGACCCCTCTGCTCCCTTCCCCCAGTGAGCTCCCTCCTCCAGGCCACGCAGGCAGGGCAGGCCGGAGCCCCCGGGCCCAGCAGAGCCCCCTTGGCTTGGCTTCCCTTTGTCCTCCGCTGGGGCCGGGCTGGGCCTGGCTCGGGGCTGGGGCCCTCCAGCGGGCAGGGGGGCTCCGAGTCGGCGGACCCTCATCCCCCGGGCACTCCCTGGCTCTGCCCTCTGCCTACCCCTGCCCAGGTCCCAGGCTTTCTTTAAAACCACCCTCCAGGGATCCCTGGGTGGCTCAGCAGTTAAGCGTCTGCCTTTGGCCCAGGGCATGATCCTGGAGTCCCGGGATTGAGGCCCACGTCGGGCTCCCTCATGGAGCCTGCTTCTCCTTCTTCCTGGGTCTCTGCCTCTCTCTCTGTGTGTGTCTCTCATGAATAAATAAATTTTAAAAAATAATAAAAAAATAAAACCACCCTCCACTCCCCATCCCGGGTTTCCCGAAATCCTCCGATGGCCACAGCTGGTTTTGTTCTCTGTCACAACCCGGGATGCTCCAGAAACGGGAAGCAGTGATCGTCGTAGGTGCAAAAGTATCTGAACCCCGACACAAAACTCAGCAGAAGCGGATCAGTCAGGAAACAGCAAGATCCCGACCCTATTCTCCCTGTGTAGATGCTCAGAAAGAGTAATAAGAAAACTCCCCCTGCAGGCGCCTTGCGGCTAACGCAAAGTAAACAGACCAACGTCCTGCAAAATATTTGCTCATCTATTAGGACCGTCCAGGGTGCTCTCACGTGACTCCCTACGCACCCAACCATTTCCTCCGGCATCCAGACACGCCTTCTCGGGGCGGGGGACCGACACGGTGACAGGTGCGCCCCCGCCCCCCGTCCCGCGGGTCCCCGCTGCCCAGCTCAACAGCAGCACCCCAGGGGCTGGTTTTGCCAAGAGATGAAATTATCCTGCACATTTTTATTCCTGTTCTCATAAATTTACTGGCCAAAGACAAGAGTTTTAATAGGGGGAATATGTGATTCCTCCCGACGTGGGGATGAGGAATGAAGAACTCGAGATGCCACATAAACATCAGTTGTCGCCCCCGCCCTCCTTGACCTTGGGAACAAACGCAATATTGATAAGTAAGGAAAAGACCCCGGGGTCGGGGGCCGCACCCCAGAACCGAACTTCTTGTCTTTCTGCAAACCGTCTCTGCTCATGTCATCACCTTCAAGTCCTCACACCAGCTTGTATTTTAGGACCTGCACGCAGTGGTTGTTTAAATATTTGGTTCCAAATTAGAAGGCAAGCCTGCCAGAAAATCACTTCGGATTAAATAAAGTGGTGTTTTATGGGACTCCGTCCCAGCTGCCGCGGGAGAAGGAAGGCACCGCTCGCCGTCCTCGACGGTCCCGGGGGCTCCAGGCGAAAGGACCGGTCGGGCGATGGCCCTGGCGGGACAGGGAGGCCCTGGCGGGCGGCCCAGGGGCCCAGGAGCTGGGCTCAGGGTAACCCCCGGTCACAAAAGGCTCTTGTTGCCTCTGGCGTGCGTGCTTGTTAGTTCGCAGAGAGCATTCTAGGTCCCAAATTTGAAAAAGCTCTTGGGTTTTGTGAACGTTGTTCTCCAACCGCTAATTATTTCCTGCTGTCTTGAGGTGCTAAATGCATAAACACATGGACCCCGCAGCTTAAAAAATTAGGGCTCCGTTTTGCCTTCCAGGTGAATCCGTGCAGAGGACGATTGAACACACTGAGGTCCGACACCCATGATGAGTAAATCGTGAGTGGGGCTGTCCCCGGCCGGGGTGGCAGGCCTCCTGCGCACAGGCCTGCGACCCGTGGGGACATGTCCTCTCCCTCGGGTGGCGCGTGGGGTCCTTGGAGCGGTTCCTCCAACAAAGCCCTGGGGCTGGCAGCGTCTGAGCACACGGGATAGTCTGAAGCATGTGGACTTTGCCGCATGGCAACACGTTTTGATAAATAGAAACGCAGGCCTCATCGTTCTTGCGTGGACACAAGAAATGGAAAAATATTTTGCCTAAAAAAAAAATATTTTGTCTCTTTGGCTAAATGGACATTTTCATCTCCAGAGAGAGGGGCTTCATACATTCTAAAGCCCAATAGCCGTGTGCCCGAAATGACATTAATGTTTAGGTTATTCTACATGAAATGTCAACACTTCCAAGTTAAATGTCAACACTTTATGGTTAATAGTTTAGGGGTGTCCCCAGAATCTGTCCCACCTTCCCCCTGATTGCAGAAGCCTTCGCCTGACCCAGACTCCACAGCCATGCAGACGAGGTGGGATGAAACCGGGCTAAGTTCAGTGAGAGAAAACAAGAAACCAGCCACTGCCTGTCCAGCTTGGGTGCCAGGCCGTGGGTCCTGGCCAGACGTGGGCCGTGGATGCTAATAACCGGACCACGTGCTGCACAAATATCCTCAGTGACAGCTGGTGGTAGCTGAGTAGGGCAAGCAGGGGCCATGCCAGCCCAAAGTCTCAGGACATTAGCCACCTCGTAGGGTCCCAGGAGCCCAGTCACCCTGCCCAAGGCTCGTGTCGACACGGCCAGAGCTGGATGTCAGAACCCGGGGCAGGAGGACATGAGCCAGTAGCACTTCCACAGGCAGACGGGCTTCTCTGCCACCCACTCGCTCTTCTGCTCTCCCACAGAGAGAGGACCACGTTCATCCCAGGCGCAGACTGGAGAGAAGGGAATGGGGGAGCCAAGCTGGGTGAGGGTCAGGACCTGGGGTATAGTTTTTCATTTATTTATAATCAGATGAAAACCCAGTGGGCACATGAAAGGATGCTCAACATCACTCGTCACTAGGCTAATGCAAATCAGAGCAGCAAGGAGGTACCACCTCATGCCCACTACACTAGCTGTTATCAGAAAAGTAAAAAAAAAAAATTAAAAAAAAAAACAGAAAATAACAAGTTTGCCAGGATGTGGAGAAAGGGGAACCCCGACGCATCGCTGGTGGGAATGGACCTGGTGAAGCCGCCATGGGAAACAGCGGTTTCCTTGAGATGTCAAACCCAGCACGACCGTACGACCCGGGAATGCATCTTCTAGGTCTACACACAGTGTGCACAGCAGCTCACGCACCCACTGACAGATGGATGGGTACACATCTGGGGTGTGTGCACACAGTGGGATATTATGCGGCCAGAACCTTGAAACCCTTCTCCTGTAGTGGAATCAAGTAGAACCCACAAACACTATAGGGCTTCACTTGAACGGGGGACCTGGAATGCGCACGTCCAGGAAGACGGAAAGCAGGATGATGTCACCAGGGGCTGGGGGAGGGGTGACGGGCTGTTAGAGCTTAACGGGGACAGAGTTTGGGTTTGAGATGACGAAAATGTCCTCGGTGGGGGCGGTGGCCGCACAGCATTGTACATGCCCTCAATGCCCCTGGATCGCGCTCCTGAAGATGGCTAAGGTGGGAAACCACATGCTCTCTACATGTTATGACAATAAACATTTTTTTTAAATTAAAAACGAAGCGTTTTTTGCCATGATGCGTGGCAAAGTTTGCGAGAGTCCACAGAGGGGTTGGCTGACCAAAGGGTCTGGTTTTCTCATTCAGAATCCACCTCCCTTGGCCACAACTTCTTCCTCTTTCTGGTCCCACCCCTAAATGTAGAAACATCATCAAGGGTCTCAGATTTGAAAGAGGAAAATAAAGTTCTGGTGGAAACTCTGGAGGAGGTTCCGGCCTCGGCCTGTGGAGGTGAATGAGTTGGGCGTTTGGAATAAGCCCATTTCCCTGGGAAAATGCTCTTGCCTGCATCCGCTCGCAGGGGCTGGGACATACTCCCACGTGCCCACAGGTGTTTTAGGCTGCAGGTTCTGTTTGCTCTTACGACGTATGAGGCATCGCCATCCTGTTCCATCCTCCTAAAAGACAGATATATACAGTTATTACCAACTTAAAGTCAGTTTTCTATTCTTACTAAAAATTCAGTCTTAAAAAAAGGGTAGTTGTTTCAGAATTTCCCCTTGATCCTGAGACTCGCAGAAGAGAGAAATGTCATTAAGGAAACCACATGACACAATATACACAATAGATCAATTGAACCGAAGTGGCCAGATCCGATGCCGTCAGCCTGCGCAAGGCTTATCTGGTTTTCCATGAAATATTCCCTTTTCCTGAAAAACACAGTTATGGCTATAAAATCATTTATTGGCCACTGTTCAGGGCATCTCCTCTCACACGTCATCGTTTATGAAGTGCCGTGAAGAGCACAGAGAGGTGCTTCTCCAAGTGGTAAAGGCCGATTTTATTCAATCACCTCCTAACGTGTAGGGTAGACTTTTCTTCCGGAAACCCTCTTAGCATATCTTTTTATTCGGCCTTTATTCTCAGGGGACACTGTCAACCTCCCCAGTAAATGAAATGGTTCACATTTCAGTGACCCCCCCCAATGAGGATGAGAACAGCCCCCCCAACCCCCACATCCAGGAAGCAGGAATATGCAGCAAAGCTCTGCGGGAGCCGTGTGCTCGATGGCTTTGCCAGTGTGGATGCTGGGTGTGATGTGGCCCTGCCCTGTGCACGGAGGCCCCACCCGGGTGCCCGCCGCCGTGGCTCCTGGCATCAAAGGACACACCTTCCCGGCACCGGGTCGGGATTGCTAGACCTGACAAAGCCCATGGCCGTACCTGCCTCTTCCTGCAGACCCCCTGCCTCCGGCTCCGACCCACACGTCCAGGCTGGTTCCCCCGAGCCGGGTGCCCACAGGCCCAGCTCTTTCCCCCCGTGGGAAGGACCGTCCCCACCACGGTGTCTCCGCCACCTCCGAACACCCCTGTCCTCATCTCCTCCCCTCCACTGCCCCCACCTGACCGCTGCTCCCCGCAGGTGCTTCCTTCGCCCCTTCCTGTCTGGGTCCCAGCCCAGCAGAACAGCATCTCCCCCAGAGAGCGCCCCTCCCGCCTCCCACCCCTGACACTTACCGTCTACACCGCCCATGCGACGTGAATGCACGTGAAAGCAGCCCCGGCTACACGACAAGTAAGGAGGCTTCGTTTCCTCAACCGGACTGTAAAGGATTTCGAGGAAGGGATCGTACAGCATCTTCCGTCCGTTCCCACCAGGATTAAGCGCAAGGCGGTACATTTGCAAATTCTCCACAAATACAAGTTAATTGAGTGTGCAAAGCCAGGGTTGTTTGCACTAGGACATGCTTGCTCCTACCGGTTTGTCTCCCGCTATCTAGAAGTGATAAACCAAGGTGGGTTTCCAACCACCCTCTGCCGCTCTTGGGGTGTACGTGGTTGGAGCCCCAGAGTCACTAACACGTATCACGGGGTCCTTAGCCAAGCTCGAGAATCCGTGGAGAGGTGCTCTTTCCTCTCCCTGCCATGAGAGGCCTGATTGGAAGTCCCTTGTCCCAGGCTTAGGCTGAAGTTCCAGTTCTGGTTTTCAGACAACCCCCGGCTCCCGCTGATGAAAGCTTTGGCATTTGCAGAGCTGCTGCCATGAACTTAGACAGGCATATCCACCAAAGAGTCAAATATAGGAAAGCAGTGATAAGGCCTGGATTAAGGTTGGCAGAGGAGGCTGTGAGCATGGAAATAGAGCTCGGGGGCCCAGGAGACATCCCAAGACCGCCTTGGCTCCCCGAGGGAGGAGACGGAGAGGCCCCGGAAGCCCCTCTTGTGGACACTGAGAGTGTCCTGGAACAGGAACAGAAAGTCCCCTGTGGCCACCTGGGTGAGGGACTCAATTGGACTGGCAACAGAGGCCAGAGAAGTCTCACCACTTCCCCCCGACCCCGCCACCCACATCAAGTAATAGTGACTTGAAAACAGACAAGGGTAAAATTTAATAATGGTGCAGGGGTTCCTTAGATGTTGGACTGACTTTCCAAATCAAAAAACCGGCCCTCGCGCGCCAAGAGTTCCAAAGCAATGCTCCCAGACCACGGGGACAGCAAGTGCCCACCGGAGCCCCCTGCCTCTAATGCAACTTGAGATTTTTGACAATTAAGCACGAGGCTGTCTACTGGTTCGAGTGTGTGTAAGTGAGTAGGTGTAAGAGGGGTGTGAGTACTTGTATATCATCCATCAGGATAATGATGTAATTTATTAGGTGAGCACAGAAAATTTACATGACGCGGGGTACTTAACATAATAAAAGTATCTTGCATCAAATAAATTTTCCGTACTCCTCTACTAAGAGTCTGCATTATTCCAAGGCTGGAAATTACACCAAGTATTCTCCCTCATTTCTTCTCCTTGTTGCCTGTATCTCTGAGGACATCTAACTATCAATCCTAAATTTATGTATTTATATTGTGGCCTTCTCAATTACTTCAGTGAATGATTTATCTAGTTTTGGGGTTTTTTTCCCACTTTCTTTTAAAGAACTAGCTGGATATATGTTTCAATTTTGCTGCTTTCTTGCTGCTCCCTAATTTCTTCTCACATTCAGGTTGCTTAATTTTTCCCTTTATCATTATGAGTTTTATCCTTCTACTCTCTTCAGATAATGATTTCTTGAATTGTTAATTCCTAGGTAATTCATGCTTAATTCCTTTTGCATCCAGTGCTAGAGGGGAAGAAAGCACGATTTATCCTTCAAACGTAACGTTGGGCGTATCTGATGTTTCCTAGGACCTGGTGCCTCATTACAATCGTGTTTGATAGGGTACACGATTGTAGTCGGCTTTTTTGTTGTTGTTGTTGACCAGTGAAATGTTTTAGAATTATTGTTTTTTGTTTTTTGTTTTTGTTTTTGTTTTTGTTTTAAATTTCTGGTGGCTTTGTTTCTTTCTTTGTTTGCTGGTGTCAACCTCCTTCGCGCACACCGGTGCGCTGTGGGCAGAGCATACTGATTGGCGCTTGTCCACTTGGGGGCAATGATTGAAGCACATTTTCTCCAAGTAGTCCATGGCAATGTATTCTCATTCAGAGTGAAGAGTTTGCTGCATGTATTTACCCATACGTATGCTTAATAATTGCTATATTTAATTCTTTTTTCTCCTTTTCCTACCTGCTGAGGAAGAGAATCACTCGTACTTGTAGCTTTGAATTCAGTTTGTGTATTTTTTTTTTGTGTGTGTGTATGTTTTTTGCTCATAGTTACCTGCTAGATGTTTGGCTCAGAAATATTTAAGACTAAGGAATGGCTTCATTTGTTTTGGGTATGTCTTTAGTAAGTGCGCGATTGTTATTTTGTTCCAATCTGAGTGTTTTCCTTTCCTTTTCTTTTTTTATTTTTTTAAAGATTATTATTTGTTTATGTGAAAGAAAGAGAGAGAGAGCTCAGGAGCAGGGGGAGGGGAGGAGGGGCAGAGGAAGAAGCAGACCCTCCGATGAGCGGGGAGCTCGATGTAGACCTCGATCCCAGGGCCCCAGGATCATGAGTTGAGCCAAAGGCAGATGTTTGACCGACTGAGCCACCCAGGCGCCCCAGTGTTTTCCTTTTAAAGATTTTTTTTTTTTAAGATTTTATTTATCTATTCATGAAGACACACACAGAGAGAGGCAGAGACACAGGCAGAGGGAGAAGCAGGCTCCATGCAGGGACCCCGATGTAGGACTCGATCCCAGGACTCCAGGACCACGCCCTGGGCCGAAGGCAGGCACCAAACCGCTGAGCCACCCAGGGATCTCCGTGTTTTCCTTTTAATAGGTATACGTAGACCATTTACATTCACCTTTTTAAGGTTCTCTCTAAGGCTCTTTTGATTTTGTTTTGCTTTCTTACTGTTGCTGTCTCCGTCGTTATAAGGCCTAGGGCTTCTTCGGTGTTTGGTTTTGCCGCCCCTGGACACGTGTGTGATATGACCTGTCCTTGACTTGTGTAGTGACAACTTTTACAATTGAAGCAATTTGCTTATGCCTGTATTTCTCAATTGCTGGATGTCAGAAATGAAGAAGCACCGATCGGGTCAGCAATTCTCAGGGGGAGGTCAGGAGCAACCCACCCCACCCTGTGACATCACTTCCCTCCCGTGTGGAAACTCTGCAGGTTTGTGCCTAATCTCTGCAGCTGCATCATCATTTTTAATATTCTGCAGCTTTCCTCTCAAGAATTACCATATTTAAATTTGGATTATAATCCTATTGAAGAGTTACTTCTTTTTGACTTTACGGTTGAGAGACCCAGTTGTTCACACAGGACCTTCACATAACGACTAACTCCATTTAGGAGTTTCTGACTCTACTCATTGAATGAAATTACCTCTTCTACTCACATCTTCAGAATTGTTGACTCTGTAAATATTTATTGAATCAATAATTTATCAACCTCATGAGTTCATACATATTTAAGCTTTTCCCCCTACCTTTTCATACAAAAGCAACTACATGCCTGGGTTTAGCATTTGGGGTGCGCACGCTGTTCTTTGGGAGGACTCAGTTTGTCCCGTTATTGTCGAGGGGCCGGTCTACTCTTTTTGTGTTTTATTTGGGGACTGTTTCTTCTGTTGTCTCTTTTGTAGGTAAACTGATTTTTTTTTCTCTCTCTCTCTCTAGGTGTTTCATGGAAATCTCTCTTACGCTTTGAGTTTGTTAACTTTAGCGTGTCTCAGAGTCCACCACATTTTCCGATTTCTCCTGTGATGCCCGCGTGAGTGTGTTTAACCAGCAGTTCCAGTTTATTGGCTGTCTTTTTTCAGATATGCGGATCTTTCATGACCTGCATCTTCACTGCCTTCCGTATTTACGGTCTCCACTCCAAACGAACACAACCCCTTGGTCCTTCTGCGGTGGGCGGGAATCCCTTAGCACGCTCTTTGCTTCATCAATTTGCCTTTGTACACTGTTGCTTCTGCTCACTGTGGCTTATATTGAACTTCCAATGTATGCCATGATATTTCTTTTTTCTCAGATTCACTTCTTGGATCAAGCAGTTGCCCATTATCTTTTCTGGTCTTGTTATTTTTTTATCACTGTTTACAGGATCGATGTTTTGCTAGTGTCCTTGAGAATGAAGCCATAAATGTTTAAAATTTTCCCAATTTTTTGAAGTATACCTTATTTCCAATTGTATTCTTTATCTTTCCAATTCATATCGCCTCCTCGTCTTTTTTTTTTTCTCATTTATTTATGTATATATTTGTTGAAGTATAAATTAACATAGAGCATCATATTAGCTTCAGGTGCACAATAGAATGATTCGACAGTTCTATACATTCTTCAGGGCTCATCACGGTAAGTGGACTCTTGATCCCTTTCACCTATTGCACCTATCCCCTCACCCACCTCCCCTCCTCTCCACCAGTTTAGGAATTTGGTCTGCTTCTTGTCTTGTTTCTTTTTTTTTTTTTTTCTGTGTTTGTTCATTTGCTTTGTTTCTCAAATTCCACATGTAGGTGAAAGCATATGGTATTTGTCTTTTTCTGACTAGATCATTTCACTTAGCATTTTATGCTCTCTGGGTCCATCCATGTTGCACATTGCAGGATCTCATTCTTTTATGTGGCTAAATAGTATTCCATATGAGCCAGTAATTCCACTATACTGGGTATTCCCCCAACAAGAAAAAAAACAAACAATAACTCAAAAAGATATATGCACCTCTATGTTTATTGCAGCATTACTCACAATAGGCAAGATATGGAAGCAGCCCAAATGTCCTTCCATAGATGAATGGATAAAGAAGATTTGTTATATATACAATGGAATATTGTCTTTTCTTTTTCACTACAGAATTTTGCATGCACTTTGTGTTATTTTATTGCTATATATTCTTCTTTAAATAAAAGCATTCTTGTCGGTTATATTCTTTACCCATGTATGCAGTGCCAAAAATCCTTGACACCCTTCTTATTAACCCAAGATAGTGTTAACCATCAAAACCAGCCTCCCACCCCTGGTTCTACTATCGATAGCTTGTCTGGTGTTTGAGTGAGCTGGGGAGGACACCAGGGCCATGGGCAATCATGGTGGACTACTTTGACCATAAAACTCAACCTGTAAATTCATGAACCATCTTGCATCTAGAGTCACATTCTCCAAGTCTTATTCTACTATGACAAGGGAATATGTCCTTGGTTTGTGATTATTACCATGTTTGAGAGTAAATTCTACCTTTTTGGTGAAGAGTTGTATGAAAGAGAAGTGTCCTGTCTAGGCTATTTGGTTGTTTTCATTGTCGTTTTTGTTGTAACCTCACACAGCTTCTCAACTATCTTTGTTTGGGGCTGCTTATTCCTGACCATGTCACTGCTAGATTATCTCTCTCCTCTCACAGAATTAACAAGATCAGAGAGGACAAAAATATTGTCACATAATGGCTCTTGAATCCCGACCAACTTTGATTGTTTGTTGGTGGATAACGACCACAACAAATCGAGGCAAGAACTCTCCTATATTTTCCCTAGCCCCCAATATCCTCGGTCCCCAGCCTTGTAAATGGGTGAAACCAGTAAGATACGTAGGATCTCTCTCCACTTCTTTATACCATGTTGCCCAGCTTTATCCAAAAGGAGAGTTGTACGTTCATTCCCATGATAGCCTTTTAAATACGATGCCAGTTGTGTTGTAAAAATTTATGGGATAGGATTCATGATAATTTTAGATACGTAAGATTTTTTAAAGTAAACAATGCCCATTTCCACAGTGTATTTCAGGGACACAGACAGTCATTTTACCTCAGCACACAGGTAAGAAGGCAAGGGCTAAGTGCTATCTATGTTGGAGACTGTGGAGGGAAGAAAGGACAGATGGGTGTGGATGGGTGTGGGACCTCTCCCTCTCGTGTTTTCTTGCCATCACCTGGAAGGTTTCTTCTTATCAGAGTAACATCTTAGCTTTGCCTCCCAAGAGGAATCTATGCTATATTGACAGGTGAGACTCTGCTAAAGGCTAGTTTCTCAAATGTACATGAATACGAAGAGGTCCCAGTTAGGGTCATTTCTCAAAGGAAGAAAGAAAGGAAAAGGGAAAGGGAAAAGGGGGAAAGGAAAGGAAAGGAAAGGAAAGGAAAGGAAAGGAAAGGAAAGGAAAGGAAAGGAAAGGAAAGGAAAGGAAAGGGAAAAGGTCTTGGTGGCCTAAATTCTGGATCTGTCTTCACACAGGTCTAACACTATGACCCTCTGGGGGAAGTCCTTGCCCTTCTAGATCTTTCATGGTCTCAGCCCAGTGTTAGCAGGAGCCAGAGGGCACAGAAGTGGGAAGAAAGTCACTGGCAGGTGCCTGAGCACTGGGATTTCTAGAAGTGAGAAGAAGGTGATCCATAAACTCTACATTGCAAGGACAGAGACCACCGAACTCCAGCCCCTAAATCGCACCATAAACCCTGCACCCCAAACCCAGAGCCTTCATACTCACGAGCAAGCAGAGAGACCGACCTTGAAAACATCTCGCTTCTGGATTTCCAGCTTCCAGAACAACAAGGGTATAGATTTCTGTGTCTTAAGACACCCAGTGTGTGGTTCTTTGTTATACCAGCGCTGAGAAACTAGTACAGATTATCAATTATGTTTTCCACACCTTTTCAAACTAGAAGGGTGCCTTGTCAGGCCACCCACTGTGGTATTTGTAACTAATTCTAATGATTATTATAATAGGCTTATAAAAATTGGTCCCTTTTTCCCTAAAAAAAAAAATATATATATATATATATTATATATTTTTAATATATATATTTTATATATATTAAAAAATATATATATATTTTCCCCTAAAACAATAAATTCTGCCATTTAATTCTTGAAGAATGGTAAAATGGACAGATGTCCCTACTGGGCCCAGTCTAGAAGGTCTAGAAGGAGCTCATCACACCAGTCTGGGACCTAATGGGAAGGAGAAGATCTGAATCACTCTGGGTCCCCAGCCTCCCTCTACTTCCACCCAGGGGCTTCTGCAGATCACAGGGCTTGTCCCAAGTGCCTCCTGAGACAGGTGACCAGCTGGCTTCTCACTGGGGCTCCTCCTCCCCATAGCCTGGGTCACCTGTCTGTACCAAGGCTGTCCCCACCTCCTACTCAGCAGTGGCCATCCCCCAGGGTGGCTCTGCCACACCGGGTCCCAGGCATCCTCACTTTCAATTTGTCTTTAGGGCCACCGCACACTAAGCACATTATCAAACACAGACTGAAGACACCTCTTTCCTCTCCTGCACTGAAAACCCAAGCAAACTAATTCAGGCAAGTCAGTGCTCGGTGGGGTGGCCCGCCCCAGCTCCACGAGACAGAAGGGGATGCCCCGGCTCAGAGGAGGGTGGACACTGTTCCCAGCGTGTCCATCAGGCCTTCCCCACGCTCTCCTCCCTCGCCTGCGGGGCTACCGGGGTCATCACCTCCTGTGAAACTCATGCTTTGCATAAGAAGAGAAATACTTTCATTTCTAGATCTTTCATCAGTGAGTAAGTGAAATCAAAGCCCCAGCCGGTGGCCCTAGATCCTAAATGAGCCAGCATCAGAAGAAAGGTGGCTCGAGTCTGGCGTGGCCATGGGCCCTCACGGCTCCCCAGACTCCGCCGCAGCGTGCTCCAGCCCGGAGCACTAAGTCGCAGGGAAGGGAGTGGTCCCTTTCTCACCAGAGGAGTTAATCCACATTTGAGGAATGCAGTGTTTTCTGTAAAACCGTAGAGGGCGGTCTGGCTGAGGGGAGGTCCGCTTCGGAACCCTCCTGCGATGGCAGCTCAGGCTGGGAAGAAGGCCAATGCGCTTGGGGATGTTCCACAGACCCGGCAGCCCTCTGAGGACTGAAGCCATCGGTGCAAGGCGGCTTTCAAGTGTTGAAGTTGAAGCAACAAAAGTCCTTCTTTGGCCGAAGCTCGGGGCCCCAAACTCTTCATGCCGTCCTCAGCCCCAGGTCCTGCTGACCAGCTGGCCTCTCAACCCATCTCTAGGGCCTTATCCCACCAGGGCTTTGGGAAGTTTGGGGTTCCCTGCACACCCACAGGCAGAATGGACCCAAGAGTCCTGCCTCTTGCTCTCACTTCTGGCCACCTTCCCCACTCTGCTGAGGAGCCTCCACAAACCCTGTCGTGTGAGGCTTGGGGTCGAGTTGTCAAGCTTCTCTGGAGGCCTAAAGCCTTCCGCAGGGGTGGCCAACAAAGTGGGCCATTGTCCTATGTTCTAGAGGGTCATCCATCTTCCATGTCCTAGAGGGTCACCTCTGTCCCCATGTTCTAGGACATTGCCACACTGTCCCCATCTGTGTTCTAGTGCCATCATTCCTGGATACTAAGCCCAAGGAAGGGGAGGAAGCTAGAGCCCTGGGTCTGCCTTCTCCCCCCTTCCCACCTCCAACCAGGAAGACGCAGTGTCCTCTTTCATCCCTGGGTGGTAAAGACTTCCCGCACCCACATCCTAAGACAACTCCATGCCAGGGTTACGGTGAAACTGCATGATCTAGCCCAGCAGGCTGGCCCTTTATGTGGTAACTAAAGGAATTTAGTAAATCCTCTTTCTCCCCATAATGCATGTCTTTCAAAAGCCTTTGCTTACTAGGGACTCACAAATCCTATTTGCCAGTCAAAACTGAAAAAAATGGCTTTGTTTTCCTAGCTGGTGTGCCTGCCCTTCCCGCAGAGCACCAACACCCACGGCTTCGATAGGCAGGGAGCCTGAGGACAGCAGGATTTATAGGTCATGAAAATATATCTGAAAAAATTCTTAAAAAATATTGTCCCCATTCCACGGCGGGTGTGCAGGTGCTGGGGCGCCAGGCCAGCACTGTTTGGAGTCGGGCAGAGTGTTGAGATGCTTTCGCTGCCAAGGGGGCCTTTGTCCCCTTCATCCACCCTGAGTGTCTGGTGGGCCCGTGACCAGGACACGGGAGTTCCCGGAGGCTGTGGCAGAGACCAACCACAGAGAGGGTGGGGATGAGGGAAAGAGAGACAGAGACAGGGGACTCCTTGATGCCCAGAAACATCTAGAACGACGAAAGCGCGGGCAGGCTGTGGATTCTGAATCCAGATGAACAGTGTCAAGAGGTATCTGCCCCCGATTCTCCCCTCTGGAAACCTGGCCTCGAGGAGGCCGTCGTGATGTGTCCCGGCAGCCCGGCCGGAGGCACAGAGCCCAAGTGCACGCAGGTGCTCGTCTGTGACGTGAGCTCGGTCCTCACCGTGCAGGGTTAGTCTGCAAGAGACGCACACAAGTAAAGAGCCTTTCAGCGCCAGGAATACGGTCGAACAATCAACTGTTGAGAAGAGAAGAAGGTAAACAACCTTCTGTGTTTACAAGACAGAATGTGCTTCTTCAGACACACGCGTCCTCGAAGCCCTCGTGCGCGGAACACTTGAAAACACTAAGCATCACTTGACACGTTGCTTCATTGACTGTTTGCTCTTTAAAGGATTTTTGGTCACGTTTGCACCTCAAGACTGTGAGAGAATGTCATCGCTCCTGACATCATACGTATATTTTTTTCTGAACAGATGAAGTTACGTGATTTATTCGGCGGTATCACCCGTAATAGGAAACACTTGCAAAGGGTTTACTTGGGTAAAAAAGAGTATTTTTATCGTGTCCCTTCCCTTGAAGATCATGTTTTTCCACAGTGAGCAGGAGCTCTGACTTCTCCGAGGGAAGATTTTTCATTTCTCCAACACGTGACCAAGGGCTGGTGGCTGTGCATCGGTGGACATGCAGCGTCTTCCAGAAAGGATTTGGTGTTTGCAAAGTTCGAAGCCAGAGGGGGTTAAATTAGACAAAGTCACTTGTCCTTTCCAACGACACAAAAGCCCAGGAGGTCTGCAAATGGAATCTGCAGCCTCCCGTACGGCCTCTGCTTTGCTGCCAGGAGCTGACGGCCGCAGAGAAGCCCCGTCAGCCAGTGTCTTTGATTCTCGGAACTCGGAAAGCTGGAACGAAAAATACTCTTCATCTGCTAAATATCCAAAGGCAGCCTTTCCCTCCTGCACCCCACCCCCCTTTTTTCCCCTTAAATTGTTTTGGTTGTTGTTGTGGGAGTTAGTCAATAAGGAAAAGAAATTACTGGTGGACTTGATCCTGAAGATTCGGCCAGCCTGGCTGGCTGGATGCGCTAGCTCGTGGCCAACAAGGCCAGGCCCCGGCGAACAGGGCGGATGTGGCTCTGAGCACCTGGGAAGGGGATCTGGACCTATGGGGACACTGAGGTGTTGCCCGTCTGTCCGTTTGGCTCCCAGCCTATGACCCCCACCCTCATCATCGTCCCCTTTCCCAAGAGCTGGGCCTTCAGAGTGTCCATGCAGTGGGCGCTTCCTCCTGGGGACTTAACTGTCCCATGATCTTGGGTGGGATCAGTGCCCCCGAGCCCCAGCCCCTTTACAAGGCCTCTCTGTGCCGTCCCCTCCCAGCTGGAAGCCCCCTCCCATGTAAAGCAGACCCTTGAGAGAGGAGACATTACCCCCATGGACACCTGTTGGACCCTCTGGACTCCCCGGGCAGTGAAGGGCCGCTCTGTGACCTCGGGTCCTCCTGGCGTGGAGGATGTGTCTTACTCAACCCTGGCAGCTGAGAACCACGTCCCCCACTGCAGCATCGTAGCCTGTCCGCTGTCACAAGCCTGCAGTCCCATTTAATCTTCCCTCCTGCCCGTGGCCCTGGTGGTGCTTTTTTGGCCAACCCAGCTCTTTCCCCCTCCTTCCTCGAGATCCCTGCATGGTGCACGGGTGCCTTGGGCAGCAGGGCTGTTTCTGCCTGGGAAGCCTAATTAATCAGTCCACCAATTAGTGGCAAAAAGCAAATCCCATAGTTCGGGTTTAGTTTATGTGTTTTCTTCTCTTGCGACCACGACTGGGAAAATCAGAGGCTGTATGATCTGGTGAAGTCCCCCGAATGACAGGAACCTTTCCAGAGGGCTCTGGGCTACTTTACTCATGTTTCTGCTTGCTCATCACCCCCACAGCCTTTCCCGCTCCCTTCAAAAACACCGCCCCTGCATCCTGTGGCTGAACTTTTCGCTCGTCTTTGATGAGGACAGATCTGACCTATAGGCAATCACTGCCTTTGTGGCTCGGGATGTTTCTAGGGCTGCAGCCCACTGCTGGGTTGGTTAGCCCCTTCGCTCCAGACACTGGTCCTGTGGGCAGCCTTGGGTGAGTGGCGCGGTCACAGGCTCTGCGCAGTCGGGCGTGGCGGGGTGGGGGACGCAGAGAGCCCTCCAGGCTCAGCGGGAGCCACAGCCACCCCAGCCAGGCCTGCGGTCCCACGGAAGTCAGGAAACCTGATGCACAGGCCAGGGTTCAGGAGGAAGCTGGTGGCTTACTGTGTGGGTGGCTTTGGGGGAAACGTCCCCGTGTGGTCCTTCATCCCAGGGAGGTTCTGAATGGCAAGACTCCTCCAAGCAAGGCCAGAAGGTGCCGCCTGCCTGAAGGGGCCCGCGTGAGCTATGCATTGCTTTGTTTCAACGTGCTTTGTGGACACAACTGTTCCAGAGATGGTGGGAAGTTTGGGGCTGGAATTGGGAATATCCTCAGTTGGTGCCCTAACAACACACCAGGACCTCAGGTCAAAGGGCAGACCCTTTGCTATAACCAAAGCCAAGAACAAGGCGCCAGCTAGCTATAGTTTGTTTTCAACAAAATGACAAGACAGCCTTTTTTTTTTTTTTTTTTTTTTTTTTATCCTTCCTTAAGTTCTTGGTGTGAGGGAAAGGTTGCTTCTGGAATCCCATGGGAAAAAGTAGCAAACCATTTGTTAAACATTTAGAAATCAATAATAAATTTCAATGCAGTGGGCAGTTGAGGTTTGACTCCCAAAGTTTTCCAAAGTTAAGGGGTCAATGTAGGGGAAAAAAAACAAACTGTTTCCCTCAAGAACTTGTCCCAGGTGTTTCTCTCTGGGGACGACCACGTCCGGATGGGGCGAGTTGAGTGTCAGGAGCTGGTTGCAACAATTGGGTTCCACAGGGAGGGAAAGCAAGTTATTGCAACTCTATATGCATTCAGATGAAAGAAGGTGATAATAATGGTTTTACTGTAAAAGGAAAACAACACTAATGATTGAATTCATTAGCAAAACGCTATCTGCTGGCCGAGCAGTAGCAGTTATGGAATTGCGGGCAATAATAGGAACGCGAAATTAATTTCATTGAAGGAATTGAAGAATGATTTATTTACAGTGAATATCCATTCTATTTGAAACTTCACTGACTCCATAAAAAAAAAAAAATACAGCTGTAGCCTGCGAAGGTGCAGCTCAAAACTCCCATTCCAAAATCTCGTTATTTTGTCTTTATTTTTTTAAGCACATATTAAAAAAAAAAAAAAAAAGGCCTACCATAATGCCAAGTCAACAATCCTGTGAGGATATTTTGCAAAAATGTGAGCAATGGTCGTATAAGTTGTGTGACTTTACTCTGCTTCGACTGGGCTGACAGCTGTGCCTTGTCATTCTGACCTTACCGGGCTGTGGTCTGCGGAGAGGAGAGTGAGCAAAGCCTAAATGTGAGTTGTTTTGTTACTCGTGCACCTGTGTCGCCACGACCGGAGTCAAGGTGCGAGCATGCAGCTCCTTCCATTACCACCCACCCCACGAGGAGCCACTTTTTTCAGCAAATTGGATTTGCCTTGCCTGAGTTTAAGCTCTTTACAGGCGGAATTATACCCCTTATAGTCCCTCTTCCCGCCACCAAGCATTTCTGAGATTCATCAATGTGTCGTTGTGTAGCAGTAGCCCATCCTAATTTTATTGCCCCATTTCAGTCTTCACATCATTTGCTTTGATTCTGGATGCGGTTGACTTTGTGACTAATGGAGTCGCAAAGAGCGATGGAGTGACGTACAAATGGAGTCACCAAGAGCCGTGGAGTGATGTACAGTGACCTGGTTCATCTCTGGTCAGAGCTGAGTGTTGTTTGTGGCTGAAAGGAGCCGAGGATGGGAAATCCGGAGACATTGCCCACCCAGGGGGACCGTGGCGACCCGCTTGGCATCTCTGACCTTGGGCCCATCCCTGTCTACGAATGGTGACCATGGGTCCTGGTCCCACGACTTTGAAGGGTCCCACCACAGAAGAATGATGAAGAGGCCCTGGGGACTTCCAGAAGCCTTGGGGGGGGGGGGCGGGAAGGGGAGCAGCAGGGCCCTGCTGGGCCCTCTGATTTCTAAGCTCTGCAATCCTGTCCTATCCCATATTTACCCCTGATTTTTTAAAAATCAGTTTTGAACTTATTTTCAAGGCAAACCTTACCTTTCATTTCTTGCTACAAACATGCAAAGTTGTCAGTCTCCATGTTGTGACCCCCTACATGCAGTCCACACAGTCACGGAAAGACACCCCCTGCCCTGTTCATTGATGTAGTTCTGTGTCTCCTCAAAGAGCTGACTATTTTCGGGAAGTTCTCCTGGGGGCATGGGCTCCAGCAGCCATGTCTTCTCTATGTATTTATTAATTAGCTCGAGGAGTGGGAAATTATACCCTTTCCTTATGCATTGTTTTTTGAGGATTTGAGCTCATTGTCTAAATAAACAGTGCTCTTAGAATGTTCCCTCAAGTAGAACTGCTAATCTCACCTCATATTCTTGCTAAAATAGTGTAGGATATGTTTCCCCTCCCCCCCCAAAAAAATCTCACTTTTTCATTTTACTTTCCCAATAACCAGCCAAGATTGGGCATGGATTAAACACCCAAATCCAATCTCCTCCCTCCAAGTGTCCCAGAAGAAAATGGGAGGAAAACAGCCTGCTTGCTCGGGGACGCCTGGGTGGCTCAGTCAGTGAAGTATCCACCGTGGGCCCAGGTCATGATCTTGAGGTCCTGAGATCGAGTCCCGTCTCAGGCTCCCCACTCAGCAGGGAGACTGCTTCTCCCTCCCCCTCTGCCACTCCCCCTGCTGGTGTGTTTGCTTTCTCTCTATCCAATAAATAAATAAGATCTTTTAAAAAAAGGGGGGGGGGAGACTTAACTGAATTAAAAAAAAAAAAAGCTTGCTTGTTCCAAGGTGAATACATGCAGATTTAAAGAACTGCCCGTCAAGTATTAGCTGCCATCCAGATCAACTTTTAAAACAGAAAATGCAAAAAATAAAAATAAAAATAAAAAATAAAACATAAAATGCAATCTGAAAGGCTATTTGGCCAGTTTAACATCTTGAAGGGGAAACTGCCCTGAACGTGGGTCCCTGAGCTTTTCTCCCAGTGTTAAGATGGGCAGTGGCGACCTGCCACACCTATCATCAAAGTGGAGCAACGCCACGGAAGCTGTGCAAAGCTCCCGAATTCATGGTCATAATAAAAATCAAAAGGGGAGAAAGCTACCACCCTAAACGAGATCATTTACGTTTCTCAGAAAAAGGAAGTGTGGCTCTGTCCCATGTGCATTCTGGAAGGACATTGGTCTTGCCAGGCATCCTTTGGTACATCTCTGAGTGAGGATAGCAGCTGGGGGCCAGCAGGTGCACAGTGGTGGATTGTGGGGGACCCAGTCAGGTGAGCGGCTCAGATAGAAACCAACGTGCGTGACCACTCAGAGGGCAGGAGAGCCTGAAAAGGGGGAGCTCTGCCTCCGTTTACCTGCCAGGGGGCTCTGCAGGTGAGGTGGGCCCCAGGTGAGGTCCCCTCTGCCCCTGCTTGTTGCCTCCTCTGGGTGGCTCTTCTTCAGTGTGAATTTTGCCTCCTAAAACTTCTATTATATAAGGAATCAGGAAAAGAAGGGACTTAGGGACCCCAGTACCTGTGAGTGCCACTTTATTTGGGGGCAGGTTCTTTATGGACATGATCAAGTTAGCAACCTTGAGGTGAGATCGTCCTAGATGTAGGGTGGACCCTACACCCAATGACGACAGTCCTCCCAAGAGAAAAGAGAGGGAGATTTGTGACATGCACAATGGAAGCAGGGATTGGAGTTTTGCAACTGCAAGGCAAGGAGCACCAAGAATTCCGGGAAATAACCCCGATTTCAGACTTCCAGCCTCTAGGACTGGGAGAGAATGAATTTCTGTCATTTTGAGCCACCAGTTCTCAGTAATGTGTTGGGGCAGCCAGAGGAAATGAAGACTCGCAGTACCCCGGCCCACCGGGAGGGCTGGAGTCAAACCCGGGGGAATCCCAGGGAGGCGACATCGGCAAAGTGGCCCACGCCCAGCCAGTGCCCTGTGGCCGCTGTGGGGCGGTCGGAGTACCAGGCCGCGGCCGTCATGCTGGCTCAGCCGGGGCCGGACAACAAAAGGAGGAGGAGGAGGGAAACGTGCTGGGGCGGACGGAGCTACCTTGAGCGTGAACATGCTACAAGCTGCGTCTACTTCCCCAAGTCCTAAGACGGGTGGGACAACTTCAGGCCACCAGTGTGCATGCAGCAGGTGGGAGGACGCAAGCCAAGAATGAACCTTACGGGCTGAGGAGCAAGCCTCACGCCAGGTGTTGGCCATACGGATGTGCTCATGCTTCGTCTCACAAAAACTCCTCGTGGGCCCCTTCTAGCCCCTCCCGGTTAGAGATGAAGGGGCTGTGAACAGGGTTCTCTAGGACCGTCCCCGAGGCGGGTGAAGGACAAGTCTGCCCCTCGTGTCCACGCCATGGCGTGTTCATCTGCCTCTGAGACCATCGAGGAAATGAGAGTCCTGGGGCTACTGTGCGGCCTTGTTTCCTTGGACTGATGTCCCGTGGGGTGTGTGCCGATTCCAGCCAGCGAGCTTTGGGGTTTAGCCTTCCTTGGGCCACGGAGGGTGAAGGGTGAGGGCAAAGCCAGCCCAGAGACAAACCCAGCTCTGGTGAAGCCCTCGAGCTGCTCCTAACTGCACGCAAATGCCTTTGCGAATGGGCCCTATCTGATCCCTGAAATGTTCCCAACAGGCCCGCGTGGGCTCAACATCACAGAATCCTGTATTTCAAAAACTTTTGGGGGCATCTGGGGGGCTCAGGGGTTGAATGTTTGCCTTCAGCCTGAGTCATGATCCAGGGTCCTGGGATCGAGTCCCACATCGGGCTCTGTGCAGGGAAGCCTGCTTCTCCCTCTGCCTGGGTCTCTGCCTCTCTCTCTCTCTCTGTGTTTCTCATGAATAAATAAAATTAAAAAAACAAACTAACTTCTAAAAAAAATTCTTGGATACATTAGTGAGTCTCCCCGAGGCTCAGCCTTGTGTGTGCCCCTCCATCCACGATGTGCAACGTCCAGGGATGGAGGGAAGCAGCCGTGTCCATGTACCTGTGCTTGAGCTCCGAGACCACAGCTGACTCACGACCGTTTGGGACGTTTGTTTGCCTTTCCACACATCTGTTGGCCGAAATGAAATTTTTTATGCATTTCTGAGTGTTGGTTCACACAACTCCATTTTAAGAAAGGTAGAAAAAGTGCAGGAAGGTAGAGGGCAGAGGCTGCAAGTGGCATCAACACAGAATCGAGTGGAGAGACAGAGCCCCGGCACAGGATGTAGACCAAACTGGCCTAAGAGAGTGCCCGGCGCTGGCGACTGGATGGTGTGGCCGGGGTTGAGACCTTCGGACCTCGGGGCAACACACAGCTCACAACGGGAGACCAGAAACTTGGAAGGCAGGAAGGATGGACGGCGTGAGTGAACTGCAGCCGGGTAACCATGTGGAGATGCTGAATTAAAATGAGCATAAGATGTAACCTACGTGGGCGCGCACAAGGTCGGACATAGGATATAGATGCGAGCTCTGCAATCACATGGAGAAGGTGCCAGTGAAGGCGTGGAAACCAGGTGCCGACATGACTTCGATGGGCAGGAGACGACTCTCTTGGTCTGATCTTTTCCACAACCTTGGGCAGGTACAGAGACAAGCTTGCTGGCATCAACTAAACTTTCTAGAACTTTCTAGCACATTCCACCAGCCATCCACATTTTTCTTCCAAGAGTTGAATTGCTGGGACTCCTGAGGCACAGTATCCAAGCTGAAAGGCGTCCCTGATTGAGTTTCCAAATAAAGCAGTGCATTCGTATTATATCAACAAAGATTAAAATCCAAAATAACCTGAGCACACTGGGTATGGCAACAAAATGATGAGAAGCCACAGAGTTCTCACCGCATATCCGAAGTGGGACGTTTGTAACAACCTGCTTTTGCAACCAAATTTCCAAACAGAAATTTGGTGTCTTGAGGTCTGACTTCCTCAAGAACCAAAGACATGGTCAAGCCCCAGCCAAGATGGGGGGTTGGAAGAGGCGGCCCAGGGCCTCCGTCTGGTGAGGCAAGCCCGTCTCTTCTGTGCTCTGCAGGGCCCAGGGCACAGAGTCCAGCCTCCTCCTGGCTGGAATAGGCTGCCACTTGGTTTCCCAGGCTCCTCCACCCCCTGGTGCTCACAATTACCCCCAAGGACCACTCCAGCGACCTCGGTTGGAAGTGGTTTCTGAGAGCCTCCTTCATCGCCCTGAGTCCTTGTCACCCGCCACTGCAACAGGAAAACTCATTGCAATGAAATGAGAGCCGCTGGCCTGACGTTGCAGCCGCTGTCCAGACTGAGCCTCATCCTTCCGAGGCCTGACCACATCTTCCGGTTCCTGCTGGCGGGAGCCAGGGGTGCAGGTCTGTATTTCTCGGGTAGAGCCGGGACTGTGAGCCAAACACCGGCAGCTGGAGGCTGGCCTGGCCTTTGGTGTGCTTCCAGCCCGGCCGGTGGCGGAAATACTGGTAGTTGGGAGGGTGCTTTTTGTTTGTTTTGTTTTACCAGAAACCTCTCTTCTTGAACTATGAAATCCAAGTCAGGAGCCAGATTTTTAAGGATTTTTAATACACGTCCCTGCGGTGTCAGAGTCCAGGGCGTTTAGTAAACTCCAGGTAAGTCCTGGAGTCCTGAGGCAGCCCTGCCCCCGAACAACAGAATTCGCCGGCACTTGCACGGAGTTGCGGGTACTGGTTTTATTCTTCATAACGACGTTACAAAACAGCAAAAACACAGACGTTAAGCACAATCTTGGGAATGCACGTACTGCGGCGATGGCGGGAAAACCGTCTTCAGTCTCCTGTGAGATCCTTTATCTTAAAATTAAAAAAAATGAAAGACTTGTGTGGCCTCCTCTGCCATCACAACGTTACACAACACATTTAAAACACCATAGGATTATAATGGAAAAACAGGAATCCAGGGTCGTAGAACTTCCCGTAATCGGGGGCTCCCAACCCGCGTGGCCTCAAGGCCTCTAGGTGGGCACCCGCTTGCTAAGAAGCCTCCGGGGGGACCCTCTCCCTGGGACCCGCTCGCTGCTGTCACTTCCCTTTGCTCTTGTTGTCACTAACTTTGCTTAATGACCTTGTTCTCTGGGACCAACCATTCCTCCAGCGGAGGAGCAGGCCCAGCTCTCCAAGGCTGGGGTTGGAGGAATTTGCTCTCTGGCGGAGACCCCAGAGTGCGGGGGCAGAGCTCCACGTGGTGTGATGGGACCGAATGTTCAGTACATTTTTTTTTTTCTAAATGGATGTTCAATATTTTAAGTGGCACATCAGTTACTCTGGGGTACTCTCATCCAGTTCACTCCATCAGCTTCAATAAATGCCAAATTAAAAAGAAAAAAAAAAAAGAAAAAGAAAAAGAAATAGCATGTGCACCAGCGTGTGCGTGTAGGGGGAGAGAATTCAAACTTCTGAATGAAAAACAAAGGAAATTAGGAAGGCTGAGGAGCAAAAGCACCAAGAGAGGGAAGGCGGCCCACTCTGGAGCCGCCGAGCTTCCCCTGAGAACGCCCCCTCCCTCCGTGGGCTTTGCCTTCATATTTGGGGGCCTCTTTGGTGGGTAGACCAATGCCCCCCCAAGGGCTTCTGCATTCGATCCCCAGAACCCATTCTCTTACTTGGCGAAACGGAAGGGGCTTGGCGGATGTGACTCGGTGAAGGGTACTGAGCACAGGGGTTGTCCTGGGTGACCCAGGGGGGCCCAATGACGTCACAAGGATCCCCGTAAGTGAAAGGGGAGGCGGGAGGGTCAGAGTCAGGGACGTGAGGGTGGAAGTAGCGATGGGAGTGAGGGAGGCGCCAGCCGAGGAAGACAGGCAGCTTCTGGAAGCTCAGAAAGACTAAGGAAGATGCTCGCGAGAGCCTCGGGAAGGCAGCCCCGCAGTCTTGCCGACACCTGGCTCCTGGCCCTGGGAGATCCATGCCCCGGCCCACCCTCCAGCGCCGGAGTCCATCCGGGCCGTGTTAAGCCGCCGCGTCCGTGGGAGCCGTGGGAGCAGCACCAGCCGTGCCTAGGGCCCCCCGCCCTGGGCTCCTCACTCACCACGAGGGCCTGAGTGACCGGAGCTCACGCAGGTGCTCGCATGACTCAAGCCACGTGTGGCCAAGTCGGGAGCTCCGTGGGGCAGGGACCGGGTGAGGGTACAGCCCCTGCTTCCAGGCCCCTCAGTCCAGACTGGGCACAACTAACATGGCCTGGCCGGCTGGGTGTCTACCCTGTTTCAGCCCACACAAGTAGGAAAGAAAGGTCTAGAACCACTGGTGCCTTCAGGGACCTTCCCATCTTGTCTGGAGAGAAAGAAGGCTGGGATGTCTGAGCAAGGGCCTGCTGCAGGAAGGGCCCAGAGCGTGAGCCAGGTGCCGGCTCTGGAAAGGGGCTCAGAGTGGGCAGGGCAGGGCAGGGGAGGGACGGCTGCGGGCCCTGCTCGTGCCAGACACCCCGGCCTCGCCCCTCACTGCTGCCTGGCCCCGGAGAGAGGGCGTCCCCCGGGCTGCCTGCAGCACCCATCCCACCCAGCCTCTCCCTGCTTGGCATGAGCTGGAAAGGCTGCAGCCTGCAGGCAGCCAGGCAGCCCTCAGCTCCAGGAATACCCCAGGCGGCGGGCGAGACGCCAGGCCCGGGCTGCCTGGGCGCCATCGGCAATCCAAGCCTTCCAGACTTTTCCAAAAGGAGTCTCTGGGCCGCGAGGGCCTCCCCACCACAGTGGTGAAGTGCGTCTCCGAAGAGCCATCTGCCGAGTTTCCAGAGAAAGACCCAAGACGGCCGACCGAGAGGGCGAGCTAATAGGTTTCCTCACGGCTGGGCCATCTGGGGGCTGCGACATGGGAGCGGGGGGCCCGTTGGCTGGGCTCGGCCTGCAGGAGGGACCAGCCAGGCCAGGTCTGTCCACCTGCTAGCATTTTCCCCCCTGAAGGCAGAGCGCCGAACGGGGGAGAGGCAGGCACAGACCCCCCACACCCCCTGTTACTCCAGAGCCCACTCTCATCACCCCGGCTTAGAGCAGCTCCGTGGAAACACCTGGATGCCACGGTGCTTCCACACCCCACTGCGTGGCCCCCCGGCCCCCCGCCCCAGGGTGCCCACCGTCATCTCTGCTTTCTGAACGGAGGCAGGTCTGATGGCCGCGTCTCCCTCTTGGCCCTGATGTCGGCCCCCAGCGGGGACCGTGCCTGCACCTGTGACCCGCAGGAGGACAGGCAGGTGGCCCTGTGAGCAGGGCCCACTGCGGCGTGGGTGGGAAGTCCGGGTCCCCACGGTGAGTGGGAACGCGTGGGAGAGGCAGAGCAAGCGGGAGCACCCAGGGCAGCGGGAGCACCGGGTCCACAGAGGGGCGAACGTGAAGATAAAAGTGCCCCTTTTGCCCCGTTCACCCTCCAAGTACAATCACAGCGACAAGAAATAGTCATTCTCACACCAAGGGTGGGTCGGGAGCCCGGAAAGGATGACCTTACCCCAGGTTACGCGGAGAAAGAGGCCCTGAAGGAACCACCTTTAGATTTCCGCTCTCAGAAGCCCCCCAGACTCTCGGGAGGCCACCCCGCAGCCAGGACGCGACCTCAGGTTGGGACCCACGGCGGGCCGTCTGCAGCGGAGCGGGACGCCCCCAGACTGGCCGTTTGCCCGGGACACCCGGGAACCTTGTGCCACAGCAGCTCACTGGACGTTCCGGATTCCTCCCCGGGGCCCCGCACTGCACACAGGGGGTGTGAGGGATGAGGGATGAGGGATGAGGGATGAGGGATGAGGGATGAGGGATCCATCCTTTGATGTTTTCCAAACGGCCTACGCAGGGGCTGTCAGCACGAAACCTTACGGTAATCCGTCTTCACAGGTAACTGGGAATCTCGTTTGGAACCACGGTTTGGAGGTTAAAACCGCGTGGCCTGATTTTCTGTGGCGGGGGGACCAGAGTGGACCCAGGGAAGGTCGCACAAGGACATGCAGCGGGCAGCACGGGGAAGGGACGGAGAGCCCCTGGCCTGGCAGCCCGTCCACAGCGGCGCCGGGTTCGTCCCCACCCGCCTCGGGGCCTCTCCTCGCCCGTACACACGGGCGTGCGACGAGCGCTGTGGCTCTGAGGCTGCGCGTGGGGAACCGTATCCTCTTCCCCTCATTGCAGCGAGCAAGGGCTTGGGTTTCTACGGAGACGGCCAAATATTTGGATTTCGAGACAACTATATTTAGCCCTGAGAGGGTCCGGCCCCAGCTTCGGATGTGGGGGGTCGGGTAAATGGTGGTGCCCCTTCCTGGCTGCTCTCATGATCTGAAATAGTCTGGAGAGAAGCCCCTGCCTCCCCCGGGACAGAGCCCCGGGTGCTTGGTACGAGTGGCCTGGAGCCTGGGCCATGCCTCGGCACGCGGGTGCGCGGGTGCTTCTGTGTGCGTGAGGTCAAGAGCTCACGTGTGACATATGAAGGGAGGGGGCAGGGTCGGGGGCCCCGGAGCTGGCCTCTCTGTGATTTACGCCAAAAGCAGCCTGTTCTCTGCTCCTTCTCGGGAAACATTCTACCACCTTTAATTTTATCTCACTCTCTGCCCCCAAATCAACCATCCCCAGGACGCGCTGGTACTTCTTGGGCTGCTGTAAAAGAAGCAGAAAACCATCACCAAAAGCCTCGAGCCCCTGGCGGGAGCCAGCACCCAAAGTCAGCTGCCCCCGATGCCCACACGGCCCCTCACCGCCAGGGACTCTCAGCTTCCAGAACCGGTGACACGCAGGCGATGCCACCAGCCAGACGACAGTCACCTCCCTGTGTGCAGGGCCCGGTGGGGCGGCGCGAGACATCCCCAACGGCTGCTTCCCCAGGGAGGGGGAGAGAGGCAGGCCCTGGTCCTCCCGTCCTGCGGGTCCCTGGACCTTCCTGGCGACGCACAGGCCGGACCAGAAGCCCACGGAGCCTCGCCCGCGGGTCGTGGGGTCGGAGCGTCTGAGCCGCCCTGGACAGCCCTGGACAGCCCTGGACAGCCGAGGAGGCCGAGCCTGAGCCCGAGCCCGACCAAACACAGAGGATCTGGGGGACACTTAGCAAACCCCACAGCCCCGAGGCCATTGGCTTAACCAACAGCTCGGCGCAGGTTGGGTTTCATCTCGCTCCGGAAACCCAGGAGAACAGACACTCGCCGGCAAGGTCCTGAAGGGAGAGGAAGGGATGCATCAACCAGTAATTACCAGACAGGGATCCGCTCCGCATTTTGCTAAATTCGCAATCGACTGGAAGAATCAAAAGAGTCGCCTAAGGTAACAGTCGACGTTTGAGGTGTGAATCTCACTGACAAAAATCAAATGGAAGATTACAGAGTGCAATTTAGCCCGACGAGAGCTCGGTCGCAGGGAGACGCTTCTCGGGAGGAAAACCGCCCCTGAGAGTCAAAGGAGGGAGGAGCGGGAGCGGGGCTGCTGCTCTGGGAGGGCTCCCCTTGCAGGGGCGCGGGAGGGGGTGCGGGAGGGGGGCGCGAGAAGGGGGCCCCAGGGGAAGGGGCCGCGGGAAGGGGACACGCGGAAAGGGGGCCGCTCCAGACCAGCTCTCTGGACCCCGTCGACGTCACCGACCACCTGAACCAGAGGCAAGGGTCTCAATGAGCTGTGAGTGAGACATCTTGATTCCCATCCTGTCACGATGGCCCCGAAAGCTAGACATAAATTATCAAAATACCCTTTGAACGCGGGTCCATTAGGAGCTTCAAAGAGAATTTGGAATGCCGCCGAAAACACGGGAAATTACCGGAGACCAAGAGCGGGGGAGCGCAGGCCGGGCCCCCCATCACCACATTGCGCCCCTAGTGCAGGTCGGGGCCTCGTCCCACCCCCAGAGCGCCAGCTGTTTGTGAGCATCAGCTGGAGGTGCAGCTGTGACCCCCACCCCACCCCGGGCCTCTGGGTGCCCCACCACATCTCCAAAGAGCGAGAGAGGATGTTGCTCGGCCACATCCCAGACCGTTTCCAGCTCTTGGCTCAGGCCTGAGACCCTGTGGGCGGATGCGAGCGGAGGCCCCTGGAGGCCGGCCTGCCTCCCCTGCAGCTCCCAGCAAATGTACAGGAAACTGGTCACCGGTGGACGGTGTCGCAGCCCGACTCCTGGCAGGGGGGGCTCCCGCCTTCTCATTTGGGGAGTTGGTCCCTTCTCCGGGGGAGGCACACACAGCAGGGCAATGAGAAAAGCACAAGGAGATGGGCTTCTGTTCCTCCAATTTCCTGCAGGCCTGGCGGGCTCAATTGCTTGGGCCAGCCCTCCTGGCAGCCGGGCTCCCTGGGAAGGTGTTTGTGACCTCGGGGCACGTCTGGGGCTCTGCGGAGAGGTGAGAGGCTCGGAAGCAGGAAGCGGAGTTGGCCTGGCAGGCTCCGAAGGAGAAGGAGCAGGGATCAAGAGGCCTGATTGAAAGTGTACAGAAATTACAGGTTCCTCTGCATGAGATATTTGCCTCTGCCCTTCTGTCCTTGCCATTGGCGATGGGGGGACCAGAGATGTGGTTCTGCTTGGCTGTGTGAGGCCGGGTGCACTGGGCTGAAATGCAGAGCCCCCAGCAGGGAGACGGCAGGAGGAGGTCCTCAGGCCTGGGAGGAGGCCAGCTCAGTGAAGTCAGCGTGGTGGAGTCCTGCTCCCCAAGCCCATTCCCCAACCCAACCACCAAATCACGGACCCAAGTCAGAAACCCCAGCCAACGTGGTGACAAATCCCACAATCCATGCAGACACGCAGGGGAACTTCCACGATGCAAGTGCAGGTCCTGATTTGGTGGGTGATAAGCTAGAGGCCTGGTCTCCAAACTCCCATCCTGTCACCCCCAGCAGCTACCCTCAAGTCTCAGAATGACATAGAAGAGGCGATCTGAGGACTCCCCCACACAGGCAAACCTCCATCACCATCATCACCATCATCACCATCATCATAGTTACTCCCATTCTGCAGGTTGTCCTCACCCATTGCCTGGGGTGTAGCTTGGAAGAAAAGCTAAATAACGATATAGTGACCCATTACCTGCAAGGTCTATGCACAGACTTGTTTCCAGTGTTAGCGGGCAGGGCAGGTTAGGATCATGAAGCATCGGGTTAATACTGTGGGTGCTCCACTCATGCGTCAGAAAATTTTAAACTATGACAATAAAATAACCCCCCAGAAAACTGGTACTAAGTGTAAGTGTGCCAGTCACTGATTCCGAGAGCCATTCACGACTCGGCCATAGATTAAAAACAGAACGAAAAGCAGGGTTGGAGAGGTTCATGTAGGTAAAGCCTTCGTGGAAGCAATAAGGCGACATGTCTGAAGGACTCTGAAATAGTCTCACCTTTTGACCCAAGGATTTAATCTCTAGGAATCTTGCCTACGGAAATAACAAAAAACTGTGAGCTGAGTTGCACAAGGAAGTTTGTAACAACGTCATTTACAAGAGTGAAAAATTAGAAATAACTTACGTCCAACAATTAGGGAGATTTCTGTTATTTCTGTTCAGTGGAACACTCTATAGCCAGTAACAACCATGCTTTAAAAAACATTTTTAGAATTGCATTCATAACATATGGTAAATTTAAAAATGCATACTATGTGTGTAAGACAATCCTGATTTTTTATAGGAATAGCAGATAACAGAGCTCTTTGTGTACGTCTGTGTGCCCCACACACAACCTATGACTTAGCATAGCTTTCTGCCTTCTTCATCACCATTTTCTATATTTTCCAAATTTCTATGGTGATCATGTATTATTTTTGGAGAATAATTTATTTTATTCAAGGCATGTGTTACTTATGATTTTTATATATTTTTTTATTTTTAATTGTGAAATATTTAAAACATTAAAAAAGCAATAAAGACGCCCAGGTACTTCCTCTCAAGTTTAACACGTATTATCCTATTTAATCATGTTTAACACATTTAACATATTTGGGTTTTTTTTTTTAAGGTTTTATTTATTTATCCACAAGAGACAGAGAGAGAGAGGTAGAGACATAGGCAGAGGGAGGAGAAGTAGGATCCATACAGGGAGCCCCATGTGGGACTCGATCTGGTGAATCCAGGATCACACCCTGAGCCAAAGGCAGATGCTTAAACACTGAGCCACCCAGGTGTCCCCATTTAATATATTCGTAGTGAAACATTTTATAATAAATTATTACAGGTCCAGCTGCAGCCGTTCCTCACCATGATCATTTCTATGAAGTGAAAGTGCTTTTCACATACACTTTTTGTTTTTGTTACACATTTATTTTCCCATAAATAATCTGTACTCTGGATGAGTCTTTTAAAAATTTACATAGAAGTTATTATTTATAATTTTTTTTAAAAAATCCCTTGATTTTTTTTTAAGTTGATGTTGTACGTTGTTTGGCCACACAGAGCCATGTGAATGATTCGTTAATTTTTTACTGGTGCGTGGTATTCCTTTATGTGCACAAACCATGATTTGCTCACCTGTACCTCCATTGATGGAGAACCAGACTTTTTTGCTGATACAGAAATACAAAGGACACCCACTGCGATGCCTCCTTGGACACATGATGAAAGTTTCTTTGAAAAGATGCAAAGATGCCGGAAGTGGAGAGGCTGGGCTGGAGGGTGGGGTTGCCTTCAGCTTGCCCAGGTGTTACCAAATCACTCTATAAAGTACGAGTAGCAATTTACATGTGAAGTGCATGTAATCATTGACACTCTGTGCCAAGCAGACAAGTGGCCTCCCCAAGATGTCCATGTCCTGATCCATAAAACCTGTGAATGTGTTAGGTTCCATGGGGAGGGAGAATTAAGTTTGTTAATGAGCTGACTTTGATTAAAATAGATTGCGTTGGGTCATCCAACTGGCCCTGGGCAGTCTCAAGGGTCCTTTAAACATGGAAGACGGAGGCAGCATAGTCAATGGCAAAGCGATGTGATGAGAGAAAGACTCTATCGGCCATTGGTGGCCTTGCCAATGGAGGAAGGTGCCAGGAGCCAAGGCATGTGAGCAGCCTCTAGACCTGGGAGGAGCGACAAGAGCACACATTCTCTCCGAGAGCTCCCCAGGAGCACAGCCCTGCCGACCCTGATGAGTGTCGTAGCCAGGTGAGACCCCTTCCAGATGTCTGGCCCTAGACCTGTCAGATAATGAAGCTGTGTTGCTGGAAGCCCCTTGGGTTTTCAGTAACTCGTTGTGGCAGCGCTGGGAAGCCAGTACCCCCCTTGGCCAGCAATGCTTGCACCCACTTTCCCTGCATCCCTGCAAACTCTGAGTAGATATGCTGTCTAGCAGCATTTTCCCACCTAACGAGTAGAAGACCTGTCGTTGCAGACTACTTTGCATCCCCTGGCGACTAAGGAGGTTGAGCTGTTTTCCTTCAACATTCATAATTTCCGAATTTATATTTTTTGCCCATTTTTCCATTGGGGTGGTTTGTCTTTTGCTTGTTAATTTTTAGAATTTCTTAATACATTCCAGACACTGATCCTTGGGAAACTGTATGTTACTGTATTCGTTTCCTAAGGCTGCTGTAACAAGGCAACACAAAGTGGGTGGCTTGAAACAACAGAAGCTTGTTCTTAGGGTTCTGGAGGCTAAACGAGTCTGAAGTCGAAGTTCAGGGCCACACTGCCTACAAACCCTCCTTCGTCCTGCCAGCGTCAGGTGGCTCCAGGTGCCCCTTGGCGTCTGGCAGCATCACTGCAACCTCTGCCTCTGTGTCCACGTGGCCTCTCCTCCCTGCGTCAGCGTCCGTGTTCAAATTTCCCTCTTCTTTTAAGGACCCCAGTCATATGGGATTAGCAGCCCACTTTCCTCCGATCTGACCTCAGCTTATCTAATTACGTGTGCATCTACCTTATCTCCAAATAAAGTACATTCTGAGGTACTAGGGGTCAGGATTTCAACATATCTATTTTGGAGGGGCCATAATCCAACCCACAAGAGTTGTAAATATTTTCCACCAAATTATGGCCTATCTTTCACCCTTTTTTAATGAAATCTTTGGTGAAACGGAAATATTTACTTTTAATGCACCCATATTTATCAATTTGTTTCATAGTTATTGGTTTTTATAATTTTTAGAAAATCTGTCCCTATCTAGATGTCAGGAAAGAATTTGTGAATAACCATCAAAAAATAAAACAAAAACAACAACAACAACAAAAAACAGTGCCACAGGTATACCTCAGACAAAAAATGACAAAAAAATCAGTCAAAAAAATGACAAAGGTCCAGACAGCTTTACATCTATAGTTTATCAGATCTGAAGAACAGGTAATTCATATCTTATGCAAAGTATTCTAGAAAATAGAAATAGAAAGAAACATCTCAGCTCATTTATGAGTTTTGAATAACCTTGAAACCAGCATTAGCAAACAACACTCGAAGAAAAGAAAATTGAACTGTCTTGTTTATTAACACAGACTTGAAATTGTAAGTACAGTATTAACCAATGAATACTGTAATGTATCAAAAACATGTCTTGGCAAAGTAAGATTTATCCCAGAAATATAAGATAAGGATGATTTAATTTTTATTAAAGTTGTTACTGTTATTCACCTCACAAACAAATTCCAGAAGAAAAACCATATATATACATGTTTATAGTCACCTCACTAGACACAGAACTTAAGATTCAATAAAATTGCAAAGCCATTCGAAATTCAAAAGTACAAACTTATAACAAATTAAGAACTGAGTGCCAAGTAGTCAACCAAAATCCTGTAGCAAAATTACTGCTTAAGCCTGAGATGTCACTCTGCAATCTTGCCTTGGCATTTTGCCTTTATGAAGAATGTTTCTTTGGTAGTTTCTGTCCAACACGGTAAAAGAAATTAAGTGGCTTGTCCAGTTCCTCTGTCAATAAAACAGAAAGTTCCTGCAAGGTTGCAGAATAATGTCTGCGACACAAAGGGCGAGACAGGGATTCACTCATTCACTCTCACTGCTTGGGGGCCCGGCACTCAGCACAGTGTCAGGCACACAGCGAGGGCTCAGTTCTACTGTGTCACTGGCTGCTGAGGCTGAGGGTGCCCATTTGTTCCTTGTACACTGATTGAGGGCCACCTCTGCGCCAGACAATGCAACAAGCTCTGGGATACTTGCGTGGTTCATAACCCTACGTGCTACTAAATACAAAACAAGAGTCATAGCATACTGTTCTGATTATATCAATGCAATAGAGAGATAATAGGCAAAAACAGAAGGGAAGGTGTAAAGGTATTCTGATTTGCAATTAGTGATTACACTAAGCAATACAAATAACTGTTAAAGCCGATAGAAGTAGGGGGGGGGGGCCTGGGTGGCTCAGACCTCTGGGAGTCTGACTCCTGTTTTGGCTCAGGTCATGATCTCAGGGTCGTGGGATTGACCCCTGTGTCGGGCTCCGTGCCCAGCAGGGAGTCTGCTTGAGATTCTCTCTTTCTGCCGCTGACCCTGCTCCTGCTCTTTCTCTCTCTCAAATAAATAAATAAATCATTAAAAAAACAAAAACCGGTATGAGTTGTAAGAGAATTTAATACAGAAGATGGTAAAAATCGACATAAAAAATCGGTAGCTTTTCTATATCTGAAAAATAATCAGATAAATCAAATGAGGAGGGAACATCCTCTTTATTTAAAAAAAATCTATTTACTTTAGAGACAGAGAGAAAGAGCACAGGGGAGAGGGAGAGGGAGGAACTCTTAAGCAGACTCCTGCTGCACGCTGAGCCCAACTCAGGGCTCGATTCCACGACCCTGAGATCATGACCTGAACTGAAATCAAGAGTCAGATGCTTAGCTGACTATGCCCCTCAACACCCCTCAAATATTTTCTTTAAAAAAAAAAACATATCTTCTTTAGTATCAGCAAGTAAGTGAACAATAAAATAGAACTTCAACAGATGGATGTTCAAGAAGTCTTGAGAAAATTTAAACACAGATTTGATACTTGGCTGGGAAGATTCGACATCGTAAAGTTATCAGTTCCCTCCAAATTGATCTACAAATGCCCTGCAGCCCCCATCAGGACACCAATAAGATTTTTTGTGGGGAAGGTGAGGAGTTATTCTAAAGCCCATTTAAAAGAACTAAACTATAAGAAAAGCCAGAGAAATTCTCAAAAAATAAATCACTGCATACACATCTTAGCAGATATTAATGTGCCCTTGAAATCTTCAAAAAGTAATGCAGGTAGGTGCTGCCTGAGAAGTAGGCAGTGACATTAAGAGGAGAGATTTTAAAAGGCCAACTATAAACAAAATACACCTGGGAATTTTAAATAGGATAAAGGTGGGAATTTCAAAACCATAAGGATAAGATCAAAGATCAGACATTTGGAGTTTCTACCTCTCTCTCTAGACCAAAATTATTTCCAGATAAATCATTGATCTAAATGTAAAAATGAAAGTATAAAACTATTAGAAGAAAAAAACTGAAAGAAAAAAAAGAAAAGAAAAGAAACTGAAGGCGTTTTTATCTTTAATATTACACTGAGGTGGGCAAGTCCTTCCAAGCCAAATACAAAATCCAAGAAGCCAAAAAGGACAAGTTTGGTCTGGTTACCTTCATATTTAATAATAACAAATTTAAAATATTATATCATAAACCAAATGAAAGAAGAAAAAAGAACCTGAGGAACAGATGTTTCGTTGAGATACATTTCTGTAATGTGGCTGGTAAATTTCTGTTCCAATTACCGGAATAAAAGAAGATAATCTATTAGAACAATGACAGGGGATTCAGATAGAAAGGCAAGTGGTACACATGGCCGGTACAGTCTGAGAAGGCTCTCTACTTACTTTATTATGAAAGAAAATGCGGATTGAAACGGTGTTCAGAAAACAATTGTTACCCATCCAGGCCGAGAGGGAGAGAACAAGGTGCTGGCTTTGGGCTTCATGGATGGGATTACAAGGGTGGAATTATGAAATAGGATTATTATTCTCAAATGAAATTAACCGATCAGTTCCACTTCAGGGATTTTATTCTACAGATAAAGTTCACAGAGAGATATATTCATGGATGTTCAAAGTGGCAAAAAGCTAGGAAAAAGCCTGAATGCCGACTGCATTGTGACAAATGTCTACACTGTCCTCTATCATGTCACTAAAAAAAAACAGAGGAAGCTGGATCGACTGGAATGCAAATATCCCCAGGCGATGACGTTAGGGAACAATGCAAATTTCAAATGATCCTGTGGTTTGATCACATGCTTTTGTTTCTCCAAAAAGGCCAAAAACAATCTGTGTACGTTTGTGTGAGAAAATAAAATTTCGGGGATTTTACGCAAGAAACACAATGGTGAATAGTGGTTAAATGTGCAGAGCGGGACTGGAGGGATCCGGACAGAAGGAATTTTTAGTTTAATTTGGGTTGACTTTTTTTAACCAGGTCTATATATTGTGTTTATAATATAAAATAGTAATGGAACAATTCTAAAACTGAAAGATAGGATTTTTTTTTAAAAAAAAAAAAGCAAAAAGGGTGTATTTAAAGCCTTGGGGGAAAAAAGTGATCTTGGGGATACCATTGCTCTAATTAAAAGCATACTTTTGTCCCAAATGCTTCAGCATTTCCTGTTCAGTTCTGATTTTTATTTTCAAATGTCTTTCTTTATCTATCTGTTCCTTGAAGTGGACATTCTGCATGCTTCCTTTGGAGCACCCTGCGATAGATTATATTCCATTTCCTGATCCTCTTGAGATAGAGACCGGGTCCGCAGAAGGGAAAGCAGCGAGACAGGGAGGCCTCTGCGCGGACGCTCCGCCGTGGATATCCATCCTCTCCTTGCCTTCGGACGCTTATCAGTGTTTCCAGATACACGTCTCTGGAAAATGTCTGCTCTCACCTTACCATTTCTGTCTTCAGTCTATTGACAGTAACCTCTGATTGGTCCTGGCTTATCCAAAACCCAGACAAATGTGATGTGCAGAGAGACAGAGAGAGGGCCTCAGTGCATTTTCTCAAGAATTCTCAAATTAGAAAATTTAGAAAGAAGCCAAGTTTATTTTCAGCATACACGTAAGTTTTGTGTTTTTTGCTTTGGCGCTGTTTTATTTTGAATTTTATACCCTTATGTTATCAAAATTGAGTATTAGAGGGTTTTTCTTTTTTAAGATTTTATTTATTTATTCATGAGAGACACACAGAGAGAGGCAGAGACATAAGCAGAGGGAAAAGCAGGCTCCCTGCAAGGAGCCCGATGTGGGACTCGATCCCAGGACCCCAGGACTCGGGATCACGACCTGAGCCAAAGGCACACATTCAATCACTGAGCCACCCAGGAGCCCAAGCATTGGAGGTTTTAAGCCAGATCTGGCCACAATGGGGAAGAGGCTGTTATCCGTGAAGACCATTTGGTCATGGATGTTTTTGTTTGGTACAAAGGCCTTTTGAAAAAGAACGCCCCAAAAGTCTGTTTTCATTTTGACTCTTCTGCAAAGGGATGCCACAGCTACTTCCTATAAGTACTTTGTCCGGCCTTATATCAGGGTCCTTAGGTGTAGAAATGAACACAAAAATAATCCGGCAAACAATTCAGGTAATAGCATAGGGTGGATGCCAGGGGTCAAATAAAGCTTACTCTCCAGATAATACAATGATTTGTGAGTGCTTATGAGCACGATTATTTTTTCCCAAGGAAAGCAGCAGAACTTTTGCACTTCTCTTCCCTAGAAAACAGGCAAACGCAGACATGGCCTTGCAAACGCAGACATGGCCTTGGCTCGAAATGTCTGCAGAATAATACTTTCTAATGTCATTATCAAAAATAGGGGTTTGGGGTTCTCCAATGTTATTCTTATCTATCCCAAAAGAACTTCACAGTTGCCAAAAATTACATTTCCCCTGCAATGAACCTTTCATAAGCAGCTCTGAGGCTGCCTTTTTTTTTTCTTTTCACAACTATCACAAGGATTTTATCGTTTTCCCCATTTAGTTAAAAAAAAAAAAAAAAGGAGCAAGAGTGGAAAAGATCAAGCACTCTAAATTTTAGCATAAATGTCAAGGTGAAAAGAATGTCAAACCCTAAGAAACTCGCTGGGAAAGCCTGGGAAGGTGCTGATTTTATTCAATGACAACCTATGCTCCCAACCCAAGTTTCAAATCATAAACAATTGATGCTGTCTTAAATACGGGGCCGCTTACACACATTGCGGGAGAATGAACCGTTGGCAACATTTAATTTGGCCCTCTAAACCTAAACAGCCTTTCAAAGTTTCAGTTTAAGTGCAAAGTGCTGTGCTGCCCCTGCCAAGGACAGACACACAGTAAAAGGCGTTTTTAATTGATTCTTCCTTCCTTTTTTATTATTATTTCAGAGGCTCCAGGAAGAACAAGGAGTCAGGTGATGTGGGCGAAAGAAGACAGAGAAGCAGCTAGGAAGACACAACTAGGTGTCTGCATTACTTCCTCGCCTTCAAATATCACAGAAAGAAATGGATTCTCTTAATATCTTTTAAATTTCTCATAATCTAAATGTTTGAAATCTCACGGTAAAATGTCAGAGTGCTTAGCTGATTTGTGGGATTTCCTCTAGGTCTTTGAAGCTGTGTTGATATGACTGGAATTTGAAACACAGAGATATATGCAGGGAGATGGGCAGTCACCCAGACCCTGGTTGGGAGGTTTGAATTAATCACATGTATCTTGCTTATAGTGAGACTTGAACACAGTCCCTGATTTTATTATTTTCTATTTTTAATTAAAGCATACACAAAGGCACACATGATGTTGTATGTAGTAAAATAAATGAAGAGGGAAGAAAATAAGTATTATTATAAATAAGGAAGGAAGGAAATAAATATCACGTCAGCAATATTTCAAATCATTGAAAAAAATAAAAATTAAGATAAATCTTTCTGTCCCCACCCCACCTCATCTCCATTCTAATAGTTGCAGCATATTTGGTTCTTCTGGAAGTTAGCAGAATAACTTTATTTTTTAAATTTATTTTTTAATATCTTATTTATTGAGAGAGAGAGAGACAGAGAGAGAAAGAGAGAGAGAGTATCTGCATGTGCGTCCACATGCAGGGGGAGGAACAAAGGGAGAGGGAGAAGCAGATTCCCTGCAGATCAGGGAGCCTAATGCAGGGCTTGATCCCAGGGCCCTGAGATCATGACTTCAGCAGAAGGCAGACACTTACCTGACTGAGCCACCCAGGTGCCCACCATGATAACTTTAAAAAATGTAGTCATACTCTTATTTCCATATTTACATTTTACATAGTATCTACTGACTTCCCTTTATATAAAATGATGAGTTAGCTCACTTTCTTCATTTCCTTTCCTTTATACCAATGCATCTTCCAGATGATATATTTATCATTTTATTAATATACCTAAATCCTGGAAAGTTTAACTTTAGGTGATATCTATTGAACTCTATTGTTGGGAAAACCAGGAAATTAGAGTATAGTCACTTCTTTCTCTCTCCATTTGTCCCAACCTCTGCCTTTTGTTAAGTTATTTTGTACACATTGTCACTATTTTCAATAATTATGCTCTGCCCTGTAACTGCAATTGCTATTCATGATTTACCTATAATTATATTTGTCAAATTTTAGTGTGCACATACAGTAACTTAAGAACCTTATTAAAACATATGAAGTTAATTTGCTGGCAGCCATATTAGAGTCCCTGGTACAGACCAGTCCAGGAGCCATAACCATGTGGCTGGACAAAAACATATGAAGCAATTGTTTTCAGGCACTGAACAACTGCACACATCAGGCCAGCATCCCGGGGGGGGGGGGGGGTGAACCTCTTGACACGAGCCCCACAATTCTCCTGGTTTCCTTCCAAAGGACAATTGGCATCCATGTGACAGAGATAAGCAGTCCCACTGAGTTTCAGAAACAGACATCAAAGTTCAGGGCAGCTCAAGTGGCTCAAATCTATAGGGCAGAAAGTGGTGCCAGAGAGGAGGAAGAAGTAAAGGAAGGAAGCCCAGGATCCATGTTGAAAACCCATGCAAGTCAGAGGCTGGGTTGTGGGGCAAGACTACCCAAAGCTTCCCAGATAGCAAATGACACTGGGCTGCACATCACACAGAGACACGGCAGGTCAGGCAGTGAGGAGAGAAAAGCAGTACTGGGGATACTACAGTTTGGGCTCTGCCACAGTGGCCAGGCTTCCTGAATACCTCTTGAATGACACAGGCATGCAACTGAGTCATCACAGAGGTCTCACCTTAGGAGTAAAGACTGGGTCCTGGAATAAGAGATATTCTATATCACACTACCAGAGTAAAACCAAATTCAGATATTATCTGCAGGGAGAAAGGTTCTGTTAGATTGGCCTGGGTAGCACTTTAGGCTACACAGTCTTCCACAAACAAAACATAAAACCAAACCTGCAAAAGTCAACAAGATCAGCCCGTACTTGAACCTCCTACAAGAACAGGAACCAATTCTCTTCAGGGATAGAGAACAGAATCCACAGTCACCATAACAAATAATCTTCAATGCCCAGTTTTCAATAAGAAGCCATCAGATATATAAATAAATAGAAACGTTTTAATCCAGTCAATGAAACTAAACTTGAGATGGCTCATATGTTGATTTTAGGAAATACAATCTTTAAAGCAGCTAGTATAAATATGCCCAAAGAATTAAAAAAAAATACCTGCTCAAATAATTAAAGAAAAATACTATCCTCATGATTGAAAGAATAACTATAAGCAGCTAAATGTAAACTACAGAAAGGAGCCAAATGGAAATTATAAACCTTAAAAGTAAATAGTAAAATTAAAAACTCACTGGCTAGGCCTAACATCAGATTGGAGATAGCAGAGGAGAGTCAGTGAGTGTGTAGTCAAATCAGTAGAAATTATCCAGTCTGAACAACAGAAAGAGAAAGCATATGGAAGATAAATAAACAGATTCTTAGAGATCGGTGAGACAGTATTAGATGTTCTTGGTGCCCTAGAAAGAGAAGAGAGTTGAGAATGAGGCAGAAAAAAACTATATATTTAAAGATATAATGGTTGGAAATGCCAGAGATTTTCTGAAAAAAAAAAAAAAAAACACCTTCATTTACAGATTTAAGTTTAGTGAACCTCAAGCAGGATAACTATAGAGAAAACAGCAATGAGACAAATCATAGTTATTCTGATACAAACGAAAGATAGAGAAAAAATATTCTAAGCAACCACAGAACAAAGATGGCTTATATACAAGAGAACAAGGATAAGACCAATAACTGGTTTCCCCCAAGAAACAATGGAAGTCAAAAGACAATGAGATAAAATGGCTTAAAGAAATGAGGTGAACACTGTTAACCTGTATTACCTCCATTGAAAATAGCCTTCAAAACTGAAAATGAAATGACAGTGTTTTCAGATAAACAAAAGCTGAGAAAATTATCAGCGATCAATCCTACAATAAATGCTCTTATAAGCCAAAGGAACCAGATGGAAGGTCTGGTATATAGGAAAGAAACAAGAAGACAAAAATGGTAAATAGATAGGTAAATATTTAAGAATTATGCTTTCTTACTGCTTGCAATCCATTTAAAAATAAAATGAACATTTAATTATCCGGGACTTTAAATAATAACTTTATTATTTAAAGTCCTGGGTATAAACATTGCAAAGTGAGGCTATAATGGGCATGTAAATAAAAGACACGAAATGAATTTCTCAAAGTGTGGAAGTAGAATAGGATTATACTATTTTGCGATTGTTCCATTTTTAAACTGTAAAGTATGAGGTTTGTAGCAGAAAGTAGGAAGTGTCAGGTGTCTCCTGGAATGATAGAAAAGTAAAGTGAGAAATGCAAAATGTCAGATGTTAAGGATGAAATGTGACATGTGAAGAAATACAGTAGTACATTCTAAATAGACAGATAAGTTTTGCAGGTATGTTACTAGTAACACCAGAGGAAAAAAAAAGAAGAAGAGGTAAAACTAAGAAGACAATAGGGAAATAAAATAGAATAAAAAAATAATTTATCTACACAAAAGAAGGCAGAAAAGGAGTAAACAATGAACAATAATCACCACAAAAAGAAAGCAAAGGAAAATGATAGACTACACCCAAACCACAGTAATAATTACATTAAAATTAAATGAACTAAAAACCCCTAAATAAAAGGCAGAGATTTTAATACTGGATTTAAGAAGAATGAACTATAGAGCGATGTTATAAATATAAAGAGAGTGGAAAACTGGAAAAGGTTAAGTGCTAGGAGTAAGCATAAAGAGCACAGGGATGTGAACATCCAAGTGGGTTTCAAGGTGAAGGGGGCTGTGTAAGTGGGATAAAGAAAGGCATTACTCAATGAAAAGGAAAAGATGCTTCTTTCTTCATCTGGAAGGCACAAAAATCCTCAATATGTTGCCGTAAGGAACATCAAAATTCATGAATGAAATTAGCAGAAATGGCAGGTGAAGGAGACAAATCCCACTTATACTCAGCGATCATATGTCCCTAAATTCCTAAGAAAACCAAGTCATGGATTATCTTGAAGCACATTTTAGGGGTCACTTTATCTATGTCCTCTAATCCCACCATCCTTGTAGTTTGTTTTCATCAACAAATGTCTGCAGCCAGGACCGTGGCATATGGGGTGGAGAGGAAAGTTCCTTCACAGACTCAGGTCAAACATTTCTTTGTGATGCATGCTTCTGGGGAGAAAAGATATTGCCTATATCTGTCATGTCACTCAAAAGAGCTGTTGTTGATGAGATTGAAATCTGAATCTAATGACAAACAATGTGGGTTTTGATGTGTTATTTTTTCCAAGCCTTGTTTGCTTGGGGTTTTTTGTTTTGTTTTGTTTTATTGTTGTTTTTTTGTTTTGTTTTGTTTTTTGTTTTTTGTTTTTTTGTGTGTTTTTTTTTTTTTAGAAATGCTTTAAAAAGAGTGGATGAGATGGTTATAGGGTAAGCGAAATGTCTCGAATGACTTCATGTAATAGAAGGACGGCATTTCTAAAGCAGCTCCAAAGGGCAGCCTTTGTCAGACATGCTTTCCCCCTGGATCCACATCCAGCGGCTGGTGATGGCAGCCTTCGGTAAGGTTCTACTCTCTGAAATGTGAATGGTCACGGTAATTAGAAGGGGGCCTCTAGCTTTCCAGACTCACACGCAATTCCTCATCTCTCATTGTTTCTCAGATCATTTTTAACGAATAGACTGGCCCCAAGAACGCAGGCAACCTTATTTATTACTGCGCCCTGTGCTGTGAACACGCATAACACAAGTGACCCAGACGTTTTCAGCTGCTTATCTTCGCCATCCTCATTTCCAAATTTCTCAGTATGATATAATATTTCAACAGTGCAAGAACTGACAAAACATTTTCCCCTCACCCAACCCTTTCTACGCCATGGTCCCCTCCACATGGCAGTCATATATATACATAAACATACAATATAAATATGTATTTAAGTTCCCATCAAAATGTCCAGTATATATTTGTACACAGACAGAACCATGTAATGAAATTTAAAATTGTTTCTTCAACTTTTTTTCCCCCTACCAACGTTTATAATTTATACTCTTTGGGTTAGTTTACGTTATTATTTTACCGTATTAATTTTATCATACTTTGCCCTAAAATCCCTTTGGCCGTCTGCATTTAAAGGTGTGAAGAAAATATAATAAAGGCTGGCTTTCTAAGGAACTTAAAAGGGAAAACACTTTTTAAATCATGCTATGAGGAGACACACAGAGAAAGGCTCTGATTAAATCTACTTTCAGCTGAAAATTTCTAAGCATTATATTAATGACCTTGAAGATTGTCCAGCAGAAATATCTTGTGGGTATGAATTTCTTCAAAGGTTGAAATATAGGTCAGAACTCTCCAGGGGCTCCTGTGATATCAAATAAAAAGCTTAATCAATTTGTAGAAGCAAAAGGGTGGACATGCTTTAGAGCACCAGAAATTGATACTCTGAAATCTACAATTATTGGGACTGAAAGTAACTAACTTGCAGTCTGATAAGATTTCTTTCTACCAGTGTCTCCCCTGCTTGAGCAGACATGAAAGGAAAAACAGGTTTCAGTGGATTTGAGATCAACCAGACTTTGTAAATGTGTCAGAATTTCCACGCCATACACACATCATCTCATCTGGCCAAAGGTTGAGTTCCTTACCTGATAAGTGCATCGGCATGGAAATCCTTCCAGGTATTATCTGCTGTTGCCCCCCGCAATGGGACTTTAGAGCCCAGGCTAACACAGAACTCATCTGGTTTGGGGTCCCCAGCCTCAGGGTCTATGCACCAAGGCTGGACGGCAGGCACGGGCCCATGCAACTGTCTCTATGAAATACCAAGTACAGTGTTTTCTGTTGTAATTGGCCGGATATTTTCAGACAGAGGGAAAAAGAGTGGCCTGGACTAAAAAAACACCTGCATTTGCCTGGGTATCCCTCATTTTCATCACGGGTTTCACCAGCATGCACCCACCAGGACTGATATCTCCTCTGGCTACCAGGTGAGTAACAGGGCACTTGTTGAAATCTATTCAGTGGGATTCGACAACTCAGGTCGTAAGAATGGAGAATCTGTGCCTAATGAGCAAGAGAGAGGAACGTAGATCAATGGACTCCTGATGATCTTGAAAGTTTAGAGAATCACTTGAGAAGTATCCCCTGTCTTATGATGACAGGCTAAGCTTTGTACCTCCCAGGCAAAGCTCCAAATTGAAAGAGTAGATTTGAACTGATTTCAAAGTCCTTAACTGAAAAGCGTGGTGTCACTTTGCTTTCTTTTGTTTTCTCCAAAGCCCTGTGAGCATGTTCGGTCCTGACGGTCTTGCTGATTTCGTCCTGATTGAACGTGTCAGGCAGTTGAGCTAAAGGAGACTGGGAGGAGTCTCTACTGGGACCAGGGTTCCAGGGGGGTGGTTTAGGGAGATAGGGCCTAAAGGCACCTCTGGAGAAGTCACATTCACTAAACTACAGCTGTTCTGGGAAGACAAAAGCTGCCTCCCAGTAACCCCGTGTGGTCCAGGCCAAGGTCAGCAAGCCCATTCTTCAAGGAGAAGTTCAATCCTACCCTCCTCTGAGTTGGAAAATGCTGTGGCCACAATGATACCACCTGAAATCACAGCATCTCTTTGGTATCAACTCAGGTAAATGACCAAACCGGAGGCCCTGTGAGCAGAAGGCAAACAATCAGAAAAAGAAGGACAAAGTAGGATTTTTAACTAAAATTAGGGCAGAGACCATTTCCTAATTAACTATCAGTTGCCAAAATTGAACACATTTCAGATCCACCTAACAAATTTGGTGCCTTTGATCATCATTTAAACGCTCTACTGTTTATACAATATATTTTATTTATATCCACTGGATTTTGTTTTTAGTATTTTCTTTTAATTTTAATATATTTCAAATTGTCCTATTTATTCTTATGCTCCAAGCTGGAATACCAAAAACACAATCTAAAAGAAAAAATATGAATTTTAGAAGAAAAGTAGCTCAAGTGACTTTCTTGCGAGTTACCAATAATATAGAGTCTGAACACTAATAATAATGGAATGTTTATTATTTTTTTTTCTTGATTAGCAATTTAACAAACCATTTTGTTAAACTTACCTCCCAAGAAAAAATTGTCTTAGTTTTTGGTGATTGAAGCTGTAAGAAAAATCCAGTTCAGCCAAGACATATATACATCACCAAGTTCTTTATTTATTGATTTGGTTTCATATCATGCAAAGATGCAAAGAAACATGTTATAGGAAGAAGACTGACGTTGTGTGAAGGAGGGCATTTTTGAGAAAAAGACGTCAAGTTGTAAAGAGTATAATTTGCTTCAGTGAAGCAAAGCTCCAGTTGGCTCACCCACGATTCCTCGTTAGAGGTGGGAAGAGTCATTATGTTGAGATCCTTTTGTTTCTGGTAGTTCACCCAGACATTGTTCCTTTTCAACTCCAATATTGGTGGATTGGCCAGTAGGATGCTTTATTACAAGAAACTGATGCTTTCAGGCCGTGGTTACTTTTTCAATCTGTAGATTCAGAAAGAACTAAATGGAATTTGCTCCCCCACCCCCACCCTGCTCCCCAGCCCCCTGGGGAGAACAGGTGGATTTTGTTTTCTGGACACTGTTCTCAAACTCTCTGGTGAAGGAATTCTTGTAGAGTAAGCTAAAAATGAATTGTTGGATAATTTTAAAAATATTTTTATTTATTCATTTGAGAGACAGAGACAGAGAAAGGACAAGCAGGATGAGAAGCAGAAGGAGAAGCAGTCTCCCAACTGAGCATGGAACCCAGCATGGGGCTTGATCCCAGGACCTAGAGATCATGACCTGAGCCAAAGACAGACACTTCACCATCTAAGCCATCCAGGTGCCCCACTATATAAAACGTTTTTTAAAAACTAAGAAATAGAAAATATAAAACCACTTTCAGTTATTAAACTCCACAGGTTTTCATAATTGGGCTTCCAAACACTGCTTCCAAGTTTCTATACTTTCCTCGTTGTGGACCAGAGACAAATATCCCATGAGCAGCCCCCATTCCCAGGCACTGCTCTGGAGTTCTGGGATCCCTTTGGCCAAGATGACAGCCAAAGCTTTTCCGTATTTCAGGACCAAAATGAAGACAGCCTTCATCCAGGCTGTGATCCAGAAGGCCAAGGCCATTGGTGGAAATAACCAGAGATAATTTTAATGGTAAATGATGGGGCTGCATTCTCTTTCTAGACAAATGAGCTAGAAAGGCTTCATTCATCCTTCATTGGCTCTCTCAGACCTGAAAATTGGAGAACAGGGTTTGGGATTCTCAGCCGTGAGATGGAGAAGCCAGAAAGACTCCAAGAGAAAAGGTGTGTGGTGAGGAGAAAAAGGCTCTGAGTGTCAGAGAGCCTCCCACAAAGCGCACTGCTGCTGCCCATGGGCAGTACAGAGCCCAGTCTCGGGCCAGGCCTCCCATTCAGGAGTTGTGTGGTCTCTCAGGAGGACAAACAGTAGGGTGGACACAGGACTGACAGGTATAATGAGGGGCTTCTCCTTGCTTTTCTTGGACTGTCCCAATGCAGCCCATGACCAAAGGGGATGACAAAATCATTTCCAGACAATCCAATCCATTTCCAGACATCACATGGATGAGATGTGAGGAAGACTTAATATTTAAATTAAGATAAATCTTAATGTGCCAAAACTAAAATTTTACATATTTTATACTCACACGTCCACTTTGGCCCATCAAAGAGAAGCCGCTTCCATTTGCTGTAGCCTGTCAAAAGCTTTAGATAATTAAAATGCAAAATGGCTATCTAGATTCTTTTTACAAACCAGCTTTTAAAGGATTTTTGCTGAGTGATTGAACCGGCCCTATACATTTATTGTTCAGATGTTCAAAGGAATATAAAAATGGGAAGAATCAGTTCATGGCAGAAAATAAGAAAGGATAGTGTGCAAACCCGAGAGACTTGGAGGAATTTCTGTGAGACATGGTTCAGCACCTGGAGAGAGAGCAGAAAACATCCCTCCTCCGGCCTGGCCTTCCACCATGCCCTGGGCAAGCTCAGGGTTTCAGGCCCTGGACATTTGAGATATGGGTGGCCTCCAGGTCTCTGGAACCTACACAGTCCCTTGAGGTGACCACAAGGAGATGACATATACCAGATGTCATCACAGATGATAATCTGTGGTCGCTCTAACTTGCAGTGTAGGGAGCTACTGCCAAGTCCTCATGAGAAACTTCCACAGTTAGCTGGGCCACACCCCAATTTTCCAACACCAGGCTACCCAAGAAATAGGAAAAAAGATGTCCTTCATTCTGGCAAAAGTGAACATCAATAAACCTAAGAAATTCTCATTATGCTTCATCTGGGCCTCCAATACTTTAATAGGGTCCGGAACTTACCAGAATGTTCCCTAGAACACTATGCAGTGCACAATCTACTGGGTATTGGAAAAGAGGAAGAATTTAAAAAGAGATAGACCAACCTGAAAAGTCATAGCAAACATTCACCTAGGAACCTGAGATACTCAGGAAATAGCAGGAAAGTGGAAGAACATTATTTTTCTATTGCAGTGTAATAAATCACCCAAAATCTAGTGGCTTAAAATGGTGCACATTTATTATGTCCCACTTTCTGTGGGTCACGAGTCTGAGCACAGCCCAACTGGGTTCCCTACTCAGGGTCTCAGAAGGCTGCAAACACGATGCTGGCCAGGATGAGTCCTCATCCAGAGGCTCAACTGGTGCCGAATCTGCTTCCAACCTCACCCAGGTTGTTGACAGAGATAATTTCCCTGTGGCTGAATTGAAGGTTTCAGTTTCTTCCTAGTTATTGCTGCAAGGTTGCCCGCAGCTCCCTACTTTGCAGCTCCTTTCATTGGCTGCTCATCGTGTGGCTGCCTGCCGCTTCAGGGCCAGCAGTGATCATCTCTCCTGTGCATGCGAAAAAGAAAAATATGTACACACACATTCACATGTGCACACACACACACACACAGACACACATACTCAGGAATGGCATCTCCTTGCCTTTACCATGTAACATAACCTAATCTTGGGAGTGACACCCCATCACCTTTGACAGATCCTATAGCTAGAATAAGCCATAGTTCCTCCCCGCCTCAGAAGGGGGCAATTATATGGAGCATGAACACTGGGGCAGCCAAAGGTCCAACACAGTATTTAGTTCCCTCTCAACACTGAAGAGAATGTGCATCTATGAAAAGGGAATAAAGAAAAGGCAGCTGTGTGTGTGCATGTGTCTGTGTGCCTGTGTGTGTGTGTGTGTGGTCTTTCTAAATAGAGAAACTAGCAAAGAATTCACTGGAAAAATCCAGAAAACACTCTATAATCTATTCATTGTCTTTATTTTCCCAGATTCCAAAGCAAGGTAGAAAGTAGGAATGTGGTGAGTGGAAAGATGGCACCTGGAGGACGTCTCCCTATACTCAGCACATGTGTTAGGAAACCCAGATGTGCTCAGAGAAAAACCATGAGTAAAAGATTTTTTTCTCTTGTCAAGATCTTTTCTTCCCCTTAACTGTAGGTATTTTTATAGGTAATGAAACTCCCCAGCACTGAGATAATAATCATGATAACAACACATGATCCACATAGACATACTAATTGTAAAAATTTTAAATAACCCTGTCATTAAAGGTGTTAGGGGGGGATTATTTACACTTCTACTATTTCAAATAATAAATCTATCTTGTCCTCAAATATGCTAAGTGTATGCATTTAGAACACAATGGAACAACATCTACAAAGTTTCGAGGAAAATTATATTCGTACCTAAAACGTCTTTTAAGTGATTTATCAGTTGTACCCCTATGTGTCTGTTCTAAAGGAGAATCACTCAAAGATGAACTTCAACAAGCCAAAAGAATAAAAATCATTATTTCAGGGATGCCTGGATGGCTCAGCAGTTGAGCCGTCTGCCTTTGGCTCAGGGAGTGATCCTGGAGTTCCAGAATTGAGTCCCACTTCGGGCTTCCTGCTTCTCCCTCTGCCTATGTCTCTGCTTCTCTCTCTCTCTCTGTGACTTTCATAAATAAATAAAATCTTTAAAAAAATCATTATTTCAGGAAAAGGGAATCCACAGTGCAAAGAAATGATAGGGAGGAAGAAAATCACAGACATCCAACAGTTGATGTCCAAATTGATTTTTATATGACAGTGAAACTGAATGCAAATGTCAAAAATCTCTTAGAGGTGGAAAAGGCATGTTAAGTAATGTCATAACAATGAAAGAAATAATCATCTGCATGAAAAAGTCTATTTTTTAAATATTTATTTACTAATACTTATTTATTTTAAAAATATTTAAATAATCATCTGCATGAAAAAGTCTATTTTTTAAAATATTTGTTTATTTATTTGAGAGAGTGTGAGTGGGATGAGGGGCAGAGGGAGAGAGAGAATCTCAAGCAGACCTCCCCCTGCAGCATGGAGCCTGATGAGGGGCTTGATCCCATGACCCTGAGATCATGACCTGAGCTGAAACCAAGAGTTGGATGCTAAGCCTACTGCATTACCCAGGTGTCCCAGAAAAGTCCAGCTATTTTAACAAAAACCAAGAGGTGGGTAGCCAAAAGGAGAAAATGAAAGTATTGAGGAGTTTATCTCATGGATTGGACAGAAGTGTCAACAGATGCTGTTAGCAACCGAAGAAATAAAGTAACTAGGAATCAGCAGGAAACTTGTAAAATCAGTGCTAACTCTGTCCATGTAGGGAAGACCCAGGATACTAAATAAGTCAGCCCCTCTTCCCAATTAATCTACAAATTTAAGGTAATTCCAATAAAATTCCCAACAGGAATATTTCGAAAGTGATAATCTTCAAGTTCACATGAAAAAAAATTCTATTAAAGTATAAAGAGGAGTGAGGGGACTTGCAAACATCAGTAAACAATGGACGATGTTTTACTCGCACAGAGAATAAAGTCGTAAAGTGGAATAGAACATCTTGAAACAGGCCAAACAATACGGTAGTGACGTCTCACATCAAGATTAAATCAGTGGTATTGGAGGAAATGAGTATTCATTTAGGAAAAAAAAATAAATTAGATTCAGGCCTCAGATAAATTCCAAAGGGATTTGAATCATCACAAAATCAAAAATAGAAGAAAGTACATTATAAAAATATCAGTACCACATGAAGGATGGGGGAAACCTATCTGAGGATGACACCGAAAAGCAAAACTAGACAGGGAACTATTGGGACATTTAACTGTATAAAAATGTTACACTGCTGATGGTCAGAAAAAGTGGAGAAAAAAATAAAACGCTGATAATAAATGAAGAAACTTTGGACGCTACACTATAAAAGCAGAGCTGTCACCAATCGAGACAAAACATATCAAAAGCCTGACTGGAGCAATGGACGAATGAACTGGGCGTTTACTGAGACGCAACAGAAGTCCTGAACAAACCCACAATGTTCAAAAAAATGCACATTTTAGCACCATAAGACACCCACCACCACGGTCCCCTAGGAGGCTACAGATATCCTCAACAGTGAGAAGGGTGGCTGGCTGGACAGACGGACAGATCCCCGGTGGGATGAGGGTGGAGTGTTCCCAGGCACGGCCACCGGCCCGGTGAAGCCTCCCCACCTTTCTGGAAGATACTCTGGCAAGAAAAATACAAAGCAATTGGACTTCCAACAATTGGCAAACAATCACGGACACACAGACGTAGACTGAGCCAACCCGATGCTCCTCGGAGGGATATTTAGGACAAAATGTACTGGTCAAGAGAAAGGCTGGGTGGCCAGGCCTAGAGGGATCACGTAAATAAAACCAGTGGGAGCCTCACACGCGGGACAGATGTGAAAAGGCGGTCAGGGAATCTGCCTTTTCGTAAAATCAGAAGGTGCTATTTGCACAGAAAAACACAAGATGGGTCTATCGCGATCCAGAGAGTCCCAAGCATGCTCGGCTTCACAGGTTGTCCGCATCTACGTCTCCACGATGTGTTCGAGCAAACAGCTGGAGGTAGAGACCCTGCTCCTTGCCCGCCAAACCCGGCAGGGGCCTCGGGACTCCTGGGCTTTGGTGCCTGTCGCTGCCATTTGCAGATCAAGCTTCCCAGCACGTGGGTGCATTTGCAACAAGCAGGGAGGGTCCTGGGTGCGCTCAGGAAATCCAGAGTGACCTGCCCCTCTGACTCACGGGAGGGCCACCTGGACCTTAATCCAACCCCGTCCGATTTTCCAGCCTATGGCTAAACTATTACAAAGACGTGGTGACCAAGAGAAAGTACAGTTTGGGAACGGTGCACGCGTGGGTCATGCTCGGCTGGTAACACCAACTGGCAGAATGAGTGCAATTTTTAAAATATGAAATACAAATTTTTGTCAAAGGAGAAGTAAAACATTATAGCCTTAGGTTCATTAAACCCGGCTCACATTCTGGGATTCCAAAAATAAAGCGCTGGCTATTTAAAATTGCAGTTTGACGAAATGACTCCAGACCAAGCCCTGGAGACGCGGGGAAGTGGATGCGGCTGTTCCCGCCGCTGCGCTCCAGCGCCCGGGAGGGAGGATCCTTCCTCCTCCCCATCCCGGGAAACAGATGGCAGTGGCGGAGGTGGGGCTGGCCCCTTCCCCTTGCCCCCCCTCCGGGGACCCTCACCCAGTGCCCAGGACTGTGCCCCAGTCTCTCTCCAAGGACATGAGTCACAGGCATGCCCTTGACCCCCAGCCTGTGCACCTGCTGGGGTAGGAGGGCCGCCCACCAGGCCCGCACTGCCTCTCGGGGGTGGGTGCTGGGTGCTCGGGGCAGCCCCTGTGGGGGGCCGGGGGTCAGTGTGGGTCACAGGGGCAGGTGTGACTACGGGATGGGGAGGTGGCCCCGCCAGCTGGGGGTCTGCAGGTGGTTGCTGTCGCTTCTGAACCTCGAACCTTGCCCCCCCACCCAGCATTCAGCGGCCAGTAGAGCAGTCCCTGCCTGCCGGGCCCAGAACGAGGGGACCAGAGATGACAACCGAGATTATTACAAGCCGGTCTAGATGCTGAAAGAGGAAGCTATTAAGGGTCCAAGAAGGGCAAGAGTGGCGCCATGCAGGGCCCACGGGCTCCCTGAGTCTTTCCTCTCCTCCGACACCCTGACTCTTTCCGAGACGTGCCTGCGTTGCATCGAATGTGCTGGCTGCGTCTCCCCGCCCCCCTCCTTTCCCTCCTCGGATGCACACTCCGAGGCCTCCCCAGCCCAGAGGGAACACAGGCTACCGTCTTGGCTCTTGATCTTCCCTCACCACCAAAGCCCTGGAGGGGCCCCTTTGCCCCGGCCTCCCCACAGGCCGTCACCTCGAGATGCCCCCAGAGTCACCTGGACCTCATCTCTCAGAGGTCGCCAACGAGCGCTCTCCGAATGTATCCTTTTTAACTCTGCATTAATGAAAGGAAAATGAAGATCATCTTAAGGTTCATTTAAAAAAAAAAAAGATATATTTTGCTTTAAGAATACGGTTTAGCAGTAGGTATCGATCAGATTCATGGGCCAAGTGAACATTATATTTATCCTACTCACAACATATTCATTATTTTTTATTGATCAATTGAATTCAGGTTTCTACGAGATAGAAAATTACATCACCAATAAAATCGGAATAGCGGCATTTAAAATTAGCCTTGTGAATAAATAGAAACATGTTGCCAAATAATGAAGATTATTTTTATTATTCTGCCCTCCTTTGGGCGCGCGCTGGTGACAGTGAGTGACCTCGGCATCAGCCCCCCAATTCTTACCCCCCTCCCCCCACACACACCCTTTGTTTGAGATCAGACAACGGGCTCTTTTCATGCCAAGTTTCTTTCCTTTGCTTTTTGGTGGGAGGGTGGTGGCTACAATTAAATAAAAAAATAAAATTAGCTGCCAGTGGTACGAGGCAAGCTTTGCAACACAGTGTTCTAGGAGCAATAAAAGATTTCTCCACTGAGAACAAGTTCTTATTCACCTAGAACTGATCTTATAATTCAAACACACTCCGGCTGTGAAATCGTGCCAGCAAAGTCCTTATGACTGATATCATCTTAAATGCAGGCGGTGAAAACCGGGAAGATATTGCTAATAACGGCGCCGCATTAATTAATTGCTATAAAATTTGCAAAATAAAAAGAACATTGGGAACAAAGCGATATAATATTTACCAGTGCTGAAAATTAGAAATAAATATTCAACATGCCCTTTTTGGGTCGTACAAGCAAGCAGTTGTGAATAATAAGGCAGGACAAAGTCTTTTACACAGGAAAAGCTAATGATTTCTGCATTTTGCTGCTGGTGAGGAATTGAAGGATGGCTGATTTGAATCTTCCTTCAATCTCCCATCAATAAAACACAGACAAGGCAGAGGCGAAAGCTGATCTGGGGGAGTCATGCTTTTATAATTGCTTTTTACCCTCAGGCATTTGAAATCCAGAGGGTCACGAGTCCTTGGGAGAAAGCGAGTGTAGCCCAGAGCCCAGTCAAAACCCTGAGAAACAAATTAATTTGTTTGTGGGGCTCAGGTCTAATTTGTGGGAAGAGAACGCTGCGTGGCACTTTATAATGTTATAACCTAATTAAAGATGGATCTATCTAAAATATTTATGCAAACTTTACTGAACCCAAAGATTTTAATCTCATTTGAGAGGTTAGCTGACTAGTGGGACCAAAAAGAATTCCTAAAACAAGCTTCTGGACCAGGAATCCAGAAGGCAAACTATTAAAAAAAAAAAAAATAGGTATCACAAATTTTAACTGGTTTCGGTACCTATTAGTCTTTTAATTAGGGAGACCTAATCTCATGCCACATTTTCTGACTCTGCTTGGTTACTGGATAAGGTCCACATTTCTTTATTCAAATGTATTACAACCTCTCTCTCTCTCTCTCTCTCTCTTTTTTTTTATTCTACTTTACTCCATGATGGGAAATGGAAGTGAACATTTGCATTTCTTAGGATTTTGCAATCTGCCAGTATAAGCCTACCTGGGACTGGTTCAGCCCGGAGCCCCGCCGTGGAGGCCGTTAATAAGCCTAGAGCAGGGTAGGCTGAAAGGAAGCCACGCGGCCGGAAAGAAAGGAGTGAACAAAACCGAGTGTGACCAGAGCGCTGTGATTTGGGGTCTCACTCCATGTATTACTATCCTATTGCGAATGAAGATCTCACTGGGACCCCAGTTGAGGCCCTTCAGATAAACCCTCTCCAGGGCTGCCTTAATTCTTGGTATTTTGTACGGAAAGAAAAAGATCACAATCTAAGTAAACATGGTGACAATGAAAATGTCCTTTCGAACCCCTAGCATCCCCACAGAAGTGCCCTGTCCCCAATGTGGGTGGGACTTACTCGCATTTTGGAGGGTGGCATCCACTGGCGCATCCACGGGCACCATCTCTGGCAGCCCAGGGCCCCCCCACCTGGCCAGGTCAGCTCACTTTGGCAGACGCCTGTCGTCCCCACGATGGGCTCACAGACCCCAGCTGGCCCAGCCCCGTTTGCGGGCCTCGGGGCCCGACACAGACTTGAAAGTGTCCTGGCGGGCTGAGCAGGAGAGCCCTGGTGTGCTCTGCGCCCAGACTGGGTCTGCCCACGATCCCAGGAGGTACTTCCCCGTCCAGGAGAGGCTCTCAGGCTGCAGATCGCTCCACAAAGTTAGGGGCCTCTTGGGCCAGGACCTCGAGGCTCATCCTGGACAGCATTTCTTATATTCTGATTTGGTAAAAACGTACATAACGGAACGTTTGCCACGTTAAGCGTCCTAAGCATACGATCTGTGGCATTCCTTACATTCACAATGCTGTGCAAACACCACCACTGTTTCCAGAATTTTTCCAATTTTTCCATTGCCCCAAACAGAAACTGTAACCGTTGAAGAAAGATTACAAACCTCCCATCCCGGGATCCCTGGGTGATGCAGCGGTTTGGCGCCTGCCATTGGCCCAGGGCGCAATCCTGGAGACCTGGGATCGAGTCCCACATCGGGCTCCCGGTGCATGGAGCCTGCTTCTCCCTCTGCCTGTGTCTCTGCCTCTCGTTCTCTCTCTCTCTCTCTCTTTCTCTCTCTGTGACTATCATAAATAAATAAAAATTTTAAAAAAATTAAAAAAAAAACCCATCCCCACCCCAACCCCTGGCAGTCTCCAGTCTATTTTTTATCTCTATGAACCCCTGGGGATGCCCTTTGGATGCCTCAAGATTCTTCTTCCAGAATTTGCTCATCAAGGAGAGGGAGGAAAGGTAGTTGAGAGGGTGCCCATCATGAAGGGGAGGGTAGAGAAGTGGGAGTGGAGTGAGGGATGCCCAGCATCCGGGAGCTTTCTAGGCCACCAGACAAGGGGGCTGCTCAGGGCCAACATGCCACCCACAGATGACCACAGGCATCCAGCCTCAAGAGCCAAGCTGGGAACGACCTGACAAAGAGGGTAAAGGTAATGAGGGAAGAGGCAATTCTCAGATATTCCCATCTTGCTAGGACCAGGGAAATGGAAACCTTCACTAATACATCGTGCAAGTATCCAGCCAAAGCCACCCATGGGCAGCCACCCGGCAGGTGACGGGGCAATGTCTGGATAAGGTGACACCTGCCCACAGCAAGGTCCTCCCCATGTCAGGCTTCCAGCTCCTGGCCAACATCCAGAGAATTTTCTGGATATCTGGCAACAGTTCCAGAGGCTGAGTCTTTCCGTTGGTGTCCTGGAGATTCAGTTTAACTCCGCTGACAAGACTATAGGCTCTGAAAGCAAATGAGGAAAGTTTCCAAATAAAGATGGAATAAATGAATTCATTTCCATTAAGTTCCCGCATTTAGAATCTAGGCAGGCAAGTACCCGAGGCCACCCGAGTCCATGTCCAGCGCAGCACCTGCGTGACCTCTCTTAGCTTTAGAAGCACCTGACCCCTTCCTGCCCGGGAAGTGCCGCCCGTGTAATTAGGTGACACTTTCCAGGCGAAGTAGACTTTTCTGTTGGGCTCTGTATCGTGAAGCTGGATGTGTGAGAAAACGGCTATAATATGTCTTGTTTGAGAACTACATCTGACCCATTCTAAGGGTCCCCAGTGCTCCATAAAGTGTTCGCCTCCTAAGGAAGAACTTAATGAAAGTCAGCCGTAAATCACCATATTTAACATTTACATTTGTTTACTCTGCACCTGACTTAAAACTGCTGGTTGACCTTGTTTGACCTGCGCTGAGCTTGGCTGGGCTTACCGAAGTGACGCCCAAGACGCCAGCTGATTAGTCCCACTGCCACCTTGGAAGACGCCGCCCACCCATGGCCGATTCGGGAGGCAGGAGTGGACTCTTCTTAGCCAACTTCTCGCCCAATGAGAAGCTCTTTTCCCCAGGACAAATTCAATGAAGTCCAAGGAGCCAAATTGAGATCGCGGCCCTATTTTTCTAACAGTGACCCAAAGCAAGAAACCAATGAAGAGCCAATAGGAATAAGCATCCTCAGCTTGTCCATATATGTTCTTATGAGGGGGGAGACATCCCTTGAGTTCTAATTCTCAGTGGGAGGATCAAAACCTTCCATCAAAAAAAAAAAAAAAAAAAAAAAAAAAAAGAACCTTCCATCTGAGTCAACACTTGGTATGTGACCACAGAGCAAAATGGCACCAGAAGGAGAGGAGAGCACCCTGGCGGCTCTGCTGATGGTGACTCGCTTTGTTTGTTAGTTCACCCCATCTGAAAGGCCCCGTGGCACCCCACGAGGCTGGGGCATTGGGGCCAGCTCCTGAGCAGTCCCCCCCCCCCCCCCCCCCCCGCTAGTGGAGGTGATAGCAAAACAATCCCCCTCCTGCCTTGAAGGAAGCGCTCCTTGAAAGACGTCCGGCTTTCAGGGATCTGGGTGGAAAGGGAGCTACTGTCCCTCAGCTGAGTCGGGCGCATCCTTCGCAGGAGTCTGGAGGATCCCGGCTTGAGCACTGAAGGGAGAAGCAGGCGGCCGTGCAGGTGGAGGCACAGACGGTGGAGGTGCACAGGGTGGAAAGAACCCCGCCCCGTCACGGCGCAGATCATGCGCCCCCCCCCCCCCGCCCCCGGGCAAAGAGGAGCCCACCCTTGGCTGGATTTCCATGTCTCATCCCTGTCCCATGCCCTTCACCCCAAACGACCACACACAGTGACAACAAGTGTGAGTACGTGACACAGTGTCTGGAACATCCCCGACCTGGGCGGGGGGACAATGCTCCCCGCTTTCCAAGGGATCCGTCAGAGAAAGGGCACCACTGGTTGGAAAATGCAGGAGGAAAGAAAGCTTCCAGCCTCGGCCCCCGGGGACCCCACGGGGCTTGTCCTGCCTGCACCTGCTGTCGGTCTCTGCAGGGACGCTGGGCCCAGGGGTGCCAGGTGGGGCCTCCTCAGACCCCACGCCGAACCGGAGGGACTCCAAGTGAGAAACTTCCCGTCTGGGCCCCTGAAATCAGGACATCCACTTGGAGGAAGGTCAGAGGCCACTTCTCTGAGCAGGAAAGTGTCACCAGCTTTATTGTCAGAAGGTGTTAGACGACGGCGTCTGTAGTAAGAGTGAGCCCGTCCGTAAATTTGCGCTTGGCTTCCATCAGCACCAGCCCCCCGGTTTTCACACTTCTCCGCTATTAAAGATGCGCTCTGGGGCAGAAGTTAAAACATGATACGGATACTCAGAGACGTGGTGTCAGCAGCTGAGAAGGCTGTCCCCGTTCATCGGTGCGGGGCGGGTGGGGGGGGGGGGGAGGCGATTCTGCTGCAAAGAATGGTGTATTCAGGATCCTGTAATAAATTACTCCAAACTGTGCTTATAGTCAACGCAGTGACTCATCCTCAGACTCAGTGTGTGAGCAGAGGAGAAAAAACATAATCAAAATTCAGAGAAGAGGCCAGAAGGAGGAGCAAGAAATGGAGAAACACATAAACGAGGGAAGTCTCGAAGAAAAGCTCTTTAAGTAAAAGTCGTGTTGTGTCCACTACTGTTTTCAAATGAGAAGCCCAATATAGGGATCAAGGGCTTTTGCTGCTGTGTCCACTTGGGAGAGTATTTTCAATAGTGCTGCGTCTGAGGTTCTATTTTAAAAATTCGAATATGTAATCTAAAGAACACCGTGCTGTTCATTAAAGAATAAATCACAGCCAGCTGCTGATTGGTACCCAAATCCGGTCGGGCAAAACTTTACACGAGACCTCGGAGGAAAAAAAAAACCAAAAAAACAACCAAACAAACCAAACAAAAATTTGATAGGTTCCGGAGAATATAGAAAGTTCACTTAAAGCCATCTTGTAGCACCACGAAAATGTAAATCTCTGGGAAAGGACTTAATCAATGCTGGTATTAATTAAGAGTGGAATTGGATGTAGGGTATGGAGATTAATACTCTAAAAAAATAATCAAAACTAAACAGAAATTCCTAGTGGAGAGATGCATATTTCCTGACTATTCAGACACGATGAGATTTTGGAGAAATTGGACCTTTCACAAAGTGATTATTATACCGGGGCCGTAACATTTTACTAACACGAATTCATAAGGTGACCCTGGAGATCCACAATAAAACAGCATTTTATAATGGGCTTAAATAGCCAGAAAGGTTCAGCATCCGTGTTGTCTGGCCAAATAGCTTCCCCCCCGCCCCCCACCTCCCGGCTCTATTGCTTCAGGGATGTCGCCCCGGATGGTCTCAGTTCCAAGGCCCCTGAAAGACGAAATGCCACCCGAGTAGCTTCAAACCACACCGAGTTCCCGATCGAGGAGGTTAATGTGCCTGCGCTTTCGGGACTGGCGTGGTCTGTGCACGGTCCCTGTCCGCCGCCCTCGCGGTCTCTACAAGGGACGTAAATGACACGGATTAGGAACCGTGCACGAGTGGAAACCCCGGGCCAAATCCGAGTGCCAGCTTCCCGAAGCCTCGCCGGCCGCCTTCGGAGTGTGTCTGGAAACAGCTTTGCAGATGGCCGCGTAGGTTTTACAGGAAATATTACTTAAACACTGAAAAGGATCGCATTTCTCCTGTTAGGAATCACAAATCTGGATTTCATTTTCTCTCCCGCATTTTTTCCCCCTGCAAACCCTGGGAAAAAATGTAACTGTTATATGTGACATGCACAAAGCATTTGGGAGGTTGTTTTTTTTTTTTGTTAATACACCCCTAGCCCCGGCTCGTTCGCCTACCCCTTCTATCCATTTACGCCTATAAAATACATTTACATACGGAATATACGTACACACAGATGTGCAATCGTGTCATTTTGTGTATTAAGACAACTGCACAGGAGGAAGAAATGCGTGAAAATTTAAAGGTGTGTCTCTCCTCTTTTATTCCTTATTTAAAAAATTATTTATGGTGAAGAAGAAAAAAACTCCAGCTCTCAACTCACTTGGATAACTAAACGTGAGCGGCTTCTCTCTCACGGGCTTCTCCTTCTGTGTTTTATGTAGCTTCTTAAAGACCAGGGGGATTCCTATTGTTGGAGAAATGATTAGCATCAATAAACAATTAAAATAGTGGTGAGGGATGTGAGTCTGACAGAGCTGGCCTGTTTCACGGGTCCTTTCTCCCTCCCCGGATATGTGAACGGGGACATGGTGAAATAAGCGATCGGCGGGGCAGGTCTGTCTCCAGCGCTCTATTATACGCCCACCTCCCTGTTCTGGAAGCATTTCTGCAGAAGGGAAGTGTGCAGAGGCAGATCGAGCTCCAGCTAGCCAGGCAATGTCAAGGGAATATCGGAGACCAAGACTGTGTGTCGTCCCTGGGTGCTCAGGGGCCGCTGGAGGTGCCCCCCATCCTCCCACCCCCCACCCCCCGCTGCAGGTGGCCTCAGAGGGACCTGGCCGTCACCTGCGCTCAGAAATCTGTGGCGATGGTTCGCATTTTAATACCTTTCACAAGAACCCAGATGGAGAAAGTCACCCGGCCCCACAGCAGCATGGTCCCCTTTATCACAGGATCAGGGCGTCCCTAAATGGGCTCTAACCTAATTCCCTCTGCCCAGCTGCGAATACGGGGTGGAGGGAGGCAGGGTCACTGTCAGGCTCCTGGTACACGTGCAGCCATTCCCGGAGCCCCCAGTGCGCGGCTCCCGCAACGCCAGGCAGGCCCCTGTGCCTGAGTCCAGGGGTGTTCGCCTTGCGGGGGCTGGAAGGTTTGACCTCCAGGTTGAAACACAGTAAATGCGGCCCTGGACAGCCACCCCATGATGTTCCGGCTTCCTGATCCCCAGGACAGGGTTCTGGGGGGACCCCAGGCCGCTTCTCCAGCCCCAGATGAGCCCTACCAGGCCCCCGACCCTGCCAGGGAGCAACCCCACCGCCCATCTCTCACCTCCGCGGCACAGACGCCTCTCCAGCCACCTGGAACCGACTTCCTGTGTCTACACCTCATTAATTCCCCATCTCATTTCATACTTCCTCAGAACATGTCTCTTTCCTCCTCGGTCTCTGCGCACTCGGGCCTCACGTACCTGTCTGCCTCGGCAAGTAGGCAGGCTGGGAGGGCCCGCAGGATCCCCAACCCTGGAGACACAGGAGGGCCCAGAGCAAGGAGGCCCGGGCCCCCCTACCCTGCTGCCTCTGCTCGGGGTGGCCCCAGCTCCCTCTGACCATGTGGGAGGCCTCTTGCAGAGGGAGGCTGGTGGGATCAAGGAAGGAGCCCAGCGGAGCCCCGGCAGCTGCCTGGGAAGGTGAGCAGCCACCCCGGGGGCATCGCTTCTGCTGCTGGGGGAGCCCCCCCCCGGCCCCCGCTCCCTGCCCTGTTAGAGAGACAGATGGCAATCCCAGTGACATTCTCAGAGAGAGCTCCCCGAGGGTAGAGACCACTTCTGCGCCAGCCGGGCTCTCGGTCTAGATCCTGTGATGATAATCACAAGGAGGAGAAGAGAAGTTTGACCCAGATGCCCGGGAGGCAAAGTGGGGGAGGCAGGCCCCGAATGGGGGTGCTGGGGAAGCTGAGTCATAACCCCTGTGCTGTTGGAACCCCAGCCCTCTAGGCCAGGCCCTTGGATCGATTGTCCCACCCTCCTTGGGCAGTGGCTCTGTCTCCGGAAACCCATTCCAAGTGAACGTGTGTAAGTCCCCTCCTCTCACAATCAAGCAGCACAGACACTAACATTGGGAAGACGTGGTGCACCAGGGGACCCTCGCCCAGGCGAGGATGGGGACAGAACCACATGGTCGCTGCAAGCAAGGGGGCGACCCTAGTCACACCAGCACCACGATGTACCACCTGGTCACCTCCCCTGTGGAAGTGATGGCCCCGGGGAGGCCATGGCCAACTCCTGAGGCTGCGGGATGGACCCAGCCCACCTAGTGGGGGGATCTCATGTTCCTACGTGGCACTGACGGGCCTCACGGCCACGGCTGCGGGGAGGGAGGGTGAGCCCACAACTCGGCCGTCTCACAAACCTCCTGGCACACAAGAGAGAAACACATCTAGAAGCCGGATCCCGAGGTTTAGAGCAATTAAAAGAGTCAAGGGAAAGGTGGCTGGAAGAAAGGAAAATACTTGGGGCGCCTGGGTAGCTCAGTCAGTGAAGCAGCTGACTCTTGGTTTCGGCTCAGGTCCTGATCTCAGGCTCATGAGATCGAGCCCTGTGTCGGGCTCTGTGCTCAGTGATGAGTCTGCTCCTCTCCCTCTTCCTCTGCTTGTCTCCCCACTTGTGTGTGCATGCACTCTCTCCCTCCCTCTCTTTCTAAATTAAATAAATAAATCTTAAAAAAAAAAGAAGTAAAATATTTGGGACTTTTTAAAAGAAAGCTAGCTACAAGTTTTACAATGATCCCAAATACCAGAGCACTCAATATTTTCAATACGTTCTTTACTCACACACCAAAATGATAGATTCGGAGAAACGAGCCCTGTTTGCTCCTAAACATGACATCTGCTGATTGAAACATCTCAAGGAACCCCCGTGCATGCAATAATTTCCATCATATGCATTTAAATGTATTTATCCATCTATCTGGCACATGCTAGATGCTAAATAAATACTTTTCGTACCCCCAAAAAAAAAAAAATACTTTTCGAGCGAACGACTAACAGAATGAATGCACATCGGCCTGTACAACCATCAGGCTGGGTTGAAGGGGGAGCAGCCCCGCTCCGTGTTCGTCCCGCACCTCCTGGCAAAAGGCAACGGTCCTCTCTGCTCTCCTCCTCCTCCTCCTCCTCCTCTTCTCCAGAACTTCTCTTTGGAACTCACAAGTTCATGACACGGCCACAGAATGAAGGCAGGGCCAGGCCGGGTTCTCCCCAGAGTGGGGCTCCTGCAGGTTTCGGGGTGTGAAGGAGCCCCATCAAGGAGAAGGTGCTCCCCTGGAGGACCAGCTGCAGCCTGCGCTTCACAGAGGCCCCTGCTTGGCCATGCGACCTCTTTCACGGATTTATCTGGGGAGGAAGGCCGCAGCGGAGTGCCTGCAGACCACGGTAGGTAAGGACGGACCCCACCCCCCACCCCACCTTGGCTCTAGACTTTGTGCCGAAACCTCAACCTTGTTTCTGGAACGTGATTGTCAATCAAGGGAGGATGGAGCAGGTGTAAATTGAGATCCTGATCGGCAGCCAGGAGGTGGGAGGCTTCCCTGAAACACAAAGGGATCCCAGACACCTGGCCTCTGGCTTTAACTGTCCAGCCTCTTTGCACCCCCCACACATGAATTTCGAGTCAGCCCAGAGCATCTTCAGAGCTGCAGAAGAATCTTTCCATCCCTACAGCAGATCAGATTCGGAAACACCCGAAAGAAGTGCCCTGAGACCTGGAAAGGAGGCAGCCTGGTGCCAACCTTCTGGGTCACTGGTCATCAGGTCCCGTGACCCAGCTCTGAGACTCTGGTTCGTGAGCACGTGGTACCCGTAGAGTTTCCAGGTCGCCCCCTCCACGGGGACGCTCTGTTGAGCAGTTTGGGCACCATACGTGGGGCAGGATTGGTCCTCTGACACCCGCTGGGTGCCCCCCATCTCCCACCCCTGCGTTGCAAGTGCATGGCCTGTGGCTCGACGCATTCTGCTCGGTGGAGGCCCAGAGGGGGACCTGGATGCGCCCCTCCTGCCAGTCCCGCACTCCGAGAGGCCCTGGAGGCGACCCCCCCCCCCCCCAGGAAGCAGCCCCGGCCTCGGGAGCCTGTCAGCCCCTCCCGGTGGCCCCGGCTTTTCTGGGAGGCTGCAGCTCTGTTCTGCTTTGGGCCCTTCGCCTCCAGGAGACACGAAACCCTAAGCTGTGAGGAAGGAATTCCCCCATAAAAACCGGGAAAGGCATCCAGAGCACGCGTCCTTCCTGGTCCTCTGTAGGTGCAGGTGACAAATTCATGGGGTCTGTCTGGACTTCTGGTCGGTGGCACACGAGGCTCCCACCAGCTGCTCCGAGGCCCTCGTGGCAGGTGCCCGGTGGGTGCGTGTTGGGGGGACGGCCCACGGGCCGCGGGGGCGCGGGGGCAGGACGAGCGCCGGAGGGGCTCAGTGGGCCGCGGCCCAGGCCGGAGGCAGACTAGAAGGTAGGGAACGTCTGGTCTGAAAGGTTCACATTAGGAGAAAAGAGGACTTGACGATATGTTGGAAAGGGGTTTGTTTGGCGCCGTGAGAGCCTCTCCCCGAAAACGAACATTCCGCGGGCCGTCCGGGCAACGTCGTTCTTTCTCCACCAGCCTTTGGATGGGAAATTCCACGACGTACGAGAATTTATTGAAAAGGATGCAAACGCTATTATTCACTGTAGAATGTTTGTCTTTGGGAAGAAAAAAAGAATCTATTTTGGTTTCATCATTCTTACAACCTTCCCGAGCTCCCCGAGTTCTTTTTAAATACAAAAAAAAAAAAAATGCTAATCTTGCCTCATTAATAATAATGGGATACAATTGGAGAATATTCTCTAATAATGATCATTAGCTCCTCCGTGCTTGTTGTCACTCGGATTTTAATGCGGGATTGGGATCGGCATAGGGGTTTTCAATTTTTAAATGAGCCAAGCAAATCTGAGAAAACAAAACCGATACCAAAACTTTTTTTTTTTTTTTTTTTTAAAGAATCGAAGTGAGCGGATCCGTCATGGCAGGGGCAGGGGGAGGCGGGCAGGGAGAGGGAGCGGTAGGCGAGCCAGGCGGGCGGCTTTGTGGGGCCCGCCTTTGTGCCGGCGACATGCTCCTGGCACCAGCTCTGGCAGGCGAGGCTGGCTGCCTCGGGCCGCGCGCACCTGGGGGACAGCAAGGTGGCCCAACCCCGGACACCGCACAGAGGGGACACTGCCCCTCACTCCTCGCTGACAGCCTGCCTCCTCTGTGCCCTGAAATATTTTGTTCCCCCACCCACAGAGCCCCATCCTCCCGCTGCCTGTGGAAGAATGCAGCCCCCCGCGGCCCCTCCCGCGCTCGGCTATCTGCTTGGCACAGGCCGCGCTCAGCTGGGACTTCGCTAAGGATCTCGCTTTCCTGGGCAAACACAGCTTCACCTGCCCTCCAAATCCCTCTCCCCTCCTCCTTCGCCAGCCCTCCCAGCTGAGCTATGTTAATCAGGTGGGGGACACAAGGTAACATTGAAGTAATTCAGCCAATTAGGCCCTGAATTGTTTGCATCCAACAGCATTTTGTATTTCTGCAAATGTGTGAAATGCAAAATGTGCCCTCCAGCAAAAACGACAGCAGCCATGTACTGGCGGCATGTCAACAGATCCTGGGAGCGGGCGGCCCTGACGGCTAATAGCAATGCATGCATATGCTTGGGAAGGCTGGCCTTCTTTATGTGTGCGCCTCTCTGCGAGGGGAGGCAGAGCTGGGGGTCTTGGTGGCAGATGGGCAAGGGTAACAGGGATTGGCTAATCCCAGATCTGCATTCTCTTCTCCACGTAGCAACTGGGGAAAGATGGGGCCAGCTGTCAAATGGAAGACTTTCATGGTCTCTTGCACACAACAGCTGCACACGCCCTGCCTGCTTGGTTCTAAATTATTAAACATCTTTTTACTTTGTTCCAGCTGCAGGCATCACTGTGTTTATGCAGCCTTTGTGCATTTTACATATGATTCCTTCTCCCCTCCTCTCATCAAAATGCTGTTTGTAAAAGTCATTATCCCATCTGTGCCCCAGTTTGGCCAAACAGCCTAAGACAAATCCGATGCCATTCTCCTTCTAGGACAATTTGGGAGCTGAGGATGATTGCTGTGACTTGAGACTTCAGGGGCTTGCCGCGCGCTCCCTGCCACCTGTAAGAGGTGGTGTCATCCCAGCAGCTTCGGGGGACCGAGGCGTAATGGGGGCTCTGCAAGTACGATTTCATCGCGGCGCATTTATGGCTTTAGAGAAAACACACACGCCGAGAAAACAAAACGTGGCCTCTCCATCTGCAGACGGCGCGGAGCGTGCGGGAAGGGCGCTCTTGTGGAGGAGCGCCCCGGCAGCTCCTGTCCCTGATGGTTTCAACGACAATAACACCGTCCTTATTCTCTGTCGGCATGAATATTCACAAACAGGTAGAAAGTGCCGCCGCTTCCTGCGGGCGGGTTTGGCAAAGAAGGCGCCGTCGCCGGCCTCCTCGACCTCCCCGCACTGTCTGGGAGGTGATAATGTCATAAACACGCCCCGGCAGGACGGAGCCTGACCTGATGTGTTAATTCTATTCCCTGCCGAACCCAAAAATGATTTGTTGGAAGTGGCTGCTTCCTGCAGGATATCGTGGTGGCAGCCAGCTTCAAGCTCAAAGCGAAAGTCAGCAGCAACAGTTGCTTTGTTTGTAGCCAACGTTAACTCCTTCCACAAGCTCCGCCTGCCGTCGGGTGCCTTCGGGTGTGCGTGGCCCGCAGGTGCGGAGAGGCTGCTGTGGCAGGGCCCCGGATGAGGGGACCGAGGGGCCGAGGGCCCCGACCTCGGGCAGTGGGGCAGCCCCTCCCCGGGCCGGGTCTGGGGCCGTCCTCGCCCCCCACCCACCTGCAGCCTCACTCCTTGGCACTGCTGGGTTGCCACTGCTTTATTTTTAATGTAATGACACATGCTTCGAGCGGGTTTCATAACGGCAGCTGAATATTGGATTTCCCAGAGAGTCTCTATCAGTAATTGCCCGCAGCCCTCCTCCCCTGCTAGATCCTGGGTACAAACAGAAAAGTGCCAAGCACAGCTCTCCTTTCTGGGCCAATAGGTAGCTTCCCCGGAGCCTCCAAATTGCTATCAGACACACCTCCAAATTGGGGAGTGGGGAGAGACCCGCCAGGGCTGGAACCTTCCCAAGCTCAGGCAATGGTTGCTACAAAGATGCCAGGAATGCTACAGAGAGGCCGGAGGGAAAAGCCCCTGTGGCTCAGGGCTGGGCGCGTGCCCAGGGGCAGGGCTGCATCTCCAGAGCCTGGGGATGCTTGGCCGAGAGTGACCACAGGACCCCCCAGCGAGCGCAGCAGTCGGGAACGGGACAGATGTGGAGCGTTGCACAAGAGTCCCCCGCAAGGCCATCTCTCCCTAGCTCCAGAACATCGCCTGCCGCTGAGGCCACAGCAGAGGCCCAGTGCGCCCCCCAGGGTCCCTGAGCACCTGCCCCTTCCCGGGGGCGGGAGGGGGAGGACTTGCTCAGACAACAGCCCTGACCGAAGCCGTCGTCTTGTTTTCCGTAAAAGGCAAGCTGGCCCCTGTGGCCTTGGTGGGGACAGGGACAGGCTCCAAGGGCAGAGCCACCTTCATCCGTGACTATGAAGCATCACTTCATGGGACTGGGATTTGCTCAGAAATGTCTTAATGAACTCCTAAGCGTGTATCGAACCTCACTTTCACTGCAGCTGGTGAAAGTCTCCGAGGACAGCGAGGAAACCAAAATTTTCCGGGGAATGTTATGTCCCAGCTTTGGCTCATTTCGAGGACGATGGTTTCTCTCCTTCATGAGGTGCATCACCAAGCAGCCCACTGCCTCCCCCAGAGCCAGGCTGCAGCAGGAGGTGGCAGGAGGGGGGGGGTCAGGGCAAAGGGCTGCCCCCTCCCCAGGGCCGGGGAGCACCACAGGAGCTGGCTTCACACCACACACCCGTGACTTCTGTCTTACTTCATTTTTAATTCTCCTCCTTTTTAATGACCTAAGTTAATAAGTGTCAAAAGGTGCAAAACGCAGTGTGGATTTATGTTTAACGTAGGAACTTGCCTTTAATCTCTAAGAGCCTGGGTAAGTCTTGGCCACAGAGGCTGCGGCTCGGGAGGGCTTCACTCAGCACCCGGGCCGGAGGCCCCGTGCACCTCACCTGCCGGCCCCGGAGGCAGCGAGGAGCCCTGCAGGTGCATCGGGGTCCCAGGGCTTCGGGCGGCCGCCAGCATCCAGGCCCCGCCCGGGACAAGCTCCCACTGCCCCATGCCTCCTGCCAGCTCACGCTGAGTTCCTCTAACAGCTCCAAGTAAATAAACGGGGGTGGGGAGGGGTATCATCTTTGAAGCTGCCCGGATGGGAAGCAGGTGACAAGTCGAGAGGGGTCTCCAGGGGCCCAGGGAGCCTGGCACAGGTCCCACGTCACCAGAGGATGGGCAGGATCTGACCTGCAGCTAGGACGCGAGCGCTTCCTTTTCTCCCTCTGCCATTCCCCTGTCTCCTGCTCACCGCCCCCGCTGGGCCCCACTGTTTCCTTTGTTTCCTCCATCAGTCTGGAGGTGAGGAGGGACCCAGAATCACAGAGGGGTGAAGGGCAGAGAGGGGAGGGCAACTTCCAGCGCCAACACTTTGCAGTGTGCATCTGCCCGGGTGCAAGAACTGTGTGAGCGCGTGTGTGCGTGCACGTGTGCAAGCGCACGTGTTCCCAGCTCTGGTTGCTGGTGGGGCCCTAAAGACACGCTCTACTTTGCATACATATGAGCCCCACTCCATTAGGCTTCTGCAGCAAAAAGCTCCCGCCGAGGGGGTAGGAAACCTCTCTGGAGAGCGACAGAACCAGGCCTCACCCTACATTCTCTTGGACTCAGACGCCACAGGTGGGGGAGAGGGAGCTGCTGGTGGGGGCGGGCCAGGGCGCCCGCCGGGAGGGCAGTGGTATTAATTTTGTGGCATCTATAAATACTCCCCAGAGGCCAGGCTCCAGCCACAGTGCTCCCATTTGTTTATGATCAAAGGAAATGAATAAACAGGAGTGGGTGGAGGTAAGAGATGATGCAGAGGCCTTAGCCCACAAAATCGCTTGGCGGAAGCGTACTCTCCATCACAAGCCCACGATCACGGCTCCTTTCCTGCTAAGATAAAATCATACACATGCTGCATGTTGGACGAGTTCACACTGACCCAGTTATTCCATCCCTCAAAGATGGGAAAACCTCAAGGCCACAGAGGCAACGTGTTGGCGGGGCCCAGGCTGAACCGGCAAGCCGATTCCTGGGGTCGTTGGTAACGACAGAGCAGAGCGTCTGGTACACTCTCAAGTCATCGGGAAGTGCTCAAATACATTCCATTTTTTATTTAAAAAGTCAAGATGAGAAGTTTCGAATGGCCCCATAAGGTTCCATTGTGATGGGTTTGGGGCAGACATATTAAAATGCATTTCTACATATATATCCATAAATAAGAACAGGTTTGTGGCTTATGTTTGTTTGCACAGGTAATTTCCATAAAAATTAATATTCCTGACTTTACTGGAACTAAATAATTAAGGAAGAAAGTATATTACAATAATAAAATTATCAACAGAGTTTTGACAAGCAGTCATGTGCTTGTAAATGAAATTTATTTAGGTGCCACTCAAAACATTGTAATTAAGAGGTACAGAATGCTTTACCAGATGGTTCCTGTTTAGTATCTATTTCCTTTAGAGAACAAGGGGATTAGAATAGGCACTAACTAGCACCCGAAATACCCAGTCACCCCAAGCTGCTGAAACAGCACCCCCGTATGACGTTTCTGTGCTCTCGTGACTATACTGTGCAAACTGCTAAAAACGTGTAAAATACACTCTTAAGCCATCACTAGCTGGAAATACACAAAAGAATGGAGGGATACTGATTGTCAAAATATCAGGGTTTTAGAACTAGAACTTAAGAGATAAGCTAATAAAAACTCAATTTTATGTAGTAGTTGCTAAATCTTTCCACTATGGCTCGGAGTCACTGAGCAGCTCAGCTTAGTGAATGAGATAGCAGGTAGCTGTTCAAGACACTTCGATCTCTTGGTTCCTGTACTGTAACGGCAGTGACCAGCCTATTTTCCTGGGATTCCTATTATGAGAGTGGTTACTCTCAGAGGCATAATATAGGAGAGCCAGAAGGATCTAGACTTCTCGCATACATAACCTCTCTGAGCCTCAGAGACCTTCAGTGAGTCGCCCAAGGTCACTCAGAATTGGGTGATATATTGGTTTGCTTGAGCTGCATTAACAAAGCACCGTGGAGCAGGTGGCTTAAATAACAGAAATGTATTTTCTTACAGTTCTGGAGGCCACAAGTCCAAGATCAAGGTGTAAGAAGAGTTGGTTTCTTTCCTTGGCTGCCGATGGCCACCTTCTCCCATGGTCCTTACCAGGTCTTCCCTCCATACGTTCCTGTGTCTTTATCTCCAGCTTTTACAAGGTCATCAGTCACATTGGATTAGAACCCACCCTAATGAACTCATTTTACCTTAATTGCTTTTTTAAAAGTTCTGTCTCCAAATACAGTCACATTCGGAGGTGCTGGTCATGTGTACCCAAATTGGGGGGAACACAATTTAGCCCACAAGAGGTGGCATCCTAGGCTCTTGAGGCCACCCAGTCTTTTGCTTTGTCTTCTATATCTTCTGACTTGATGGATGCCCAGAAGGCCCCCAATTCAAAAGATCTCTGGCAAAACTCTGTTCTTATCATGGCAGGGAGGTCTATAGAAACATGTGTGTCATGCAGGACAGAGCCCCAGTAGCCACTCGTGATTCAATGAACTCTTTCCCTGCTGTGATGGGGTGGGGAAAAGTGTGGAGGGATTTGGGGACTGTGGTCTGGGCAGGAGCTTAGTGGTCCCAGTGGAAGTGCACGGGCAGCTGGAATGTCACTTACTAAGTACTGAGGCAACAGGTAGGAGGGCTGGGAGGTGGGAGGACAGCATCCCAGGGCAGGTGAGAGGGAGGAGGAGCAACAAGTACTGGCCAGGGGCCCATTTAGCTGTGCCCAACTGGGGCAGCAACCTCTCAAGGTGAAGAAATTAGCTGCCATAGAGAATATTGGGCAAATAAGAAAATATATTAAAGATAATGGGACCCAGGTTTTCATTGTCTAAAAAAAGAAAAACAATTATAGAAAGGCAAAATCTGGAGTGAACCCTGAGGCTGGATTAGGGTTCAAGGTATTGACATCAACATGTGATCTTCATAGATATGTATGAAATTAAAGACAGATGTCAAAATGTGTCCCTGTGTGTACATGCAAATGTTGCCTAGCTCTGTCCCCCGGGGGCTGGAAGCAGCTTCGCCCCACTGACAGTGAGCACACCTAGTGCCAGATCTTGGTTTCTAAATACCATTCTCTCGTACAAGGAACCTGAGCCTCTTGGAAAAAACAAGCCTTTTCCAGAGCTGGTTGGGAAAAGAACAAGGTTATCCGACAGCATCGGTTAGTGCCAAAAAATAAAAAAGAGCTTTTGGAACAAGGATGGTGTGTCTAAAGGTCAAAATAGCAACTCCAAGGACTTCCGGAGGCCAAATATCAGTTTGAGCATCAAAATTAAGTAAATTTTATTTATGGATTATAAGTTGGGATAGAAAAGGAATCAATGAACACACACTGAAACCATCAAACAAACAAGTTGGGAGAAAAGAAAATCATCTCTTATGTACGAACATCAACTGCTAAATGCAGGAGTGATGGAGACAGCAAATCGTCATTTGGAAAACCTCATAGTGATTATTCACAGAAGCAGGAAACATGAATGGATGCTACGTAAGTAAAAATAGGATAAGGAACAGTGCAGTGTGTCACATAGTCTCAAAACATCTCTAAATATTTATCCATGAGAAAGATGGAGAAGTAATTTTACAGAGGAAAGGCCAAGCACATGCTGTCTCAGCCAAGTAACCTAAAAGCCGTCTCAGCCAATTAACCAAAGTGGACGCCGCTAGAAGTGACACCCACTGACGTCGTGCTCCATGGTAGTCAGAACATAGCACCGCTTCTGGCACATACTGGCGAGAAACAAAAACAAAAACAAAACATGGCTATAATTGTGAGAAAACATAGAGTTAGCATCTACTGGAGGATACGCTGCAAAATGACTGGCCCATAATTTCCTAACCCGTCAAGGTCATGAAAGTCAAAGATTGAGGACGTCTTCAAGTTTGAAGGTGGCTACACAGGCATAACTACAAGACGGGATGTGGGCTGGCCCGGACCATTAGGCCTTAAAGGACCTCGTTCAAGGGGAAACGTGAAAGTCGGGAGAAGGATCTGAGGGAGTTTTTTATGCTGTCCTTGCAAACTCTGTGTTTGAGAATGTTTTCAAATGAAAAGTTAAAAAGAAAAAAGAGCTGCAAAATGAAGTTCTTTGGCATCTAAATGATGGAAATAAACCATTATCTAAACACTCAAAAAGATGGTGGCAGTGAAACAGAAACTCTTAACTACCAGGACACAGGGGGGTAGGAGAATGAATATTCCAGACACAAAAGGATGTTTGGTCATAGTCTTTCTTATAAGCCAGAGATGATAGATAAATAGATAGATAGATAGATAGATAGATAGATAGATAGATAGATAGATAGATTTTTTTTATAAGCATATCCGTAAACCTAGAATCTTTTTCTTTGATCTTCTAATCCCATTTCCCATTCCCGGGCATCTGTCTTACGGAAATTATCTGAAATTCAGAAACAGGTTTATGTCCAAACACATTCATTGCAGAGTTATTTACAAAAGCAAAAGTTTAGAATCAGCCTAACCGTTCAACCATAGGGGAATGGATTCATAAATTTGGAATATCTACCCAGTGGAATGATACGACGTTACTTAAAGCAATGCTTATAAGGAGTTAATGATGTGGGAAAATTCTAACATTTGTTAAAAAAAGAGAAAAGATAAGAAATACAACCATAGATAGAAAATGATCGAACCCATACTGTATATAAAAATGTGTATCGAAAAACAAAATCAAAAACAAAAAGCTAACATTTAAGGGCTAGAAAAACAGAACAGGGTAAGATTATGAGGAGTATGAAACCATTAGTGATTTTTTTTTCTCTTCTTTCTATTTTCTGTACTTACCCCCAAACCTGGTAATGCATGTGTTTTACCTTTATATCGGGCAAAGAATTTTTTGCGGGGAGGGAGTGGGAATTGAACTATTAAATTGTTTAAACTGCCAAGAGGTACAAAAGGTAAAAAGCCAAAGTGAAGCAGCTTCAGAGAGGATGGGATCGAGAGCTTGTTTTGCTTATGGTGAGATGAGGGCCGCAAGCTCTGGCTAGCATATTTGTGGGAAAGAGAGGGAAACTGAGGCAGGTTGGCAGGATGTTGCCGGTGTGTGAGGATCGGGGTGGGTGGGCAGGGTGGCCATGGGGAGGAGGAGAGGTCGGGCCGCAGAGAGGAGGGCTGAAAACCTCGGCTCTGCCTTCAGGCCTCCAGCCAGCCTGGCTCTGCCCACGTCTTCTCAGAAGTTTTCAAAGGCTCCTGCTTGGCTGGCAGATGAAATGAGGTCGAGGTAAATGCGAAGGGAACGCAGGGCTGGGACAATGACAGGGAAGGAGCCTCAGAGGCGACAGAAGGAGGAACTCAGGACGAGTGCAGGGAGAGGCAGCCAAGGGTCCCGGGGAGGGGGCTGCAGGAAGCAGATCTCTGGGGACAAGAAGCAGCCAGGCTGGGCTGGGGAGGTGCTCTGAGAATCCGGAGAACCATCCAGCCCGAGAGCGGACAGGCGGCCCTGGGCTTGGCTGTTCCTAGCATAGTTGGTCTTTGAAAGAGTCATTTCAGGATGGCTGGGGCGCTCGGTCAGTTCAGTGTCTGCCTTCGGGTCAAGTCATGATCCTGGGGTCCTGGGATCGAGTCCCACATCGGGCTCCCTGCTCAATGGGGAGCTTGCTTCTCCCTTTTCCTCTGAGCCTCCCCGCTCTTCTGCTCTCTCTCACTCTCTATCTCAACTAAATAAAATCTAAAAAAAAAAAAAAAAAAAGTGATTTCAGAAGTCAGATGGCAGGTTAATCTGAGCACAGAGTTAACAAAATTATTTGAGGGGAGCCTGCGGTATCATGAGTTACAGAAAACATACGTTCGGTCATTCAGTTGCCCAGATAGATTTCCCAGATACGTTTGGTCTTCATGCACAGTTCTTGAAAAGGCTTGGGAACCATAAAGACGAAATGGGTGTCTTGTTTCTAATGAAGGTGCCCATCGGAGCTTGCCCAGGGGAGGGGGCCGGTGGCCAGGGGGACCAGCCTTGGGCTTGGAGGGATAGAACATTCAGTCCTCACCCTCTGATCCCGGGGAGCACAGAGGGGCTGGAGGTTGAATTGTCCAAGAGCCAAGGACGATGACTGTGCCATGAAAGCTCCGTAAAAACCCCAAAGGGCAGCTTTTTGGCCTTTGGTTCCAGAGAGCTTCCGTTCTTGGGAAAGCAGAACCCCTCCACAGGCTGCGGAGCGAGCGGAGCCCCCAGCCCCACGAGGACCGACGCTGCCCTGTTGGCACCTCGTTCTATGTATCTCTTCGTCCACTTTTATTTTCTATTTGAATCAACTTAGAAACCTGGGTGTTTCCCTGGGTCCTATGAGCTGCTCCAGCAGATTGATTGAACCCAAGGAGGTCGCTGGAATCTCCACACTGTGGTTGGTCAGAAGCACAGGGAGCAGCCTGGGGCTTTCGACTGGCCTCTGGGTGGGGGTCGGGGCGGTCGTCCGGGAGGCCTGAGCCCTCAGCCTATGGGCCCTGCTGCTCTCTCCAGGTAGACGGTGTCAGGACTGAGTAGAACTGAGCTGAACTCTTGTACGCCCTGCTGGCATCCCAGAACTGCTTGGTGCTGTGTCGTGGGGGGAGCCACTCCCCGCACTGGAATTGGGGCTGGGAACCCTATGGGAGAACCGAAGCTTTGCCCACTGCCAAAGGGGACACACATCACTCCTAATCAAATATTTTGACCTTGTTTCCTCATTTTTGTAAGCGGGTACTAAAATGAGGATCAACTGACTTATCGCCGTGAATAAAATATCAGTGGCATCTATGAAACGTCCTAGTAGAAACAGGTAACAGAAAATAAAGAACTGGAAGCTACTAATAATTGCATGTGTCTGTGACTGAGTGATTTTAATACTGTATGTGCAGCAACCCTCACTGGGATGGTTTGTTGCCGATTCCCCGTCCGTGTAAATGGAGCAACCATTATTACATAGGATGGAATACCAGCATGAATTGCACTATTTATACTAGAAATTGCACTTCTATAGCTCCAATTGTCAATCACATCACTCGTTCTTGGAGACATAGCATGGCCTGGGGGTGAGGGTGGAGGGGTGCCGGAGAGACCGTTTGAGGAGATGACTCTGGGGGAAACCTCCGCTGGCTGGGTTACCTGGCTCTGCAGCAACCCCCGGGGGCGGAGGAAGGGGGGCGTGTAGGCTGTGGCCAAGCTCCTCGTCAAGGCAATTTTTAAGAAGCTTCCAAATGACCTTTCCTGTCATCTGCTAGCACGTTCTAAAGGTCTCCATGGCTGGTGCTCAGGTGAAAACGGAACCCCAGGACCCACAAACCAACTTCTCACTCCAGACCCTGCTCCCTCTCAGAGTCAAACCTTTGAGGTCCTTTCTGAGCGCATCGGTGAATTCCCACTGTCACGGAAGCACGTCCACCTGCCCGAGCAGCGCCTAAGGTGGGGTGCAGCACCCCCATGTCCCCATTACAGGGGCGGCACTGCCCTGGCACCCCGAGGTGCACCCCAGCCCACCAGTCTTCACCTCCAGCCGGCAGCCTCTTCAGCTTCGCCAGCCCTTCCACTGCGGGTGCTGGAAGCTTGGAGCATCTTGGGAAACGCTTCCTTGTCACCCTTCAAGTCCCAGTTCCATCGAATTCTATCAAAATGTCATAACTTTCTCGTCTCTACACTCAACATAATTTACTCAACAGCTTCATTGGAGACCAATTATTCACATATTAATCTTTCCCCACTAAGAACGTCGCAGTCCCGGGGCACTCGGGGACCTCTCGTGGCAAGTCGTTGTCCCCGCGTCCAGGAGCACACGGGCGAGATGACCACAGGGGACACATGCCTTTGCAGACGGGACAGTCCAGGCTGCCTTCCCCAGTTTTTGTGGGTCTCGGGGGAGCAGGCGGAGGGGTGCGTGCATGCGGTTGTGGCAGTCAGAGAGCTAGGGATCCCCAGGAGGCACAGGGGGACCCGATTGACGGGGTCTGTACCCTATAATCGGCCGAGGGTCCCTCCTCGTCCCCAGCACCTCCCTCCAATAATTCTTCCTGTAGATCGTCCACCCGGAATCCTGTCAGTCCACGTCTGCTCCCAGTCGGCGTCTCCAGCTCGTAGTTGCGGAGCAGCCTGGCCGACACCACCTCGTCTTGGAAAACAAGTGAAGAAAGATGTTTCCAGAAGCCACCGTGTGAACCTCTTTCTGGAAATCAGTTATTAGCTGCAGGCTTGTGTTTCCTTCGCCCGCCGCTCACTTTAAAGGCAGCCGCCGCCGCCGCCAACACAATGACGAGGAGGTCAGAGAGCGCCAGTTGTGCATGAAAGATGTGAAAATTTACTGCAAATGAGACAAGAGCAGTAAATTCATTTTTATTCAAATTACTGTCATCATACATTACCACGTCCCCTGTAAACATTGTGTTTCAGACAGGCTGACAGCATATTATTATTTGTGAGATTATACTATTATTAAGCTATTACCATGTCACCCCCTGCTTGAAACAATGACTCAGCTCGGTTCTGCATAATAGGACAAGTGAGGGAGACAAGCGGAGGTGACAGAAAGGTTAGTTTTCAGAAGGCAGGCCACGCGGAGAGTGACAGCTGGCACTTACGGGCCCACGTAATGAAGGGCCCGCGCACTTTTGTTTGGGGACCCTCGTAATCATATCATTACACCGAAGATTTCGTTTTGTCTCTCTCAAAACACACATTGCCCAGACGTCATTAATGGGTCCAATTGCTGGCTTCGAACCCAAGGGGAAAAGGGGCTGAGCAGAAGGGGAGCCGCCCCCCGTTATGGACCCCGGCCTGAAGAGGCTTCCTCCTCCGGGACGCCGTCTGATTGCGAGCCCTGGAGTCTGCTGGTGGAGCACAGGCATCTGTGGGCTTTGCCCTCGGACCGTCTGGTGGCACAACACGCAGGACAGGAGGCGCCCTTGCACGGCCACCTTGGGTCCTTTGGTCTCTGCAGGAGATGGCCTTAGAGCCGCTGGTTCCAGTCCTCAAGGGCCCGCTGAGGATTCACATGCTAGAGGTCCCCCGGGCTTCCAAGGCCACCGGTGTGGTGTCACCGTCCAAAGTACTGGACATGCGGATCATGCGGGGCCTCCGTCTTACCTTCAGCACAGGCTTGTGACAATGACCTAGCAGAACCAACTAGTTAGCATCATTGAAACTGTCTGATGTGAGACTTTTCCTTCCTCAGGTGCAGCTACCCCATCTCAGTGGAGACAGAGCCCTGACCCTATGGCCTGCTGTGGCTTTTGCTGGAGATTCCCGATGTCCCCATAGTCTCGTCCAGTGGCGAGCCCCTGCCCAGCGGGCCCGCAGCACGCAGAGCCGTGCCCCTCACCCCCAAATAGCCCCCCACCCAGCCAGGGTCCCGGTGGCTCTGCCTGAGTCTTGGGCTCAGCTCAGCTCTGCCCCCTGCTCTGCCCTATGAGGTGGCTGGGGGTGAAGTGGAAAGACATTTATGTTAATGGAGCCTGCTTCCCTCTCTCCTTCCACTGTGTTGCAGGCTCCTGTGGACAAAAAAAAAAAAAAAAAAAAAATGACATTTTGTGAAATCAAGTAAAGAGCGAATGTTGGACAAGTTTTGTTCTAAATTAGTTGGGGAGGAAGCTTGTGAAGTAGAACACATTTAGGAGCACATCAGTGTGTTGCTAATGATCACATTTAAGGCTTGATGAAAAAAATAATAAAATAAAGGAGCAGCTCAGAAGGTTTCCAGCCTCAAAGGCTGTGTCTTTGTGTGGAATACGCCAAGCGCTCCCGGGCTGGCCGGGCTGTTAGAAGTGCCTTTTTAAAGACAGTATCCTACTCTTTAAGAATGTGACTTTGATATCTTAAAAGCTCCGAGTTGCATGTACTATTTTGATAAGTTGTCCTTAAACAATTAAGAAGCTGAGAAACTGGCAAAATGAAACCATCTCCAGGTTCTGAGCTGGATCTTTCTCTGCCTGTGAAACTGTTATTATTTTCCCAAACTTCTCTTAGGATCCAGAACGGCAAAGCCATTCGTCGCCCCTCCTTCAGCGATGAGTGTTCTTCCCTCTCAACTGCTTGTCTTTCTTGGGGGACACCTTGCCATCTCCTGTGGCCGAGGGTCACCCACGGTCCTGAACGGTCTCCTCTCAATGGTTAACGCAGCACTCGGCCATGCACCTGATGGTCAGTTAGGAGCCTCCCTCCAGCGATGCTCTGGCCATGGAACCAGCCCTCAGCTCCACCGGCCACGATGCCAGAAGCTCCCGTCTTGTGTCAAAAGAAGCAAAGTGACTCCTGGTCATTAATCTCTCCCCACCTCCCCCCGGGACACAAACCCGCAACAGACCACAAACTCCCCTCCTCGGGATCCGCTCTCAACTTTCTCTGGCCTCAGTGGAGTTCTGTACAAGGGACCTGAATACACCATTTTTCTTCCACGTCTGTTTTGTGTCACAGTGTAGCTGTAATTTTAAAAGGAGAAAGTTGAAAGAGTTTGCTAGATTTAATTAGGGGAGGGTCCTCGAAGATATTGTACATGCATCTCTACATAGAATCAACATGTTAGGAAAAGTGTCTGAGGTTCTTCTTTCTTCAACAGGTAAAATTTCCCATATTTCAAGAAATATGACCAAGCCCCAGACAGATGAAATACGATGAGTAATTCCGTGCAGGGATGTACCCGCGTCAGCTTGACTAGTAGCGGCCGAGCATGCATTGAAACTGGTTGTGCTTGTGAGCTTTAGGCATCTTTCCCTCTGCCCCTTGAAGGGAAAGGTCTGAGCCCGCCCAGCCCAGGTCCTATGAACAGCCTGGGGCCAGCACTTTTTAGGGAGATAAACCAATTTTACTGCCCGTCACTTGCCACCCACAAAATCGAGTAACTGCAGATTTGTAGGGAGGATCATCTAAGTGGTAAACAGGAGAGCAGCAGAGATACTTAAAAATGTGTACTCTTTCCTGCGGTATTAGGGTGATAACCATTTCAAAGCACACGTGTCTGGCCCGCAGAGTGGGTTTTGTTACTGGCCATAGCCTGGTCTCCTTGCTCTTGATGAAATGGGGACATCTTCTAGAAAAAAGAATGACTCCTACACCCTGGAATAGCCCTGGCTCCACTGGCAGGTCTGCAAGTGTCGTCATCTGTTCATGGACAAAGAAATGCACAGGTGTCATCCAACGTTGTTAACTAACTGAGGAAGAAGAGGAGGGTACGAGTGCAGTGCCGCTGGGCTTTCTCTGACAGCAGCATCTGAAGCTTGACCAGTTACTGCATCCCCGTCACCTGCACAGTCACGGCTAGTCACGAAGGGAGAGCCTGAGCCCACCTATTCTGCACCGTTTCCTGCCTGGAGGCACAGTCAGAGAGGTCAGGGGCTCTCCAGACCCATCCCACACACACCTGAGTGGGAAATCTGACCACAGCTCCAGGATACTCCACACCCAGCCTATGCGAGGAAAGCTCTCAAGAGAACTCAGGTCTTCCCATAAAAAGCAGAGGGTACTGTGTGTGAAAGCAGAAATGTTCCCATGAATTCAGGCAACATGCTCAATGTGTAGTTTTGGGAGTGAGTTCTGAAGTCAAGATGCTGGATTTGAACCCGAGGTCAGCCACAGGTGGTCTTCCTCCGCCCTAGTTTCCATGTCTAAAGATGGGAGGAACACGCTGGCCCCTGCTGCATGGAATTAGGCCCAGATCCAGGGTTGGACAGTCCCCCACACAATCACCTATGTCCAGAGCCTCTTGGCAACAAGACAATCCCTCCAATGCAGAAGTTTTGTAAAGTGGCTTCCCAGGGCCAGCACCTGTGTGCTGGGTCGCCGGGCGCCCTTTGCCTGGTATGGATGGATGAGCAATGCAATTGCAGAAATGGACACAGCGTAACCTTCTTGCAAGTACGCTGCCAGCCATAGCAGGTTCAACGATGGAGCTATGCCTGCCCACATATTTCTCACAATCCAGCCCCGGCTGGCAACCCTGCAGCACATGGGAGGCCACAAGGATGTCCTCAGGTTCATAGACCCCCCAAATGAATCAATCCTCATGCCACACAACATAAGGTGGTCACTCATCCTCCTCAACACCAGATTTCCTCATCTGAGCCACCACAAGGACTTTCCAGCATCACCAGGTGGCAGGTCTTCATCCTTTTCTCCATCCTTTTCATTCTCTTCTCCAAGAAGAGAAGGACTGGAACTGCCTGAGCAGGGGTGATAGTCGGTTCTACCTTGCTGAACAAATGCTGCTTAAAGATGCAAACCCTTGGCTGAGGAGGACAAGAAGGCGGCAGCGACTGGCCAGAATCAAGGGCCTCGGTGCCCTCAGTGTGGATAATTCGGAAACTTCTGATTGGCTGCTCTACCAGGGCATCTGGGAGAGACCAAACCAATGCCACCCAAGTTCCACCAGTGCCTTACAGAGAGTGGCTGTGTGGACATATGTCTGAGAATTGGCCAGAAAGAAGTGGACGGTGAACAAGCTCAGTGTCTTTTGGGAACCCTACCACCATCACCAAACCTTCAGCAGAGGCGCACATATACAGTGGCTTCCTATGAGGGGTGCTTGGAGAAAGCGAAGAACTCCCCAGGGGCCTGGAGAGTTAGGCAGCAAAGTTGGTCAGCACACATGTCCATAAAGTGTGGGCACCCTCCACGGGAGTTCCTGGGGCCCAGCGTGCTGATGGGCAGGAGCAGCACGATCCTCCAGCACCACAGGCAATGAGCCCCCAGGCCCTCCTGCACGGTGGGTGGGGGTCTCCCAGGTCTGTGGGTGATGAGGGCTTGCACCATCTTTAATGAAAGAACAGGGCCCAAAGGCTGCAGGCATCAGGGAGAACCATGAAACGTGGTTTCCTATGGTAAAATCGCTATTTAAGATTGTCCCCTCCCAATGTAGTGAGAGCAGCTATGGCGCTGGTGTTCTCATGGCTGGATTCCCAACGCCTACCAGCACCTGGCATGTAGTAGGCACTCAACTTGAATTTGTTGACTCGACAAATTGCCACATATCTTTCTTTCCCACCAGACTTGAATGCTTGGAGCTCGGGGCCTGTATTTCAATTCTGCGTCCACAAAAACTGACACAGGTTCAGCTTGTAATAATTGACTTAATAAAGGGATTATTAAAGGAATGAATGAAGGCAGCTGTGGAGACAAGAAAGCAATTTGTAGGCATTGGGCGCCATCATGAAGAAACGCTGATTTTCCAGGCTGCCCTCTTGAGTCTGCCCACACGGGCCTCTCCATCCCACAGGCTTGGGGATACGTAGGTACACTGCGGAGGCAGGATTGGGATGGCCTCAGTGCTCCCCATGATCGCCATCAACCCCTGCCTCATCACAACCACCCCCAAACTGTCCAGGAAAGCCAAGGGCTTGCCTTGCAAACACACCTTCAGTCAAAGGAGTTCCTTCACTCTTCTTCAAATTGGAATCCTACCTCTGAGATCCCTTTCCAGGACACTGGAACTACCTGCCCCATCCCAGGTCCGTCTAGGCAGTAGTAGTCTTCCGCTTGAGGACCCAACCACGTTTTTGTCATTTTTTAAAACTTTGTACTGCAGAGTGGCAGCCCCGGTGACAACTGTTGGCCAAAACATGGACCTTCTCAAGTCCATTCACCATCCAGCATTGAGGCTGAGACATGTTGTGTGTGCCTCAATGAAACAACCATAAATTCATTCATTGGGAAACTCCATGGGAAATATCTGCGCAATCAACACTTCAATTCAGTTGAAGAATCAATAGGCACTATCAGTTCGATTTGTGAAGACACACAGATTACTCTATTAAGAGTATTGTAGACAAACATGCAAATTATGTGATAACTCTTTGAGGCAGATTATGTTCTTGGAATGACCTGAAAATTATCAGCTATATCAATTCTTCCTCTTAACCTGAAATGTGGCTTTTTCCTTCATTGTGTGTAGGACAACCCGGGGTTCAATATGGGCTTAAATGAGATCATGCCACCAAAGAGTCTGGCCTAGCACTTTAAATGGTAGTGATATTACTGTATCTCTAGCAGTATCTCCAGTACTTAAAAAAAAAAAAAAAATCTCCAGTACTAACAAAACTCTTATCTTTCACAACAGAGCTTGTAAAGCTCAATAGGGTAAGATACAAAATGGAAACATTTAAGATCAATGAGACACACGTCTCTGGGAACAATGAAAATCACCCTAGCAGAAGGATTGAAGCCAACTGGACCAACCCAAGACCAATGGCAAAACCATGTACAAGTCTCTCTATAGGGCAGGTGGTAGAGGTAGAAATAAGAATATACTAGTCAAGAGTGAGTGAACTACACCCTGCAAGCCAGATCTGGCCCTCCTCTTGGTTTTGTAAATAAAGTTTTATTGGAACACAGTCAAGCCCATTCACTTACCCATTGTTGATGGCTGCTCTCGGGTCACAAGGGTAGAGTTTGAATACTTGGAACAGAGATCATGTGGCCCACAAAGCAGAAAACATTTACTATCTGGCCCTCTACAGAAGAAAATCATAGACCTTGGTACTGAGTGAATAAACTAAGAACTAGCATTTATAGAGGGCTTCCTATGTGCAGGAACTGCACTGAACACTTCGCATGCTCCACTAGGTGGTAACAACTCCTTTTGCAGGAGTTAGTGTTGTCCCCATCTTCCACGTGAGAAAGTTGAGGTTCAGGTTTGGCAGAAAGACATGGCCAGCTCAGGTCTTGGTGGAGCGTGGGCAGAAGAACCCAGGGGGGCTGCACCCAGGCTGAGAGGCCCCACACCCTGCGTGACACCTCAGCACAGTTTAGTGCGAGCGATGAGCCCAAGCACCACTGCCTCTCAGAGGAGCCCCCTCATCTCATCCCCATCAGGAGTGGGGGAAAACTCTTTTGCTATTTCCAGCTAACCTCCAGCAAACTGCTTTTCAGAATTAGATTCAATTCCCAGGCATTGCATTCAAATAATTTCACGGAGAAATACACTTTCAGAGTTTCCACGAGACCAAAGCAAGGCAGCAAGTATCATTCCCGATGCCCTGAAAAATCTATGCCTATAGTTTAAGAATATTTCAAGCTCCCACTGATATACGCAACAGAAGCTCTAGAAAGGTAAAGATGGTGAGTCATGAATTGGGTTCCAGATAAGTCTTTCTTTTTGAACGATAGGGGTATTTCTAAGAAGCGTAGTCTTCGCACCGTTGCTGATGCTCTCAAAAGCTCAGTGATCTTATTAGCTAAGAAGACAACAGGGAGCAGATGTGCTGAGGACAGTCTTCTAGTTCCATGGTTCTCTGATCCCTCAAATCTATGTGCAGCTCATACGGTATTTCTGCCTAAAAAAAATATGTTGAGTTCAAATAAGGCATCCCCTACGTTTGTCTGCTAAAAGGAAACGCGTAACATTTTATTTTTAATTAAGCACTTGATTTTTCTTCTGTTTTGCAAACTCATTGTTTGAAAAAGAGTTGCTGGGACGGAGCTGTGGCCGCAGAACAAACAGCAACCATCTCAAACCACTTGAGAAAAGGAAGCGTTGGTAAGAAGTCATGCTGTTAAGCACCTGATATATTTTAGCTTGTGTGCTCTTCCCCCCTTCCCTTCTTTCTGCCTGTCCACTTCCTTTCTTTCTTCATGGTATGAAGTTAGGAGTAATAAAGTGTGCATGATACGCATAAAGAACAGAGCAGTCTATTTGCATGAGAGAAGCATTGGCCCCCTGGTAATCCAGGAACAATGAATAATGAAATGGCATGTACAGTAGGCCTGGACATGGAGCCCGTGACTTTCTTGTCAGCATTGCCACCTTCCTAATTATTCCAGGCTCAGACTGTTTTTCAAATTAGCTCTCTTTCCCTTAACATGGAGGTTGGGGTAGCTAACTGAGGGCTAAATATTAGGGGGCAGGGGGAAACAGGGAATAAATGACGCTTTCATTAATAATCTACCAAGTGTCGAATCCCTATGCACACCATCCTCATGCTGACCATGCAGAAGATGCTCAATGGTGCAGACGCATAGGTCCCCCGCCCCCATCGATGCCCATACACAAAACTGCAGCCTGAAACCCTGGGCTGTCACCTTGCCAGCAAGGATTGTGAGGCTGGCAAACAAGCAGAGCTCCAGCCCCGCTCACTGAGGTATAGCTGGGCCTCGCACTTGCTGGACCTTGACCTGCCTGCTGGCCCCAGGGGGCAGGGGAGGGGAGGGAAGGGCCCCTCCCTCCGAGAGCCTTGTCCATTCCCTCAGCTGAGTCTCTGGTTTGCTTCCTGAACCAGTGTCTAAGGTTCGGCCTGGATGGTGCTGGAAGAGGCCTCCTCTGGGTGCAGGCTGCCAGTTGGGGGGTGGTGGCTGCCTATCCAGCTCTGGGAAAGTCTGTCAATCCTGAAACGAAAAGGCCTCAACATTGGAAGCATTGCCCTCCATGAGCATGAGCTGCTGTTGAGGCCCAAGTGCATGGACATAGGCCCACGGGATAAAACCCAGGGGTAAAGGGTGAGGCTCGACAAAGCACGGGTGCGTATAGGGGATGAGTTGCTGGTGAAGAAGGGGGTTGGGACACTGTGATTAAAGCCGTCTTCTCAGTAAGTGGGTGCATTCGGGAGACAGGAGCCCTCAGCATCCACCAAGGACACCCGTGCACCTGGAGAGCGGGCCCATGTCTGTGGGCTCCGGACCCCACATGTGGCTGGGGTGAGGGGGTGTGAAGACCAAGGGGGACTCGTTATTCTCCAGGGGCGGGCAGTGCGCGGAGAGGCTGAGGGTGGCATGAGCCCCGGGCCTCACCCTCAACCTGCAGGGAGGAGCCCCGGGTGCCCGGCACCTGCTCGTCTGAGCGCCCTCGGGCTCCTCCCGCAGGGCCTCTCCCTTGGGGCCTGCATCGGGGCGCGCTTCCGACTCTGGACTCTGCGACGCCACCCAAAGTGGTCATCGCCGCCTGCCAGGGACCCGACCCAAGGCGACCCGAGGCCACCCGCGGCACTCAGCCCTGCAGAGGGGGGTCCGGGAAACCTGAGCGCTCTTGAGCTTCGGCGGCACTGGCAAAGCCACCGGCACACGACTGATTCCCCCTCGAGGGCTTTGGGGCGAGCCGGGCCCGTCCGGGCCCCCCCGGCAGGGGCTGTGTGTCCTCAGCTTCAGCTCCCGCCACCATCTGGCCCGCCGGTTCCGAGGGCCCCGAACCCGGGAAGCTGCTGAGCGGCGAATTCGCCAAATTCTCTCCAGCCGGTTCTGGATGCGGGATCTCAAGTGTTCGCCACTGATTAGGCAACATTATTTCTATTATCCTACTGGGCTTCACACGAGGAGTAGAGGCACTTGCCTTGATTTGAAACTCGCAGACACCAGGAGAATTTGCTGATTGCTAATGAGAAAGCTAAGGTTTTGTTGATACCATCTGGGACCCTCTTGCTGTGGGCTGAGATTAGGACGGGGAGCTCCACATAACACACCATATTAAGCAGTCAGTGACTTTGTTACGGGCTCGGTATAACTTTTCATGTCTGCAGTATGCCAAGAGCTTAGCCCGAAACACCTTTTTCCAGAATATGAAACATAATATCTCCGTGCTCATTGCATTATTTAAAAAGGGGCAATGTGGTTCATAACTTTACATTTATTGCATACTTTTAAGCCACTTGACCCATATAAATATTGCTATAGAGTTGCCCTCAGTTATTAAACTCTTATTGCTTATAAAAGGGGCAACAGGAAGTATATAACCTGCAGCTGAAGGTGTGGGGAGGGCGGGGAGGGCTGGGGGGGACCAGGCGGGGGCGTGTCGGGGGCTCGCAGAGAGCAAATCGGTTTCAGTGTTGCTCCCTGCTCTCAAGCCTGGGGTTTTATTTTATTTTATTTTTTTCCCTTCGTACCTTGTGGGCAGCCGCCTGTTTTACTTTAGCTCAAAGAATCATATATTGACATGGCAAGCGACATTTTGCCTTTCCACTAATTAAAACGGAACCCCACTCTTAAAAGAAATTGGTTGAAAGATTTTATATATATATATATCAGCAGCACAGCTGAGACCAGATAAAAACAGGGCCTCAACGTTTATCAGGGTTCAAAGTCAAGTCTCCTCACGGTGAAAGGGAGCAAACTGTGTCCTCATTGTGGGTCTTGTGTCCCTGTCACCGCCGCCTCCCGTGTTGTCCGGTCCTCCGGGCCCCCGCCACCCACCGCACGCACACCTGCCCCCGACCCGCGGCGAGCACCGCGCCCCTGCCAGCGGCGGCTCTGTCCCCGGGCTGCACCCTCTGGAAAGGACAGAACGACCGTAAACACTTGTAAGACCCCTCAAAGCGCTTCCACAGAGGAGGCTGCCAACAAGCCAGGTCCCCTGAACGTCCGCGCGGCCGTAGCCCGTGGAGCCAGGCCTCCCGCGGCCCGCGCGGCTCAGCATCTCCAGCACCGAGCGCAGGTGCAGATAGATACGTGGGGTCCGACGCTGTTTATTAGGGAAGCACGATTCTTTGCACGTAATAGGAATTCCTCCCGCCCGAGGCCACACGGCGCCGGGCACGGGGCAGGGGACGCCTTGCCCGGGAGGGACCACGCTGGCAGCACATTAACATGGGCCACTGTGCTTCCCGTCGCTTAGGGCCGCGGCTCTGAACCTAGAGGTTACTGCTGTCAGTGTAGGACCTTCTTCCCCTTGTCACTTCTTTCAGAGATGAAGGGAAAGATTTCCCTTAGCCTACAGCACTTAGCGTGCAAACCCTCCACCAGCACATCGCGAAGCCCCGGACATCACGGAGCCAGCCTGCGACCTTCCAGCTCAGTGACAGGACAGGAATCCCTTGAGCAGTGGACGCCTCCTCTGATATTTGGAAAAGTGTCATGTTTTCTTTACAGAGAAAACTGTCAGGGTGTTGTTGGCATAAAATACAACACTTCCTGGATTGTGATTTGCTTGTTTGCTACAAAATGTCACCTGGGCACATGACATGTTTTTGTTTTGCTCAGAGCAACGCTGTACTTAAGATATTCAAATGGAGCGGGGGACAGAGGCCGGCTCTGGGCTCCGGTCAGTCCTCCCTGCAATTACAGGCTCCCCCCCCCCCTTGCAGAGCGAGCTGCCGCCTGCAGACCAGGAGGGCTCACCCAGGGCTCCGCTCCCCCGTCTAGGCTGCATGGAAAGCGCTCTGCAAACACGGGCTTATCCAGTTGATGTCCTCTTTAGAAAACCTCTAGAACAAAGACATGCAGCCACTGACCGCGGTTAGTTGTACCCTTTTAAAAGAAATGGAGGAAATGTGAGTGATTTAACAAGGCCACCGGCAGCCAACCCGCAGGGTCGGCCGCGCCAGGCTGCGGTTCCTGCGAGGGGAAGGCTGCCCAGGTTAGCCCCTCACCTCTGCGCCTCGTCACCCACAACGTGTCAATGTCATCCGCCTATTGTACCGAGGTCAGCCTGCGCCCCCCCCCTTCCTGGATAACACTTATTTGTAAATTCCTTTTCTTTTTTCCATTCCTGGATACTACCCTTAGAAGCACACAGCAGGATTTATACTTAATAAATAATGGTGAGTGATTTAGGTGACATGAGAAAAAAGCTTGAGGAAATATAGTATCCATGTTATTTTTTTTCCTTTTTTGCTCCTTTGAAGACCTAAACCAGGAGAAATCTGTCCCTTTTTAAGTCTCCTGTCTCTACAGACAGAAGTGCAGACATTTAAATAATGCTTTTTATTTTTTCTGTTGTGAATTTAGCACATAAAAGGAACGCAATCTAAAGAAGGGATCCTGCAAGATGCAATGGACTATCTAGAAGTGGCATTGTCGATAAACACAATTCCCTTGGAGGAGTTTCTCTCCAGCCCTAAGAGGCGCTGAACTGTTTGGTGAAAAGAGCAAGTAGGATCCTATTCTTGGGATGACAAACGCAAGAAAAATCAAGCTCCGGTGACGCGCTGGCTTCCCGGTCCTTCAGCACTACGGGTTGGAGTCAAGTGAAAAATAGAAATAAAACAATAGCACAACCACAGGGAGGCTTTATCCCTCAACGATATCATCTGGGAGTGTTTCAGGCCACAGTGAAAAATACAATCTCCTCTGCGGCAGACAACGCCAGTCATTTAGCTCTTAGGATGCAGATTTAACCATGGAAGCAAAAGCCGGAAAGTAGACAACGCTGGTGGCAAAGGTGTTTTGTTTATTTTCTTTTTAAAGGTTTGTGGCATCTGCAAAATGCGTTGTGCAAACCAAGAGGATTCCTTAATTGCCACCAAGCGCACGCAGCCCTGTCAGCTGGGAATGCAACGGGAAAGCTCTGTGGCTAGGGCAGGACGGGAGGCCCTCTCCCCTTCTCCTCACCACTCGGTGCCAAAGGCTCTCTGAGAGCAAGAAAGGCAGAACCTGTTATCACGCCTTTCCCAGGGATGCGAAATTAATTTCTTGCATTTGCATGCATGCAGGTTGCAGCTCTGGACACCTGCCCTTCAAGACTCTGCCTCCGGATTGTGATAACCAGCCACCTCTGCCCAATTTTCAGTGACTCCGCGTTAGGAGATGTGGCCTTAGTGCATCAGGACTCGCCTTCAGTGGCCACTGGCCTTATTTTAGTTTTGCGTTTCTCTTACTCCGTGGCTGCCCAAGTAACACTGCTTTACCCGGCAGTCGCTTTGGCCAGATGCTGGCTGCATCCTGAAAAGGCGAAACTCCGGGAGTGGCTCAGGCAGCCGCACCAGGAGCAGCCGTGCGCACCCCGGTGCGGATAGGACAATGCGGTTTGCAACTTCTTAGTTCCACTCCAAAGAAAGCAGGCCGGGGTGATCCCTCCGGGGCGTCTGCCGGTGGCCTTCGCCGCCCGGGAAGGGGCGCCCTTTATTGTGCCTGCCTGGAAGGTACGGAGGGTTACAAAATCCACAACAGACACTTAACACAGAGCAAGGAATTTGCCACTGGACCCAGATACCGTTTCAAGGATGGATTCCAGGTTTAACCTATTTCCTAAAGTCAGAAGTGATTATCAGAGGAAAGCAACAAAAGGAAGTGTATGGAGGGAGTGCTCTCAAAATGGAAGGGCTTTCCTAGGGAAAAAAAAAAAAATCTGTCCCCTGGCATTTCTCTTGGACTTGATCTGCGGACAGCCATAGGCAGATGTGTGCAGGAAGGGTCACGTTTTGTCCTGGCGGACCTTCTCCCTGGTCGGTGGTGCTCACAGCACACAGACACACCTGGCTCAGAGTGCTGCCCAGAAGACACTCTTCCTAAGGATAAAAGCACACACTAACCAAATTAGGTGCTTTCACCTAAAAAGAGGGAGTAACCCTTCCCTATGGGCATTATAGCAAGCTGAACATTTCCAACCCAGAGCAAGGGCAGTGTTTCATAGCTATGTTTACATTATGCCTCGCCGGCTGCTAACTCACGTAATTCATTCATACTTGAAAAAAAAAAAAAAGAATTGCAGGAAAAAATTAACATCTTTTTTTTTCCCCCTTGAACATTTTAAGGCAAGCACCTACCTTCTAATGGTAGAACTTTATTTTCTTCCTCATAGTAATATATATAGTACTGAAATTCCAAAGGTTTCTGGTGCATTTCAGCTGTCACCTCAAGTCAAAACCATCGAGTTCAGCTATAAAAGAATATAATAAATTTAACCTGACCTAACTGGGGATTTTTAAGCAGCCATTTTTTTTAATTGTGTATCTGTGAGCTCCCTATGCCCACATATAATTTTTTTTTTCCTTGCCTGGTTCTTTCTTGAGTTCAAACTTGTGTACATTTGTGACATTCTCTCTGCTGAGGCGAAAGGGCTGTCAGATTTTTTTTTTTTTTAAAGAGATGCCACTTTGGAGAAAAATGCATTTCTAAGAGAAACTTGAAATGGAGTGTTGTGACCCTCGCCTTCCATCGCCTGGATGTTGGGTGGCACCGTGGTGGGGTGCTGGGGTGGGTGTTGTGGGAGACCCTCCAAGGGGGTGGGGGTGGGGGTGGGGAGAGTGGGGGCGGGGGGTGCCCTTCCTCCCAGAAGGGCCCTCGGGTCACGCTGGGGCACAGGACAGGCCTGCTCGCTGCTCTGCGCTCCCGGGGCTGCTATTTCATACACCCCGAAGTAAACTTCGGTGCTCACTCCGGTTCAAATGTAATCAATGTTTTTGTTTTGCAGCCTTTGTAGATTGAGTCTTTGTTAGGCGAGCGCGTCTTGTTTCCCCAACACCCGAGGAGATCCCCGGCATCAGAGTGCCCCCAAAAGGCAGCCCGGGAAATGAGCAGGGGCGCGCTGACCTTTAGCGAGACAGCGAAGGTTATGCACATAACATTTGCTTGTTTACTTTGCAAAATAAGCAACGAGTTGGAAACTCCGAGAGCGTCTCTGCCCTCCTCCTCCTCCTCCTCCTCCTCCTCCTCCTCCTCCTCCTCCTCCTCTGCGCGCTTGAAAAAGAACCACAGGCACCGACCAACCGGGCCGGCTCGGCCGCTCCACGCGCGCAGCCCGTTATCTGCTTTGCTCTGCATCTATCGTGATGCAACTTTAATAACGTTAGCCAAGACTGCTCGGGAAATCACAGCTGTAGCTGGAGGCGAAGGGGAAAAAAAAGAGAGAGAGAGAGAGGGAAAAAAAATCCGCTAAAACGAGGTGCCTCTGCCCCGCGTGGCACAGGAGCCCTGGCGGTGGCCCGGCCGCGCGGGGGCAGCGGCCACGGGATCGAGGGCCGCGGCGGGCTGATGGCCACTGCTCGTTTTGATGGATATGACGGGGGAAAAAAGTCCAGATTGGTTCACAGTGGACCTCAAACCATGTCAGCTAAAACCAAAGAGACAAAAAAGTGACAGCTGTGGAGAGCGCACTGCAGGCAGTCAACGGCGCCTGTGATTTATTGTTCCATCTGCCTCGCCGCTGTGAGGACAAGTTCCCCCTGATTTGGTTAAAATGAAAAGGACCTCAGAGAGCGCAACGTGGGTTTTGAAAATGTGCAGAAACTTTTTTTTTTAATTTCCTGATTTATGTCCCTTTCCCCCTCCAGAAAGTCGGGCCGCTCCAAGCTGCGCGGGAGGGAGGGTTGGCGCCCCCCCACCTGCCCCCAGGGCCCCGATCTGGGGGTCCGGCCGCCCCCCCTCCATCCTGGGCTGCAGGCTGGCTGTGGGGAGGCAGGGGGGTCTGGGGTGCACGGCGGGCTCCGGGGGGGGCGGGGGAACCGAGCCCCCCCATCCACCCCCCTGGGGGAGCCGAACCCCAAAGATGAGGCCGCGGGCTGGAGCGCCCCATCCAGGCTGCGCCCTCCCCAAACCGCCTTCCCCGGGAAGTTCAGCCTCCTGTCCTCGGCTCCAATAAAAGTTTTATGCCGGTCAGCACATTTTCAGCCAATTTCCCATGAAGAGGCCTGTTGGTTTCGGTGGTGCATGGAAAGTTGTGCTCGCTCTGCCTGAGAGCGGGGCCCCTGGAGCCCTGACCCGGTGGCCAGCACTTCCTGGCTGGAGGTTTTAGGCCTCTCACAGGTCCAACCTGGTGTCAAAAGCTGGCCTGTCTTCTGTCTCAGGATGTTGGTTTTACCTCTCAAGTGTTTCCTGAATTTGTGAAAATTCTTTTTCTAGCCGCTTGTCCGTAGTGGCTTAATGCTCAAAAAAATATTTACCTTTTTTTTTTTTCTTTTGAGAGAGAGAGAGAGAAAGAGAAAGCCAGGGGTGGGGGTTGGTTGGGGTGGGGGTGGGGGAGAGGGCTGACAAAGTGGCAGAGAGAGGGAGGAAGAGGAGGCTTGGCAGCTACTGTGGGGCAGGGGCCGCCCCCAGGGGGCCGGTTCTACTTTTGGAACATGTTCCCGTCAGGCAGGGGTCAACATCTTTTACCTCTTTTTTCCATTATTCAAAATAAGTATTGATGTGATGTTTTAGCTATTTAAAAGCCAGCTGCCTTGCTCATTTCAGATACTTTTCCTGGTATGATTATATGTGGTAATAGCTGGTCTGCGTATCGTCTTTCACAAAATCTAGCCTTTCAGAGCCTCGGTCTTCAAATGATATCAATCAAAATTTATGCAATTCAAAATCCATATGTATAGAGTCCCAGTTCACCTCATTTCATGATAATGGTAAACCACATGTTGTGTACATGTCTAAAACACTTTTCTCGTTCTTGACTGTGTTAACCCTAGGGGCACCCTGTTCTGTTCAGCCTGCCCAACTGAGCAGCATAATACATTGATTAATACTTGGCAACGACGGAAATCTTGAATAATAAAATGGTGCACGAGGTAAATGCAAACTAATAATACAAGGAGAATGTCAATAATATTTGAAGATGTGTGTTAACATCAACGAGCCAGGAAGACCTAAGAGGTGGTGGAGGCCAGTTAAGCTGGATGTGCACAATTGTCTCTTACTGACCGTCTTGAAGACGATCTTTACCCCAAATAGGTGTCGTGGCCCGGGGAAAGGAAGCTGTTTGTCCGGCCAGGTCCTTCCCTCAGTTGGGGGAGGACACCCCTGCCCCTCACCCCAGCCAGGCCAGCGCCAGAGGCGGGTCTGTTGCTTCTACCCTTGTGCCGACGCAGAGAGTGGGGCAAGAACAGGGGGCCTCACGGAGACAGCAGTCCATCCTGATCCCTTAAAGTCTAGGTGGGAAAAATTAAAGTGGGATTTTTGAAAGTTCATTTGCATTAGCTTTGAGACCTGGCCAGTGTAATCCTTGAGGTTTTGTTGTTTTGTTTTGTTTTCCAAGAAATAGCTGATAAGTAGGTGATTGAAAAAGGCATGAATTCACTGCACTTGGGCGTTACGCCGTGATAGGTGGGTTGGATTCACGCAGACTGTTTATCACCACGCAGATCTAGGTGCCCTCTAAGTGACGCAATCCTTCATATGATCTATTTTTATCAAAAGCAGAACTGGTAAGCGTTCGTCCGTGGATGCATGATACCATTTGCCTCTGACAGGATGCATTCTTTACTTCAGGTATAATATACATTACAAATAAGATTTGCTTTCATGGAAAAGCATTAAAACACTTGGCAAGGAGAGAGCCGAACGTTTTCCTTAATTTGTTTTGGCAACTCAGAAAAATAGAGGTCATTACACACACTTCTCCATTCCAGAAACATAACAAGGAACGAGTATTTTAAGAAAATCGAGATATAATTAAAAATACCACAGTGTCTTTGGAACGGAGGAGGCTTGAGCTGGTGAGTGTGACTCTCCTGCTGCCAAGGCCGGGGTGGGGGGGGCGGCGCGGGGGGGTGCAGAGTGGGTTTTACAAGGCACAGAACCTCGGAGGTGAAGACTCCGAAAGCATTTCTTTTGGAAATGTTTTAAAAACCCAGCCTAGCATCAATTATTCAGCATCAAACTCTATTGGTTTCATTTTTCTCCCTGAAAACAAGGCTTTTTGAAGCCCCTGCATGTACATTCGCATCACTGTCGTGTGATATCAAACGTTTATACGAAAATTAATACTGAAAAACTAAGCACACTTTTGTTTTGATTAACTGCAACCCGTTCCTAAAACCACAAGGTGAGAAGGCAGTGAGCGCTACAAATGTGTCTTCCTTCTCTGCCCTCCAAATGAGCCAAGCCGAAGCAGGAAAGCTGTTGACAAATTAATACTTTAAGAAAATAAACTATGGTCATGTTCAACACAGAGCAACTTTATCCTGATTAATTTGTGTTGGAGGCTCTCCAGCCCCCATTTACAAGCCCTGCAGTTTGTACAAATGTAATTTCCTAATATTTACATGGGGAAAGCCTCAGCAGTTAAGCTTTGCCTCCAGTGTGAGTTTTGTGGTTTGTAAAAAGACAATAAAAATACAGAGAGGTAATTGTAAGCACATTTGAAAAAGAAAGGAAACAAGAAAGGATTTTTTCTCTCCTCCTCCTTGTACGGCCCTATAAAAATAGGCTGTGTGTGCAGACGCTCAGAAAGGGAAGCCAGCGTTCAGCCAGCGGAGTTTTAAGTAATGTAACACCTAATACTTAATAATGTAACCCTGCAACCGAATACGGCTAACGAGCCCGGAGAACACCCACCGTCGCTCTTAACGTGGATCTTTTGCATCCTGACATAATTCATCTTTGTCCATCTACATGGTCTTGTCATTCTCTGCCTTTATTTATACTGAATGTTGGGCGCGCGTAGGACTGTCTGATTTAATAAATAGGAAAAAAGAAAAATGCAGTTGTAATGTGTTGCTTTGTTCTGAGAATATTAAAAAAAATAACCTTTAGTTTTAATGAGATTTTCCCCATCAGTTTACACAATTTTCCAGATGCAAAATGAGCTTTTGGCTGTAAAATATTTTATCACATTGTCTTACACAATAAAGATTAGATGTTTTCTCTCTCTCAACTGCACTGCAATTATTTTTTAGTGTTTGCAAATCATAATATCATTTAAAAACCATATTTTATACCTCATCTAAAATACTTTTATAGCAGTATGATGAAAAAAATAACATCTATTTAACTACTCTTTTTAAGTGGCTGTTATGTGCTTTAGTATAATTTCCCAGGAAAAGGCATAGCTAAAAAGCTCAGCTTTCCTTGAAAACATATCTCTCAAGCAACATCTTTGCAAAAATCCCCAGAATTTAATTCCCCCGACTGGAAAGCCCAGAGTGCCTGAATGTAAAAATAGTAGCCCTGTCATTTCACATTCATTAAGTGTGAAACTCAGAAATTAATAATGTAAAAATATGCTTTTTAATTAGTCTTACATTCTGCCCAATGTACTTAAATGGGATCAGCGGCTCCCTAATGATTTTTTTCTTAATAAAGTATTAGCCTGTGATGCACGGAGGTTGACAGGTATGATAAACTGGAAAGTAGTTTTGGAGGCGTATGAATGATACCAAAATAGTACTCACCCATTTAAATGTAATTAACATCAGGGAGCAATATTCCAAGAAGAGAAGCCTGCAAGATTTTTATTTCAGGTTTTTTTTTTTTTCATTTCTTATTTTATGAGTAGTTTGATGATTGCAGCAGTGATTTTATAATTTAATTACCTTTGCTGAAAGCTAAGCTTCCACTAAAAGCAGGTCAACAGGATCATAAAGCAATCTTCAAAAATATTAAAAAGAAAGTAAATCCCTTTAGACAGGCTCTTCAAGAGTGACGTGTGTGTGTATTTATTTATATGTGCGTATATGTATGTGTACATATATGTGTGTGTCTATATGTACATATTTACATAAGAGAGGTGTATATGGAGATAGGTAGGTGGAGGCGTGTGCTGTGCCTTCGTGGGTCTATCAGGGAAGTGTTTCGCTCGTGGTGATGAAGACCATTGGGAAGAAATTGTGGTTACTTGTCCTTTGAACAGAGCTGATGTCAGGAATTCTTAAGCACTTCAGTTTGGGGAAAAAGCAAAAGAAGACCCAAAAAAAAGTGTATTTGATCTACACATAAAAATTAAAAGTGACGGCTGAATAAGAGACTCCAGTCCCGTTGTCACCTGATTATCCTCTGATGTACAGCCTCCAAAAGGCAGCCACAACTTTGAATGGGTCTACTATTTTAAGTCACCGAGAATAAACGAGAAATAGATTTCTTGACACATTAGCATGCGGATTGTCAATGTTGTTTACTCAAGGTGTTCCCCTCAGATCTCCGAGTTTCTGAGTCCCAAATGATGGTCCCTTTCAATTCGGTCGACAGGAGAACACTGACATGACATGTAAAATATATGACAAAATCCAAAACATCTTGAGTCTACCCCATAACCCAAGAGGGTCGGCTTGCAGACCAGGCTTCTATTCTGGGAGGACCCAGAAGCCTACTGGACACTGGGAGCTGGTGTGCCAGGGTCTGATGGACATCCCTGGGTGGCCGCGGCCTAGACACAGCAGCTGAAGGCCAGCAGACCGGACCACAGAACCAGCACTCATGGTCCACAGTCCCTCTTGGCCATGGACTTGACAAAGCCTCGGGAGTTTCGTTCTCAATTAGCCTCAAGAACAAAAGAAGAAATAGAGCCATTATTTACCCAGCATGCAAGCAGCCTTTGTCGAGCACTGACGGTGCCCATATTTTCATTTGTTCAAGAAGCAAACTAGATTCTGAAGGTGGGGCCAGGCAGTTGGCCACTTCTACGGAATTGCACTCAATGGTCGGAAAACCTGTACCCTTTTGCTAACGAGGCATACACAGCCTCGTTACTCTGAATTTTTTGGCATCCTCCTCGGTGATCTATTCCTCTCCATACGCTGACTTCAGGGTTCATATTTATTGGAAACCCTTAAAGAGAAGATCTAGTGGCTGTGGTACGGAGATGTTTGAATCCTTGACAACTCCATGTGTTTTCTGTACTTTACACAACTTTATTATCATCGATCCTTTCTCTAATGTACTTTCAGGTGCAGCAGTGGGGGAGATTATATAAAATGCACTCATTTTCATACTTCCTTAAAATGCAGGTGAGCAGATTTCAACTAGAAGCTTCAAGAGGAAGGGACTTTTCTTGCTCACTGCAGAACTCCCAGCTCCTGGCATTGAGAACAAAGCATGTGTGTGTAGGATGGATGGTGGATGAGTGAATAAAAATGTCAGATCATAAGATTTCTCTGTGTCACCTCTGATTCAGTCAAAACCTTGGTAGATATTATTTTCTTGGTATTTTTCTGGCAAAAACTAGAGATGCATTATTCAGCTTTCCAGTCTGCTGTGCTAAGTACCTAAAAAGTCACTGCCAAAATAAAATGGCAGAGTTCTTAGATGAATAAGTTCTCGGGATCTAATGCACAGCGTAGCGATTCTGGCTAACAACACTGCATTATACGCCTCAACGTTGCTAAGGGGCTAGATCTTAAATGTTCTCACCAGAAAAAGAGAAACGATAATTATGAGACATGATAGAGGTACTAGCCTTGGTAACCATATTGCAATATATAAATGAATCAAATTTACACCTTAAACTTACATAAAGTTATATGTCAATCACCTGCCAATAGAAACAAGCTACAGCATCCAAGGGTTAGAGGCGTCGTGGAACCAGAGCTGGTCTTTATGGCCCTCAATCACTCAGACATCATCTGTTCTTAAATCAGCCAGTGGACACTGAGTCTTCACTTCTGAGGCTGTCTGCTGGGAGTTCCATCATCAAGATGTTTCTGAGGACTGGTGATAAATTTACCTAAAATCATGAATTATAGCTAATACCGTAGATTTCTCTTACTGTAAAACAGATGTGTTCTTTTCTCTGACCAGGTTAGAGAAGTTTGTCCTTGAGGGTGATTCACTGCCATTTGGTTGGAGAAACACCAAAATATTAACTAGTATTTGACCAGGGGTCGTTTTAATTACATCTATTGTTATATGAACGATTATGTCAAAATGAGTTTATTAATTTATCTCTATGTTTTTGAATCACACAGAGTAAATCATTAAAGATGATTCAGTAACCTGGAGGTTGGGGGCACCTGAGTGGCTCAGTCGGGTAAGCATCGGACTCTTGGTTTCAGCTCAGGTCTTGATCTCAGGGTCACTGAGTTCTAGCCCATGTTGGGCTCCATGCTGGGTGAAGAGTTTACTTTAAAAAAAAAATTTTTTTTAAATGACAATCTGGAAGTTAGACAATGGGAATTACATTGAGTTCATCTCATTGACTTAATTGCAAATTTCATTAAGGCAGGATTACAAATCCAAGAAGCAGTGACCATTACTTAAAAATGGCATGCTCAAAAATAACACAATATAAAATATTAATTTATCTCCAGTGAATTTCCTTACTTTCCCTCTCTCCCTCTTCCCTTCCTTCCTTGTCCCCTTCCTTTCCATCTTCTCTCTTCCCTTTTTCTTCTTTTCCGGCTTTTAGATCCAGCAGTGAGATTGATCTATCCTCCTTTTATCTGACTTCATTCTTGGAAAATGTGACTTAGACCATTCCCTTCAGAGGAATTTAATTGCTTTCTTGAATGAAGGGAACTACTCTGAGAATTTCAGCCTATGGGAAGAGAAACTAGAGCCTCTCACACTGTCTGGACAATCCTTGGGGGCCTGATAAGTATTTTCTGGAAACTTTAGCATCAGGATGGTCAACTTGACAGGGCAGATGGTCCAGGTGTCTCAGAGGGCTGTTGATTCATCCATCTCCCCCCCATGACAGGCCCAATGGCCGTGAGTCCCCTGCTCCCAGACCCAGGAGACAGTAGCTCCAGGCAGATAGGACCTACTGCCACCAGCCTGGCCTCCGGGGCTGCTCCAGTTACCAAGGCGTGAGGGTCCCAGAGTACACCCACTTCCTTTTGTAGATCCACAAAGGATTCCAGTTTGTGTAAGTGTGAAATGAAATCAGAGGCATTAGTGCAGACTTAAAGACAAATCACTGAGCGCAAACGGATGGAGCTATAACACACATCACTAAAATCAAAAGACCTGCTTCTAAGGGACACAAGAGTCCTAACCCTGGGATGGGGGAGCAAGGGACATCATACTGGGGATGTGCTTCCTTCCCAGAAGGATGGCAACAGCTCCCATAACAGGTTTTCTTAATGGCCAATCCATGCACTGGCATTTGTGCAGGAGCCAGAGGGACTACTTGTTTACCGAGTGGCTGGAAGAACATGCTGCAGGGTTAGGAACACAGAACCAAAAGAGACCTGGGGAATCCAGTGGACACGAGTAAAATACAAACCACTGCAAATGGCCCAGGTACATGAATTCCAAGGATCCAATTACCCTGAAGTTTCTCTGCAATCTCAAGAAAACTGCAGAGACACGGGATAAAGATGCACCCCAGCCACCTTGGGTCTTTCCTCCAGAGTTGCTCTTGGCTCCAGCCAGAGGGGGTTCCCTGTGACCCTAGGGCCCACCCCTGCGAAGTTTTCACCCTATGCAAAACAAGGGAGAGCTCTCCTTGGTCCCAGATTTGGAAACAAACCCGAATTTCAAGTGGAATGTCAGTAGAACGCAAGATGACATTTAATCGAGAAAAGAAAACAAACTCATTATTAGTTTTCATAACTGTCTAAACAGTGCAGTAATGAGCAGTTGGTTCATCTAGGGCATATCTAGGAAGCCTTGGTAAACAGGTTTTGTGTGTGTGAAGACGAAGTTTGCCATTCCTTAGCCATCCGTTGACACAGGCATGATGAAGTGCTTCTCCCAGAGCTGGGTCTGGCCGTGAGCGTTCCTACTCCCAGCCACCCCTCCACTGTGCCCGAAGTAGACCTGCTTTTCAAGCACGAAGAGTAGGGCTTATAAGGCCTCTCCTAAGCCCCGAGACTCAGGGCAGGCAGCCTTTCAGCTAAGGTCTGCTCCGAGCAGCCATAGGTCCTTGCAATAATGGCCCATATCGGAGAGCAAAACAGCAAACTTCGTGCCAACATTTATGCATATATTGCAGGACAGTTCACTGGTCTTCCAGCTCAAGAAATGCTCTCGGGCTGCCAGCTGATGTTAAAAAGCTGGATCACGGCTCTGCCGTAGGAACATGAAATAACCAGGTTCTGGCGTGTGAAGGGAAAGTCACCTGCTCGGGTGAGGACAGCATGAGGTGGGCTGGGAGCACGAGGACCAGGGGGCTGTCCAAGGGATGTCAATCTAAAACAAGGTCCATTTAAATACTGCCAGAGGAAGACACACTTGGTGATTCAGGCTGAATAATCCTGACTCAGTTGTTGGCCAAACTGGGGCACCGGATTCTTTGATCATCGGGCGTGAGGGACCTGAGGATTCATCACAGTTTTGGAGGAACTGCTGCGTGACAATAGCGGGTGGTGATGGAGAGCGCCAACAGGTGGGGGTGGGGAGCTCTCTGGGGTTCACCATCGGGAGCTCCCCACCCTGAGATACGCCCCAATTCTGAACTGAGAGCTCATTCCTTCTCGTGAGGGTCCCAAGCTTGCCAAAGCTGGTCTTTGCCTGGGGAAGACAAACATTGTTTCCTACCCAAATGACCTCTAAGATTAATCTAGAATAAAGGATGTCTTTGTGGGCTCAGGAATTCATTGTGATGTCATGGCTGCCAAGTGAAAGAAGTGTCAGCCACGGGATCCGGAGCCTGAGACCAAGAAGAGCTCACTTTCTGCGTGGTACCCAGTATTTCAAAGGCTTGAGTGACATCGGAGTTTCCCCTTCTTAAAGGCAGGCCTGCCGTCATAGCTGCCTGTAGTCCAGTCACCCACAGTCACGGTCGCTGATTCTCGAGGTGTGGATCTTCTTGAAATAAATCCCAAATGCTATTGGAAAGCAGGAAAAAAAAAAAAAATCCCAGAAAACAACAACAACAAAAAAAGCTGGCTTTTCATAATCCTTACCACTTCCACCAGTGAACAGCAGATGGCACTACAAAAATCACCGGCGTGAAGACTTGGAGAAAAAGAACCTTTTAACCTAAAAACCAATTCACTCAGAACCATTTCAAAATATAAACACGACCGTTCTTTGTGGTTTAAAATGTCAGCGAGTCTGTTTCGTGCTGGAACCTGTGCAGAGAAGCCCCCGTATTCTCTTTGTAGCTTCCTATTTAAACAGGGTAGTTGTTGTTGTTGTTGTTTTAATAACTCCTCCTCCTCCTACAATACGATTTACCAGAGGACAAAATAACTGTCTACAATTCACTGAACCACAACAGCCCCCCCCCCCCACAGGACAGGGACAGGACACATATAGCCCTTCTGCTGAGTCCATGCACACCCTGCACGCTCCACGTGCTTGTGCACACAAGGTCTTGCAATAATTATTTTCACCAGATTTAATAACCTGCACCACCCCAGGCTGAAGACAGTCATGTACCAAGCTGCAGGCCATGCCCCAACGTGTGTGAAAACAAGGCACAAAGATGAGGGACAGAGCGGAATGGGGCGAGGAAGCATCTTGTTGCAAAAAGGCACAAACCAAACCAGGGGGGCAACGTGTCCCACTTGACTCAGCAGGTCCGGGAAACCAGCCCTGGGATGTCCCCTCCTCCCCGGGGGGGGGAGAGACAGAGCTGGTCCTGAGCAGTGGCAGCGGCCCGGGCAGAGCTTTCCGAGGCTCACCTGGTTCCAAGACATTTTCTTAGCTGCCAGCCGAGTCCTTTTGGGGAAAGAGATGAGCAAGGAGCAGATGGACAGATGCCACTTCTGGACAAATTCAGTCCACAAGTGTGTCAACGAATCGAAGGCTGCCAGATATGACTGTGCATTGGGGTCCACTCTTAACCCCCAGAAAGAAAGAGAACGCTCCTGCCTCTGGCAAGGAGGAGCCGCACTGCCACATGAAAGCTGCGATTTTATGCTTGTGATATAGATTGGAGCAATTAACAAGTATAAGTTGTTTCAAAATAAGCTTAAATCTGCATTTTATGTGTGCAAGTTTCCAGCTGTAATGGGATTATGATGTCAGCAGAGGGAGAGAAGTCCGCAGCTGCAGCCGGCGATCGAGGTAGCAGGCAGCTGTTAAAATCGAGAACTAATGGTGATTAATTCTTATTATGTGTTTGAAGATTTCACAAAGAGTTCAAGACCCAACTCTTCCCACGGGGGATGAAGTGAAGGAGGAGAATTTCTGTGAAAAGAGACTCAGGGAAGAGTCTGTGCGCTCACCGCACTGCCCTGACCGTCACATGGCCACCCCGGTCATTTTGTTGTTCAGTGTTTCATTCGATTCGGTGTTTTAACCTGCGCAGAGGCCCTGGGTGTCTGCTGGGTCACACTTAAAGAAGGTGGCACCCAGCCATGGCGTGCTCTGTCTCCCACCATGGCGAAGGTCAGGTGTTCATCACATCCCTTATTTGGGAAGCGTTGGCTGCCATCAGCTCTGGGGACATGGGCCCTGCCCCCGAGAGGGTGGTGCCCCAGGCTGGGCTCACCGGGCAGGAGGGACTGACTCACCAGTTCCTGGCAGGTAGCAGCTACACATATGGAAACCGAGGTCTCTAACAGGACCTTAGAAAACTCTCTAAAAGAATTTTAAAGACCCTTCTCTAACCAAGAGTGATTCTGGGGGCAGGTACCAGGGTGGCAAGCCACTCATTCATTTCTGAGGTCTTGTGCAACTTGTGTTTCCATGAAGGCTGGTCTTTTTCCCCGATAGCTTTGAATTACAAAATCGGATATTATGTTCTCAAGGGGGAAAATTAAAAAAAAAAAAAACATACATGCACACAACTACAAAATGCCACAGAATAAGTTAGTTACATAAAACACAGTTAAAGATGGTGTCTAAGCTAAGGGGATCATTTTACCATAAAAAATAGTCAAAATAAGAGAAAACGCGTCTCGTCAACTTTTTATGTAGAATATCTCCGGCCAAGCAGTCTTTCGTAAAGAGATAAATTAAAGTTCAGAAGCAAGTAGCTTGAAAGTCAGAATCCTCAGTGCTCCTGCTAGGTCAGCAATTAACCTGCTAGAAAGCACCAGAAAAGTCAGCTTCTTCATTTGTAAAACCTTTTTTTATCAGGGAGAGGACTTCCAGCCTTAACATACTTTTACTGTAGACGGAGAAGAGTAACCTGGCACTGATCTAACTGGATCCTGGGCTCAGAAACCACCCCGATGCAGCTGGATGGCTCACCGGCCCCTCCGGGGGGACCATGCGCTTGGGGAACCTTCCCAGACCCCCTTTCCTGCACCCGGTGGAAGTCAGTATTTTTTTTTTCCCAAGTGTGGGTTGACCTACTAAATGGGGAGGAGGAAGAAACAACTCAGGCAGTGACTCGAATTGCAGGAGACAACGAGCAGAGGCTGGGACATACTGGGACGGAGCTTGAAATCTCGAATGTTGGAGGAGGGGACGTGCCTGCTCCCCGACGAGGTCTGGGACGTCTGTTCCTCTGCACACGCATTTTGTACAGCGCGGTGCATTCCTCTACACAGGTCAGAATGCAGCCGGGCTGAAATGCAAATGATGCAGAATAATGACTGCATCCTTTTCAGCGTAGCCTTCTGGCACGGACTCCGTCCTAGGGCTTCAGGGATGGAAACAAAGAGCCCTTGTATCCCTGCTTCCTATCTGGGGGAAGATCAAATTGCTCAGTCCTCATCCCCCTTTCTATTAAAAGAAAAAAAAAAAGAAAAGAAAAAGAGGCAGGAGAAGAATTACAGAGTTGAAACCAGGAAAGAAGTTTAAAGCCCCCTGACGACACTCATGGGCGGCAGGGACGGGAGCAGGCGTGAGGGGTGGAGGATTTAATTTCGGGGGGTGATGCAGTTGACCCCAAACCCATCAGCCTCCGCAGAACTCATGGGACCCTGGGTTTGGGGCCATTCCTGCTCAGTGTCCCTATAAAAAATGTTTGAGCTCACCTAATTTTCCTTACGGCACTACCTTGATAACTGGCTTGCTACAGCCGGCCAACAGTTGTTTGTTCTCGGTTCTTCTTCTTTTTTTTTTTTTTTTAATTTTTTTATTTATGATAGTCACAGAGAGAGAGAGAGGCAGTTTTTTTTTTGTTTTGTTTTTTTGTTTTTTGTTTTTTTAAAATTTTTTTATTTACGATAGGTTCTCTGTTCTTCTATCTGAAAAGTGAAGCTGCAGCAACGGAGCCCTGCGCATGTTTCCGCATCCTCCTCCACCCACCCCCCCAACACACCCCCACCCTGGTGGCGTCCAAGGACCCTCTAGGATCAGGGCAGCCATCCGGGGCCAGTGTCTGGGATGTCACTTGAAAGTCACAACGTGGCCAAAGTTAACCAGAGGGGAGGCCGCCACCGCAGATACGCTTAACCTTCAGCTTAACTTGCGTGGGACCTTGGCCTTGGTCGCTGGAGGCGGGGGTGACTTTGGGGAGTGGACACGTGGCGGGCGCCTGTGGCCTAAGGACACCTTCCTGCCGCGGACTGGGGGTGCAGCTGGGCCCCGAGCCCCCCAGCCCGGCGCCCGCGGCCTTCCCCGGTGCAGGGGGAGCGGGAGCATATGAGCTCTCCGTGGGGCCCGGTGGCGGGGCCCAGCAGAGACGCGGTCACAGCTGCTGTGCTCCGCAGCCTCTAACAGCCGAAGGTAGGGGGTCCTGGAGGGGTGCCAGGATCTGCCTGAGAGGTCAGAGGAGGAGGAGGCGGGGGGCGGGGGTGCGGAAGGAGGCTGTAATGGGATGGCAGGGTGCCCGGGATTCATGGGCCATGAAGACGGGGGGCGGCAGGGGCAGCGGAGGATTGTGGGGACGCGGGGACACAGAAACTGGGATGCGTCACAGACCGCGGCCCGGAAAGACGGGTCAGGTGGAATGGATCGGCGGGCGAGGATGCTCTCCCATCTGGGTCGGAACTCTCAACCAAGATGTAGCAGCGCGTCTTAAACGATAAAAATCGCAAAAATGCTGATTGGGTCCTGAGGAAAACGCACCTTTCCTCGCACAAAGGCGAACATCTCTGAAATTTTCGCCCTCGGTTGATGCAAATCTGCAGATTTAAGGCGAGACCGAGAAAGGCAGATACTTAAGGGAATTATATGTAATGTGTTTTAACAAAGACTGCTCACAATTCTGACTTGCATAGAATATAATATAGATGTCTATATTTATTTATTTCTAGACTATAGAATATATGTATTTCTAAAGCTGATTATTTCTGATTTTTTTTTCACTGTTTTGTTCCAATTTTCACCTCCCCGTTTCGATGACAATAAGCAGTACGGTGCTGTTGGGCTCGTTCCATACATGCCTAGGCTCGGCGGACAAGAGAGAGCCTGAAATCCAAGAGGCCAAGAAGCAAAGGCCGGTCACAGACGGGACCACGGTGGGCGTCCAGGGACCAGAGAGCCGGAGCACGGGGGGAAGAGGTGCAGGAGATAAGCAGGTTAGGGCACACGTGCTATCTGGGGATTGATGCTCTTTGGCAAAGTTAAGTGACATGCCCAGGAGGGATCAGGAAACCAGCAAGGGACCAAGGGACCGGTCCAGAGGCCACCAGCCTGCTCCTTCTATCCTTGCTTCTGTTCACACTTACCGCCTTCTAATAGGCCATGGGCTTCCCTGACTTATCATAGCTATTTTGTTGTGTCCGGCTGACTCCACTAGGCAGTAAGCGCCGCGAAGGCAGGACTCAGTCTGCTGTGTTCACTGATGGATCCCCACTGCCTAGCACAGCATCTGATACGTGGGGGACGCCCCATAAACCTAGCAGTGATTTGCCCAAGTACTAAAGGAAGTGAAACACGTGGCCCTCTTAGCCTTTTAAGATCCTGCGCTGCTTTTGTTCCACGAGAAAAACGGAGCCCGTAAACCCAAGAGAGGTCAGAAATGGTTCCATCCACCCAGAAACATCAAGTAGCAACTCACGAGAACTTGGGAAATTTGAGCCGGTCCGGTTTATCGCGTGTCACCAGCAAGTACCTTTTGGGACTGAGGGAATTAGCAAACAAATTCCACAAACCACTGGCAGTTATTTTTAGCGAGGTAGTGGGAAATGAGAGCCTAAAGGAGAAATGGCAAGAGTGGATGTGAGAGTGATTTTTTAACTCGAAAAGAAGATTGATCCTGATTTTTACCATCTGGGAGCTAACCCAAATCCCTAGGAAAATAAGGCTCCCTCAAGCCAAGGTAAAATTAAAGAGACACAGCAATCCATACTCATTAATGGTCCCATAAAGCATCAGGAATGGCTCACTCTTATCCTGGCTTCTTGGCGGGTTATAGGCACTCGTCTTGTAAAGGAATATAGTAAATATATTTACATTGTTTATGAACATGTCTTGATTGCAGTTAAACAATTGATGGAAGTTAATCCCATTTGGTTTGTATAAAAAATGGTTGTTCGGAGCCCGAAAACATATCTGAGCGATGACAAATTGGATTTACTGATTTGGGGAGATAGCCTGTAGGGATGGGAACAGATGAAAAATACATAGGCAGTTGGGATATTGAAGTAGGTAAATGATTTAGAGCAGCTTTGGAAGTAGTTTGTTATAAGTGAGTTGCCAGGAGAATTTCCCACCCTGCTTGTCGGGCTGTCTCGTCCCTTCGGTCTGCGGCGGGAGCGAGCACAGGCACCACCGGCCCCGTCCGGCTGCACCTCAAGATCCTTTTCGCCTCCGCTCCTGACTGTCTTCACTTGTCCTGGACCTTGGCATGGGGTGGCCCTAAGTTGCTAAGGATTGCATCTTTGGGTTCTGCCCCCGGGTGTCCCTCGGACCACCGGGCATCCCTGGGACCACCGTGCCCAGGCAGGCAGGACCACGAGAGCTCTCACAGATCTCCACGGGGACGTGTGGTGCTTCAGAGAGAGGAGAGCTCAGCATTCAGGGGTGGCTCAACTCCCCCCACTTACATGTGAGAATAAAGTCCTCAAGAGAGAGGAGTACTGTGCATGCCCTGGCTCATGACTGATGGGGACAGAACCCAAACTTGTTTCTCCGAGCGTCCACGCTCCCCTCGGCCGGCCTCTTCCCCCCAAAGAGAACAGGACCTCTCTGACCCTCTGGCTTCCCTCACTGGATATCAGAAGAGCAAGTTCTCATCCATCACTTATTTTTAGCCCGCCTTGGAAAGTTTCCAGTTGCCAAAGGCACAGAGGTAACCTGTTATTTTGTTTCCACTGTTATACAGCTTTCTGAGAAAAGAAAAAAGAAAAAAAAAACAAAACAGTCCACTTACCCAAAGGTGATCTCTGAGAGGACATTTTATCGCAGGTTTCGTCGTAGTGCGCTGCTCTGATGGATGGATGGACGATGCCGAGAGGTGCTTGACGGAGCACAGGTAGATAGATGGTGGGGAGAGGTAGACACATAGATGAGAGACGACGTATTGCCTGAAGACGCACAGGCCACACCACGCTGTTCCTTGTGGGTCACAATCCTGGTTGACCAGCGGGACCCGGAGACAGTTTGGCGCAGCGAAAAGAATCTGGAGCGGTGGTTTGGGATCTTGGAGGGCCCCTGCCTATCCGGCCTGAATGCACACCCCACCCGCTTCAACATCTCTCTCTCTACCTACGGAACAAGGTATTTCATGAGCGTGGTAGGGTTGAGCAGGGGAGAGGATTCAAACAGCCATAATAGTAATATTATTTATAGTAATAATAGAGCTAACCATCATAGTAATGAGAGCGTTTTCGCTGCGTTCTGAGCCTTCCTCATGCCCCTCTTCTCAGCGGTGTAGGCTTCCTGTGGGGCTTTTTGCAGCCTTCCCATTAAAGGAAGTGGAGCCAGTGCTCCACCCTGACCCCAGGTCCCATCAGATATGGGGGCGAGGATTTCAAAGCAGTGCTCAGTGTGCTGGGGCACCAGAGGAACCCCCAGGGGCTCATGAACTGTGACACGTCTTCACGTGGCTTGCAGTTTGGTGACGGAGATGGGCAACACCTGGGCATGGTTGGTTGCCCATGGGTGGTTGGAGCCCCATCAGGTGCTAGTCCCCCCCACACCATCCAGCCCCAGTTCGGCTCCCAAGTCTATCCGACCTTCAAAACTGAGCTCAAAACATCCTCTGCTTTCTTGTTTTCATCAGTCCCTTCCTCTGTGCCTAGCACCCCGCCCTGGCCTTTATGCCATTATCACATGTTATCCTCTCACTTCGTCTACGGGCTTTCGCTTTTAGCTTTTACTTTGCTTATGAGAAAACAGACGGGGAGGCCTGGGTGGCTCAGCGGTTGAGCATCTGCCTTTGGCTCAGGGCGTGATCCTGGGTCCTGGGATCGAGTCCCACATTGGGCTCTGGGCAGGGAGCCTGCTTCTCCCTCTGTCTGTGTCTCTGCCTCTCTCTGTGTGTCTCTCGTGAATAAATAAATATATATATATATATATTATTTTTTTTTAAAAAAAAGGAAGAAAACAAAGGAACAAGGGAGGTTGGCAACTGGCCCGATGCCCGATGCTAACGCGGTACCGGGCACACAGTAGACCTCTGTAAGTATTTTGAGTGGTTAAACTTGGACCCCGTGCTCCGCGGCAGTCAGGACACAGCAGCACCAGAGTGAAGGGATAGGATGGATCTGGGCAGAGGCAAGGGAAGCAGTGGGAGGACTTGGTGACTAGAACCCTCTTTGCCAAGAGGCGATAAAGGCAGGTAAGAACCCAGTGGCTTCCGGGTTGGGTGGTTGAGGCAGATGGAAACAGGATGGTTGGGAAGCAGAGTAGTTTTTCAACACCTTAGACTCTCCTCAAAATGCTTTCAAACTACGCATGCTTTCTCCGTGATTGTCTTCTCACAGCCCCTTCCTGAGCTCCATCTGCCTCGATTTATCTCTCCTTCCATTTTATTTTTTTATTTTTTTAATTTTTTTTTTAATTATCTATTTATGTAGTCATACAGAGAGAGAGAGAGAGAGAGGCAGAGACACAGGCAGAGGGAGAAGCAGGCCCCATGCACCGGGAGCCCGACATGGGACCCGATCCCGGCCTCCAGGATCGCGCCCCGGGCCAAAGGCAGGCGCCAAACCGCTGCGCCACCCAGGGATCCCTCTCCTTCCATTTTAAAAAAACCTCTCATCTTACTGATCATAAGGCATCTTTCAGTGACACAGGAAACTTCTGGAATCCTGAGACTTGCACTTCGGCGACACCTGCACATTCCAGATTTTGTAGATTTTGCGTGATAAATGCATGTTCTGGGAACTCCCATTCCCCACCGATGCCCTCTGTGGTTTCGTCGATCCCTGGAAAGGCATGTTTCCCTGGGCTGGGCTTCACCGCAGCTAGGAAGGAGGGGACACCTCAGTCACACTGTGAACCCCCGAGAGGACCCTGTGCTGGAAGGCCCCAGAGAATGAGGACAACCGAGCTCCCAAGAACAGGGGCCGACTGCGTCAGAACCCAGACGATCAATCTCCTCATACTCAGTGCCCAGAATCTAAGGGCGTCAGGGATGCGCAGAGGTGGTTATTTTATTTCACATACTGATACCCCTCTTGCTTCTGGTTTGTCCGCCCCCAGGAAGTGACCCTTGCTGAGACAGACCCCCACTTGTCCCCAAAGGAAGACAAGGCTCATAGAGTAACAGGCAGTGAGGGGAGTGTCTTTACGAGGGTACAGAAAATGCGCCAGGCTTAACAGTCAGCAGGCACAAAACAGCTAATGGCCCAGGCTACGCTCACATCCAGGCAAGGGGCCCCCAGGCAGTCACCCCCAGGCTGCTCCAAGCCAGGCTTTTTTTTATAAACTGGTGTCTGCTAAATAACAAAGCCAAACATAAAACTCAAACAGGAGACCAAAATTGCAAGGAGCTGTATTTTTGACTTCAGATAAAAAAGAGAAAATGCTTGGCTGTGCTGTAGGTCTCTTGACAAACCCCACTCCGGGCTGCATCACGCTGGCGTCGGGACTTGTGACCTGCATTTGCGGGTGACCTGCAGGAGGGTCTCCAGACCCAGTGAGACAGACAAGGCCTATCTGAGAACTTGGATCGGTGGGGGTGGGGGAGGTGGTGGGGGAGACAACTCGCCGCGTCTGTCTGGGAGACAGCCTCTGCATGAAAAACAAACAAATACAAGCTATATTCTGCTGGGGAAGACCCTTTAAAATAAGTATTTAAAAATTATTTTAAAATGGAAGGGTCATTTCTATTCTGCAGAAATGAAAAAGGAAACTGAGTTGGAAAATGAGCCAGAGTGCTCTTCCTCTGGACAATTAGGGGTTCTCTCCAGAAACAAGTCATTCTTCTCAAACAGTGGCAAAGAGGAGGAAGCAGGGAAGCAGCTCGTGTACTCCCAGGAGGTGTCCTCAGATGGCAGAGAGGTCAGGGCAGACCGGGCAGGGTGGTGGTCATCAGCCTCACCCTCACTTCCTCCTCTCATTACTTCATCCATTCCTCTGTGCGTTCACCGACGCGCTCATTCATATTTCCCTTTCTCAAACTCTCCTCTTGGAACACCCCCAGTTGTGCTCTCCCCCCATCCCCACAGACCCCTGCATGCAGCCCCTCAAGAAGCAGGTGCCCACCCTGGTGGGTCTCTGCCCCTCACTCAGCATCTGCCACTTGGAGATGCTCGTGGAAGAGTAAGAGGAAGAACACGTTGCGAGCCTTGGGCGATGGATCCATTTTTGTGACGATGGCACAGGCATTACTGCGAATATCATGGCATGAGGTGCTGTTAGGAAGAGCTACACAAGGGTACCGATGAAGCACAGTGGGTTCTTGGAGGACTGGGTGAGCATGACTGTCCCGGGTCATGGGAAAGCCTCCTTGGGGAAGGTCTCCATCCATTACTTCTTCATCAAAGGCTCATTTGTGGAGCGCCAGGAGCCTGCTAGGTGCTGGTGCCTAGGATGAAACCCATGCTGTGGGGCTCACGTTTTCAGGGCTGGCTGACCAGTAAATAGAAGGTCGCACCGCAGGGTTTTAGGGGCTGTGAGCAGAGTGTGGGGCGTGTGGAGGATCACCTCGGCCAGAACGACAGCCTGGACGGCCAGGAAAGCCTTCAGGATGAAGAACACATACGTGAGGAACCAAAGCTCGGGCTGTGGGAGGAGAGCTTGGGGAGCTGAAAACCCACACGTGTAAAACTGCGTGGAACGAAATCAACCCTCAGCGTCGGGGAATGGAGCAAGGACGCTAGCCTCCGGATGCAAGAAATGGCAGGTAGGCCAGGGCTAGAGCGCACAAAGCTGGGAAGACACCAGGAAGCCACTGAAAATGTCTGAGCAGGTGCGTCACATAGTCAGACCTGGAAACCCCAAAGATGGAACGAAGGCAGGAAGACCAGGTTCTTGTACCAGGGCCTTTGGAAGAAGAATTGCCCCCACCCCCGCCCCGGCTGATATAACGATCAAGATGCCCGGGAGGGAAGCCACCCCATGAGATGCATCAGCAACAGAAATCAGGCCCGATGCTCCAGACCTCGGCCTGGGCTCTCCCTAAGCTCGGCCACTCCTGGCTCACTTTGGGGAAAATACCCTCCTCCAAGACTCCGATTCTTCACCTTCAAACTGACAGGAACAGGTTGTTCTGGAAGGTCCGTCTCATCCTCCATAGGCTGTGATGGGGGCTATTTCTCTGCAAGAAGCAGATCAAGCTGCACTCACAAGAGAAGGTGGAGGCTGTGGCCACTGTGTGGGGTTCGAGGATAGTGTGAGGAGGGCCGTTCCCGCAGGGACAGGCACGATGCTGAGGGCGGCCAGGGCTGCAGGGTCTGGGGGGGCACCGCTAATCACTGCAGCCGAGCCCTGGCGAGGAGGTGGCCTGGAGCACACTGCAGCGGCTACATCAGTGCCTCCCGGAGGGTGATGGTAAGGATAGTGGGGATTTGGGGCACAGGAATTGGTTATGGATAGTGACTCCCCGGGAAGGCTGGTGTATACGGTAGAGCAGCCAGACGATGAATTCACTGGCCAATGCTGAGGGACAGCTCAGCTGACTTTAGGTGGCTGGCTCTTTGGTGATGGGGACACCGGTGCTGCCCATCTGGGTTGTCTTTCAAATGCGACTTAAATGCATCTCTGGGTGAAGGGTGTCATTTGCGCTTCCTGTGATGTGGCCCAAGTTCCCTGGAGTAGACAGGCAGTGTAGATGCTGTGGGTCCCCTGAATCCACATTGTTGAGCTGGGTGGAGGCCACGTGCCCAGGGATGACCTGGGGGCTGGAGGGGAAGAGGGGCCCGGAGGCAGGATTAGGGTGCCCTCCTGGTCGGTCCCCTGGTTGGTTGGCTGATAAACAAAATGAAATGAAAGAAGACAGAGGAGAGAGGAGAGATTTTGTGATCAGGCAGAGAAATTTGGAGAAAAGCAAGTTGCTCCCGTAATCTGGAGAGCAGAGACTCAGGCGCTAGAACACTGGTCCGTGTGCCGTTGGTCTGCGGGGTCATCCCCACGTGTATCAAAGGATGTCCTTTGTGTCCTAGAGGGAATCCAGCCCCGGAGTGCAGGTGTCCATCCTTCACTCCCATCTCCGTGGCAGGGACAAGACCCACCCTAGCCACCACTCCTGCCCGCCTCTTAGAAAGGTTTCCTTGGCCAAATGACCACGAAAGAAATAACAGAGTTTCACTCAACAGTCATATAAAGCCTCAGTGAAAGCAGGTGTGCAGAGAAGCTCCTTGAAAATCTAGACTGGAATTTGATGACATAGACTCTACTTGTTTCTTCCATTTTAGGTAGAGGCCAGGATTGGGGATTATGCCCGCGCTGATCCTAAATGCCCGTCGGATGGCCGCTCCTGCAGCTTAGCATCACAGGAGCAGCTCCTGACACTCCTACGTGCTGATCCTTCCTGAACCACGTCCGCGTCTTAAACTTTCTCAGGGCCACGCGGCCCATGTAGAGAGGTGCGCGGGCACCCACTTAACCTGGGGGCACCTCCGAGGCAGGGGCAGCGGGGCGCGCCTGCAAGGAGTAGGGGGCACTGGGAGCTCAGGGTAAGAGGCTGAGAAGGAGGCTCCGAAGACAGGCGCCGGAAGGTTTGCACAGAAGCAAGGCGACCACCGTCACCCAAGATGAATCCCCAGCTCCCCCGCCCCGTGCCCTCTGGTTTGCATCATTTTCAAATATCAAAAGCAGCCACGAGCTCACGTGGAGCCCCGGGGAGAGAGCATTCCGCCTTGTTGACACTCCCCAGATGGCTCCAGCCACCACAGTTCTCTCTCTCTTGTGACTTTTTTACCAGAACGAAATCATCTTGTCTGGGGCTGCCTCTGCCTGCGTTTTGTTATTGTTCATGGTCTCCTTGAGAGCGAAGTGTGAGGCAGCTAAAAGCATTCCTTTGGAGATGCTATCTAATCAGCCAGGGACTTGCGGGGCCCCTGGAGTGGACGGAAGGACGCACCCCTGCAAGGGCCACCCCCACCCGCACACCCCCTCCGTGCTGGAGGCTCGGCAGGTAGCAGGGAAATTTCTCGGTTTGGGCGGTTTGGCTTTTTACGGCCATCGGTCCTGAATGCGTGACAGTGTTGCATTTTTAATTATGATGATGTTAAATGAACTTAATGGGTGACTCTCTCCCGATTCACAGAGCGTTTTTATAACATTTATTAAAAAAGGCCAAAGTTTATTTTACAATCCGTAATAAACGGGGACACAAAAATGCAGCCATTGGCACAATGGCCCTCGCACGTTCGTTTGGTCCACAAACTGCATATTATTCTAGCTCGATAAGTGACGGGAAAAACAAAATTGAAGTCCTATATACAACATTTGATCACCTTGCTTAATAACAACAGATGCTCTGAGCGGCGGCATTTTGAAAGGAGCTCTGTCTGCTGCTGGTTATGAAATGGCAGGACATTTGGCATCCTCTCACATCACACCATTTGAAAACCGTAGAGTCACATAAATGGCCAATGAGAGGTAGGAAAATGTAGCTCCTGTCTGCACAGTACGAGTCATTTCATTCCAGTGATGCAAAACAGCAAAGCTGCCTTTCAAAAGAAAAGTCTGTAAAACTTGCCAGACTCTACTGTGTTTAGCAGTAGGGGAAACACACGCACAGCCAGCACCCCCAAACGTCGGTGAAAAACAGACTTAATAAAGTGGTTTTAATAAAGAAATGCTATTTTGCCATCCAGTGTTGTATCAGGACTTGAGCATTATTAGAAGGGAGTAGATCTACGTCCCGAAGCAGAGCAAGGCTGGGACCGGCCCCGGAGGAAATGCCTTCTCCCCAGCAGACCTTTGACGGGGGAGCTGGCCAGAGCGGCAGGAGAAGCAGGGGACCCGGGAGGCACGGTGGCGTTTGCGTCAGAAGCCACCAGGCGGGCGAGTCTACTGTCCCCACAGCCCAAGGAGTCGCCCATCACCCATAGGAAGGGACAAACCTCACCCAGGGGCTGACCCCAGTGGCTTCCCTTTGTTAAGACCTGGGACGTCTCTTCAAGGTCACTGCTTAGAGATGTCTAAACCTCCTCCAATGCCCCGTGCCTTCTTGCCCGTGGGACTTATGACACATGAGCCTGAAGGACACGTCCCAGCCCCACAAACCCGGTCCTCTCCCTCACTGTCCTCTTCCAGATGACAGCCCCAGCTCCCGGTGTGACCTGCCAGCCAGCTGAGCGCCCCTCGCTCAGTCGTGTGGCGCAGAGCACACCGCCAAAGCTAAGATAGATGCTCTCCATTTCTCAAGGAAAAATGGAGAGGAGATGTGATTATTTAGGTTATCCAAGCTCAAAATTGCTTGAACTCCAGCTGCTTATATGTTGGAGACAACAGATTAGAACAAGACTCACAGGCCCTCTGAACTGCTCCGGCGCATTTCGGGCAAGCCCGGGGGCCTCCTGCGCTTGCTCTTTCCCTTCTTCTTGCGTCTGGAAGGGGGCCGTGTGGAGCCAATCAGCAGCAGAGCTTCCAGGCTTTGGGGGCCTCCAAGGCTTTGGGTTCTCCTGGGGAGCTCAGGATGCTTTGAGCAGAATATGAAAGAAACCAGGATCAAAATCCTGAAGGAAGGAATTTTAGCTTCGGGAAAAAGAAGTGAACGATCCTGCGAAAAGTCACAGAAAAAGGCTCCTTGGAGACTAGAGCGCTTTTGAATTGATCACACCTGTTGATGGGCCCTGGCCTAACGTGGTCTTGCGACGACGGGGTGTGGCCATCACAATTGTCAGCGAGGATCAGACTTCATAGCCCTTGGGACCAGCGCACGAGGTGGGCCCAGCGAGGCCCGGTCAGCTGGGCCAGGACCCTCCATGACACGTATAAGGCTTGGATGATGGGAAGATGCAAATCCTGCCAGGTGCCTCCCTGCTGTTCGCCCGCAGAGCCCGCGACGAAGAGAAAGTCGTACGTACTTGAGCAAGGTTCTCCTGGCTCCGTAGCTAACCCCCCCCCAACCCCGAATGGGGCCCCGGGTCCAGCTCCCCGGTGATGCCCTCCTCCAATGGACACACGTGCACGCTAAGCAGTGAGGGGCGCCACCTGCACCGCCAGGTGACTCTAGTCCTGACCCAGCACGCTGTCGTCTCCCCTGGGGGGGATAGTCCTCTCTGTCACTCAACATAAAATCACACTTGATATTTGATTCAGTGGATCCGAGGAAAGAGAGTTTGCAGCCAAAACTTGGGGCAATCGCCACATGTTTTTTTCGAGTGTCATTGAACATAAACCTTCCTGGCGAAGAGCTGATTGGTTGGGTTTTATTTCAGCCCAGAGTGATTTTTTAAATGACTAATTTATAAAATCTTCGAAAATAAGAGTTTCTAATGGAAGTGCTTACACAACCATAACTCTGGCGTTGCAAATGGCACCATTGTCGTTAAGGGTGTGTTGTTGTTTGTTTTATGCTAATCTGCCTTCAATGTGACAGACTGTCACCTGCACGGGGGGTACCGTTCAGCACTATATTAGCCCATATGGCACAAGCTAAATTGTATTGAAGCTATGGGCTAATTACAGATGAGTTAATAAAGCCAGGCAGAGTGAGTCTGGCCATCCCCCCCCCCCCCCCAGCCCTTGGAGCCCCCCCTCCACACTCCCCAAAGTGAATTAGCCCTGTTCGAGCTTTTCAACTGGTCTCCGACAACAAACCCATAGTTCCATTTTAAATACACTTTTTGTCCTTCCGTGTTCCCGGGATTTTGAAGTCAGACTTGAAGTCAACTTTGGAGGCACCCAATCCTCGGCTCGAATAGCCGGTTTTCTTAGCAAGAGTTTAGATTTATTTCGTCACACCGGGACTAGATGCGGCCGGGGCGTGGGGGGCAGACACGCGAGTGACTTCAGTTACGTGGGTTTTGATAACGAAAAATGGGATATGTTTTACGCACGAAGGCCGTGAGTAAACCCTCCAAGTACAGACGCTTTGGAGCTGGTAACTCTAGTTTAGAAGGGGCAAGGAAAACCTAATTGTGGTCACACGTCCGTCAGGTTTTTCATCAGGAGAAGCAAACATTTAATTTAGATGGAATTCATTAACTAGTTTGAAAACATTTCCTTTAAAACCGATGCTGGTTTTCTGGCAAGCTCCTCTGGAGCTCTTCACCCAAGAGCTGGCAGGCTGCGCCTTCCTGTGCGGGGACGGCCGCGTGTCATCTGCTGCCTCTCCGGGCCCCGCCTCCGCCACCGGCCAGGGGAGCAGACCGCCCGCTAGCCGGGAGGGTAGGCCCCGCAGGCCCGTCCTCGGAGACCCACATTGATGCTGCTCTGTTAATCAGCCAGCACTGGGAACACGGGGCACATTTGGCTTCTCCCTCCCAAATCAAGCCCAGGCTGCTTGTGATATGTCAGCCTGGGGAGTCAGATTTCTTGGGTGACACCCTTGGCTTCCCCCTGTGTAGTCTTTAGATGCCTCAATTAACTGGGACAGTGGCTCGCAAAACATGACAATCTGCCACTTGACTAATATTTGCAAATAACTGCACTTTCCATGCCCCGGAAAAGTTCAAACCATGAGGTGGCAAGCCTGCAAGACTTTCACGCCATCTCTCGACACCTGAAATCCATTTCTGAGCACCGGAAAATCTACCCCCCCCCTTCTGATGTTTTTAATAAAACACAACATTTATTTTCATTCTTTCTGTGTTCTCACTTAGGTCATTGGCATCTAGACTAAAAGACCATAAAGGTCAGGAAGAAGAAGAAGAAGAAAAAAAAAATGGAAAAGGCAAAAAAGTCAGTCTGGTTTGCTTACAAGGGAGGGCAGTAGGTGCCCCTGACCAGATGGTATTGAGTAGGCTGGGGATCCCCCCCACCCCAAGTCTCCACTGCCCCAGCTCCAAAGAGGGGACAGTGCCAAGCAGGACCTAGCCCAACAGTTTTATGAAGCTCAAGGACGTGGTTCCATATGATGCCATTAGCAGGGCTTCTGGGGCAGCCTAGGAACTCAATAGGGAGTAAGGAAACCACTGACACCACGTAATCAGAGTCCCGGGACAAGTGCCCCGGGATGTCCAAACAACATGAACCTTCACTCCACGGGATTCTAGACAAAGGACCAGCACTGGTGCAGAAATGGCACCATTTTCTTGAGAAGGCCGGTCCACCTCCCCTCTACCTGAGGTTCACGCAAAGGGGGAAGAGGGGTCTTATTCTCAAAAGCCTGAGTAGGAGGAGCCTTTCCTGGTCCAACGAAGCCACCTGCTGACAGGTACTCTTGCCCCTATGAGTCAGGGTCTGATATAAGGTGTCAGTCACCAAGAATGCATTAGAGGCATTTGCCCATGAGCGGCCATGGGGCTCAACGCTCAGGCTAGTTGGCTGACACCTCTGTGTCTGGGCCTGGCACCCGAAGCACACAGGACAGGCAGTCCGAAAGGGAGGACGGCCACGGAGCAGGAGGATGCCAGGCCCAGCTGTGCAGCCAAGCTGGAGCCCACAGGGCGGCCCGGACCCAGTGCCGCCTCGCCACCTCTTAGCACCCCAGCCTCGACGTTGGGCGTGGCCTGTAGGAAAAGCAGGTGGGCACCCTCATTGTGGCCCCACCAGCCCCGGGCCTAGGGGTAGAGAAGCAGAGCAGAAGACTCAGCAGGACCTCGGGAGGCCTGTGTCCACTGCAGCCAAGTGCAGCTTGTGTGCGCCACTGGGGTGCCCGGCGCCCCCACCGACTGGAGGCCGCTCACTCACTGGTGGCTTCCAACCATCCAGAGCCTCTCGGAGGCCATACCAGCCCGGAACTCTGTGGGAAAGGAACACACAGAACCATCCCAGTGCCAGCAGGACTGAGGGAGCCAGACTGTGGTTGAATTTAATGTGACCACTAAATCTCCCAATTTACACAAAAGCAAATGTTATGAGAGTCAATCAAACGGCCACGCTGAGCGTTGCCTCTGGGTCACTCGCGCCAATGGCTATTGTCATTGGCTTTCAGGCAGGTCGCTTGGGTGCAAAGGGGCATCTGAGGGACAGAGCAGAGCTCGGCTGGAGGTGCATCACCGGGTGGGGCTGGGGAAGGTCTTTGCACCCAAGGATGAACCGGATGGTCAGGCAGATCCCAAGGAAACAGAGAGGCCCTGAGATGACAACACTGAACCAGTTTCACTCAAAGAAGGCGAAGATCCCTTCCTCTCTCTTTCCTGGGAGGAGGCCTGTGCTTCATTCACTCTGGGAATTACTGAATCTCCTGCTGCATCAGCCACGCAGGAGAGGTGTTGGCCTCGAGTCCGATATGCCCTGCTTCCAAGTTTACACCAACACGGGAGCTTTTCATTCTCCCTCTGGGACAGACAGTGCTGTGCTAGCCTCCTGTCCGTGACCCGCCACTGACACCCGTGCCTTCTCATGACCCCTTCCATTGGGGTGAAGCAAAGCACCCCTGAGAGGCAGGGCTCCAGGAGCCAGGTCAGGCATCCACTGCACAGGTGGGGATTTGCAAGGGCCATGCAGTAAAGCTATTTCTCCCCCTCGACACCTGCAAGAAGGACATTCAGCACCTGCAGTCAGCAGAGCGTGCATGATTGTTTGATGGCACAACTTGGAGGGGCCCCACTGGCATCTCACGGGTGGTGGCCACGGGCATGGCCTACGTGATGGCCCCACAACCGAGTACCACCCGGCCCCAACTACCATGGTACTGAGGCTGAGGAGCTCTGGTTAAAGGGGAGAAGGAAGTCCCCCTACCTAATGCCAAGTCTTTACTTTCTCAGCCAAGCACCCATCACATCCTCCTGAAAAGGCCTTGTAGTTGCTTAAGGTGGAAGAGATGTTAGTTTTGCAAGGTGTTTAAAAAAAAATGGACTATTTTACTGGATTGGTCCACAAAACAAAAGGAAGTCAACAAAAAGAAAGGTGATAACTCTCCCTCCGTGTCCCAAACATCAAGGGAAGTCCAGTAAAACTCCTTGCCTGTCCTCCAGAATACCCATTAGGGACAGACACCTTATTGCCACCCCAGCTCTTCAGCCCACAGGGGACCAGCACGGAAACGTGGAGGCCACCTGCACCGTAGAGCTCAAGCTCCGCAAAAGTCATGCAAGACCCAGAGGCTCAGAGGGGGAAGGCAGCGGCGGGCAGTGGTGCTCGGAGGACACCCACCCTCGGTGGCTGACACGTCATGGAGGACAGGCCGGCACACGTCAAGCAGGAGGAGGCCCGGGTCGCTGTGGAGTTGGTGCAGGCACGTTGTGGCTCCCATCACAAGTGCCTGGCTGCCCCTCGCTGTCGTGGCCGGCCGCCAGTCCCCCAGGACCTCCACAGAGATGGTTCCAGTACCTCCGGCAGCATGACCCTGGGGACGGGATCCAAGATAAATCCCCAGCGCAGCTGGTGGCCCCATCGTGAGGACACCCGTCAGGGCTCTGCTGCTCCGTCCGGCTGCAACAACCAAACAAAATGATCGCTAAGGCTCACATTGTCCGTCCCACTGGGGCACTTGCTCGGCATTTCGCAGACACTCTTTGCTTTACCTCTGTGCGGTAGAAACTATGATCTTCCCTGATTTTCTCCTGAGAACACAGAGATGGAAAGGGTAGGTGACTTCTTAAAGGCCACATGGCTAGTACGTGGCAGTCTGGATTCCGCCTCAGGGAGCCTGACTTCAGAGTCCCTGCCGTTAGCTAAGACACCTGCGCAGAAGGTCTGAGTCTGGCAAGAGGCAACTGGGCACCTCGCTGTCCGAGGCCTTGTTTTGTCATTGGCAGAATGGCTCTGAGGCGCCCCATGGCACCTAGGAGTCTATGACTCTCCTTCCAAGGTGACGCCAACCCGTCCATTGTACCCAACCTGTCCCTGATTCCTCACGGAAGCGTGAGAGCATCGTGTCACATGCCTCCACCTCCCCGTCCACACCTGGAATGTGAGATCCGGGACTGTGGTACTGAGACTGGTTCTACCCAAAATGCTTGCTTGCTTGGGGCAGGAGGACCACTGGCTGAGAGGGGCACATCTTTTAAACAAGAGATTCCCTTCCATTTATCTCCGTGGGATGTCAGCCTGGCAGCAAAGGTTTTGTACCTTTCTTCATGAACCCTTGATCCTATAGGTAAGTATTTCCACCGGTTATTTTTGGTTAGTTATTCCTACTACTTCTCCCTCTCTTCAAAGACATCTGAAGACTGGACCATTTAACAGCATACTGTGTTTGCGATATATTTATTGATTCTCTGTTTTTAGACCGTTTTCTCACACAGCCTCCTGTTGTGAGTTGAGAATGGACTTCCACTAGTAAAGTGCACCCTTTTCTCAAGTTCAACCACCAAAACACTTCTGTGTTACAAGACCTATAGGATGTTCTTACCTTTATTTTATTTCCTCCTGCTCGTCGGAACAGAAGCATAAGCACTGCTCAGTTTGCTTATGCTTTTCTACAGCGCGCCGCGGTGCACAGGCTACAGTGGAAATTTAGCGCCTCCTAACATCCAGGATAGACTTGACCTATTATGACATAGTGATCCAGGACTGGAGCAATCATACTTGCTTTTCCCCAGCATGAAAGCAGTCTAGCGGCCCTGATGGCTGGCAATAGACATAGGACAAATGTGTGGTTGGGTTTGGAAAATTCTCACAAACATCTTTTAATGTCCAGAACTGAGACAGAGAATTTCCCAGAGGGCTCATCAGTGACAACAGATTGATTTATATTTGCAATTGTAAAGGTAAAAAGGAGGGTAAACCTTAATGACTGGGTTCAGCACCAGGAGCATTTGGGGGTGATGTGGAGGACTTGGGGGCGTGGGTCACAGGCAATAATGGTGCTGGGGGATGAAGGCCGTGGTTGTATTTGTCAAGCATTTGGGAGTTTACAAATATCCAGATGTTTTGAGTCATAAAGTTAGCTCAATGCCCCACAGCCACACTGAAGTTGGCCATTGTCTCCAGAAGTTGGGGGTCCTGCAGCCCCAGTCCGAGCTATAGGTGCCTGAGACAAGTGTGTCTGCATGGGATTTCTAGGTATTGCTGGCTAATTTAATTTTACCATGAATTGTTATCATATCAAAAACATTACAGCTGGTGTTTTGCAAAGAAAAAATAATATTTTAAAATATATTGGCTTTCCTGAGGTGGCATGTCGATCAAATCCCTTCAACTGTTTCACAACCAACTAATTAGATTAAGCCAATTTAATGACTCAGGCATATAAAATGCCTTACCTTACCTCTCCCTCCTTCACTAATGCATACATAGGCAGAGAATTAGGTGGGATAATTTTAAGGCCAGACCCATATAAGCTGGGAGATTCAAATTAAGGTTTAATTAACCTGCTTAGTACAAGAATCTCTGAACAGCGGGAGATTTTACACACTGTTACGTGTGATCTGTAATAACCAGGCACAACAGGCTTCTCCACAACCATTATGTGTACCGGGATATCCGCCTTGGCCTGTGTACTTGATGGAATGTCTGGAGTCTGCCAAAGCCAAAAGAAAAATATTTGGGGATATAGTCACAGATCATCCTTGGGCTCTGTGTATATACACAAAAGAGTCTGGGAGAAGAAGGTTGCACTCAGTCAAGCTACCTATGATGTTGCAAACAGCTAGTTGGATTCGTCAAACGAGTGACTGGTAAATACATGAGTTATTGATTGTCTGCTCAGACCATTTCCCACACAGCAGCCCACAGCGAGTTGAGAGTAGAGTTGAATCTGTAACCTGTACCCTTTATTCCAGTTTAACCAGTTGAACACTCATGGGGGAAGCCAGATCATTTGCTTTTATCTCTGGGTTAGAAGAACTATCTGGTTGGGCCCAGACATCGGTGTCCGTGTGGATGAGCGTGTTACCACCTTTTTGAAGCAGAAGGGCACATTGGAGAGTGACTTATACTATAAACTGCTGGACTGCTCCCTCCTTATCTCAGCCTGATTCCATCTAATACGGTATCAAAAGTTGGGATCAATTGATAGTCAAGACATTTTCCCCTTTTGTGACCAGCACCTCATTTTCCTTGTCTAAATGGTCAGCTTTCAGATGTTATGTTTCGTAAGGAAATTATGGGAAGATTGACATGCCAGCTAAGTCATGGCTTTCTGTGTGAGTATATTGACTCAGGTGAAAAGAATCCCTTATGAATGAAATTATGTGATGAATGAAAAATGGCAGCAGGGAAGACCTGTCCCATTAACTGGATTCAAGACTGCTTCCTAGAATCGTTGAAGAGCTCATAGTGAGAATCTTCACACCTGTATCTCTTCTTTCCCCATCCATGTCTTACCACTACTTCTCCTCTCTTCCCCACCACCCTCCAAATATAACATTATAGATTCTCCCTACTAGAGATATCAAATCCTCCAATGGGATTTCCATGGGGGTAGCCATGGACAGTTACCAACACTGGTTTTAGACATGTCACACATTCTTGGACCTGTCTGGAGAAGGTCACAAGAATTAGCAGGGCCTCTGGTATGCCAGCTTCATGGGAGAGGGAGCAACTCTCTTTGCCTAAGTCAGTGAATCTTCACTAATTCTTCCTTCTTAAAGAAACAACCAGACATGGAGATGGCATGTTCTTTAGGATGAATCATTCCAGGTTTACATCATGAGTATCTATATAATAAATACAGTTGGCCCATGAACAAAAGGGACTTGAACTATGTGGTTTCACTCATATACAGATTTTTTTCAATAAATACAGTATGGTATTATAAACATTTTTTTTCTTAGGATTTTCTTAATAACATTTTATTTTCTCTAGCTTGATCTATTATAAGAATACAGTATACAATACATATAACATTAAAAAATATGTGTTCATTGACTCTTTGTTATCAATAAAGTTTTTGGTCAACAACAGACTGTCAACGGTTAAGTTTTGAGGGAGTCAGAGGTTATCCTTAGATTTTCAATTGTGTGTGGGTCAGCACCCCTAAACCGCACGGTATTTAAGAGTCAACTATATATCAGTATTCAAATCCATTCACTGAGTAGAAAATTCAAACCATTGAAATTACATAGTGTGTAATGCTTTTATATGAACTATATTTTGAGAGAAACCAAATAAACCTACTTGATGAGGTAAAGTCCTTCCAGAAAAATTCAGGCTGATGAAATGCAAAGGATGATAAAAAAAGAATGCTTGCCAGTTTGTGAACCCCAAGAAAATAGCTGATTTAGGAAACAATCATTGTATATGAAACCATTGGGAGAAAAGTTGTTGAGGAACTTTGCGATGTGGGCATCACGCTGCCATCTGAACCCCTAGATCAATTTCAGTTTCATTAAAAATGAACACCCAGACAATAAGGGACCTTGTGATGTAATACAACAGGCAGTACTTGAAGGATCTTTGCTGGGGAAAAAAAAAGAAAGAACGAAAGTAAAGAACCTAAATCCAATCAAGTCTTTGGAATTAGCTTCCAGTTTATAGGAAATATGGGGCTAGTATAAGGTGTTAAATGTCACAATGAGGAAACTACAGACAAATTCATCCTGAAGGACAGCTGAGCTGGCTTCTTCAACAAATCAAAGTCACAAAATCGAACAAAAGGAGACTGTGATGTAAATTTAAAGAGACCTAAGGAGACTTAATGACCACCTGTGAGGTGTGGATCTCGTCTTACTTTGTTTTTTTTTTTTTTTTAAATTAATTTTTATTGGTGTTCAATTTACCAACATACAGAAAAACACCCAGTGCTCATCCCGTCAAGTGTCCACCTCAGTGCCCGTCACCCATTCCCCTCCAACACCCGCCCTCCTCCCCCCTTCCACCACCCCTAGTTCGTTTCCCCGAGTTAGGAGTCTTTATGTTCTGTCTCCCTTCCTGATATTTCCCAACATTTCTTCTCCCTTCCTTTATATCCCTTTCACTATTATTTATATTCCCCAAATGAATGAGAACATACACTGCTTGTCCTTCTCCGATTGACTTATTTCACTCAGCATAATACCCTCCAGTTCCATCCACGTTGAAGCAAATGGTGGGTATTTGTCATTTCTAATCGCCGAGTAATATTCCATTGTATACATAAACCACATCTTCTTTATCCATTCATCTTTCGATGGACACCGAGGCTCCTTCCACAGTTTGGCTATTGTGGCCATTGCTGATAGAAACATAGATCAATGGAACAGAATAGAGAACCCAGAAGTGGACCCTGAAATGTATGGTCATCTAATATTCGATAAAGGAGGAAAGACTATCCATTGGAAGAAAGACAGTCTCTTCAATAAATGGTGTTGGGAAAATTGGACATCCACATGCAGAAGAATGAAACTGGACCACTCTCTTTCACCATACACAAAGATAAACTCAAAATGGATGAGAGATCTAAATGTGAGACAAGATTCCATCAAAATCCTAGAGGAGAACACAGGCAACACCCTTTTTGAACTCGGCCACAGTAACTTCTTGCAAGATACATCCACAAAGGCAAAAGAAACAAAAGCAAAAATGAACTATTGGGACTTCATCAAGATAAGAAGCTTTTGCACAGCAAAGGATACAGTCAACAAAACTAAAAGACAACCTACAGAATGGGAGAGGATATTTGCAAACGACATATCAGATAAAGGGCTAGTTTCCAAAATCTATAAAGAACTTATTAAACTCAACACCAAAGAAACAAACAATCCAATCATGAAATGGGCAAAAGACATGAAGAGAAATCTTACTTTGGATTCATACAAACCAACTTTGATGAGACCAGAGACAACTAAGGACCTTTGAGTGGGGGTGGGGCACTTAATGATGACTCCGAATATATATTTCTTTTGCTTATGTCATAACGGCGTTGTGCTCATGTGAGAGAATGTCTGTATCCTTTAGAGTTTTGCAATGAGATACGTAGAAGTAAAATGAAATCACATCTGGACTGTGCTTTTAAGTACTCGAGCGTGCGCGCGCACACACACACACACACACACACAGGCAAATCAAAAGAGGCAAATTCCTAATAACTATTTAATCTTGCTGATGGGTATTAGGGGATCCATCACATAATTTTTCCATCTGTGAGTATATTTGACATTTTTATTAATAAAAAATCATGCTGTTGCAATGGTTGGATGGATGGATGGATGGATGGATGGATGGATAGATGGATGGATGGATAGACGGATGGATGGATGGATGGAAGGGGGTTGGGTTATATCCAACATTTCGTCTGCACACCCTGTCCATCAGTGATTATTGCTCATGTTTACCAAATCATAGTATCAGGTCATACACCAAAGACCCCACTACCCAGGCTCACATGGTCAGCCATAGTGGTAGTGAGAACGTCCTTCCCAGAAAGCAATGCTGGAGAGCTCAGCAAGGCACTAAGCAGCTAAGCTTCCTTTGGGCGAAGCCTCTGTCTGAGAGTGTCCTTGGAAACACCAGTGGAGGACAACACTATGTCAAGATCTGTTCAATTATAAATTTCATTCTAAAATAGCATACAGAATTGCCTTCCTGCTGTATCCCCTTGGCCTCAGTTTTGAACCCTAAGAAGTATCTGAAAGGGAGAAACTTGCCAAAATGGCGAATGCTTTGATATCTCTAGAACAAATGCTTTCCAAGTGTACAAACTATCGGCAGGCTATGAAATCAGTTTAAAGGCTCATGACCAGTATTAAAAACAACAGCAACAACAAGCGGGGACAGAATAGGTAAGAATCAAATGCATTTCACACAGGCCTTGTATTCTCAAATTTTCGTTTCAACTATGCAGACAGGAGTGCAGGATCATGATGTAAACTGTATTTCTTTCTCTTGGGACAGCTCCTAAAATATTTGATAAACACATTTCTAGAAAGAAGCATGATTTTTTTTTTTTTGTGGACATTCCTCTCATACAATTTACCCTTTTAACTTCATACGGACACATTGTGCTTATTCATCATTAAACATCATTTCCAAAATCTGTGCAAGGTTTGAATAAGTTGAGGGAAAATATATAACACAACAGTGGATTTCCTTGAAATTATGGTCACCTGTTCTGATCTGGACATCTGGAATGAATTACCATCTCTGTCAGATGTAATCGAGAGGAACAAGAAAATTTAGTGCCATACGGGCAAGAAGGCAGGGTTTAAAATATTTGGCATTTCTTCAGCAAACACTAGGCAACCCCTTGCAATGGTGCAATGACACTTACGCTTGAACAGTGGGCCTAAACACCGCACTTGAGAAGGCTGCAGGAGGGAAGTTAGCAAGCTCAGAACGGACCCAAGAACACTTCTTTTCATTAGCTCTTGGATGTGATGTCACCATATGCTTTTCTGACCTCTGGAACTTTCTGCCATACTCCCTGGTTTTCATCTGGCCAACATCGGCCATGTTCAGGACCTCCTTAGCTGACCATCCCAAGAGAGCAAGCTCACAGGGGTGGACACCTTGGTGTCTGAACAGTATCTGTCTTCCTGGCAGGAGAAGACTCTGCTGCCTTTTTCTGGAGGCCAACCTTAGATGCTACAGCATTTCAGCCAAAGAGCAAGAGAGAGCCTGGAAAAGCAGTGTCCTACTGGCCCAGAGGAGAAAGAGCCTTTCTACCCAACCTGAAGAAAGAAGGCAGTGGCCTGGGAGCAGCTGCTTGGAGACTCACCAGCCACCTCACATCTTGAAGGCTCCCACTTGAGACATTTCTCAGCCCTTGCTTTTTATACTAATTGACAGTCATGAGGAGTCTCTTGAATCTCCATGGAATCCCCTCTGACTTCAGACATTTTACCATTGGATCTCCTTTTTAAACCTTACTTTTTTGCCCATGAACCAGGTTAAATAGGGTCCCCCCAAAATGCATCCACCAGAAACCTGTGAGTGTTGGAAATAGGGTATTTACAGATGTAATCACGGTACGACGAGGTCCTACTAACACAGGGTGGGCCCTGAATCCAATATGACTGGTGTCCTTCTGAGAAGAGAGAGATTTATATCTGGAGACATATACACAGGGTCTAGGTCATCTGAAGGCCAAGTGGAGCGTGCAGTGCCAGCCAAGGGATAAAGATATGCCAGGAGTCATTAGGGGTCACCAGAAGCTAGGACAAGGCAAGGAGAAGACCTTCCCTAGAGCCTTTAGAGAGAGCATGGCCCATCTTTATTTGCAGATATTGGGTCTCCAGAATTTTTTTTAAAAGATTTTATTCATTTATTCATGAGAGACACACAGAGGGAGGGAGAGAGGCAGAGACACAGGCCGAGGGAGAAGCAGGCTCCATACAGGGAGCACGACATGGGACTTGATTCCGGGTCTCCAGGATCACGCCCTGGCCCGAAGGCGGTGCTAAACCGCTGAGCCATCCAGGCTGCCCGGGTCCCCAGAATTGTGAGAGAATAAGTCCTGTTGTTTCAAGCCAGTTAGTATCAACAGTTTGTGGTAGCTTGTTGTGGCGGCCCGAAGAAACTAAGACAATCCACAGACAAATTCTAGATTTTGGAGGACAGGGTCCCAAGGATTGCAAAGTCAGCACTCCCACACAAGAAGCAGAGCTGCCCGTTTTCTCTGAGTCAGGACAGCCAGCACGGGAAGCCCATAATGCCTTTCTGTGTGCCTTTGGGTACGTGGGCCCTGCTCTACTCAGAGTGGCCAAGCGTGGGGAGGCCGCAGTGCTTTTCTCAACCCACCTACATTTTATGTAAAGGGACACCTCCCGAGACAATGATCTCGTCGGCTGTCCGTCTTGGGCCTGGTATCGTGTTTACTGTATGTGTGTGTGCACGTGTCCATGACCACACAGGCCATGCACTGCCCTGGATTTTTGGAGAAAAGAGGCATATGAAAGAAACGAGTAAACAAGAGGGGCTCAAGGTGAAGATAACAGTTAGAGCAGACCTGGACGTAAATGTCCCAGGCTGCTGCTCCCCCACCGCGACGTGCACTTAACAGACATTGCTCGAAGACGGCAATATTCTCAGGACCAGATGGAAAAGGTCAGATGGTGCATGGTGGGCAGTGGGTACTTCCTCGGAGGCCCCTAATCCTATGAGCCCCTCTAATCCTAGGGCTGGCACCCCCGGGGAAAGACCCAGCTCACTCAAGCTAGCCCAAACTTAGCGGGTATACCTGGAAAAAGCAGGAAAGGAATTTCACGGAAATCCAGAAACACGAGACTAGCAGGGGCTTGACGGCTGCCAGGGTTTTGGGATTTCAAGTGATCTTTAACATGACACAGCAGGAGTTCCAGCTCCTGCTTTGCGTCTCCACCACTTTGCTTTTCTCCAAAAATCCAGGGCACCGATAGCCGGATGCACAGAACATGGAAAAAGAAGCCAGTGGCCACAGGACAGAAAGTGCTATCCACATGGAGAATATCAAAGTTAGGATTCCTAAGGGAACAACCCCATTATCTCAATTCATCTTATGGAACCTGAGGTCACCGGTCAGTAGAAAACCTAGATATCGTTGAGTTCAGTGTCCATCCCAAGAAAATCAGTGATGCGCTGAGCGACGGGGCTCCATGGCACGGTCGTGGCTGCCTGGGGCGAGTAAGGGCCCCAGGTAGGGTCTGTCCCCGAGGGTCGCGTGGGCAGGCAGGCCTCCCACAGGTGTATGGTTAGTGCAGGTGTGAGATGAGCGTAAGCCTGCGCCTCAGCCTGTGGCTCACACGGTAAATCATTTCCCTGGGGCTGCAGGTGCCTATGCACACACACCTGTGTGTGCAGGGATGCACAGCACACAAGTCTACACAAGTCCTTGGAACAGAACCCCAGATATACTCAAGGATACTTAAGTCAACACGGTACACACATGCACTCCTACACATACACTCCCACACACCTATTTGATGCCATAGGCCCTGGGCTCACACCCAGGCACACAGGCACTCAGACCTGCAGACATGCACGTACCAGCCCTTGCCGGAGACATAAAGGCACACACGCAGCAGCACAGACACATCTGTCCTGTATGAAGCGGCCTCTGCATGAATGCACACGCTAACAGGTCCGGGCACAGCGAGGATGCACACACACGCACGCAGGCGCACACGGGCAGGTTGAAGCTGCGGGAGGTTTCATTAGTTCGTGTGTCTTTCCCTCTCCCCACAGGTGGCTCTGCCTGGAAGACATGGGGCTGCGGAGGCGGCTTCTGGGCCTCGTGGGCGCGGGAAGCCCGAGTTCACTATTGATTTCTGCCTCTCGCTCAGCATCAGGACGGGCTCATCAGAGGGCGAGCCGCGCGGCCTGTCGGCGGTCCTGACCACAGGGAGCCCGGAGCCCACGGCCTGGGGAGACAGCGGGGGCTGCTCAAGACAGGAGGTCGCGAAGAGGAACAGAAGTCCCTCCAGCCAGAACCCTGCCCGGCCTGGACGTGGGGCCGCCGGGGAGAGGGGCGCAGCCGGGGACACGAGGCCTCCGGATGTGCACCCGGCCTGGGACGCAGCCTCCTGCGGCCTGGGTTGAATCCGGATCCACACCCCCATGCAGAACGGTTGTCCCGCACTTCCCTCCCCACCTTCAAAAAGCGGGGAGCTCTAGGGTTGCGGGAAAATTAGTGGGAGTCACGCGCGCCCGGCACCCAGCAGCGAGGGGAGCAGCGGCAGGCGGTGGGGGGTCCCCAAGAGCGGGCCCCGCACTCTGAACCACCACCGGCCCCTGGGCACCCCGCTTCAAATCTGAGTGGCTTGCACTTCCAAATGGAATTTTTTAAAAGTGAAAATCAATGCGCCCTAACAGAAAGCACAAATGTTCAATTACGAAATAAATGGGGCATTAAAGAACACATTACGTAACACGATTGGTTAATTGTGCAGGCGTTAAATATCTAGAAACGCCAGCGGACCTTCGGCTATGCAGTGAGGCATGGCTGCCTCAGACGGGAGCAAACTCGCAAGGCGACTCAGAGAATCTAGAGAAACAAACGGCGGCCACTTATCAGTCCTGTTGTGGGAAGGGGAATGGATCCCCACGCTCCCATATGGAGGAGTCCTCCGGGGACCCCCCTCCGATTACTGCTTACCTAGTACCCGCCTCACCAGAGAGACAGAGGCCGCCGGAATCCAGGGTCCTCAGTTGCAGGGAAGGTCTGGGGGCTTCCCCCGCAACCCCGCGGGGCTGCTGCAGGTGCGGAGGTCGGGGGCTCGGGCCGGGGAGCCCCAGTGAAGAGCTGGGTGCTGCTTCGGGCCGAGACGTGGTCTCCCTCACTCCGACCTTGGCCCACCGCTGCCACAGCAGGCCACACGCTTCTTCCTCCTTTGCTCTCAGGATCTCCGGGCATCTCACAGCACTTATTAAGCACCTGCTGTGTGGGAGGCCGGTTCACAAAACATCTGGCCGAAGCTTGCAGAAGCTTGCTGCCTCTCAGCCACTCAGGCGCCCTGGCTCCCATTTCCCAGAGCCGCAGTGGCCGTGGGCTGGCTGTGGGCTCAGGCGGCCCCCTGCATGAGGACAAGCATCTTTGCACATCTTCACGCCTCCCCCGCGCTGGAGGAGGCCCCATGCTCCCTGGCTGCACAAGGGGCGTGGTACTCCGCGTGTCCCGTGGGCCGTGGGACTGGAGCCCAGCTGCCATCATGCTGGTTGTCCCTGGGATGGTTCCCCCAGGGCTCATCCACATGAGCACAGAGTGACCTCTCCTCACGTTTCCCAGGGCCAGGTGGAAAGTGTTGGGGCCCAGTCACTCACCTAGGACCTCACCTGCTGGCTCCCCTCGCCTGGTCAGCAGGGAGAGAGCAGCTTCTGCGGGAAGCAGAGGAACAAACGGGCCAGTTGCCTGCATTTGGGAGCCAGGCTGCCCATGTTCAAACCCCAGCTCCCTGATCTTCCTGACGGGGTGACCTCTGTAAGCCTCAGCTCCCATGACTGGTGGAGGTCACTGGAAGGGAGAAGACATGGGGTTCCAAGCTCTCCATCCGGCACAGGGGATGAGAGGCCGTCAACAGGTGGTCTCTGTTGTTGCTCTTACTGCTGCTATATTCCTGTGCTCTGACCCGGAGCCCCGTGCTCCCAGGACAGTGGGGCCCCACCCTGGGGAGGCCTGGGTGCAGTGTCTTCCAGCACGTCACCCCATCATGGTGATGAGAACCTTTGGGCCCAGGCTCTCCAGGGACGAAGCAGGGACATGCATGGACGATTCAACAGACCCCTGGGAAGTCCCCCTGGAGTCTGGTGCCGTCCAGGGAAAGCTCCAGCCCCTACCTGCCCTCGGCTCCTTCACCCACCCATCCTCGCTGCCGGGCCAGTGCCTCTCGCCTCTGGCAAAGTGGGGGTGCCGAGATGCAGCTCACACGTGCCAGGTCCACACGGGCCCAGCTGGGGGTCTGAAGACTTCCTGGAAAGCAACACATGACTCGGTTTCATCAACAAGCATAGATGCTCATTTGAGAGAAATGATTCCCACTTCACACCTTACTGTAATTTTGCAATTAATTGTGATTTAAATATGTAAATGTGGCTAAGTAGGCTGAGCAGACTTCCTGAATAATGAAGCATGGACTCCTGTGCACTCACAGGGGGACATCTCCCCCCCACCCCGAGCGGGGCAGGACGAGGACAGGCCCCAACCTCAGCCCAGCCCCACGGCCACACTGACATCGGTGCAGGGCCTGCGGGTCCCTCGGGCTGGGTCCCGGGGCACAGGCTCAGGAGCTCGGCCGGGCCCTCCCCTCGGCTCCTTCTGGCAGTTCCCTCTACGGTGCATTTGAGGTGCCCTGGGGAGGGCCCTAACTGCAGAGCATCCTCTTCACAGCCACGGCCGCTGTCTGGTTAACCCCGTCACTGTCTCCACTCCTCGTCGTTTTGCCTCTGCATGTCCTGCCCCCGGATACGGATGCCAGGGGACCCACGAGGTGACTTGGCCACTGCCAGGGAAGAGGGCATCCTTCCCTCCCTGGATGGAGCCCAGGAAAGGCCAGGAGGGGAGTGGGCTTGGCGGCCTGGCCGACCCACACCGGCCCATGCAGGGCTTGCGTGCACTCCCCGCCCCCCCTCACCCCCCCGCTCCAGTGACATGAGCCAAAGGGGACTGGGACAGACAGAGAACATGTTGGGGACAGAAGTCCACGCACAGCCTAGCCGCCCGTCTCCCAGCCCAGGGCAGGCTCTGCAACCTCTGCGAGTCCCCAGGGCCACTTGTGAGTGATTGAGTTTGAACCGTGGCTCTGCCTCTCCCCGGGATTACCTAAGACATCCTTCCCTCCACCTCCCCGCCTCCCTGCCTATTACACAGGGAGGATAACAATGTTGACCTCCTGGGCTCTTGTAAAGATTAAATAGGATCAAGCACATGAGAGGGAACCCGAGAGACAAAACTCAAGGGTCCAGCAGGTAGAGGGTGCTGTTCTGGGCGCCCGCCACCACTCCCTGGGGCGGGGAGGTGGGGGCACAGAGCTTGTGCCCGGCCGCAGGTGGGCAGGACTGGCCTGGCATCAGCTTCACCCACACCCTGGGGGAGGGGCCGGGCACAAGAAGCCCTTCAACTCCCTCCACGCCGCTGTCCAGCGTTGCTTTCACCAGGGCAGAGGCTCGGCTTCCAACCCAAATTTACTTTTTATTCATTCAACATATACTTACGGGGTGTCCGGAACCCACCAGATCGTATTCCCAGCAATGGGAATATGATGGTGGATAGAAGAGAAACATCCCTACCACCCGGGAGTTTGTGTTTTAGACGGTTTACTGTGGGCTGAAGCGCATCCTCCCAGTTCATATGCAAGAACCCGAATCCTGAAGGTGACGGGATTTGAGGTGGAGCCTTTAAGGTGATGAAGGTTAAAGGTAGTCATCAGGGTGGAGCCCTGGTTCCATAGGCCTGCTGTCCTCCTAAATAAGGAAACACAACCAGAGATGCTGCGTGTGTCTCTTGGCCACGCGAGGCCGCAGCCGGAAGGCGGTCATCTGCAGGCTCTCATCAGAAAGTGAGTCTTACCTGAACTTCTCTCCGGGACTTTCCAGCTCCCAGAACTGTCAGAAAATTACTCTCTGTTATTCAAACCACCTATTCTGGGGTATGTTGCTAAGGCAGCCTGAGCAGACTAAGTCGGGGCAAGGCGGTGGGTGTCAGACAATAATTAAATAAACAAGCCCATAGTATGTCAGGGAGCATAAATGCTACACAAAAATTACAGCAGAGACGATAGGAAGCCCAGCCCCCTCTAGCGACTCCAAAAAGCAGCTCGCATTTGAGCATCTAGACGGAGCTGGCCAGGACCTCACCTCTTGGAGCACCAATTCTGCCCCAGATGACAATTCTATGATGATTCTCTCCTGTCGTCAGTCATTAAGGGTGAATTTATCTGAATTTTGTCTTCTAGTTAAAAGTGGACGAGTTCGTTTAGACATTGCCAGTCACTGTCAATTTATGAAGGCAGCTAGGATAAATGCAGATTAATGGGGGAGATTTACTCACCTATTTAGTGCGAGGCAGTCTTTCAGCGGCCTAGTTTCGTAAGAGAAGTAGGAAGGGTTGTGTTTGTCAATGCAGAAGGATGCATGTAGCTTCGATGCACAGGAGGCAGACGGGGAGCCGTGGTGGCCAACAGGTCACAGCAATGATAACAGAGCACAAGAGAAACTCTTCCAACCTCCTCTGATGACAGGTTGGAGGTACGGAATCAGAGATGTGGAATTGCTGGACCCAAACCCACACTGAGGCAGAGCCTGGGACTCCCTGGGCCCCGCCCACAGTGAAGCCATGAATCCTCACCGCTCCGATGCGCACATCCAGTCCTGGCTTGTTCTACTGGCCTCAGTCCTCATGCTACGGCTTCTTCTCACAGCAAAGGAGAGGGACACCACCAACCTGGATGAGCAGCTACCCAAGCTTCTAGCCCGAGGCCTCCTCGTGCACAGAGGCTGGTTCCTCTTGCATCTGAAAGAAGAGCTGGAGCCCAGGTGAGCCCAGGTGCCCCAGGTTTACGGAAAAGGCAAAATCTGCTGTCCCCAGAAGGCTGGCCCGGTAAAGAGCTCCTTGCTGAGTACAAGGCTGAGAGCCTTCTCCTTGTGCTGAGGACATCGCCGTTTCTAGCCACCAATGGAAAGAGTTTTTCTTGGGCCTGATGTGTTCTGGTCATTTTTTCAGCAGAACCTACAAAGCTTCTAATCAAAGAGGTGACCTAGGTTCTGCACGCACTGGCCTGTTGCCCCAGTGAAATCCCTTTCCCAAAATAGGAATATTCAGCTTTGGCTGTCGGACTGTTAATTCTAGTTTTTTTCATAGAGTTTACAGTCATCCTTTCCTGCTTTATAGCCTACCCTACCCGGGCTAATGTGGGAATGCTCTCGAGTGCATCCCCCCAGAGACTGCAAGCTCTGAGGAGGCTGGGACCAAGGGCGGCATGACTTCTCTTTGGGTCTGCCCCACTGCTGCTAGAAGGAACTACTTGACATACCCTGGTACTTGGCAATGCATGGATGGGTAGGTGGGAAGGTGGCCCAGTGGCAATCCTTGCCCCAAAATGATGAGATGTCATTCTGGGTGAGCAGAGCTGAGGTGCAATCACCAAGTGATTGGGCACAGAAGGATGTGGGATTAGCACCCTTAAGAAAACACAGTGCAGGGTAAAAGATGGCCTAGCAAGCCACACCCCAGGGCTGCCCTTTAAAGACCAAGTCCATATTTAGGAAGCCAGAGAAACCTGGTCTGGTTAACTTTGATGACCAATCCTGAAATTCCCAATTAAAAAAAAAAAATCTAAAACATTATAATTCCAACATATCAGTAATTTTTGTATCAGAGGCCTAACATTGCTCATATTTTTAATTACGTATTGGAAGAGGGAGCCATTCCAGTGCTCTAATACTCTAAAACCCCCGCTCATGATCCACAGAGAGCTTTTTCTGTCACCGGTTGGGTGGCAGCAGGGACCCCCCTCAGGGAAGGACCCTACAGGCCTGGGTCTCTGAGAACCGCACCCAGGGCATGCACCCTAGGAACTTGCTGGGCAAATGTCTTCACTAACATGAACTTGCTATTGCCTCGTAAGACGTGAACCTGGTTTATGCATGAGGGAGCAAGAGGCTCAGGAAGTTGGCAGATTTGTTCTAGGAAAGAGCAAGGTGGGGTTCAAGCCCTGGTTGGTATGGATTCTCATACGCAGGGCCCTGCCGCTGTGCTAAGCTGCCCCTCTCTATTCCGGGTGCCGTGTCACCCTTCTCCGTGGTTTTCTCAGCTCCAAAATCTCCTCCGTCCTCCATCCTCTTTCTGGCCATGAGGCTGATAGACAGACAACAGAAGTTTATTTTTCACCGTTCTGTGGGCTGGAAGTTGGAGATCAGAGGGCCTGAAGGGTCCGTGGAGTCTTCCCTAGAAAGGCACCAATCCCGTGCATGGGGCTCCACCCTCATGACCCAAGCACCTCCCTAAGGCCCGTCTACTAAAACCATCACCTTGGGAGCTAGGATCACAACTTCTGACTTTTGAAGGAACACGAGCATTCAGACCACGGCAGAGATGTCCCGGGACTCTCCTGCACAAATTCCACGGTGACAGCTGGCCTCTGGCCTCCGCACTTTTCCAATACCGCCCTCCGTTCCTGCTGTACCTTTATGATCCTCCGTTCTGGCCTCAGCGCCGCTCTCTGCTTAGTCAAACTCTTGGCTCCCGACTCCCCGACACTAGGCCTGTGCTTCTGCTGTTCTTCTTGTTGGAGGGGCAAAGTGGAAATTTCCATCCTTCAAGCCCAGGGCCAAGTGTTTGCCTGATTGTTCTGGGACTCTCCCCCAGTAACTAGGAGCGCTTGGCACAGGGCAGAGCCCAAGGTCTACTGACCCGTTTACCCCTTTACTGTGCTGTCAGTTGTTCAGTAAAGTTGGACTCTATTTCAACCCCCCTGCCTGCCTATTCATATTTGTTTGTCTGCCACTTGACCCAGACAACTGTGAAAGAGATGATATACGCCCAATGACACCCAATGCCATCCATTTTCGACTGGTGGTTGCGTGAACCATCTTGAACACAATGGCAGCAGATGAAAGCTTCCTGATGTGTGTCTGTTAGTCTGATGAGCTACAGAGAGGTGGAGTGTGCAGGCTCCCGAAGAGGCATCTCTGGACCTCCAACTCACCAGACTACTTCATGTCCCTGAGAGACACACCGAGACCACAGACGAGGTGGAAACTATGTAAATTCTCGTGACATCTCCCTCACAGGCGCTGTCTGGGGATAACCTGAAGACCTAGTTTGTTGGAGAGTAGTTGATTTTCACTCGTCCCAGTAGTTAATTTCCATGTTTGAGGTCCTCACGGCCTGTGGCACTTCCCATCTAATTTGGTGGCATCACTTTTCCCCATCTGTCACTTCAGGCCATACCTGGGGTGGAGTGTGATGCCTTGAGTCTGTGGAATAATGGGAGCCCTTCATCTTTTGGTTCTTTGGAATCTCCACACCTTTCCCCTTGGAACCTTCCTTTGGCTTTACCAGTTGGGTGGCTGACTTCCATTCTCCCTGATGGACCAGCTTAATGGCTTCTTCCTCATTGGGCCTCCTGTCTCCCAGATTCCCAGACCAAGTTTTTGGGGCCCTTATCACCCCCAACCTGTCCCACTTCATGCCACTTAGAATGTGGGGGGGCATTTTACTCACTGGCTTTCTCAACAGATGAGGGGCTGCATCAGGGCGGGGACCCCGTGTAACCAGGGTGCATCATGGTATCACCACACAGAAAGCACTAGTAAATATTTCCTTAGCCAACGAATAAATGTTCAAATTAAAGCCATTAATTCAGTGTGAGGATGCCAAGAGCCCCCACTTAATAATCTATCTGAAAGCTTTTCCTTCGGTATTTTCCAAGAGGGAATCATAAAGAGCCCTGAGGCTCTCGGGGAGACAACAGCCACACGCATGACAAGGCTTGTTAAGGAGACCACAACTTACAAAAACAACCAATTCTGGTGTTATCTTTTTTCGTTTTTCTCCACAGAACAAAAGTCGTGTGGAATGAGGTCCCAGGGTCTCCTCTATAAACATGTTTGGATGTTTCTCACTTAGGTCAACATTGACAGTCATTGAAAGTGGCACATTTAAACACAAAAAGCACGAGGCATTAACAGATCCAGCCACCAAGGGCCCTGCACCCTTTACAGGAAAACTCCTTAAATAAACACAACAGGCCTAAATTGTGTAAATGTCAGGGCTTTCGAAGTCACTCACTCCCATGCCCTTGATGGGCCTTTCTCCAAGATTCTGTCTCCGTGTCCACAGAGGACACGGGCCAGGCGGGCAGGAAGCGGGCATCCTGGCTCTTGCAATGCCTCAATCCCAACAAAGCCAACTGGGCACACAACCCCAAATTGCACTTATGTGAATTATACCTGCTAAAAGGGATGCTCACACAACTGTTGGTCTTGTATTCAGTGGTGATGGTGGGGTCACATTAGATGTGTCCCCTACACATCTTGGATGTTTTTCCCTAGAAAGCTACTTTGTCACACTGCAGCCCCCTCTGGGTGAGTGTGCATAACTCCCTGCAGCCCCCACTGGCCTTTCTGTCATTCCAAAGCTCTTCGGTATGCACTGCCTCATTGTGACCCCTGTGGGGGAGCCTGAAAGCGGAAGGGTCCCACGTATTGATGGAGACACTGAGACATAGACTGACCAGGGCTCCTAGGCCAGAGGCTCCCCTGCAGATAGCTTGCACCACTCCAGCTGCACCTGCACGGGTGTGGGTCCCCTCTTTCAATGAAGACCCCACTTCACTGCTCTACTTGGGCCACTCTTGAGACCCTCATGCCTTTGAATTAAGATCTCGGTAGAGCATCATTTCTCAAAGACCAAGCTTCTGGCTGAGAGATGCCAGCATATGGAGCCATCAGGGTCTGGGCTTGAATGTGCACCTCGCCAGCCCTGGGCACCCCTCTGGGCCCCTGCCTGGCTGGGTATAGAACTATTCCCTCCAGGCGCAGCTATGGGAAGATGGATACACTGAGTGAGGTTTGACACAGTGACATGTCTTTCAAGACAAAGACCTTTGATTTTGGAACCATCATCCTGAAGCTAAGGGTGACTTCACTCTGGACACTTTCTCTGCTGAAGAAGAGAAAAGGTATTTTTATAGACTCAGGATTAGTCTCCTGAGTAGCAACAATATCAAGTGAGAACAATAGCCATGGGGTTTCTGTGCTCTTAAGATCATGCTTATGTGTTGTGTTGAGTTGAGGGCAATGGGTTCACCCTCTCCAAAGTTTTTGAAAACCAGAACAGGAGTCTCTCCTCCCTGCCATCCTCTGCTCTTTGGCATCTCCCTGCTTCCCCTCTCTCTGTCTCTTGCCAGAACCTGGCCTTAATTTTCCAGGTCCCAGCCAGGAAATCTGGAGAGGGTACAGCCAGGATTCAGGGCCACCGTGAGGGTGGGCATCACTCCACCTTCCTAGGCCACTGGAGGTGGTGAAGATCACTCCATGAGTCACCAAGATGAATTGAGAAGCTCCAGGAGACAGAGCATCATCAGTCTACCCTAGGTAGACTAGTGTCTCCCCAGATTCCTGTACACCTGGAGCCTGTGTACATGACTTTATTTGGACCCTTTTATTTATAGGGTCTTTACAGATAGAATCAAGTTAAGGTGAAGTCATACTGGATTGGTGTGGGTCCTCAATCTGGTGACAAGTGTCCTTATAAGACTAAAGAAAACTGGACACAGAGACATCTAGAGAGGAGGATGCAATTGCGGGCAGAGACAGACATTACAGGGATGTATGTATAAGTGAGGAGTGGGCCCCCCGGAACCACCAAAAGCTGGAAAAGGCCAGGAAGGTCCCTCCCCTAGAGCCATCAGAGGCAGTGCACCCCTATTGACACCTTAATTTCAGACATCTGACCTCAGAACTATGAGAGAATAAAATGCCTGTTATTTTTAGCCAAGCAGCTTGTGATCTTTTGTTATAGCAGCTGCAGGAAACTAATACAGGCTCCTTGGCACTTCACCCCCATTTAGGACCAAAAAAGGGATTTTGTGCAGGAATGCATGGTGGAGGATCACATATAGGGGGACTAAGGGGTACATTTGTGCACATTCAGGCCACAGGTTCACCCAGAGGATCACAAAGTTCGGGTGGCCTGATGCACATTTTTGTCCATGTCAAGTGTCAACCCCTGTCCTATCCTACACCCAGGGGATGAGCAGGGCATGGTCACAGAGATAGGCACTGTCATCTGAAGAGAGGCTCTACCCATGTGCTCGTATCGTGTTCAGGCAGCCCAGCTTGTGAGCTGCTCTCCAGATGGACCCACGGAGCTCAGATCTCTGCAGCTGGCTGCAGCTGGCATAGCCGTGGGGTTGCAGGGGAGCCACAGCCGGGGGTTCTGGGGCTGAATGTCACTCAAGGTCACTTTGCAAAGCAGCCACGGGCTGCCCCAGACCTGCTGCCTTAATTAGCATAGTAATGGTCTTCCAGAAGGAGGGAAGAGAAGGCAGAAACAAAGCAGCTGCCCTATTGTTGAGGCTGGCCTCCCTTCTGGCCAGCCCGGCCAGGCCCAGGCTAGGAAGGGCTGGTGCCATCGGCCACAAGGGGCTGGCCACTGTTCCAAGGGGGCAAGGTGCTCCAGAAAGCAGGAGAGAGACCCTAGCCTCAGGGAGCCCAGTTCTTGCAGAGAGCCCTCTGGGCAGCCACCGCCTCTGGGCTGCGAGTCATCAGGCTCGGTTGTGCAAGCTGCAGGATGTGAAGCCCCCCCAGGTGCTGGCTCAGCTGGAAGAGCTCAGAAGGGCCCACAGCCTTCTGAGGAAGCTGTTTAGACAGTGAGCACGAGGCTGCCTTGCGGGACGAAGAGGGAGCGATAGTCCAGCTAGACCCCAAGCAAGGGGCTTCAGGGGCAGGAGTCCGTCTGCCTCTGAGGGGCTCGGGCTTAGCCAGTGGAGCCTGAGGCCCCAGCGGGGCGCGGGGGGAGGGAGTGCACACACTCATCCCGCCTCCTGAGGGGGCCGGCCGTGTCCCCATCCCTAGGAAGTGCCCGAGCCGGCTCTGCAGAATCCACCCCACCTAGGGGACGTATTGGGCTGAAGTCAGAAGCAGCAAGAACGTAGGGGCTGAGACAGAGCTTGGGGCAAGACAGGTCTTCACCGAATGTGCTGCCACCACCATTCTTGGGAATGGGTGGAGCAGGTGCATCCTGGAAGGTCTCCCTGCCCTCCACCCTCTTTCCAACCTCGTTGTCACGTGAGTCATGGCCAAGTCCCCAAAGGACTGACCGCAGTACCTGGCCATGCCCACCTGTCTCTGGGCCCTGGGTTCTCTGGGAGGGCAGGGCCACACAGCCCCCAACCCTGCCCTGGGCCTCTGAGCATCATCTCGCCCAGGGACCCTCTGGCGGTGCACGGAGAGAGTCTGCAGGCCCTGGCCTCCGAGCGCCTGGCACAGTGTGCACGTCGCCAACAAGCGATGGTCATTAAAAGGCTGCTGTTATGGACAGAAGGTCTGTGTCCCCTCCAATATTCATATATTGAGATTAAGTCCCCCGTCTGATGCTCTGTGGAGGCAAGACCTTGAGGAGGTGAGCAGGTCCTGAGGGTGGATTAGTGTCCCTAAGAAGGCACACGAGAGAGTGCGTCCTCTCTTAGCTTCCCACCACGGGTGACGCAGCAAGAAGACGGCCATCGATGTCCAGGAAGGCTCCTGGCTACATACCAGCTGGACCAGTCCCCTAATCTGGGACGTTCAGCCTCCAGAACCGTGAGAATAAGTATCTGTCATGGAAGCCCCGAGCCACGTGGACTCCAGCAGCGGCCCTGCTCGGGGAGCAAGGAGAGCACAAGATCTGGCATCAGGAGAGTCAGCAACGCTGCAATGAGGGGCACCGCCAAGACAGCTCCAGTCTGAGCCCTCCTTGCTGCGAGAGCAGGACCAGCCGCTTCACTCCGCGGAGCCTCTGTGTCCCCGCCGGGACATGGGCTGTCTGTCTGCAAAAGCCAGCACTGTCCACAGAAAAATGTGCTGGAAACCTCCCCACCGTTCTCTCCTGCCCTGCCTGCCACTTGAGAGTCGCCTGCTACGGGCGAATAGGAGCCGGCGCTGGCTTCCTCCCGGCCTGCACCTGCACTTCGCTCCCAGACATGCTGCTGGGGCTGCTGAGGAGGGACTAGAATTTTGCATCCAGCAAACCCCATGTCCTTCATCTGGTCCCCAAGACCGGCATCTCTATAACCAGAGATTTGATGAAAGCAGTAGAGAGTGGTCTTCCAGCTGGCCGTTCTCCTGGCTTCTCCCTGCAGGGCTAGAGCAGGGTCAAGTCCTGCGTGTGCTCTTCCCCGGCCAGGGGCAGCTGGCGAGGCCTTCACTTCCCATTGGGACCATTGAGTCACTTGGGGTCCTGTCTGTGTCCCCCTCAATTCATATGCTGGAGCCTAACACCCAGTGTCATACTACTTGGAGGAGAGGCCTCCCTCGGAGCGAGGTGATCATGGCTGTTTGGGGTCACGAGGTGGGGCTCCCCGGTGGGAGTGGTGCCCTTGCAGGAATAGACTCCAGTGCAAAGTCTCTCTTGTTCACTCCCTTTCTCTCTCTACTATTCCCTGCCCCTGGCCCCACCTTGCATTCGTACACACACACACACACACACACACACACACACGCACACACACACTGAGGGCAAAACATAGAGACATGGTGACCACCTACAGCCCAAAAGAGGCCTCAGAATAAACCTACCTCGCTGGCCTCTTGACTTTTGGACTCTCGGCCTCCAGAACTGTAAGAAATGAAGGTGTGCTGCCCCGCGCCCTTCGCCCCCTCCCAGTCTGCAGCACCGTGTTAAGGCACCAGGTAAACCTGGACGGAGCCCTCTCTTGGCTGCTGGCCCCCCAAGTGACTCAACCCACTGTACCCCCTTCCCTGTCTGTTAGATTGTCAACCCGGTTCTGAAAGCAGATGGGACCCGGTCTGATCCGGAGCTCTCTGGCCTGGGCAGCTCCTGTGGGTCAGGCCTCGGACGGTGCACAGAGCATCCCCCCGACGCCTCCCGTGTTTGCAGGAGGCGCCCGCCTGTGGGGCCCCCAGCACGCCTGCCTCCCGCCTGCTGGGTCCCCGGCGCCGCCAGCCCTGCCCCCTGGCCCTCCGGCAGCAGCCCCGCGGAGGTGAGGCGCGGGCTCCTCGGGGGGCCAGAGCGCATTAGCGGGCGGCGGGCGTGCTGTGCCCCTGGCACGGGCTCCTGCACCAGCTGCAGCTGCAGCGACTGTCATCCGACATCCTGACGTGGACGAGCCCCGGGAGCCGGGGCCCCGGGCAGCTCGCTGCTCGCCCCCCGCCACGCCCGGACCCCCGGGCCCAGCCTGCAGCCAAACAGGTGTACGGCAGCCTGTTGCGGCCCGGGGAGAGGCCCGCGGGCCCGGGAGAGGCCTCCGAGGCGAGAGCGGAGGGAAAGAACAAAGGAGGTTAGGCCTTGGCTTGACAGGCTCATTGATAACAGTTTAGGGGGAACAGGCCTGCCTGGTGACAACAAATTGCTCCTAATGGCTTCTGCCGCCAACAGGCCCCAGTCAGGGAGAAGAAGCTGTCAGCCTGGTCCAGGGGAGGCAGCGTCCCCCTGAGCGGAGGCACCACCTGCCCCCTCCCTCGGGGCCTTCATGTGGGGAGAACGGATCCCGGGGGGCCCAGCCCTGGGCGGGCAATCGTGCTTAGAAGCAGAGCTGCCAGGTGTCACGTTCCAGAGCTGGGCTTGCCTGGGTGCGGGGCTGGGGCCGTGAGCCCTGCACACGTCGGGCGGGCAGGGGCGGGTTTTTAAGAACCCCAGTGTGCCCACGCAGGAGCGTGAATGCAGGGAGGTCCACATCAAGGCAGAAAGCGACAGAGCCCAGATCTGGATCCAGGGTGTCCAGCTCCAGACCCGGTGCCTCTGTCACTGGGCAGCCCTGGCCCGTGTGCTGGGAGGGTCCGGGGCCTGTTTCGCCGGCCCAGCGCGGAGACTGAGCCGTGGGCCACGGGCAAGGTGTCTCCACGAGATGCCACCCGAAGCCCCTTTCAAGGAAAACGGTGAAGCAAAGCCAAACACGCCTGACAGCCGCCGAGGCCACTCTCCGAAGGCCACTCTGATCCTCTGGCCAGTGGGAAGAGCGCAGCCAGGCGCTCCTTGCGGGTGTGCTCCCAGCCACGCCTGCCTGGACGGCTGTCCTCGTGCCAGAAAAGAAAATCCAGGACGTAATAGATGCCCAAACCTCTCAGTTGGAAGTTCAGGTCAGCAGTTGTGATCGTCTGATGAACACGCGGCGGGTGGAGTTGTCCCCACTGCGTGCAGGAGGGCATTTATTTGTGGGCAGCTGCGGGGAGGCAGGGGGCCGGAGGACCAGTACCCCGCGCTCTATGCCCCCGCCCCCCATCCCAGCAGGCGCTGGATGCAGAAGGGCCCTTGTTGAGACACCATATGACTCGGAGGCCTCCTCTGTCTCCCCCACTTCACTACGTCTGGAGGGGACAGGGGGACCCGAGGTGTGACATGCCGGAGCCAGAACCATCCGCGACCTCCCCAGCTCCGGCTCAGACAAGACAGGATGGGGGCTCAGGACTCGGCAGGAGACGTGTACCTGGCCCGTCACGCGGCCCTGCCTGAAAATAAACGCGGTGCTCACACTCCGCGGTGCAATGGCCGTGGGTGGCTGTTTGTGCACCGTGTGAATGATAATAACGACGCAGCCCCTCCTTCCCTGTGGTTTGCCCATAGTGCATCCCCTCACTTGTTTGCCTGCCGTGACGTCTACCCGGGACTACCCCAGCCCGGGCCTGTGCTCACGGTGGATTAATAAATACGTCGGCCTGCTGTATCCGTCCCCTGGGGCTGCTGGAACAGATCACCGCCAGGGCGGTGGCTTGGCACACCCGGGATGGCTTCTCCCACAGTGAGGAGGCCACGGCACGCGGACGCTGGCTCCCTGGGCTGAGGTCAAGGTGCCCGTGGGCAGACCTGCTCCTTGCCTCACCCCGGCTCTGGTGGCCGCCAGCACTCCCTGGCTTGTCTGCTCCTGGTCACACGGCTCCCTCCTTCTGTTACTGTCGGGACTCCCTCCTGTAGGAACGTTGGTGCTGGCGTTTGGGGCCACCCCAGATAATCCAGGGTAATCGCCCCAACTCGAGACCCTTCACTTAATCCCTGCCATAAAGTCGTTGCCGTGCAAGGTAACGCACAGGTTCTGGGAATTAGGGCCTGATGTCCCTGGGGCCCTATTTGGTCTAGTCCACCCTGGAGTGTAGGGTCGATGGATGGTGGCACAGAGGAAACGGGGTGAGACGCCCCTCGCAGGGCTGGTGCTTTGGAAGATTATGTCGTGTGTGTGTGTGTGTGTGTGTGTGTGTGTGTGTGTGTGTGTGTGTGTTTCCCAGTCCCTATGGACCAGGGAGGTCGGGGCCGACGAGGGCAGCTCCAGTCTACGTCCAGGTAAACGTACTGACACCCGAACCAGGGATGCCTCTGGGCCTAGGGTAACAGATGTGCTGCTCCTCCTGTTTATTCTTTTTGATATTTTCCAAAGTTTCACTTGAAGAGGGCGTTAGGTTTTCCTGTGTGTTGTGGTCTGGTCGCCTGGTATCCTGGTGCCCACACCGGCCCCGGCCGGGAGCAGGTGCCCCCTGTGTATGCGGCATGAATGGACTTTTATGATCAGGGAAGAATGAACTACGGTGAACAGCGACAGGGGCCCATGTGCAGTTCCCCGTCTGGCCCCAGAGTCTCCCGGCCGCACACTGACCCTGCTGCTGGGCCCCTTCGGCAACACCTACAGATTTAGGGACTGTTGCTTCTTCCTTCGGTGCCCTTTCTACCCCGCCTCGTCTCCTTTGGGCAGGTCCTGCAGAGCTGCCTTCAACGCAGGTCCGGAGCTCAGCCCCGGCGCTCTGGGCTCCCTGGAGGCTCCCGAGATTTGCAGTCAGGATGACAACCACAGGGCAGCCACACCAGCTCGCGTCACCCGGCCCCTAAGGCTTGCGTGGCCAGGATGGGGGCTGTTTCATTCCCCTTTTGCAGCTGGGAAAAGGAGACGGGGAGAATTGGGTGGCTCGCCCAAGGTCACTAAGCTGGTAAGCGGCCAGGCCGGGATTTGAACCCAGGGCTGTGTGGCTTCCGAGCCTGGAGTTCATCAGAAAACCAAGGCAGACACATCGGTTCGTGAATCACATTTTCTTGCAGCTTTGTTTTCATTATTTTTATCTAAAACAATCCAACAAGTGAAAGAAAGAAAGAAAGAATCTGTTCCAAAGGGCGCTAGCCTTGCCGGCTGGACTCTTCTCGGCACGGCTGGGTATTGGTTTCTCCAGATGCTAAGCTGAGAACGTTCCAGCCACACCTGCGGCGCCCACCACACGGCAGGGCTGCCCATCCTCTCAGTCACCCTGTGACAGCTTCTAGATTTACTTCCCTGCTTCTTCATTTAATCTGATGCCAGTTCTTCAGTTTTAGCGACTCTCTGGGCTCCAAAGAGGTCTTGGTCAGGACAAGGCACAGGGTCTGCTTGCTGCACGGGGCAGGTGGCGGGCGCATCCTTCCCAGGCTTCCACGGCTTCCGACGGCAGCGGCCGTCAGCCCGGCCCCTCCTGGCTGGGCCCGTCCCAGACTCTGCCATTTGGCATCTGCGACGAAGCTCTCGAGCGCAGCAGTGGAGTGTCGCCCTTGCAGGCCTGTGCCAAGCAGGACAGGGCATGTGCCCAACCGCCCTGGCGCGGCCCAGACTTCTGGATGGAAGCTGAATGTTTCCCTTTGACGTTCTTTCACTCACACCCTTTAAGAGCACTTAATTCACCCCGAAAGTGAAGTGGGTTATTTACGACCCCAGCCATCGCGTGGTGGCAAGGGTGCCAACACGCAGATGATGGTTCTGGCACCGTTGTTTCCCGGTGATGTTTGCTCAACAGCATTAAGCTGAAATATCGTTTGCAGGGGATCACTGCCCATCAGGCACTTAATTACATACAAAATTAGATTTCCTTGTGGGTTCACTGAAAGCCCAGGGTGTTAGGATAATTACTAAGAGAAAAGGGAAAAATGCAAGTTTACCCCCCAGACCGTCCCCCTGAAATAGCAATGAGCAGAAGCATAAGACTGACACAACCTAAAGTCTGTCTTTTCTGCAGTCAAGACGTCTAGTGGTCAGTCCCTCCCTTGGGCCGTCCCGGGAAGGGGGGAGCCTTTGTGCCACGAGGAGCTTTGCCCCCCTGGAAGCCCAGTGTGGGCCCTCCCTCCTGGGAGTTTCTAAAGGAGGACACTGTGGCTCTCTAATTCTTTTTAATGGGTAAAAAGAGGTTAAGCAGAGACCATATTTCTGGAATTCGGAAGCAAAAAAGACCTGGATCCGAGTCCTTGTGCTGGCTAAGTGACCTTGGGCAAGTCTCTCTGAGTCCTGGGTGCCTCTGCGGGGAGATGGGTAACGTGCTCGTCACTAGGATTGCTGCAGAGTGTCCCCGAGCCCATCTCTCAGGGCGAGACCCAGCACCCGGCACACGGCAGGTGCACAAGCAACAGGAACAGTGATGAAGAATGGTTTTGCAGGGCTTTCTGGGAGTGAAGGATCCTGTGCCTTCCTTCAGGTCCCAAACACTTGTATCCGGTGGAGAGTGCTGTGCCCGGATTCCTTGCTTGTTCTACTCCAGGGAGCTGGGCTTTGGCTCAAGCCCCCTTCCATGTAATGGGAGGGAGGTTGAGATTTGGAAGCGTTTTCCAGCCTGCAGACTCAGACTCCCTCTCGGTCCTGGCTTCCACCTGCAGCAGCCTCCCCACTGGGCAGCCCCCGAGGGATGGATTCCTTGCCTCACAGGTGAAGGCGCGCCGGCAGGGAGGAGGCAGGGGAGGGGAGGCGAGGAAAAAGTGCTCTATGTGAAGAACCGGGGTGGGGGGACACCCCAGGCCCCCAGTCCTTGTCTTCTGTCTCTGTCTGTTACCCCCAAGAGGCTTCCCCCGACAGGGTCAGGCTCCTGCGTGCAGGGAGCCTCCAGCCCCGCCCCGTCCAGTCCCCGAGGGCCCATGGAAGGGGCGTCTGTGCCGGCCGGCAGCTGATTCCAGGGGTGCGGGGCTGGGTTCCCCAGGTGCACGTGTCCCGCGCCCTTGGCTGAGGCCAGATGAAGCTGTAGGCCGCGGAAGGGCCAATCTGGGCAAGCAGGGGAGTGCAAAAACATGCTACCTCTGGAAGGCTGGAGGCAAGATTCATTTAAACAGCTTCCACTGTCATCAGTGTCACCAGACTGAAGCTTGTCTTGTTTACCGGATGAAGGTTTCACACTGTGTCACCGCGCTGCCAGCACCCGGCATTCAAATGAGCAGTTAGTACAAGTCGGTCGTAAACATGGCAGATCCGCGAGACGGGCACAAGCACTCGGCGATCTCCCCGGTGCAGCTTTTAAGCACTTGGCATGCTGCTAGCTCCAACTAGAGAGGGGGCTGTGTGCATCATTTGGGCCCGAGTGCAATGCACTTGAAATAATTACTTTAATCAGCAAAAGTTAATTACTTTAAATCATAAATTAATGGCAGAGCATTTGGCAGAGCCTGATGTGTGTGGCGAGGCTGTCAACTAAAAAGCCAGGTGAACCTGCGACCCTGCCTCAACGTCGCGGGCAGGAGCCGGAGCCCACCTACTGTGCGTGCCGCTTCTGCTCCATTAGGAAGAACTCTTTGTAACCGGAGAGGAGCCACCTTAAACTGTCACCTATAAAAAAAGGGGCCATAAACAAGCAGACTGCTGCTAAGCAGGTGCTGCCGGGGAAGCCGGCCCTTGACAATAATAAGATCTTAAAATGGCATCTGCCTTTATTTTATAGTACAATTGGAAAGATGGTTAAAAGTAATAAACCCAGCTGATATGTTTTATGAGTTGGTAGTTAGCAGTGTTTACTGTGGAGGAAGATTTTGGAGAAGATGCTGTCCGCCGCCCGCCCCCACCCCCCACCCCGCACCCCAGACGCCCCCCCTCCCTCCCCAGCACCGAGATCCCCGAGCAGCTGGAAGGTGGAGGGTCCTCTGCACGGAAGCAGGCAGCAGCCCGTCCATCATTCCTCATCTCCTCCCTGCGCCGGCATTGCAAAGGAGCCAGAGTCATTTGGAGAAGAAAGAGGAGGCTCTTTCGAAGGAACAGGGAAGCCTTTACTGAACACGTCCCCCGCCCGAGGCCGCAGGACTGACTGCGTGTTGGGGGCTTGGACACCTTTCCGAGCATCGGGGACGTCGGGGCACCAGGCGGGTCAGCCCACAACCTCCTTCGAAGGTGTAAGATTTAAGCAGAAGGAGGAAGAGCCTGCTGGGGACCCGGGGACCCGGGGCCATCCGCGGTGGGGAGCGCGTGGTTCTCCCGAGAGCCGCATCCGAGGAACAGAAAGGATGAGAGCAGAGGCTCCAGGGGCCGCGGGGCACAGGTCCTGCGCGGAGCCCTGTCCACGGGGCCAAGCACATGACGGCAAGGCCCGGTCTGCCCTTGGTTCGTCAGAGACGGGGAGCGAGCCCCCCGCGTGCAGGCTCGTCCCGGGCCCTGGAAGTAGAAGGCAGAGCAAGCCAGCCGCAGCCCCTGCCCTGGCAACGCTGACGGTCCAGCCAAGGAAGCCAAGAGCGGCCAGAAAAGTGTCATCAGGCTGTGACACTAGAAGCACGAGATGTGGGTCCCATGGACACAGGTTTATGAATCTGATTTGGGGGGGGGGGGATGGCAAAGAGAACCCCCAGCCCACGCATCGCAGCGAAGCATGGACAAGTATTCGCCTGTTGTAGCTGCAGGTTCCGTGGGTCACCAGCAGTGGTTCCATCTAAATAATTTGCCCATTACTAGGGCTGGTGGAGAGCCCTACAGGCATACTCGGAACGTGATGATCCTTCTCTCCACACGTAATTTGAAATGAAGCCGGAGGGTAAAGCCCAGGACGTGTGCAGCCCCGCGCTACGAGAGCAGCTCCGCGTCGAGGGTTTCCCGGTGATAAAAGGGAAGCCCTGAGCCTGCGCAGGGCCTGCCGCTGGATGACCCAGGGCATCTGAGCACTCTTGAATCTCATGGGATTCTGAGGGATTACATGACAAAGGCCACCCTCATCCTCCAGGCTTACCTGTTACTCTTGCAGGTAAAACCCAACCAGTCCCTGCCATTCACTCTCCCGCGAGCACTCAGGCCTCCTGCTCTCCAGGACAAAGTCCACTGGAGGAGGCTGGGATGTCCGTGCTGGCAGATCCTGGTTCCCAGAGAGACCCCGGCAGGCTCTGAGGTGCTCACTCCAGACTGGAAGAAGTGTGGTGTCCTGGCCCTGGGGCTGGACCGCACGTGGGCCGTAGGTAGGGTAATGGGAAGCGCCTGGATTTTACTTCTGGCTCCAAGTGACTTTAGCCAGACTTGCCTTTGTTGGCCTCAGGTAACTCATCTGCCAAGGAGATTGGATGGGAGGCTACAGAGGCCATCTCAGGCCCCCCGATCTTCGGTATAAAGACTGGCTCTCCATCCCAGAAGGAAGCAGCCCCTCTTTATGCACCGAGATGAGCCCAGGATTGCTTGCTCCATTTTCTGATAACACAACTATGAAATCCCATTGGGTCGTCTCCATCACTCCCCCAGGTCTTGGGAAAGCCCAGGCCTCAGGATTCCCTAGACAATCAAACACATCCTTGGAGATGGCATGCCACTGCTGCATGGGACTTGGCGTTGGCATTAAGAAGACTTTGCTTTAGACCTGAGCTCTTGCAGGTTTTGCGTGATGTGACCTCAGACTAGTTATTTCACCCACCAGCTTCCATGCCCTCATCAGCATGTTGGAGATGACAGCACTAATGCCAAGGCTACGACTTGTGATCACTGGGAGTTCCGAACACAAGGAGGTGCCTAGCGTGCTTTCAGGAATACAGCAGGTGCTCACTATTAGTTAACAAAAGAGTGATCATCAAGATCCAGCTATTCTCGAGAGTTTCCCCTGATTGTTTCTACTCTACTCTCATGACTTGGCCTCCTCAGAACTTGCTATCCTGGCCAGTACCGTGGACCATGCACAGGGCACATCCCACCCAGTGGCACCCACAGCACCATTGTTTGGTTGTCCCTTGGCTCAGCTGGGCTGGGCTTGTGCCGACAGCAGGGAGGTACCTAGCCTGACCTCAGTGTAACCTGCTTGAGGCTTCAGCCACTGGGAAAGCCATCATCATGGCAAGGAAAGTTTAGACACTGGATCTGGCTTGTAATAGGCCCTCCATCGAGTTTGTGGGCCTCTGAAGGATATGTGGGGAGTGGGCATTGCTGCTTTGTGTTGGTCGCAGTGAACACAGAACAACCTCTCAGCACAGACAGACCCCATGTCTTGAAAGTGTTGACCCCTGGAAATAAAGCATCCTCCTGGCTGAGCACAAGGCGAGGATGCTGAGCAGAGGTGAGCTCGGGGAGGCCCATCACCCAGCCTCAGCGTGAGGGTGCTCAGAACCTGCAGAGGGACGCTTCCCTAGATGCTAGGCATCTAAGAGTTACTAAATAAAAGATAATGTTGCAGAAAATGAAAAACATTTCTCCCGTGTCATTAACGTCAGTGACTGGAGTACTTAGGATATCGAAACTGCTCAGAACTCCGCTCCGTTCCTATCTGTCACAAATATTTTGGCAGAACCATCATTAGCCAAGCTCATCTTCAAAATATTCTGGGTCAGATTTCGTCTTCGGTCCCACATGGGAAATTTCTACTTTCATCAAAGTTTGTCAACGGCTCACAGATTCACTCTCCCACGGCAGAGTTTCAATTAAAGGTGGCCTGGGATGAGAGTCCATCTTCTTCATGATTTTCTTGGGATCATGATAAAGCTCGAACCCTAATACGAGCTTCTGCCGTGATAGAAACGCTCTGATGTGAGCTACCTGGTATGGTGGTCAACTGAACACTTGGAATGTGGAGAGTTGTGATGGAGAAACAGGATTTTAAATTTTGTTTAATTTTTCTTAATTTAAATGTGAAGAGCCACATGTGGTTAGTGGCTGCAGAATTGCATAAATGTCACCGTAATCTTCATTAGGAATGGCGGCCGGAGTCCTAGATTTTAAAGCAGAGTTCAGGAGGACAGGCGCCCAACCAACTGGGTGGTCACCATCACAGGTAGGTGCCTAGCACAAGGGCAGACACTCGATGGTCCACGTCACACACAGCGTTTTGGTTGGCTCCAGAAAGGACTGCTGATGACCAGAAAAAACACCTTTAAATCCAACTCATGAGCATACCTTGTCCATCCTGTCAAGAAATGGGATTTACCAGAGACGTACTCAACAGATACCGGTACACATGTGTTCCGCATCCTTAGACCTTTAAAACTGAAACAAAGGCCACCGAGTTATCCTCAGATGAAAAGCAACGAATACAACAAAATTTCATCCCAAATTAAATGCGCGAAAACTATTTTCATGATTTTGAAGAAGATCAGAGGAAATTAAATATGAATTTTGCATATAAAAAAGGCAACATTTGCAATCCCACAAAAAACATGTCCAAATGAATTCGTGGCTCCCAGCAGTGCCCAATTTCCCAAGGGCCTAGGTCCATTTTCTCCCATTGAAAATCCCGTAATAGCTTTGGATGAATAAACGTCGGGGGACGCCGTGTGAGACCTAGCAACTTTTCTCTCCCTGTCATCAAAGGTTGGGGAAACTCTGGCATAGAAGTGGAAGCGAAAGAATGAATCCACCTTGTCTAGTAAACCCCAGAGAAGTCAGAGAGAAAAAACATCTGTAGCCTATTAGCCCAGTGGTCAGAGCAGGGGCCGTGAGGGGGCTTCATAGGGAGCTGTGTTGGAAAGATCATCCAATTAACTTCCCTCTTGTTGGTGGCGCTGTGAGCTCCTTAATCCTGGGGCACCCTCGTAAGAACGCGGCCTGGGGCTGGGGAGCAGGGGGAGAGGCGAAGAGCTGCAGCTGACCCAGCGTGATCCCACTCCCCGTGGGCAAAGACCAACTTAAGGTCAGCTCAGAGCACACAGGGCCGACCAAAAGGAGGGCATCCCTGGGGAGGAAGAAGGGGAGCCCAGCACCCCACCGTTACTACAGCTGCAAACACAGGATCCAAGCAGAGAAGCCCAGAAACCAATGTGACCAGAACAATCCCACACAAAGTACATGCTCTGCTTTGCACCAAACTTTAATCTTTTCCCCCAGGCGTCTACTCAAGGAGCATTATTTTATTTAATTTTTTTTTTTTTTTACTATTAATATTCTGCTCTCAATGTTCCTGCAAAGCAACTTCCTGAAAGAAAGAATGGACTTACCAGGAGGACTCATTTGTCTTCAGCACCTGGGCTGTTTTAAATTAGAGAGCACCCAGCATGGGGAGCCGGTGCTATTTTAATCATTTCAATGTGTCCAGTGCTGGAGATGAACTCAAAAGGTGAGTATTAAAAGTAGTTGTGGAATTCAGTCATTTCACGAATGAGCACGTAATAGCCAAAGGCAAAACCGGAAGGCAACTTCACTTCCAATCAGTGTTCCCATTTTATTGAAACCAGATTGGAATTCCTGGAAGGAAGCCTACAGATCACATCTTTAATACTCATTTTCATATACTCCAGTAAAACTGTCAGGGAGAATCAGTTGTTGAGGGAGGCTTCCTGTATAATTTACAGATGTGCCTCCCGTAGCCCATTATTTAGACCCAAAACAGAAATATGTTTTTGATCAAGCTCGGAGACTTCCTCCCACCTGCCCAGGTGTCCGTGGCTTTAATTTGTCGATTAAGGCTGCCCTTTGCCCCCCGCGCTGACCCGCCACACCAGGGACGGTAATCCCCACACACGCGGCAGCAGAGACGCCGGCCCCCGCCTGGGCTTCGGGGGGAGACCCGGGCAGGGTGCAGGACTCTGGGGCATAGATCTGGCTGCCCGGGGGCTCCTCCTCCTCCTTGCTGATGGGGGGAGCGGCTCTCGGGAAGTCCCCGGGGTGCCCAGCGCCCGGGCAGGAGGCCGCATCCCCTGCCCGGAGACCCTCCTCGCCCTCCCTTCCTTCTTTACGGACTGGTCAGGACAAGCTGCGGTTGGTACCCATCATCCCTACTCTTTCCTTTTTACCTACTGAGTTCCGAGAAAGCCCAGTCCCTTCCGTGGGCTGTTCTGGCCTGTGGCCTGCCCAGGCCATCCACGGAAATGCTCAGCATCCCTGTTTCTCACTCCTCTCCGGTCTCCTTTCTAATCTTCTATCTCTACCTTGTAAGACATCATTTTGGAGAGTGGGGATCCAGGTGTGTGGACAGGGAGACAGGGTTCCAAGAGGTCCTCGAGCTCTCGGGCTGCCGCTATGGGGCGGGGACCCTGGAACAATGGTGCCCTGGCATGGCCCCAGCTCCGGGCACCTGCCCCACGGCCCTCCTTTGGGACGGAGGAGGTCTGTACTACTGACCTACTGATCTGCTCAGCTGAGGGATTTTGGCTTCCAAACAGTGGAGGACTTGTCATTGTTCCCAAACCCTGGCTTTTGAAACCTATATTTTTAAAGGAGGGAAGAGACCCCACGTTAAATGCAAATGCACCTGAAAGAAATGAATGTAGTATCTAAGACCAGGAGTCTCTCCTTCTGAGACAGCCCAGCAGGATGGGAAGGGTGAGCTTGGGAGCAGACTGCCAGGGTTCCAAGCCCAGCCCTGTGACACATGGCTGTGCCACCTCAGGCAAGGACTTCCTTCACATCAGATATGTTAGTTTATTGATCTGTCAAATGGGAGTGAATATGGAACCACCTTACATACTGGTAGTGGGGATGCACCGAGGCGGTGGACCGACCTGCTCTGTACCTGGGAGATAAATTTTTTATTATTATTATTTATTTATGATAGTCACAGAGAGAGAGAGAGAGAGGCAGAGACATAGGCAGAGGGAGAAGCAGGCTCCATGCACCGGGAGCCCGATGTGGGATTCGATCCCGGGTCTCCAGGATCACGCCCTGGGCCAAAGGCAGGCGCCGAACCGCTGCGCCACCCAGGGATCCCCTACCTGGGAGATAAATAGCTGTCATCGCTGTTGCAATTGTCCCACAGAGTCCCCCACCTGGGCTGAGACCTGGCTGGACAGGAGGGGTAGGGCTGGCCCACTAGGTCAGGCAGGTCACTGGCTCATCACCAGGCTAGTTCAGTCCATTGTTTCTTGGGTGGCAAAAGGCCATGAGATTGTCCATGGAATCCTGTAGGAACCTCAACAGAAGGTGAGAAGACCTGAGTCTGGTCTTGACCCGGCCTCTGAGGCTCCAGTTCATCACTGCAAGGTGGAATTTGCCATTAGTCCTCCTCCGCCTGGATGCCGTCGTTGACATGGGATCATGTGTGAGCTCGCAGAGAACAGGAGCACTGGCTGGATGTGCAGAAGGGGGAAGGGCAGGGAGGCCCAGTGGGAGCTGAAGGGGGTTTGGTTTCCCTACATCAGCTTTATAGAGAGCTGGGCTTTTCCTGTTGCCACCTTAAGAATCTACACACACACACACACACGCACACACACACACACCCCAAGATGGCAAGGCAGGAAAACAGCTAATGGGAGAGCACAGCCTAAAAGATAAGATCTTTTCTCCAAAAAAAAAAAAAAAATGAACCGACATGATGATCATCATGAGAAAACCAGAGTGGCAGAGTGGAGGTGCGTCACACGCCCGTGAGCGGGACCCACCACCTGAGCGAGTGGACGTTTCCTGGGAACAAAGCCCAGAAAAGCCAATAAAATCCCTACATCCGGGTGGGTGCTGCACAGAGTGCAAGGAAAAGCATCACTCACATCAGATATGTTGAAGTTTGTTCTTAAAAAGCTAAAGCCCAGAAGGTTCTCTTCGCTCACAGGCTGTACCTTGAGAGCAAGTGCTGAGCTCAGTGCGAGGAACGGCTCCCCCGTGTGCATGGAGGGAGGTGAGGTGTGCACGAAGATGCAGGAGGAGGTGCAACCACCAACCCCCGGTGGGGATATAGCTTTCATTCCAGCACATTGGGTTGACTTGTGTTGCCGGGTCAAGGCTTCCAAGGACAAGTCACATGTCCTCGCATCTAAAGAGCCGGTGGTGGATGGCGGCAGCAAAGTTCTGTTTGCCTTTTACCTTCCCCTCTCGGTGCTCAAGGCAGGCATGCCTCTCGTGGAGAATCTATGGACGTCACTGCTTCACCTGAGGCCAAGATTGTCCTGTGCGTTCTCTCCGTCTCCGGCCAAGCCATCACCCACCACCCAGCTCCCCACAGGCTGCCTCCCTGAGCCCAGTGTCCTGTGACCCGGACAGAGAGAGGGGAAACGCCTTGGTCACAGAGCACGACCCCTAAGCAAGAAGAGCAGGGACAGGAGGATGCTCTTCCTTTACATGACAAGACTCCCGGAAAGTCGGAGAGGCTGTCGTCATCGGTGGAAAAACAGCTTGTGGGGCTTCACACTTCTCTGTCACACCCACGGGCACCCACACACCCTCCCCTCGCCGGGGCACGCACGCTTGCAGGGCACGGCAGCCATCCAAATATGCACCTGCTGAGATTCAAAAGGTCACAGAGTCTCATTCTTCAAATGGTTCTGGTGTTTTCCATGTCAGAACAGGAAATGAGAAATAAATTATGGAGCTGGTTGGAACAGGCAACGCTGGGGACAGACGGGAGGCGATGACCTGGGAAGTGTGCCTGCAGAGCTCGGAAGGACGTCCAGAGCCACTGGACGGTCAGGAGGGACGCTGGAAACTGCTTCCTTAAAGGTCATTCACGCTGAGACCCTCTTCTTGCAAGTCCCCATCATCATCCCCAGACCTCGAGTTTCCCTTTAAGCTTCCCCATTAAACTCAAGATGCATCCAAACGTCAGCGTGAGGGATGGAGTGTGAGCTCCAGAAAGTCCTCTGCCCAGTAACCTACTCCCCTCCACCCCAAAAGGTTAATCCTTCAAGGTCACACGCAGAACAATCCTGTTTTCCTCAGCTAAAGCCCTCAGAAACTCCAGGGTCCCATTGAGGATGTAACGATCCCTTTTAAATTCATGCTAAAGTGTAAAGGGTTGATACTGGATTCTTTCCTGAGAACAGGCCTAATAAACAGAGACAGCTTGCCTCGAAAGGAAGGGGGAGAGGGGTGCCTAGTCATTGAGCACCTATTATGCCCTTTTGACACAGCCCTGACCTCTGAGAGGGTGCAGAGTGCTGGGAGACTAATACAGAAGTGCCCAAGACGGAGGGCTACGGACTGGGCAGACCACAGTGCTGTCGGAGTAAAGCCAAGACAAGAAACGTGGTCACTGCAGGGCCTGCCGGAGAAAGTGGGGAGCTGCCTTCCCCTGGGGCGTCCACTGACAGCGGTGGCTTCCCCAAAAGGAAGCTTGGTTCTCCTTGAATGACCAGAATATTCCTTCCTTCTGGGTCCCCAAAGCCTCACCTTCCCAGAGGAGAGCTGGGCTGCTTCTCTCCCTGGGCTTTTGGGGGAAACCGAGGGACTGCTTCCAGAGCCGTCAGAAAGGGCCCCAGCCCCTGGATCCTGGCCAGGCCCAAGGCAGGCCGGGCCGCAAGCAGCAAGCCAGATAAGCAGCAATAAACTTCCCCCGAGCTGGGCATTTCCTGGCTCACGGATTGGCCGAGGCACAAAAATCCTTCAAGTAGAAGGAAAAAATAGATGTGCCCGTGGGTATGTGGTTTTGAGGTCGCCACGCGGATGGACAGAAACAGGCCACGGAAGCCCCGAGGGCCTCCCATCAATGGCATTTACGGTCTGTGAAGTCCCTGGGTCCCCAGCCGCCGAGGCGTCCCCTCTCCCGGGAGCCGGGCCGGGGCCGGTGCGTGTCTCAGGACACTGGCCTTCGCCCAGCAGAGGGTGAGCCTCCCCCGAGACACAGGGACGGCCCGTGTGCCAGGAAGAGAAGACCTCCCCGGTCGCCCAGGCGGCGCGCACTCTGGCCCTTTCCAAAAAATCCTGAGAAAATGCGCACCAGCAGCGCGTCGGGGGAGGGGACGATGACTAGGTCACGACTCCACCTTAATTGTCCAAAAAAGTTCGCTGTCGAGGTGACGTCCGTTGTTTAATCTTCGTTTTGCAGCCCTTACCTTAAGGACGGGAAGGCTGATACGCGGCGGATGCGTTTTTAGGAGGCTCCTGGCAAAGCCCCGGAGCCTGGCCGGAGCGGGGACGGGGCGGGAAGGGGGCCCGGGCCGCTGCCAGAAGGCGGCCCCACCCGCGCCAGCCGCGCTGCCAGAGCAAGTGTTGCGTGAGATGTGAAGGATGAGCGCGGCGCCGCCGAGCCCCGGAGCAGGTGCTGCTCATCGCCGGCTGCAGCGGAGCGTGGCCCCGGGCTCGGCGGGCCGCAGCCGGCGCCTGGCAGCCCCTGGCGTACCTGCGTGCGCAGAGGCACTAATGAGAATGGATGTGGGCCGATTAGCCAGCCCATTTGGAAAGGCGCTCGATGGTCTGCTCGGGCCGGGCACAGGCGGTCCTCGGCGGGGGAAGCGGGGACACTGGGGTCCCCGGGGGCTCCGCGCTGTTGCCGGCGCCCGCCCCCCCCCCGGGGCTGGGGTAGGTGGGCGCTCTCGCAGACGGCAAAGGCGAGCCGGGCTCCGAGTCTCTTCTGAACTCGGCAGTGTCTGCAAGTGACATTAGTCCCTGTTTCATAAACAAAAGGACATGTGGCTTGCAGCCCACTCTTGTCCCCGGGAAGCCCCCCCTCCCCTGCCGGTCGGGCTGCTGGAATGTTCTTTCCTTGCCTGGTGGCGCGCTTCGGTTTCCAGGCTCACGGGTCCTCTGCACCCACCGGCCGCTGTCCTTGATTTAGGACACAGCCCGGCCAAGAGTCAGCCTGCCTTGGTTCCAATTCCAGCTCCTTCGCTTACTGGCTGAGCCTCGTTGGTGCAGCCCCTGAGCCCCTGGGAAAGGCCCACGGCCCTGAAGTCCCTGCGCAGGTGGGGATAAATGAGGTATGGCAGGTAAAATCCTCAGCCCGGTGCCTGGCCCTCCTACGATTGAGAGGTGTCGGTTTGAGTGTGCTAATAATGCAAGCCAGTGTTGCAATTACTGTCAGGCTGCTGGAGATCAGGCCCAGGGGACGCAGCCCTGCTCTCCCAGAAACCCCTCTCCCAGGATGGGGACGGTCACCTCGCCGATCAGGTGCTCAGGGCGCCCAGAGAGGCGCATGGTGGCAGGAGGAGAGGGCAGAGCTCGAGAGTCTGGAAGGCCTCAAAAGGGAGGGTCATTGGAAAAGCATCCAGGGACCAGCCGGCTCTGACTCCAAGAGGAAGTGAGGAGCTGGTGCTCCGGGCAAGGACGCAGCTTTTGTGGAGACGTCTGCCAAGCCTGGAGAGCTCAGCCCACATGGACCAAATGGAGGGCAGAGGTAGGGCGTCCAAACAGGTGAGCCAGGCAGGGGAGGGGCCTCTCACTGTGGCCAACAATAATGACAAAGCAAGCCGGGTCCCCATCCCAGTGCCAAGAGGCTCCCCAGCCCAGGAGGCTGAGCCGGGGGAAGTGGGGGGTGGGGGTTGATCCCTTTAGGGACATCCTGGACCATCCACTGTGTGGCCTGGGCCCCTGGGAGCTCAGCTTCCTCCACCATGGAGTAGAACAGCCCCTTCTTTTAAAAATAATTTTATTTATTTATTCATTATTTATTTATTTATTCATGACACACACACAGAGAGAGAGAGAGAGAGAGGCAGAGACACAGGCAGAGGGAGAAGCAGGCTCCATGCAGGAAGCCCGATGTGGGACTCGATCCTGGGTCTCCAGGATCAGGTCCTGGGCTGAAGGCTGAGCTAAACCACTGAGCCACCCGGGCTGCCCAGAACAGCCCCTTCTAAGCTAAAACTGGTGATCAGTCATTGGGAAAGCAAGTGGCATCACCAATTACCAAGAGATGGTAAATCACCTCTTATGTGCCTGCGACTCTAACCAATGGGGCACACGACCAGACCTTTCAGGGATGGCGCAGGGGAGGGCTCTGAAGAAGCTCATGTCCACGGTGGTTCAGGTTACTCATATGCGCTTGCCACCAGCTTACGTCAAGAATCCAACCCCGTCCATTCGTTTGTCCAGTAGCGTAATTTTGGCACAGTTTACCGAGTTTGATTTTGCCCGGAAGAACCGACAAATGCACAAATGGACATTTGTACCTGCTGGACAAATGTACCTGCTTTAAGAATTTTCCAGAAGCAACACGTTATGTGGGTAAAGTCTTCACCACTTTCAAAACGCTCCTCAACCTGTCAGTCTTTCACCTGAAGTTGCCTTGGGAGGGAGGGAGAGAAGGCACAGCCCAGCCTCTCTGCAGCCCAGGAGGCTGCTTTACTCAGAATTGGGTGAATTATGTGGACAACCGGTCCCAGGCTGGCCGTGGGGGATTCACCACCATCTGGAAGCCGCTCTCCTGGGTTGACGCCCTACGTGGCCACTGGCCAGTCACGTGCCCTTGGAAATATCCATTTTCCCAAAAGGATTCACCACCGCCTAGATTCCTTAGGAAGGCAGCTCCCTGCTTCCGACAAGCGTGTGCTTCTACCTCAGGGATAGGCTGGTTAGGATGTCAGACGTCCAGGAAAAGTGAAATTTCAAGCACGTTGAAAGTCAACCAGAAAAGCAACCAAGCAGCTCAGAAGTAGACTGCAAACAGTCTCAGGGTCTCAGAGCCACCCTGGCCCAGGATGGGCTGTGCGGTGAGGCTGGCATAGTGATCTGGGTGCACAGGGCACCCCAGCCAAGGAATACGGCCCCCTCTCTAAGCCAGGTGCCCAGCAACACCAGCCTTTGCAAAGGCGGCACTCCTACCCAGCCAGAGGTCCCACTTCTGCCCCATTCCGGCCTTCTTTGGGCTCCAAGCCCAACGCTGCCCTCAGCCCTGGCTCCCCCCTCCGCCAATCCTTCCACAGTGGTCCACAGACATGGCACCTGTCCACCTGCCGTGCACAATGAGCCTCAGAGGAATGTGTCTGCCATGCAGAGTGTATCAATACCCAATATGGGGGCGAGCTCACTTAATTTATAAAAGCAGCAGCATTTTCCAACTGGTCATAAAATACCCCCTCCTCCACCGATCTGGGGTCTCAGCGTTCTGTACTGGGAATTGTGCCCTGGCACGGGAAGCAGGAGGGTGGTTTATGGACCATCTCTAAGGGAACAGTGTTATTGCTACAAAAGTTAGGCGGCCAGAGAAATAAAGACGGTGGTATTTAAGCTACAAAATTCCAAATGGAGAAATTTATCTGTCCTCCTCCATGTGCCAGACAAGCAGGGTTATCGTCACTGTAACTGTTTCGTGGCCTTGTTCATGGAATAGAGCATTACGGTGACTCGGAGCAAGAGTATAATCACATACGACCGTGCAGAGGCTCATCCAGCAGCACCTCTCTGGGCCAGAATGTTCCGGAGCCAGTTGTCTGATGCATAGGGAGTCCCGGCCCACCCTGCCTGGGCCATCCCTCTCGGTCTGTTGGGGTCCTCCAGCCCAAGCCCAAGGGGACAGCATAGGCCCCACAGAGAGTGGGGCCAATCTGAGCCTGCAGATGGCTCAGCCCCAGGATCCTAAGCCCCAGAAATAGGGTCATCCCTGGGGCAGTCAGCCAGCTCCCCATTCTCAGCCAAGGCACATCCGCCCTCACGTTCTGTGGAAGGAACAGAAGTAATGTCAGCACACACGCAGAGGGCAAGGTGTCCGTGGTCCACGCCCGACCCGACCTCTGCCCTGCTGGAAAGGCCACCCGCTTCCTACAGCCTCCTCCCCTACGCCCTGCTCTGTGCGTGGCAGTGACTCTCGCCCCGACTGCGGGGACTCTGAGCACTGTCCGTGCATCTTCTCCATCACCTCCTGGGGTTCACTCAGTCACCTCATTATCTGGATGAGGTCGCAGAGCCCACAGGCTGCCTGTGCTCCCCGAGGCCACATGGGGACTTGACTTCTGGCTCCTCCAGTCCCGGGGACTATGCCTCCAGCGGCTACACTGGGGCCGAGCCACGCTATCACCGCCAAACCCCAGCGGTGACCAGCACTGTCCGAACCACCAACTCCAGCTCCACAGCTCTGACCTGCTTCAGGAAGGGCCTCGGCACGGACACAGCCAGTGGCAGCCCTCCACCTGCCAGGCAAGCCGCGCAGCCCTGGCTGCTGGATTTGCCCCAGTGGACACCACCTTCGCCCCCGGAGCTCATGTGACAAAGATGACAGGTGTGACCGGACCTGGCCCCTCGCCTTGAGAAACCTAAGGTTTAACACAAGAACATACAGAACAAAAAACTGTCAGCTAAAACCGACGGTTTTGTGAGCTCCCTCGACAAGAAGGCATTTCTCTAGTTGACTTGTTCTTTCGAAAAAAGTCAGGCAGAGAGGTAAATTAGGGCGGAAAGCTCCAATCATCCACAAGGATGACTAAATAATACATACTGTGAAGAACAAAGGGATTTCTCATGAAGTAGAGTTCACGGTGCGGGTAGAAGAAGGAGGTTTGCAGCACAGGTAAGCCGGCAGCGCCTGTTCTGCAGGCAGGGATCCACCCAGTGGGGGAGGCGACGTGTCCTCTTTAGGATCAAAGCCCGAGGCAGGGCTGTGCGAGAAATGTCTGGGGAGAGGTTGCACCGGACGAGCAGGAGGAACGGCGGTGCCCGGGGCAGCCCGGACCTAGGGGGCCTGGACGTTCCTGGCTTGGCTGATGCCCAGAAGCCACAGCTGGACCCGGACCTGGGCTCCCGCCAGCCCCATGGAAGAGCAAGAGGCCTGTCCCAATGAGGAAACAGCAGGCACCCACAACCTCGGCAGAGGCCCCCCTGCCAGGTCCCAGAGGGGTGCCCCAGGAGTCAGGGGGGCCATAAAGAAATCCACCCTCGTGCAGGTGACCCACCAGGTCAGCAAGGCACCTGCCCATTCCTGGAGACTCAAGGAGGTGGGAGCCTACGAGCTGATGACCACCATCCCTATGCTCAGATCAGTCTGGGCGCTGCGCACAGTGTCTCCTGAGGGACTGGAGCTCAAGCGGATGCAGGTTGTGTGGAGGACCGGCGCCACCACGGCCCGGCTCTGCAGCCTTGGGCAGGTCGCTCGATGTCTTGAACACAACTGTCCTCATCGGCAAAGTAGGTCTGATAACCGGGAACACCCTCGCAGGATGGCGGAGAAGGCCGGAGACGTGAGTGTGCCAGAGAAACGTACCCTATGACTAGCATCACCTTCGTGATCGTGCGTGACGACCGTCGAAGTGTCCGTAGCAGCGCCGTAGGTAGCATTCTCCAACCTGACTAAAGGACCGTCTGCACAATTTTCATCCAAACTCTCGACGTGGACTTTTCTGTCCCGCCAGTACACGGCGTCTCCTGCAGGAGTGACCTTGAGAAGTCGACTCGAAGATTCCCCAGCAGTGTGCCCGTTGGCTGGCCTCGGTCATTGTTTGCTGCTGCGTGTACGCACCGTTCTCGGCACTGGGCATGCACGTGGGGAAGAAAGACCGTGCCCGTCCCCGTGTCCGTCCCCGTGCCTGTCCCCATGCCCGTCCCTGTGCCCATCTACAGTCCCGGACCGTGCCCATCCACAGGTGCTGACGCGCTTGGGGAAGTTCCTGCAAAGGCGTCGTCCTGTGACATGTGTTGTGACCAGGCCAAGCTGCTCAGAGAGAATTCCCATCAGCCCTGAGTGCGTGTGACACCCGGTCCTTGTGTCCCCACGGTCTGGGAGGAGGAGGCCTGGGATGATGTAGCATCACGTCTCTCACCGTCTGCCCATCTCCCCACGTGCTGTTCCTCGGCCCTGCTCTCTGCGTCGACAAAGTGGGTTTTCTTTGTAAGGAATCACTAAGAACCTGCTCCCAAGACACACCAAGAGGTGGAGGGGGCACAAACCCACTTCTGAGCCCAGGGCGGCAGGGACGTCGGTCGCCGTGCTCACTCCCGGTGAGCTTCCGCAGCGCCCCGGGGTCCGGGTCAGGAGGCCTGCGAACCAACACAGGAGCGAGGACGGTGACGAGGAGCGCGGGCCACTTAGCAGGTCAGCGCCCCGGAGGACAAGGGGACCCCCCCAACCCTGTGTGAATGCGACTCGGAGCACAGGCCGGCCGGAGCCCTCTGTGGCCGCAGAGACCACCGCCGTCACCCCGGATGTCTGCACCCACCAGCCCCTCTTCCCCACCCGCCACAGCAGAGCAGCCCTTTTCAAAGTCTTCACCTTTTCAAAGCCACAAGCCTATTGCTGCGGAAGGTGTCATTTCACTGAGCTGTGACTGGCATCAACTGTCACCTACCAGCGAGGCGACGCTAAGTGAGGGCAGGCGGGTTCTAACGGGGAGGAAGCAAGAGGAGACAGGAGGAAGGAGGCGCGGAGGATGGAAAGGGGGGAGCACAGAGCAGGTGCGAGCCCCACATGGCGGAGGGGGGACGTCCAGTCTGGGGTTAAGATCACCTCCCACCCGCTCCCGCTGACCCTCCCGCGGTCGGCCAGCTCCAAGGGGCCCGAGGTTCCCTGGGACTGCGGCTTCCGTCACGGCCTGGGGGGGTGAACTAGAAACACTTTTTTTAAGATTTTGTTTATTTTGAGAGAGAGAGACCCATGCAGACCTCAGCAGGTGCAGAGCCGGCTCCGACTCACGACCCTGAGATCATGACCTGAGCTGAAACCCAGAGTCGGACGCCTCCCCAATGGAGCCCCCACAAGCCCCTGAGCCAGGAAGCACGGGTGGGCATCAGTGTCCCCCGCTGCAAGGGGAGCGGCAGAGGAGGTGACCAACCATGCCTGTGCCAGCCTGGCGTCAGCGGCCAACATCTGGAGACCCCAACGCGCAGGTCCCGAGTCACAGGTGGGGACCTCAGCATCAGCCCCGAGGTCCCTCCGCTCCCGCTCCCGAGCCTGCCCCTCCGGGACTGGCTATGCCACGTGAGGCTGGCCCTGCCCGCCCAGCCGCCCCCCTGCCGACGGAGGTCTACGTGGCCACCAGGGACAGGACAGGCCTCTTTGGTCACTGAACCCGGCGACGTGCAGCCCCGACTTGTGCAAAACGCGATGAAGCCCGTCTCCCTCCCGTCTGGTCGCCCTCCCCACCCGGGCAGCCGCCTCTCCGACCCGCCACGCGTGCTGGTCCCAAGGTCCCCCGCGCTCCCCAGCAGCTACTGGAACATTCTCCCTAATTATTATTTTGTGCGGCCTTTCACAGCGGAAGGAGAGAAGATTAGGGGAAGAGAAGAGAAAGCTGAAACCTCTATAATGAAATTTTTAAATCACAGAGCTCCTGCTGTTAATATTTTCCCAGCCTCCAAAAGCATCAAATATTGTTTTATCCCACAACTAATCTCAAATGTATATATATATTACAATATTTGGACACGTTAACTCGGGGCTGAGTCCTGAGATGACAGCAGCGGCAGCTGAGCGCGGTGGCCCCACCACCAGGCTCTACAGAGTTAATTGGTCACTTTGTCCAGCTGAGCAATGGGGGTTCCGGTCCATTCCAGTCATTAAAAGCTGCCAAAGTCTCTACCACTTTGAATCAGCGGATATCCTCCTGTTCCGTGTGGCTTTTAAGCACCTGCCTGCCCAGCATCCCGCTTCTGACGGAAAGCTTCTGGTTCTTTGATGAGGGTTTTGGATAATTTAATCAAGTTTCCGCAGTCCTCTCCATAAGGAAGAAGTGTGCAGTTCACTTTGGGGAGACTCTCGTAGCCGCACACTCTTTCCAGTCCTTAATAAGGCTCCTAAATGTGTCAGCACGACAGGGTGTTTATCTCAATCAGTGCATCCTTAGCTCCACCAAATTGCCAGGAAAATCTGACGCAGACTCATGAGAACGGCGTCCCAGTTGAGCGAGAAGCTGACAATGGACCAGCCACCGAACGCATAATCTGAGCCACATTCTGAACAGCAAGACTCACCATCAGGTTTGGTTTTATGATTTTAATTTTGGTTGGTCTCACACACACACGCATGCAAGCCTTGGAGCATAAATCACATAAAAGCTTGGTAAGACGGAGCAAGGGGTGTGTACAGGACGGGACAAAGGCTGGTCACTGGCAGGGGTGGGGCTGCCCGTGGGGCAGTTCTTCTGGGGGTCACACTGTGAGGGAGGGGTTCCAGGGTTTGAGGACAGACTGAGGACCAGGCATCTTTCCCTTCCCTCTACGCGCTCTGGCCGGAGGGGCCGCAGCGCTTCCCCTTCCAGCCACACATGCCCAGAACCGTGCCGGCAGCATTTCTGGCGTCGCGACGTAATCTAGACGCAGAGAACATGCTTTTTTGTGCTTTGCAAGACTTTCAGTCGTGGGCCTCATGCTCTGACACCCCCTTCAGGGATCACGGTGGCTGGTGGCTACAGGATGAGAAGGGGAATTTCCATTTCTAAGCTCACAATCCCAGGCTTTTGCGGGTGGCAGAGATGTCTTTCTGCATAATAGACACAAATAGGCCCTGAAATCTCAGACTTTGTATAAAAGAAAAACAACAAGTCTTTAGGCCCCAGCTAGGCCCCAGAGTCCCCAGGGATGGGTTTTGAGATGGCGGCCTCAAAAGGAAGCAATTTCTAGCCCATAGCTAAGAAAAACAACATCTAGGACACGCACATCTCTGGGAGAGTTAAAGCCTTTCTCCCGTTTGCTTCTGACCAGGGCTTCGGCAGAAACTCCATCTCCTTCAGGATATTTCCTACCCGCCCCCCCCAAAATGAACAGATTACGAATATTAGCTTGAACACAGTCGAACAGAGGCTAATTATTCATCTTGGCTGCCCCGTCTGCCTTGCTTGCTGGGGTGTGGAGTAGACATTGAGCAGAAGCTTCTCGGTGAAGGTAGGGAGCATGCAGCTCATGCCTGGCCCGGGCAGCCTTGGCACCTGGGAGGGAGTCACCTGGACACTCAGTTTCACCTGCTTGTGTGTGACAATCCTTGCTCCCAGGTGGAACCCATGCACCATGGCTTGAAGTTGGTGTGCGGGCTGGATGAGGGGAGGCAAGTAGTGGGAGAGAGGACCCCCCAGAAGAAAGGCATAGGAGTAGAGGAGGAGAAGACCGTGTTCCTGGAAAGAGGAATGGAAAGCAGGAGACCTCAGAGAGGAAACTAGTCGGTGGGGACGACAGCCTGTGGCCGCAGACCCTGGTGCCAGAACCCCAGTCGGGTTTCTGGGACAACAGGCAAGGGTCTGAGTCTGCACTCAAGTCACCAAGTCAAGGCTTGAACTTGGTCTTCAGAATCCAAGGACCCACTTATCTTGAACTTTGTGTTAAAGAGTATGATGACAACAAGGATGACCGTGATGACCATGACGATGAAGATGAGGAGGAGGAGGAGGAGGATGGCCATAACCAGCAGGCACTGATATGCTGTGCTGGGACCCTCTCCTAGACATTTTACATCGATTATGCTTTCAATCTTCTCAACAAACCATGCTGCTGGCATTGCTGTTGTTATATCATTGCATGTGGACATGTAGGCCCAGAGAAGGGGAGTAGCTGGGATCCGGCCCCATCTGCCCCTCTTCTGTTTCTCTCAAAGAACCTTTCTGTCCCATCTAACATTTTTTTTAAAAGCTTTGTTTTTCACTTCTTAATCCATTAATGGGTGTCAATGGCAGAGCTCCCAGAGCAAACCAGTGCTACAGGCGCCACCCTGATGGTGGTCGCACAGAGGGCTGCTTCACATGGGCCCGCACCAGCCTGCAACACCTGCTCTGTCACACGTGTCCCCGCTGCCTCCCTGGGTGCTGGTTAGGGAGAGACAGATGGCGGGAGGTGCCTTCACCAGCTCTGCTCCCTTCTCAGGGTGCTAGGAGGGCAGCAAGGTCTCCAGGAAGCCAAGCCGAGACCCAGTGTCCCTGTGGTCAAAAACTTAGACGACAAGGTGACCAAAGCACTCACTTTTTCTTGGAAGGAGAGAGGCTGTACCATGAGGTTTGCAGAAAGCTCAAGGTTCCCTTGGAATGGAGCACTCACTCACCCCGGACAGGACGAGACCAAGAGAGGAGCTGGCAATGGCCACCACTCGTGCTGGGACTCCGCTGCTGCTGAGACATTCAAATGCACCCTGGTGCAGTCTGAGAGATGCCTCTGGGAGGGGTGTCGGGCACCCCCCGGGGGACCGGTGTTCTGAGATGCCCCACACAGACCACACCCCTCTGCTGCTGGGGGGAGCATCCCATCAGCGCCCCAGAGTGTGGTCCAATGGGGCTGGCTGCATTATGGATGAGGAAGCCACTAGAGGGACAGCGCCCAGGGCAGTCACCTCCTCTGTCATCGAGGAAGGTGGGCCCAGGTGAGCCTGCAACGCCTCCCACCCTGAGATCCTGCATACCTGTCAAGTCTCCAGCACCCCTACTCCCATGCACAGACCCTCCCCCACCATGGGCCAGAAGAGTCCACAGAGCCCAGGAGAGCCAGCTGCCTGCAGGCCAGGGGCCTGGCCCTCCGCCCAGGGTCAAGACCAAGACACACTTTTGCCCGGAGGCTTGTGAGCAATGGATGGCCGTAGGGAGTCATTGGGAAGCCCAGCTGATGCCTGTCGTTCCTTAAGGGGCTGGCTTGTGCCCCTGGTTCTGAGAGTGGGAGGAAGACCAGGGCTGGAGGAGGGGTAATGGTTCCTCCGAGCAGGCTCGAGTCACACTTGTACCAAGAGCCCCCTCCGTGCAAGGCACGTGGGTGCCAGGCTTACAGGCAAAGACGGTGCTGCTGGCAAGGCTGACCCAGACCTAGCTGGCGAGCCACCTGCCAGGGGCCGCACCCATGCTTCATGCCAGGGCCTCATCTACCACCTACCTTGCTCCTAAGAAGCCCCATATACTCTCCCTATTTCCAGATGCACAGGCTGAAGCCCACAGAAGGTGACACCTGCCTGATGAGTAGGTGACAGGCCAGGATTCTCTTTCCTGTGCCCCCGACGTCTCGCAGCATAGCTGGCCTATGGTACGCGCTCAGCCCGTGGGGGACGGATGAACACATCAGCACATTCAGATCCATTGCCAGATGCTTCTTCCACCACGTTCTTCCCCCCCCCCCCCAGAGGGATCCCGGCCTCACACTGAATTTCAACCCCGCGCTCTGCAACACCACCCCACAAGGGTCATCTTGGTCAACCCTGAGTCGCCAAGAAGACCCCTTATTTCCAAGTAAGACTCTCTCCTCAAGGAGTTGCTTAGGAGCAGAGGAAGAAGCCCACACCTGCCACCAGGTCCCCCAGCTGATGTGGCATCACTGCCAATACTCCTCTCTGTCACCTCGCCCCTGACCCCTGCAGGTCACTCGGGATGTCAGCTCCTGTCTGCCGATGGCCCAGGGACATAAAGGGGAACAAGCAGAGGAACCCCTTACCCATGCTTGTGGGCCCCATGCTAGCAGGGCCTTTTCTGCCTCCAGGTAGAAGTTTCTGCAGACCCTAGAAAGCCTGTGCTTTTTTGGAGGGGTCTCAAGTCGGGTGAGTCATGCCTGCCCCTGTTTTCATCATTATGAAGTCATTTTTTCCTGAGCTCTTGCTGGCTCTCCCCAGTGGAAAGTCCTGGCGGAGTGGAGCCCTTATGAATTAATGAGACAGCTGTGACAGAGAGGAGGGGGCTCTGGGTCTAGAGCAGGAGCCTGTGTCTTTACTTACAAGCTCTGCAACCTGGGGACCATATGCTTGACCTCTCTGAGTCCCCCTTTACTCTGACAGGGTGGAGATGAGCTTAAGCAAACTCAGGTACATGTCACTGCTTTGAATAAATGGCAAGGGGAAGAAAGGGCGTCCCTCTATCTGACGTGAATGCAAATACTGGGCAGCCTTCTAGCTTGGGTCTACTCCTACCCTGGGTGGATCCTCCCCTAGACAAGTGTCCCCACGGAGCCCCTAACCCACCCAGAGATGAAGCTGATGCAGGATCTCCCCTACCTCCTTTGGCTTGTTTTCTGGTTCTACTGTCCAGCATCTTCTGCCCCGGTGTCCTTCCTCCGGCCTCCTTGTCTGCTCCTGAGCTCTCTTGCACAACGGTCAGGCTCTCATCCTTGTCACTGCAGGGCACAGCTGCTAAGACCACTAGCATCCAGCCCCATGGCCTGTGCCTCCCCTGTCTACCAGCTCCCAGAGGCATGAAGGAAGTAAGACAGGCCACAAATCCCGTGACTTAGTGCCCGTGTTAAGACTGGGTTCAACGAGGCTGAAAAGGAAATCAGTAGTATTGGCGGCTGTAACACACTTAAGTTCAGAGAGAAGCAGTTCAAGGCTGGTTCAACAGTTTCATAAAACCCTCCAGGACCCGAGTTCCTCCTATCCCTCTGCCGTCATCCTCAGCTCCCTGCTTTCAAGTTCAAATTTACCTGATGGCCCGAAATGGCTGCCAGAGTACCTGCCTTTAGGTTTACATTCCAACCGTCAGGAAGAAGGAAAAGACAAAGGGGAAACACAGGCTCAGCTCCCAACTAGGTTAACAATCTCTAACTGCCTTCTCATTAGCTGAAACCAGGCAGCCCCTGGTTACAAGGGAGTTGGGAGAAGAGCCTTTTTCTTGGGCACATTGTTACCCCCAATAAAAATCTGGGTTCTCCTGCTAAGAAAGAAGGTGCACGTGGACGTTTGGTGGCATTTAGCAACCTCTGCAAGGTCACACCTAATAAGTAGATCTATAATACTACAGTCAACCAGAGTGCATCTGACTCGAAGCTCAAGTTGGTTCTTCTATATGACATGCCCTAGGTCACCCCACCGCCATGTCCCATGGAAGGAGCTGACTCAGATCTGTTTGTAGAGCCCACACCACAGCCGTGCACCTGTCCAGCACCCCACTCCCTCCCTGCAGCCTGTGACTCCTGCAATGCCAAGAGGGAAGAAAGAAAGCACCTCAACGTGTCTCAAGACCACCTTCCCACCAGTCTTGGGCACTTTCTTGGGCACTTTCCTCCGGTTGGTACAAAACCCCTCCAAAAACCTGCAACCCATAGAGGGCAGTGTCACCACCCTCACTGGCACATGAGAAAACCTGAGATTAAGAAGGTAAGTAGCCTTCACACCCTGGAGTAAGAGGAAGACTGGGATCCACCTTGTTCTGTGGTTCCTGAAGCCTGATCTCTTCCTGCTTTCCAGAAAGCCACCACCTCTGATTTTTCTCCACAGGAAGAAGGTTTCCCATGGGCCCAGAACACTCAAGTGAGTCTTTGTGGTCTGACTTTCTAGAAGCCACAGAGAGATATGGGCAGTGTCTTCTGCTGCCCACTACCCTCCCGAGTGAGTGCTTCCTTTGAACGGGGCTAGTATGCTCTGGTGGATTCTTCTAATGTACCTGATGCATTACAATGAGCCAGTGAATTTGCACTGAGCCTCAGAGAAGATGTGTCCTTTGTGTGTCTTCTTTCGTGAATGCGGCTGGAGAAATTAACTTTCTGGATAACTGAGGTTTCTGGATAACTACAGCAACTTAAAAAAAATACAGCCATTTATATGGAAAACTTTATAAAATGTAGCATATGAGCCCCTACAAAGAACAATATAATTAAGCAGAGTATGAACATCATTTAACTTCCTCTTAATGACAAGGCCATAATTAGGAACATCAATTATAGTACTGAGCTCTGCTTTACGGGTGCCCTCAGGAGTTGCTGACGTGTGTAGGGCCATTTGTCCCCACACAACATGGCCCCATTTGTTTTGTTTTTGTAATTCCTCTGGCTATTTTTTTTATTATTAATTTGTCTGGTGCCTCCCACCCCCGTAAATGGCTAAGACCTCTTGATGCCATCACTGAGTCCCGATAGCTCTTGGTTTGTCACGTAGCTTTCTTGCTGTTGCTAGGCCCTGGGCCTTCAGTTCTCTCTCCTCTGGGGGAAAATCCTGGGATTCATGCCAGAGCCCCATGCAGAGGCCCACTCTGTCTATTCCCTTGGCCAAAGTCATGTTCTGGATTTCTGAGACTGGTCCAGGATTCAAGGCTGTGCTACAAGGAGCCCACTGACCTTGGAGGCCCCACTTGGATCTGTTGTGGCTGCCGTTGACTGTTTCTCAATGGATGTGATCCAAAAGGAACCTGAGCCAGAAATGAAGAGATGGGGCAAGGACATCAGCCACACGACTTGCTATGGTCAGCTCTTTGTTCCCATGAAGATGCCTTGAATGCCCCAGTTACACTATCATCTGTAGTTGGCTTTCCAACTCATGCCAAGGAGAGCTTTGCAAAGCATAACCAGTTCCCATCCTTCCTCCTTAATATGGATTCTTGTTATCTATGAGGAAGTAAAATTGAAGATAAACCTGGAATCTAAGCTTCTTCAAATTCTAAGCTATTCACATATTCATAAAACAGTAGCAATTTGCAAGCGCTTGCTTTTCCCTTGAAGCAAATGAATAGGTAACGATCCATCAATGTGCCGAGTTAAATACAGCAAATGCAAATCACTCTAATGATCATATTTACAAAATAAGTTACCTTTATTTGGAAATAATTACCATGTGCTTTTAGCTCTCCAAGTGAAATCAAGAAGGTTTGCCATTCAAATTTGATCCGCCGTAAGAAACAGATGATGGGAAATTGATACTGATCCATGTGTGCTCCCGATTCGCCCTTTCATTTCTTTTTGATACTTTGCCAGTATTTGCATGACAATGAGATCTTTGGTCCTTTGGACTCCCTGGTCTGGGGGTTCGTTCCTTCACTGAGAGGTCTGTGTTGTGAAGTATCACTTCTGGGATGTGCTGAGGTGCCCACCTGAGGATGATAAGGAGAAGGTACCGAGGTCCTGTCTTTAATCCGAAGTTGGTCACTAGTACTGCTGTGGCTGCAGGCAGAGGAGAAGGGGATATGGCTCCAGGGTGGCCCCAAAAGCTCCATAGCACACCCCCAAGGCCTGGGGCACAGTCCAAGTGACCCAGATATGGAATCCCCAACATCTGGGTTCCTTTTAGCTCATGCAGGCATATGCACAGACATGTGGACGTGAACATACTCCAGTCTTTTTCTTTTTAAGATTTATTTATTTACTTATCTATGATAGACGTAGAGAGAGAGAGGCAGAGACACAGAAGGAGGGAGATGCAGGCTCCATGCCAGGAGCCCGACGTGGGATTTGATCCCGGGACTCCAGGATGGTGCCCTGGGCCAAAGGCAGGCGCTAAACTGCTGAGCCACCCAGGGATCCCCATACTCCAGTCTTTAATAGATGAAGGGATAAAGGAGAGGCGGTTTTAATCAGACTTCCTCCCTCATGCTACTCACCAGTGGCTTTTTCTCATCCTTATCACCTAAATGAAACCAGCTTAGGATTCTAAATATATTTCTAAATAACAAGACAGGTTCTAAGTCATCTGTAGAGGAGAAATGTCATTGGTTTTGAAGGGCACCCCGCTTCTTCCCTGTGGTCTCCTTTCCTGGGCTGCACTGACAAGTGTCCAGGAAGCCCAGGATGATCATGGGGGCTCGTCTAACAGGTATGATGGAATCATGTGACACCTTCAACAGTCTACTTTCTAAAGTGTCATTTTGATATAAAAAAAGGTCCAAAAAAGGCACATTAACAGACATCAGCACAAATGTTGGTCATAGGAGAACTCAGGAAATTATTACATGATGAGAGAATGAGGAATGATGATTATTTCAAACAAACAAGAACAGCAGAACATTAGTCTATATCTTGCAGGAGAGGAAAGACATTTTTAAACTGATTCAAAATTTAACTATAAGAAATGAGGGATGAAACGTATTTATTGCCGTCCGAACAGCAAAGCCATGATAACCTGGAGTGTCAACTTGCTTTGTGCTAAGTTGTCTTTTACTCAGAAAAGTCATCTTAAATTAAATATTAAAGATTAATAAATATAATACCCATAATAAATGACATATACTAATTTAATTAAAAATAGATGGTGAATTTTACAAATGGGGCATTATCGTAATGATACTGAATGGACTTGTTATGCTAAAAATGTACAGTCTTGGAAATGCAATCTCCATGCACATTTTATCCTTATTGTGTCTCATTAAAATTTTAAAAATAGCTATTTTAATTGTCAAGCGTTTGACAGACTGCTATAAAAACTTGACACTTAAGTTTCAATTTTACAATATGCATTTTAATGACTTCTGTCGCCGCATGTTTTGTTATCTACAATCCAGTTTTTCAAAAGAAGAATTAAAATGTCATTTCCCGATAGTTTTTAGAGAACAGAGTCGAGCTTGCTGCAGGGCTGCAGGAAAACATGTTTAAATCTTTACAAATAAATATGAAAATTAGAACTATATTTTATTTCCACTGCAGCCTGTGCTTTAGTTGTTGATTTCAAAGCCTTCGGGGGACCAGGGAAGGAAAGGAAGAGACTCATGGGAGCCCAAGCCAGACCGGAGGGAGTGGGGACTGTCAGAGATTTTAGCACCAGCTTTTTACAAGGATTTCCCATTTCCTCCACTTGGGATTAAGACAAGGCGACAGAGATGACTCACAGTAGCCAGTGCAAACCAATCTTCTAGTAGGAAAAAAGGACCCTGGTGAGTGGAATCGTGGATGCCACTGCGGAATACGCTTATGTTACCCGGAAAAACAGTGTGAGTCCTTGAGGGCATTATGATTTCTTTGGGGTATTCGAGGAGGAAAATTGTGCAAGTTAGGGCTTTCCAATGCCCGACCACTAGAGGAAATCGAGTTTCCTAAGATCTCACCTGATAATATCCCGGCAAACAATCCATCTGTTGGCAATCTAGGAGCTGCTTTGGAAAACAAAACAAAACAAAACAAAACCATTATTTGGATAAGCGAAGGAGAAAAACATATATTGACATAGTCGCATGGTTGATACTGATGACGATTTGACTTGCATCCTCAGGGTACCAGGCAAAGCATGTGCTGCAGCTTCTTACCTTCCCAGCAACCAGAGACGTGGGTGTTCGTATTCTATCTCTGTGGTTGGCAATACCGTGGCTCACAGAGACAGAGCAACTTATCCAACAACCACATCAATAAGCGACCATATCTGGGTGCAACCAAAGCCTCTGACAAGGGTCTAGGAAGCCCCTACCTGGAAGATGTTTTGAAGGTACGATGATGCCATGCATGGGCTGACATTGGGAAAATAGGTGTGCTACTCCCAACTCTCAAGTCTATGAGATCATTCATCAAGGTTTTCAGCCACTGGTGTCTGGTTAAGTTCGGTGGGGACCTCGCCTGTCTATCCATCTACTGCTGCCTCACCACACTCTTTTCTAAGCAGGGATGAGTCCCTGCTCTGGGTACCACTATTAGAGCCCTGGGCTCCCTGGCGAGTGGGAGGTGGGCTTGATGCTCTGTTGTGGTGATGCACAAGCCATGTTTTGGCTTCCCTGCACTTCGGGTTCTTGCACGCATACCAACCACAGAAAGAGCATCACCCTAGGCCAGCACAGGGCTCACCTGTTTACAGCTGGACAAGGAGGGGAGCATTTGCAGAATAACAATAAAAAGGAAACCCACATCATGGCAATGAACTCCAGTTAGTTCTGCAGAATTCCTTGCAGGCCACTTTTTAAAGTCTGATGTGAAATGTGAGCACATCAGGGCTGCCCAGTGCTGTCTTAGAGACAGTGCGGAGTACAATGCGGCGCTGCTTCTAGAGATTCCTGTGTTGAGGGGTCTTCATCCCCTGTCAAAACAGACACTACAAAAGGTCCCAGAAACAACCTTCTTGGTTCCTGACAGGATACAGGAACAGACGGCTTCCTAAGAAGATCCAGCTTCTCCTGCTGTGGGCAAGGAGAGAGCACAGCTTATATACACAGTACACAGTAAGCCTACCACCAAGATACGGGTGCTCCCCAGGCAAGGAGGTGGCCCCACTCCATGCCACAGATAAAAGGACGCTTCCAACCTTGCCATGGTGCCCTGGAGTCATGCAGAGCCCCAGAGCAGCTCTGTGCTAGGAGATCCACTTGCCGCCTTGCTCCCACCACCCAGGATTATTCCACTGTTCAACCCATGAATGTTGCCAGAAGCTCACTTTAAATACTCAAGAATGAAGTCAAGAACCACCATGGGCATCAGGCTACTCAAGGTGCCAGGATTTTGATCTTTTGTGCTTGTTGTCCTGTCTGGAATGCTTATTCGTCTCCTAGCTCCCCCAGAGATGTCCCTTTCCCAGGGGGACCTTTACTGACAGCTGGACCAGGCCAAGATCCTTACACTTGCAAATCCAGACAGTATCTCGAAGTATAGTGCTCATCAGAGTTGGTGATAGATAGATAGATAGATAGATAGATAGATAGATAGATAGATAGACACAGAGTGATGGTTAGATTTATATGTCAACTTGCCTGGGCCATGGAGTGCCCAGCTATTTGGTTAAAAACTATTTTGGGTATATGTGATGAGATTAGCATCCAAGTAGGTAGATTGATTGAAGCACACCGCACCCCTCCGGGGGTGGAACTCCTTCGATCTATGATGGCCTGAGTAGAAGAAAAAGGCTGAGGAAAAGACCATTTGCTCAGTGCCTGACTGTCTTCAGGCTGAAACATTGGTCTCCATCTGCCTTAGGACTGGGAGCAGGACTAGACGTTACATCAGCTCACCTGGCTCTCAGGACTTCAGACGCAAAGAGGAACTACACCATTGGCTCTGCAGCTTCCTTACTGCAGATCCTGAGCTTCTATAACCACATGAGCCAATTCCTTATAATTCGGTGTTGATAGACATAATATAAAAATTTTATGAAATGTACTTTTTTTCCATTTGTTGGAATATAGTCTCCAAATGTGTGCTATTCCCATAATACTGTACAGGGCATGTGAAGGGCTTCTCTACGTTCCCACACAGAAGAGGGTCTCCCTGGTCACCACCTGTGTGTATATACAAAATTTCTCTTCAGTGATAGTTTTGCATCACTTCGTGCAAAGTTTGAATGCTTCCTCTGATCCATCCCTCCCCACCTCTCAATATTACAATTTCAGGTGTTGACAGTTTGTTTTTCTTTGCGTTGGCCCTATTTTTAGTTAACATTTTTCACAGATATATTCATGATTTCTACATCCTTGACTAACAATTTTCTCTTGAGATTGCCCATTTTACTATTGGGTTGTTCCTAGTTTTATATTTGATCTTGAAGCATCCTTTAAAAAGTGAGTAATATATATTGTAAATGATTCTTCCCAGTATTTGGCTTAAGCTTTAAATTTCTTTATTTTGGGAGACTACATCCCCTTTAAAAAATATGATCAAATGCATCAACTGTTTTCTTTGTAGTTTAGAGTTTTCACATCTTCTTTAAGAAATCCTTCCCTACTTCAAAGTTGTGATGATATCTTCCAAGAGTTTCTTTTAAAAGATATGAAGCTTTGTTCTTTATAGATGAGTATTTAATTCTGCTGGATTTACTTTTGTATATATCTAAGGTGAGGATCTAATTTTATTTTAGTTTTCCATGGGAATAACCAGTTGGTACAGCTCTGTCTATATAATTATCTAGTGTCTCCCATTAATTTGTAGTGTCCTACTGTCGTATATAAAGTCCCCAGGGACATGCCATAGGGTCTCTTCCTGTGTTCTCTGCAATGACCCACTGGACCATCCTCCCCATTTCAGTTATCAAGGTCTATAAATAGTCCCAAAAGCAGGCAGAGGGAATTATCCTACATTGTTCTTCTTCAAAATTATCTTGCCATTTCTCTTTATAAATATTTATTATTTTTTAAAAAGATTTTATTTATTTATTCATGAGAGACAGAGAGAGAGAGGCACAGAGACACAGGCAGAGGGAAAAGCAGGGTCCATGCAGGGAGCCTGACATGGGACTCGATCCTGGATCACCAGGATCACACCCCAGGGCAAAGGCAGCACTAAACCACTGAGCCACCTGGGCTGCCCTCTTTATAAATATTTGGATCACCTTGTCAAATTCCACAGAGTATCATTTTAAAAACTTTGTCAAAATTCTTATGGGTAGACTTGGTCCTTTTAAGAAATTTAGTTTTCCCATCTATAAGCATGAAATACTTCTATTTTTATGTCTTTCAATAAATTTTATTGTTTTCTTCATCAAGATTATCTTTACTTTTTCTACCAGTTTATCCCTTTTTCTCAAAGCTTTTTATTTTGATTTATTCTAAAACTACAGAAAAAAATTAAAACTACAGAAAAAAATGAAAAAAATGTAGCATAATGTATATTCACATAATCTCCACCCAAACTCATGAATTATCAATAGTTACCACATATTCACTTTTAATGAACAATCAAAGTAAGTTGTAGAATCATGAAAATCACCCACATATTTGTGTCTCTTTCTTGTCAGAGAGCTTTCTTCCATATAACCACAGCACAATTCTCTTTACCAAGACATTGAACCTGATTAAATATTACCTGATATGTAATTCATTTAAATTTCTCTACTGTCCAAAATATGTTTTATTTTCCTTCTCCTTGTGTCCAATAGAATATTACTGAGCAACATAGTAATTAACCCATTTTGAACTACAACATCGTCTTACCATTTTTCTTCTATCATTCATGGCACTAACACTATCCATTTCATAAGATATCTTTATCATTAGTTTTTATCAAAATTTTATTTTACATTTATTAAAATTGTGGTTTTCTTTCTTTTTAAGCTGTTAATATGAAAATTATTCTCTTAATGTCAAAATATTTGTATAAGTACATGATAGAATAACCTGCATGATATACATCCTTTCAATACATCTAAACTAGAAAATTTGACAAAATAGACAAACCAGCTCCTTTCAGACATCAGACAATGGGCATCCCAGATCTAAGAAGCCTCCAAAAAAAGAAATAGATAATCCCCACAATCACCTTGAGATTCTATCTCAAGGCCCTTTTTAGTTTGATATAAGAAGGGCAAATGCTAAATAGAGCACAGTGGTCTTGCTGCATTGAGGAAACAGATCAAAGTCCAAAGGGAACTGAAATGTGTGGGATATAGAGTCAAAGACAAAGGAGCTACACAGAGAAAGATTCTAGAACTCTGTACAGAACTCTTTTAGATTTTGCTCAATAAGATAGATAGATAAATTCAGAGACTGACTAAGAAACTATAAGCATAACTATGCCGAGAACTCATACATGCCTGGGAGAACTCACAAGTGCTCCAGAGATCCAGATTATAGGGTCCCCATTGAACACTCAGAGTAGAGAAGGGTCCAGATGAGTTACACTCTGGTAACAGAGAGAAACTAGATCAGACTCTAACACAAGTCCACTAAATTTTAAAAACAAGCTTTGTAATAATCATGTTGATCCTTAAGTAACTTAATTTTCTGCAAGGAAAATAAAATCCCAACATTATTTGAAGGAAGACAACAAAACCCAGTATGCAACAACACAAAATGTAGTGTCTAACTTAACATTTTTAAAAAATATTGAAAATGGGAAGCAGAAAAAATATTACCCATATGCAGGAAATAATTCAGAAAATGGGAGTACAGACAATTGCATACAAACACTTTCACAAAAACTACTGTAAAAATATGCAACCTACAGGTAATGAGAAAGAAAAGAATACCAGCAAAACTTTTAGAGATGAAAATGCACTATTTGAATTGAAATATTCACTGACTGCATTACGAGCAGATGAGATCAAAAGCAAAGATCAGAAACATTGAAGACAACAATAAAGATACTACCCAATCTAGGCAAGGAGATAACAAATGACTGGGGGAAAAAAAAACCAGCTACTATAATATGTGATTTAATACCAACTGGTCTAACACACTTATAATTGGAGATCCGAAAGGTGAAGACAAAGGGAGATGGAAAACAGTAGACAAAATAGTAGCTGAAAAAAAATACCAAATCTGATGTAAAAAATATAAATCCAGGGGCCCAAGGAGGTCAAGAAACACGAAGCAGAGTAAACATAAAAACACCAGAGGACATCATATGAACACTAGTGATATAATGATGTCCATAAGTTCTGTTAGAGATATAAAGCATATTACATACAAAGGAACAAAGAAATCATGACCTCAAAAAAAAAAGAAAAAGAAAGAAATCATGACCTCCAGGGTCCATATGTAACCCAGAAGACAATGGAATAACATCATTACAACAGGAAATCGAGAAATACACAAATGGTAAAGGGAATTTTCAGAAGTAAAGATGAAATCAAGATTTCCCCAGCAAACTAAATCTGCAAGGGGAACCAATAGTCCTGCACTAGAATAATGAAGAAGGAAGTTCTTTAGGTGGAAAGATCACTATACCAGGTGGAAATATGAATCTACACATCAAAGGTGGAAATATGTGGGTAAATATCAAAGTTTTTCTCACTTCTGCAAAGACCAGCGCTAAAATCCACTGTAACACAACTAGATGCGAGCATTGATTAATAAATGAGTAACTCTGAAAACAAAGTCTCTATATCAAATTAAGGATTTAAATGAAAAGTAAAGGGAACAAAATTTGTTTAAATTCCTAGGACAAAGTCAAGTCGTCATGATTTTTTTCTTGTTGGACTTGGTGTGCTGATTTTGAATATTTGGTATAATTTGCCCATAAAATCATCCAAGCAGATATGTTGTGTATTTCTTTTAAACAAACATTTCAAATTATTTAATATCCTTGGGTCTATTAACATATCTTGTTTAATTCAGTGTTGCCATCATGTATCTAGGGGATTGATTCTTTTATGTAGGTTTTCAAATGTATTGTCATGGAGTTTCTTAATAACATCTCCCTTTCATCTCCCTGACATTGTTAATTTGTTATTCATCTTTCTTTCAATCATCAGAATTTTCTCTGTTAGTCTCTTGGTTTTTACTGAGCATCTCTATTTTTTTTCTGTTTTCATAGTTTCATTTCCTTACTTTATTGTTTCTTATATTTTCTTTGGGTTTCTTTGGTTATTCTTTTACTTTTATAAACAGCTTTATTGAAATATAACTGACACATATAAAACTGTACATTTTTAGAATTTACTTTTTGATAAATGTTGACATATGCATACACCTGTGGAATTATCACCACAATCAATAATGAAAACAGAGTTACGGTCATGAATTTCCTTCTAATTGTAGCCTTACATGCATCCCACAGGCTTTAATATGTAGATTTTTTTCATTCTTGCTTTGTCCAAAGTAATTCCCAATTCCCATCGTCAGTTTTTCCTTTGGCACATTGGCAATTTAAAAGTCTATTGTTGGGACTCCTGGATGGCTCAGTGGTTAAGCATCTGTCTTTGGCTCAGGGCATGATCCCAGAGTCCCAGGATCGAGTCTCACATCGGGGTCCCCACATGGAGCCTGCTTCTCCCTCCTCCTCTATCGCTGTCTCTGTCTCTGTATCTCTCATAAATAAATAAATAAATACATAAATAAATAAATAAATCTTTTTTAAAAAATAAATGAACAAAATGGAAGTGTATTGCTTACTTTGCCAACCCTTGGTGTTTTCTCCTATCAGAGAGAAATAGAGGCTGCACATTGAGTCTCCTGGGACCCCAGCCTGTTCACTGCGGATCCTGGGACTTTTCTCAGCCTCTCTAATTGTGTGAGTTGACTTCTAACAATAAATCTCTTTACACACACACACATACTCCGCTTGCATATGGCTGGTCACTCTGATCTTATAGGATTCATCTCACATGTCACCTCCACAGCAAAGCCCTCACTACCCACTCTAAGTCAATCTTCTCAACCAGTTATTCTATTTATTTCTTTCAAGACATGTATCATGAGTTGTATTTGTTTCTTTGCTTACCTATCATTACCCCCCTTCCCCCTACAGCACCAGTCACATTAGGATGGGGACCACCTTCTCTTACCCATTGCCAGTCCCCATTATCTATGTCAATGCCCTTGCACGCTAGTCTCCATCCAAGTACCAGTAGAGTGTCACAGAGGCTCTTTACTTTCCCTGGCATCCACACTGCCCTCTTTCTTTTAGAATTGCTAACCTCCTGCATTTTGACCGGGGATATGGCAACCCAGCTGCTAACTGCATTCCCCTGCTAGACTGGCATCTAGATATGGTGACATGGCTATGTGTTGGCTGTTGAGAAGCAAACAGATGTGATGTGCAGCGCCCTGATGACAATTTTATAAGCAAATTGCTTGCTCCCCAAGTGCTCTTCTATTCCTTTCCAAGACCTGGTAGTGGATATGGTGGTGGTGATCTGGGTTAAGCCTTCAGCTGGGGCCACACTTTAGACTGAAGTAAAAAGGCAGAAACACCTGGGTCTCTGCACAACTCATGGAGCAGTACAGGCAGCCTACATTGAGGCCTCTGACCATTTGTACTGTTCTGTGAGAAAGGAATACTGTGCCGCTTATCTGAACCAATCAAACCCCTTATTACAGCCTAATATCCTACTTGAGCATTGAATGGGGGACAAAGGAAGGTGAGAGTGTGTCACTGTCCCTTCTTCCAGCTGCAGAGTAGTAGTTCCCAAGCAGGGTCATTTGGCAATGGCTACACACGTTTGGTTGTCATAATTTGGGAGTTGGAGGTTTCCATTGGCATAACGTGTAGGGGCCAGCGTTGTGACTAAACTACAATGCACATGACAATGAAGAACTACCCAGCCCCAGATGTCAACAGTGCCCACTGTTGTCTCACACTTACTTCTGGAAAGAGTGGTGTTCTATTTCTGCTTTCATCATGAGCCCCTCATTCATTAGTCAACATCATTATTTCTAGTGGCGTCCTTGAAGGAGATTGAACTTTTCACCAAATACCCAAACTCAGTTCCAGGACCTAGCCCACAGTATGTGCCTAAGGATTGTTAGTCCCTCATACATTTACACATGTGTGGATCTCAGCCACAATCATCCTTCTCTGCCCATCTATATCCGGCCAACTCCTTGCCTTTCTACAGGAGCCTGCCCCAATCCCGCTCCTAGCCCTATTGCAGGTTATTAGGGGCCAATCTTCCATGCTTCCAAAGCATTCTGTGCATTCCACGATCATAGTCCTCATCATGTAGTGTTAGGCTTGTGTGTTTGTGCATCAAGTAAGATACAGACCAAGACTTATCTCATTGTCCTGTCAAATCAATGGAGACATGAATATGTATGATTTTAAAAGAACATATCAAGAAAGAAACTACACGTTCTGTTTATTTTGCTGGTGGATATTTGTGGATTAATTTCTAGGTCATGGTGGGGCAAGCGGCTACATAACACCTCTTTTCTGGCAGGTAAGGCTGGTCCGTGAGTGCCAATTTTGAAGATCGCCTGTCATGGGTAGGGAGGAAGTGGAGGAGACCTGATCAGGAAGCTGGAGGTTATAGGGCACCTAGATACACCAGTGCAGTATCACATATCTTTGCGGCCTCCCTTGAAAACTCAGGAAGGAGGTCAGCATGCCTCTAATAACTAAAACCAACTCCCGTCATAAACAGACATGTCCCCGTCCCTTTAAACAGCCACAGTACAGCTCTTAGGAACGCCTTTCCCTTAAACACTGAGAATCATTACAATAAGTCAAGGACATCTCCTTTCCAAACAAATACGCAAGACTAAAAACAAGAGGCCCCGTTAGGTGGAGGAGCTAGTGTCTTTCTTGTTGAGGAGCCACAGCACTGGCGTATAACACAATATAATTGGTTCTTTTGAAGTTTTTAATCACTTTCCTTGTAATCGAGAGTGATGCTGACAAGCAGGCTATCAGAACCCAGCTCCACACATCGGTGACACGGGGGACCTTCGCCAGTGCAGGCTGGCATCGGTAATTGTTTTAGAACTAAAACACCCGACATACTGGGGGCTCATTACAAAGATTCCTCTGGAATGGATGAGGAGGTCAGAATCTCCCTTCCCCACAAATCATTTGTCGGTGAGCGTGTTATCAAAATATGAGGCGGCCCCTTCAAATATATTTTAAACACTGTTAATGTATTTCCACATGTCACCATCTGACAGCTCCACCATCCTCAACTTCGCCACCAGGGAAATTTACATGCATTTGAATTCACTGGGCCAAGCACGGTCTCCCCACACTGACAGCCCATTTAGCTCCGTGATAAGTTAATCTGTGCGGCGTTTGATAGATTTCTGTCTCTTACCCAAAACAGAGTTTGCAAAAAGGATTCAAGAACAAAATTTGCAAAACATTAGCGCTCCAGCTTCATCACCACGGAAGTCGGAACACTTAGAAATGTACAGCCGGGCCCCAGCTGTGGGTGACCTCGCCTGCCTGCCCTGTGCCGGCACTCCAGGCGCCTTCCCCCTTGTGTTATACAATCTTCACATATTTATTCAATGGGTCAACAACAGAATTGATCAGCCAATGTGTCCCAATGCAGTAAAAATTTTATTTATTTATTTATTCATGAGACAGAGAGACAGAGAGAGAGAGAGAGGCAGAGACACAGGCAGAGGGAGAAGCAGGCTTCATGCAGGGAGCCCGGCGTGGGACTCGATCTGGAGACTCCAGGATCGTGCCCTGGGCTGAAGACAGGCGCTAAACCGCTGAGCCACCCAGGGACCCCAAATGCAGTAAAATTTTAAAGCATTACATTTTCTGCCTGTTTACTTTAAGCCAATGAGCTCCATGGTACCACTGCCCCCCACCCCCACCCGCCCACCACCACCACCACCACCACCACCACCACCACCATGTTGGCTTATCATCGTATCAGGTTTTCTGGGGCTGCAGTAACAATTGATCACAATGTGGGTGGCCTGAAACAGTAAGTTTATTCTCTCAGAGTTCTAGCCCAGAAGTCCAAAAGCCATGTGTCAGCAATGTTAGTTCCTTTGGGGGGTTCAAAGGGACAAAACGTCCCACACCTCTCTCCTAGCTTCTGGGGATGGCTGGCAACCTCAAGCAACCTCTTGGCTGTGGCAGCAACACCCCAACCTCTGCCTGTCCTCATGTGGCAACCCTCTTAATCAACTTCCCCTCCTCCCTTTCTCCATTGGCAAACACACTGACAATTCTTGAATGTGATGAGGAACCAGAGGCCCCCAAAGGCCCAGTGCATCCTTCTCTATGCTCTAGGCAATGTGCCCAGGTGGCTTCAGCATGGTACAGCCAGTAGGCTGGGGGTATAGACCACAAGGGTGTTGGCACACGGTCAGTGCAAAGCCTATCAGGGGTCTGGGGTCCAAGCTCTCCTGCAGAGGAGCCATGAACTCCTGAGCAAATCCACAAACCTTCAGCTGACCCTTGAACGTCAAAAAACAAGCCACCCAAATCTAGACCTGGGAGATTGGTAGTGGGGGCGGGGGGTGCTCCGTGGGAGAGAAGAGGGTGTGAAGTGATCCCGCTGATGAGTGTGAAAGATGACAGAGGAAGGGGCAGGTGGGTTGACCACCTGGCTGATGTCATTTGGACTTTCAGTGGAGACCAGTCGCCATGATTGCGTGATTGTAGGTTTTGGCCGGTGGGTGACATTCATCTTGGCAGCTGCAGCAGAGGGTGAGAGGCCAGCAGGGTTGAACCAGGCCTGGAGCGTCCCCGGCAGGGGGATGGAGAGAAAGGAGGTGAGGATATTGGCCATGGACGTGAGTCACTTGAGTTGTCATCAAATGATCCACTTGAGACCATGCCTCCAGGAGAGCAGAGAGAAAAGGAAGGAGGTACACACATACGGGGGATTTCAGTCATTCTTCCTTCAGGGTTGGGGGGTTTACCTCTCCCAGCCCCACGCCAGGCCGACCTCCTCTCAGACAAGGCTCTGGCCTTGGGCACCCACCCACACTGCCATCATCCCTCTGCCTGGAGCAGTTGGCCTCCCTTCCTGCCAGGCCTCACATGCCACCGTTGCCGGGAAGCATTTTCTGAAAGCCTAAGTCAAGCATCCTTTCTGAGGAGCCCCTGGTGGGATGTGCTGCGGCCCTGCCCCCAACCCCCATTCTGTAACCTTCATGCACATCCCTGGTGAGCTTGAAGCACCCCAAGAGTAGCATCCACGCCTCAGGTCTTGCTCACTGCTGGGCTTTCAGGTTTAGCATGGTCCCCGACGCACAGGAGGTGCTCGATAAATGCCTATCGGATTGAAAACATACTCCGTCTTCGTAGAGCCTGACGCCCTTAGGATGATGTAAACACAAGATTGTTAAATGTTTGAAGGCCCAAGACGAGCCAAGGGCGCTCTGACGGCGTCATACCTTCTGGAGGCCCATGCAACCTCCTCTTGCATCCAAGTAGCCAAACCCAACCTCGTTAAGGGCTGTGTTTATTTATTCAGGAAGCTGTGCCCTCGTAGAGCAGCTGCACGGAGCTGACGGGCACCCAGGAAGAAACGCTGACAGCCAATTAGAGAAGGAGGGTGGCCCCCAGACACCCACGACAGCCTCTTCTGGATGCCTGGTGCCCGATCCAGATGTGCAAAGTTGGACCGCAGCCCAAGAAATGAGGGCATGAGAAGAAGCCTCCAGACCTCGGGCATCATCCTTCGGAATCGAAATAAGGTTTGCAGATTTAAAAGAACAGACACAACAAAAATATAGGCTAGCCAGTTCAATTTGCGTCTTTTAGCTAAACTACGGGCGATTTTTAATCTGGGTCTATACGTCCCCCATGCAATGTCTGGGACATGTTTATACTAAAAACTACTCATTTATCTCAAGTCCAAAAGTACCTCGGTGTCCCATGTTTCACCTGGTGACGGCACACACAAACTGCTCCACCCTCATCCGCACCATGCCCTCGTCCCGCCACAGGGGTCCCGTGAGGTCGGAGGTCACTCAGGCCGGCCCCGGGTCCCCAGCCCGCGAGGAGCGCTGGCCCTGGGCACAAAAGGTCTCATGGCTGCTGGAGTCATCCCACAGCCATGCGGGCAGCATCCAGGGCGGCCACAGAAGCACCGCTGGCGTCAGATAGGAACCAACTAGAAAGCATGTAGGTACCGATCCAGGATGCCGCCAGCTGGGATTGCCAAGATCGTATTTCTGAATCAGGACAGCCTCAAGAACAATTATCCGCACGGATCTGCGTGTTACAGTCGGCGCCAGGGTCGGCCCTGGGAGGCGTTGAGCCCTCTCTCAGGGGCTGCCCGGGGAGGGTGCCATTCACGGACCAGGCTGCCCGCGTGCCCGTGTGGAAGGAACAGTGTTCCTAGCTGTCCACCACCAACCCAGCCACCTGCGGGGCCCCATGAGGGGTGAAGCAAGGACATCTAAGGGAGTGGGCACCTGCCAAGTGGGGGTTAACGCTGACGCTTTAAATGGGATGATGCGAAAAAAAAAAAATGGAATGATGCGGATCCCCTGGGACAGATTTGATTGGCAGAAAGAAGCCAGAGATCTCTGGTTAAGTGGTGTACAAGCTTGGCATCTAATGTTTGTAAAGACTGCAACGTGCTTTTATTATTTTATTTTTATTTATTTATGATAGTCACACACACACACACACACACACACACACAGAGAGAGAGAGAGAGAGAGAGAGGCAGAGACATAAGCAAAGGGAGAAGCAGGCTCCATGCACGGGGAGCCCGACGTGGGATTCGATCCCGGGTCTCCAGGATCGCGCCCTGGGCCAAAGGCAGGCGCTAAACCTCTGCGCCACCCAGGGATCCCTGCAACGTGCTTTTAAACAGTGAGGTCCCGTCCATAGGCCAGACGTGGCCACAGGCCCGTGTCCTCTGGGCCGGCAATTCCCTTGACTGGAAGCTTCTTGTGGGGCAGGCCCTGGCTCCCCAGCTCCCTTCAGATGAGGGAGCAGCCCCACGAGCTCAGCTGGCAGCAGCCCCACGAGCTCCGTCCTCTCCACGCGTTTCCCTTCTCGCTCTCACCTCCGTTCTCCGGATGCCGGGAGCCGAGAGGCGGCGGCTCTGATGTGACAAATCGCCTCCAAGCCCTCCGTCAGTACTGGAATAGATCCGGGGTGCGTGGCACCGGGGAGGACAAATGCAGGCTGGCTGCGGATCTGTCAGCACAGACCTCCAAATCACAGCCTCGCCGGCTCACGCCGTGCACACCTGCGGCTTGTTGACGGTGTGGAAATGAGAAATTCGGAGGCAATTGAACACCCCGTGAATTCACACAACCGACCCACACAAAGGTATTTAGCACAGGTGTTTCTGTAATTGTGATGCATTAGGACACTTCCCCGTGTTCAGTGGCCCTCGACACTCACACCTCCACCTGCTGCGGGAGGCTGGCGGGCAGGTTTGGGCCTACGTGGCGCCGAGACGAGATGCGGCTTTGCCAGCGGAGCCCGGGCGCCCCCCGTGTGTGCTCTCGCTCGTATCTCCCCTTTGGGGATCCTTGTCAGCCAAAGAGCACTTAAATGTCTGCTCAGCCCTCTCCTGGCCTCGCTCCCTTGCAGCTTACAGAGGGGCTGCGCGCGCCTTGCTGCAAATGCCCTGGAAGCAACAGCAGCAGACAAGGGAGGCGGGAGAAAAATGATCAAGCTCACACGTGGAGCGTGATAAACTGGGGAGGCTTAAAAGGAGGTCAGTCAAGTGAGCTGTCAACTGGCAACGAGGGCCCCGAGGTGGGGAGTTCAAAGTCACGCAGCAGCCTGAGCCGAGGGCCGGGGCACCTGGGACCCGGAGCCCCGACATAAATGGATGGGGCCGGAGGTGTGGGCAGCCGGGATTGCAGCGGGGGAGGCGGCGGCCAGGCACCGGCGGGAAGGCTCCTTCCCGGCAGGGCGCGCGTCCCCGCTGTCTCCCCGCCCAGCCGGCCCGGGCCCCAGGCCGCCTGCCCCACCGGGTGGCCGATCGGGGGCAGGGGGGCGCCCGGTGCAGGCGGTGGGGGGCCGGGGCCTAGCAGCGCCTCAGAGTCTGTCCATTATTTCTCAGTCTCACTCGGGGGAGGGAAGCGTCGGCGGCTCAGCGCTTAGAGTCGCCCTTGGCATCCGCACCCTCCCCACCCATGTCAGCAAAGACGGAGGGCGCAGGCAGGCACCCAACACAGGCCCCCGGCCAGCCACCCCGGCCACCCTGGCTGCCACAGCCACCCTGGCCACCCCAGTCACCAGAGCCATCAAGCCCACCCCAGCCACCACGCCACGAGCAGCGGGGACCAGGCCCGGGCACCACAGAGTGCAGCCGGAGTCCACGTCCAGGGTGCGCCCGGTGCTTTCACCTGGGGGGAGCCCCTGCCGTCCGGGGAGCCATTCAGCACCTCTTCATTCCGTACATGGTTTTCAACGTTATTTCCCTATTGCCACACAGTGAATCGTGTCCTTCCAAGAGCTGAAAGGGGACGGTCTCCCAGCGACGGGAGCCTGGGTGACCAGGAGCCACCTTCCCGGGCAAGTGTGGCGCCCAGAGGGAAACCGAGGCCGGGGATGCTCTGCTGAGGCGCGAGCTGGGCTCCCCCGGCCCCCGTGTCCCCTGCCAGCCGTCCCCACCACTCCCCGCGCTGAAGACAAGCAGGCCCCTGTGGCACACACACTCTCACCCACGTGCACACAGTCACACACAACACTCACACAGGCATTCGCGTTCACACCTGCACACATACTCACATACATGCACACACTCAATCACACACATAATGCTCTGACACACATTCACACATACACACTCACACATTTACACTCACATTCATGTACACACACAGACACATGCATGTACACTGTCATGCATTCGCACATATATACATTCACACAGTCGCATGTGTACACTTGCACACTCACATATGCGCACACATTTACACACACAACACTCACAATCATGCACACATGTACACAATCATACATACACACACGCACACTCTCACATTCACAGTCGCATACGCACACAGCTGCACACTCACACATACACATTCACACAGTCGTGTGTGCACACACATTTACATACTCACACACGCACACGCTCACACGCACTCTCACACACGCACACACACTCACACTCATGGGCACACGCATCTTTGCTCCCCACAGGCGGGGACCCCCACTGCAAACCTGGAAAGAGACAACTGAGCAGAGAAGCCCCCAAAAGCCATTATTATCATTTATCCCCTTTTCACTTCTAACTCACTTTATAGGGACTTTCTGCTCTGACTTTAGATTTGCACCGATGCGTGCATGTTATTGGTCGTGCCCTTATTTTGAAAGCACTAGTGCTTGGTTGTATTTCTCATTTCTATAATTTCTGTGCATTTTTTTTTTCCTCTGCCTACTAAGGAATGAAGCCTCTGAAAGCTTCCGCTCTTTGAAGTTCATTTAGATTTTCTTCGGGGCTTTGTTTAGTGTCCATTTGCTTTTGTATTTGGATCAAAGGGTAATCTTTTAATTGGAAGATTTTATCATTTTTATTTATATCTTCCCTTGTTACAGAAAATTTTTCACAGAGATGAGTAATTCCTGCTTGGCAAGAGTCCTACATATGCCTGTTTGCTTTTTTTTTTTTAATTTATACTAACAACTTTCCCCCTGCCCTCATTTTATTTGTTTCTTGAATTAATGTCTCTCCTTATAATTATTATGGGGTTTTTAAAATTATTATCCAACCATCTTCACTGTTCTTTTCAGTAGATTTTAAGATGCCTTGATGCTATATGACCCTATACAAAAAGTTTAATTAATGTCATGTATTCATTAGTCTTAATATTTTTATCAAAATCAATTGACCTTTTATCTAATTTTGTAAATTAGGTATGCCTTATCTGTTTTCCTTCTGTTTTTAATCCTTCCTTTTTGTGTCGATGGATGTCTAGTAAGCAACATGTTGTACAGTTTTAGTTTTTCATCAACCAGAGACTTGAATTCTTTGGTAGGTGAACTTAAAACCCCGTGAACATAGTCTGTTGCCATTATCGTTTAGAGAAGCTTCAACCCTGATGGTTTTTGAGGCACTCGGACTATGATCTGCCTGGATCTAACACTTAGAACTTATTTGGAAGACAACATTCCATCCTTAACACTACTGTGATCTTACGATCTCCTACATACATATTCAAACCACTTAAAAGCTACAGGATTTATTAGCATCACATCACCCTGTCCTTTTGTCTTCTCTGATGGAGGACGACGGACAGGTGGTGTTCTCCACCTTCGTCACCTGCATCCACTCTTCTTGCAAGACAACAAAAGTCCTCGTCTGAGCCGTGAAATTCTAGCAGAGGAAGACAGGTGCAGAGGAGCTGGACGGATGGCAGTGAGCACCATGGAGAAAAGCAGAGCAGGAGCGAGGGCTGTGTTCGGCTGTAGCTGGGGAAGCTGGTGGGTCAAGCCCTCATTTGAACCAAGACTGGAATAAAGAAAGGGAATAAGCCACACAGATAGCTGGTGTGGAGACTGTCAGGCGGAAGGGGCAGCCAGGGCAAAGGCCCTGGGGCATGTGCGGCTTGTTAAGGATCAACAAGGAAATGAGTAGGGCTGGGGCTGAGAGAAGGCAGCTGGCCAAGCCAGTGAGCTCGCTCTCTTCCAGAGAAGAGCTGGAATAGAAGAGGGAAGTCTTACCAGGCAGAAGTCTGTGACTGCAGTTCTGGTGGCAGCAGCAGACGGTGAAGTGTGGTCAGAGCCCTGCCAGCGATCGGTTGATGCATTGGATGAGCGGGGAGAGAAGAAAGGAAGCAGACGTCACTGAGGGCTCTTCCACTGTTCTGGGTATTGCCCGTAGGTCACGCACCTGGGTAACCCCACCAGCCCCCGTGGCCCCACCTGCTCCGGCTCTACCCTGCCTACAGCTGCCTGGCTCCCGCCAATAGGTTTACGTGTCTCTTAAATCGGTAGTTTCAGCGGTCGGCAAAGGTGTGTCCCTGCAATTATATTTTTATTCAAGATTTCTCTATTTCAGGTGCATAATAAAAGCCTTCCTGTGATCTCCCAAGAAAAAGGCACGTTCTGGAAAGGCAAGCTCTGGAAAGGGCAGGGTCCTATAGGGTTTTTCTGTTGTTCCCGTGAGAGAAGGAGAGTGGGGTTTGCATCACAGACCGCACTGTGTCCCCAGAGCTCCTGTGTTGAAGCCCTAACTCCGAGCACCTCAATATGGTTCTGTATTTGGACACAGTGGGCCCTGATCCGGTGGCCTCTTGAGGAGAGGAAGTGTGGACACTCAGATGACAAGAAAGCGAGTGCACAGAGGAAAGACCCTCGGCAAGCCAAGGAGAGGGGCCACGGGAGAAACCAAGCCCAGGGACGCCTTGATCGTGGCCTCCCAGCCCCCGGGACTGCCACAGAGCAAGCTTCCATCGTTATGCCGCCCTAGGTCGAGGTCTACTGCCACGGCCTAGCCAACCTCTCCAGCTAACATCCTTCCTCAAGGACGACCAAACCTTTGTTCCACTCTCCTCCTGCTTTGTTGCAGCTGGAGAGCTTGAAGCTAATTTGATTTTCACTTCCTCTGAACGGAGTTCCATTTTTCTTTTGAAGAGCTTAGAGAAATCCTTTTTTTTGTTCCTGGCAATTTAAGAATGTTACCATAACGGATAATCCGACCTGTGGCTCGCAAGTCCTTGTCCCCCCACGCAGGGCTCTCTGCAAAGTGTCACTGAAGTCCGGGGAATCAAACACGGCTCCTCTTTCAAGAAGCTGGGGGCCTGCCAGGGGTCAGCCAGGGAAACATCGTGAGGCTTGACCACCGCCGTAGCGGAGGAAGGGCCAGGCACGCGGGTGGTGCAGGGAGGGAGCTGGCTGGGGACCCAACTTACGGAAGCAAGACTGTAGGGAGACTCGCCGAGAAGGGCTCTTGATCTTTGGACATACAAGTGGGGGTCACCTGGAGTATGTGAGAGGCTGCCGTGAGCCTGGAGAGGGCTTCCAAGAGTGGGGACCTTTGCAAAAGCTCAGGGGTTCAAAACCGAAGCAAACAAGATTTGGTGTAGCCCGGATCCCCGAGCACCGGGGCGCGGGCCTGGCTAGGAGGTGGGGTCACATTGGACGTGGGGTCGGATGGTGATCAAATTTGCATTTGCGCCACAGCGACCAGCCCATGGGACAATCCAACAACTGCGGAGTCAGAAATGAGGCAGTGAGGACGTTTTTTTGGCAGACCTGCCGCCAAACTCAGGCGGCTTAAACAAGCCAAGAAGTGTGTTCATCCCAGTAGCGACAGATCAGGAGCAGGCAGCTGTTCCCAGACTCCTCTCCTCCACCCCCACCCCGGCCACCCCCTGGGCACCCACCCTTCCCTTGGTGGTGGGCTTCGTGCTTAGGCTACAAGCTTGGGCCTGGCATCCGGGCACAATGGACCACTCGAGAGAAAATGCTCCTCGAGCTTCCTGGGCGGGAGCCTGGGGTGCACGGGGGGACTCCTTGGCCGGTGCCCACTCCCGAGCATGACCTCGGCTCGCAAGTGGAGCGTGCAGACGGCCTGGGGCCACCAGGTGGCCCGTTCTGGGGCAGCCGAGGACCCGGAGGAGGGCAGACACCCCTGCGGGATGGCGCTGTCAGGAGTAGGAAGGCGGGGGGCTCGGAAGCACCGGGCAGGAGGTGGGGCGGCTCCGGCGGGGGAGGGAGCGTCCTGCGTGGAACAGAAGGGCCCAGACCACCAGACCCCGAATCGGGGCTCCCAGCAGGAACCCCGAGCCCTGGTGGTACTTTCTGCTCGACCTCCCTGGATCATCACTCTCCCTGTTCCAATCCTGGCTTTCGTTTCTTTTATTCGGAGCTCCCCGGTGTTGATTTTCTCTCGCTGAGTTTATTTCCCTAAACCCTAACGGGTCCTCCTGATGACGGGTTCTCCTCCGTGGGCTCGCCAAGGGCCCGAGAGCTCCACGCCCGGGTCTCGTCGCTCACGTGTCAGCCTCTGTTAATGCGGCGCCCACTCCAGGGGCAGCGCCCCAGCTTCAAGTTTTTAGAATGACCCGGGTTCCGACCCGGCGCCGCCGCGCCCCAGCTTTGTGACACTGGCGGTTTACATCATCTCTCTAAACCCCGGTGTTCTCGTCTATAAGGTCACGGCAATGATGACATTTGCCTGGCGGGGTTGCGGTAAGCATCACATGAGGTGCCTGGCAAACAGGAGCCGCCCCACAAAAGCTGGCCGCTCCTGTGTCTAGTCGGTGACAGTCTCATTGTCATCACGGTCACGAGTCTATTTTTGGGACGTCTGCGGTTTTCCAGCATCCCTCCGAACCCCCATGTTCCCAGGAAAGTTCGGACTTCACTGGCAAAATTCAGCGTCCTCTGGTTTTGCGTCAGAGCCACGACACCCTCTCCTACCTTCCCGCGAGTGGCTCAAAGCCCTTTGCCGAAATCCTCTTCCGTGGCTCGTGGGAGGTCAATCCAGAGTGAGATTAGCCTTTGTGGTTTTTCTGGGTTGTCTGTTTGTTTGTTTTTTTTTCCCCTCTTTCTTTGAAACAAAGGAAGTTTTGAAACGGGATCAACTGTTCTTTCCAATACGTAAGAGAGTGGGCCGTCTGGGAGGCAGCTGCGAAGTCTCCGGTTGCTCAGTTAACAACATGGGGAACTGCCAAGGACAGCCTTCATGGTGCAGGAAGGGGGTGACACTGTCGAAGGAACGGTTCCAGGCGGTTCTGTGGCCTGACAAAAGGACCCCGTGTGATGTTCATATGGCCCAGGAGCAGTGCGTCTCCTTCCCTAACCCCAGCACACCCACAGCCAGGCCCTGGCCAGCAGCCCCCAGAGCTGGGCTGGACATTTGGGCCAGGTGCAGATGCGTACCCAAGCCCCCTGGGGCCCCCTTACTCTCGGGGTGATTCACACAGTAAGCTTTTCTGGAGCACCTGCCCTCATGCTCCCGTTCTGGGAGCCAGGCAGCCGTCAGGGAAAAGCACCAACAGAACCCCGTTTTGCTTAGCCTCATTTAAGGGGCGGGGGGGCCCACGCGGAAGCCACACTGGGGGCTGGTTGCTGGGGCCCTACCTGTGACGGAAGGCCCCCCCGCAGCGGGTGGCCGGCCCTTTGCCCTCGCCGGGGCCACAGCTGCCCCGGTCAGAAACTTCCCAAGCCACGGCCCCGGGTGTTGCCCGGCCCTGTGCCGAGTCTTCCGCTCGGCCCCTGGTGTGGAATATCTTACAAGTCTTTCTGGAATATTCTGGAATTCTAGCTTCGTTAGGGGGTGCTCTTATTGAGAACGGTTTTCTCTTTCTTTCCTTTCCGACCCCCTAGATGATTTCATGGGCATTTCAATGGGAAACAGGGGGTGTCTCTAATATTCCCCCCCCCCCAGCCTTTGTCATCTTCCCGGGTGCCTCTCTCCTGTGCTGTCTCAAAACGCTCAGTTCTCAGTGAATTTAAGGTTGCCCCACTCAGCACCATGTGTCCTTTTAATGACATTTTTTGCTGGATTATGTACTCAACCTTTTTTTATATAAGAGGTGTTCCTTTGAGATGCCGCCAATCTGATCTCATTGGAAGTTTATGAGAAAATCCAATATGCTCCCGTCCTACTGCCGAGAGGGCGCGAGCCAGCTCGCCAGATTTATCCGCGGCTCCAGTGCAAACACGGCTGATCATTCCCCGGCTTTGTCCTGCGCTCACTGGTTCCAGAGTGGTCTCTGGGGCTCCGCATTCCTGCCAGAATGTTCATGACATCACTCATATTATTAATAATTACAGGTTATTCACAGATGGACGGGCAGATGGACACACGGCGACAGAGATTTGTTTAATCTCAGCAAGGCTATTTCCCCACACATCTCCCTTTGCCCACTCTTGCTGCCTCCCTGGAGGAAAAAATTAATGAAAAAACAAAATGTCTATGAAAAGAAAAATGAAAATCCTGTTGGAGGTTTGGTTGCATTTTCCCCCTTCAGGAGGAAAAAAATGACCCGTCCCCCTTGCCTCTCACAACGGAGTCTGTGTTACATGTTCCTTTGTGAGCCTTTGAACTATAAACATTCCCGAAGAAAGACATGTCCCTGTCCCTCGTCCGACCTTCGGATTGCTGCAGGCTTGATCTGTGATCCAAAATTCACAGAGGGGGAAGGAGTAGAGCCGAGTGCGTGTACGTGTGTGTGTGTGTGTGTGTGTGTGTGTGTGTGTGTGTGTCCGTTGGCTGGTACCCAGTTACTTCCTGGGTTTTCTGGAAGGAAAATGGAGCATCATTTGGTCTGAAGAGGTGCACTTGCTAAATCCTGGACCCCTGGACGCCTCTCCTTGGTCGGCTTTAGAGGTGACCAGCCCCCCTTTCCAAGGCTGGAGGTCGTTCAGGCAGCTCAGTGCTGTGCTCGGCACAGACACAAAGGAGACTGCCTGTATCAGGAGGGTGGGGAAGCTGCCACCCAGCTAACCCCATAAGCTTCGGAGCATGCAGTAGTGTAGGCCTCAGCGTGGCACAGGCCCCAGTTGAACACCAACTGCACTCGGTACTTCTATGGCACGCGTGGTCCACGCACATCACTTCCTCACACAGCTCATCCTCGGTCTCCGAGATTGCTGCCCCTGGTCTGTCAACCCCCTGACTCTTCCTTCCCTACCTCGTCCAACAGGTCCAAACGGTGGGCCCCACTCCCACCCCCTACGGCTCAACACTGAGCCACGATTTGGTAAAACTGAGTGATGACTCTATGTCTCTCGGCTCAGCTCGGGTTCTCCACCTGAATATGAAATGTTCAAATCACCCTTTCTAGGATCTTAAAGAACAGATAGAGTCTTGAGACCTTTGCACATCATTGAGCCAGGCCCACCTGACCCTTGGATGTCTTGGGAACACCCATTATCCCTATGGACTCTACAACAGTCGTATTTGTGGCCAGTGGATGAAGAAACACAGCTGCTTTATTTGTAGTTGGAACAAGCAAGACCTAATCGTAGTATCATTCAACTGCTGAGGGGGGGGAGGCGGGGAGACATTTTCAGGGAACAGCTCATCTTATAAGTGTCTCTCCACACAAAATACGTTGGGGCGAAAGAGCTACTGATCATTTTTTAAACACCCAGGTACTTGACTGCATTCAACCTGTCTCGTGCTGTTTTCCTGCCAAATCTTTCCGTGTGTGCAAACACCACCTGGCCATCAGAGACTTGGCCACTGGGCTTTGATACAACTTGTGTAAACCTGGCCTCAAACTGCCAAGCATTTCTCTATTGCCCAAACTCAGAAATATTGGGTCTTCCATATTGGGGTCGTTGCAATCCCAAGCTTATCGACTGAATCTATATTTTGCTGATAAGACTCACCCTATTTAAAATGCTGGAAAGGTTGCCAATGTAGCTGTTCTGCAGAATTCGCTAATTCTCCATTGTGAGGCCTTAATTTGTGTAGAATGCAGGCTGCATGGGATCTGCTTAATAAATACATTCTTCTTAATAAAAAGATGCATAAATATAAAAACATGGACTCTGTCTCCCTGAATGAAATCGCATCCAGCCCAGTGCAAAGGGCAGGGTCATTTTGAAATAAGTTAATGGCAGAGAGGGAAAGCAATCAGGCCTTCCTGGTTGATACACGCTGCACACACAGCTTATTAAATATTGAAACTCTTTAGAAAGATCTACTGACCACAGAGCCCAAATCATCTGTGGTGATTGAAAATACATGATTTCTACAAATCACACCCAACCACCCCAACCTGCTCCACCGAAGCACCTGCCCCCAGGATGGGGTTATTTTTCCAATGGCCTGAACAGATTTATGCCGGAGCCTCCCCACCATTCTCCACCAGCAGAAATACACATGCAGACCAGTGGGCCAGGCTGGGGCTCTATTCTGAGGCCCGCCACAGCGGCCTGGCTAACTGGCCCACCTGGGGCTCCTACCTTTGACCTCGGCTTCATTAGCACAGTGCTTTTGCCCCCTGAGCCAAGGAGGCTGCTGAAATATAAATCAACTGCCTTCTCCCAATTCCCCATTCCACTAGCAGAGGTGTTAATGAACAGGGCAGTGGCCAAAGAGTGCAATGGGAGAAGAAATAGATTTGGGGAAGCCACAAATTGGATAATCTACCTCTGGACAATGGTGAAGTGGATTATGATGCTTTCTATGCAAAATCCATCCACCTTACTGGGCCTCCCTGACCACCCCCCGCAGCGCGGCATATCCGGGCGTCTCAGTGTCTCCAGGGCCTTGCGCGTCCTCACCCCCCATGCGTACCACCCACAGACATTCTTCTTGAAGGCTCCAGGCATAAAAACAAGATGGTGCTCCAGCAACCCCCCAACGTCCTCATACATTTAAAAAAGAAAAAGTAAAACACACGGATGCTGTGATTAGAATCACTTTGTTCCCAGACATCCGGCCCATGGAATGATGGATACTTTGGTCAGGGCTGGAGTCCATTTGTTGCTGCGTCTCAATGCCCTGAGCTGGGGCCAGTCTGCCTGTGAGTCCCCAAACCTCACACCCCATGGGGTGTCCTGACATCCTGAAGGGCTAGCAGAGCCCACACGAACCAGCTGCTCACATTGTCCCCTCGGACTGCTGTTCTCCAACCCCATAGTGGCCTGATCCCTCTCCCTAAGCCAGGACTTCTGCTCCCTTCTGAAATCCTCATTCATTTTGAACTCGTAACCTTGATCGCCCTTCAATAGAGTGGGTATTTTCAACATCAGCGCGTTGCCACTCTATGAGCTTCATCTACGTAGTGATGCCGAGGCCGGTGTGGCAATTCCATTTTTCTTAGCAGCGCTAAGCAATCATCATTTATCTTAAAAATTGGCACATTCCTCCAAATACATTCATGAGAAGGTTGGGTGTCCACTCCAATGAGAGTCAGAATCTTAAAGAAAGCATCTCCACCTACTTTCCCACATCCTAAAGCTAATATGAAAAAAAAAGATAGGCATCCTGTGTTCTACAGAAGCAGAGATTTGGGGGAAACAGACATTGAAATGCATGAGGCGAAGTGCATCTGAAAATATAAGCTCAAAATGTCATTCCATAATGAAACAAATACCAAGTAGAGGGAGAAATTCTAATCGCATACATAGAGATCAAGAACGTATTGCATTTCTATGTAAAACAAACTGATTTCTTACAACTCGGAAAGAAATTAGAATTATTCATTTATAACTTCATAGATGAGGTTTTGCCTCTAACATCCCACTAATCCCTATTTTCATCACAACTGGGAAGGAAGAAGTAGTCAAGCTTTTTACTTTGGGGACACCTGAGCTCCTCAGAGGGAAGAAAGAGATGCCTTCAGCCTATTTTTTTTTTTTAAGCGTGTCATCAATAATTCTGGGCCGAGGCTATGCCCTGGTTCCCAGCAGAGGAAAGTGAGATGCAGGTGCCTGCGCTCCCGTAGCCGCCAGCACCGTACACACTGGACCCTGCTCCACAGTGAAGGGGCCGATGCCAGCCAGTGACCAAGGGCATTAACCTCCAGATGCCAGAAGGTAACTCGTTGACTTCGGCCCGCAGACATTTTCTGAGGAGAACCAAACTTCATTAGCGGATGGCTCACTGCATAGAAGAAAAAGGTCTCTCAGCGGTGAGGGTCTATTATCACAGCCAAAACAAATCTCACCATCTGCAAGTCGCATCAGCCAGAGAAAGCCACTGCCCATTTGTGAGGCCATCAGAGGTCACAGAAGAGATCGTCTCCATGCCCAGTGAGAAGAATTAGGAACACGGCCCTGCCAGACTGACTCTAATGACAAGACCCCCAAGGTGGGACAAGGAGCCATCACTCACCTGTGCTGACAAAACATTGTCAACAGAGGCCTGTGGCCCTGGAACAGGGGTACACTGTGGCTTGCCTAGAAATTTTTGTGTTTCACTTAAGAAGCAAAGACATTATGTGTGTGGGGGGGGAGGGGCATGTATGGGTTCCTGCATGCATATACCCCAGCAGGAAGGACACAGTTGAGGATATTTTTAACAGGCCTGGGATCTTTACCTGGACTCCTATTGCCCAAGAGGATCCATACCTTCTTTCCCAGGATCCCTGATGGAGAATTCTGAGGGAAGGCAGCTCCTTCCTCCAGTCTCTGCTTTTTTTTTTTTCTTTTTTCTTTTAAATATCCTCTAAAAATCCAACTGGCAAGACAGATTTCCCCATTTCTTCGATGGAATTCATGGGATGGTTTTAAATTCAGGGTCATGTCTTACATAGGTACAAAGACCAATTTCCTGAAATGAAAATGAAGCTGAGAATATCCATCCTGTGTGTGCTGCTTTTCATAAATATCTCAAAGACCTCCAAGGCCCGTGTCTCTGAAACCCCCTACCTCCACTGTCCTCAGGGATTCACAATTATCATTTGACCATTTCACAATTATGCACAAATTGTTCTAAATGGCGAGACAGATAATCTCCACTTAGGTCTTAATGATAAAAAGCTTCAAATAGTTCTGACCAAAGTCTGTTGTTCTAGAACTAAGTATCTTTTGTAGCTACAAAATTTATTTTATTTTGTTTTTTAGAGAGAGGGTGGGCAGAGGGGCAGAGGGAGAGAGAGAATCTTAAGCAGTCTCCACTCCAGACTTGATCTCAGGACCCTGAGATCATGACCTGAGCCAAAGTCAAGAGTCAGACCTTAACCAACTGAGATACCCAGGTGCCCAAAAAATCTATTTTATAGTAGTAATTAGGCACTAGAACTGACATTTTAAAAAATGCCAGGCTCTGACTAGACCAAACTTCCTTCAGGTGTGCTATGGGTTGAACTTCATTTCCCCAAAAAATGCTGAAGTCCCATCCTCCAGTACCTGCAAATGTGTTCCTTTTTGGGAATCGAGTCTTTGCAGCTGAACAAGTGAGAACACGGTCATTGGGGTGCATTTTAATCCAGTGTGACTGGCACCCTTATAAAAAGGGGAAATTTGGCCAGAGATAGACACACATAGAAGGAAGATGATATAAAAACACAGGAAGAGGTCACTAGAGGCCAGGAGAGGGGCCTGGAACAGATTCTCCTCACAGCCCCGTAAGGACCCAACCTTGCAGACATCTTGATCTGGGACTTGTGGCCTCCAGACTGTGAGACAGTACGTTTCTGTTGTTGAATCTTCCAGTCTGTAGTATTTGTTATGGAGGCTGAGCTGACAAATACAAGGCCTTTGATCAGTCTACTCCCTCATCACCTCTACACTTTGGGCAGCTCATGCTTGCTCCATCCTCTGGGTGGGCAGGCCCCCCTCCCATGTCCTCAGGGACCCTGAACTTCTGTGGGGCAGTTATTGGGTGATTAGTCTTGGGAGACTGAATACATGAATAGATGATGGCCAGACCTTTTACAAAAACAACAATGACCCTAAGCTCTGTGGTGTCCAACCTAGGAAGCCAAACCACAGAGTCCATGGTGGTTGCCCATAAAGTTCAGGATGTGATCAATAACTGCCAGTTTCCTTATCTTTGCTGCTGCTTCCATCTCAGGACCAACCAGAGAAAACCAAATAGGCCGCCAAGTGAATCACATAGGATACTCTGCTTCTAGTGGGCTGCCTCTTGCTTCTCCAGGCCAACGGCTGACCTCCAACCTGGCCCACCTGAAGCCATCCCTCCTTGTACTCTAAAGTTTTCCTGTTCCTCTGCCTGTCTTTGAGTTTCCACCAAAGGTAAGTGATGGAGGCTGAGTCCCTTGTCATGGCAAGCTCTGAGTAAATACCCTCTGTTTGTTTTCATCTGGGTGGTCTTCATTTCTTTCACAGTCCAACTTCCATAGTATGTCACAAATTCCATGAAGGGAAAGCACATTATAGGTTTCAGGAAATACTTTTTAGATGGCGAAAATGATGAGTGCTGCCATGACAACAAATAAATATTTCTTGAATGAGTGAGTGGGTTTTCACAACTTGTATAGCTGGGAGAAAAAAATTTTGGAGAAAATGAAACACTACCATGCATGAATTACTTGGTAGCTCTGGGCTTTGGTCAAACTGGAAGAAATGGCCAGATTGTGAGTTCCTAGTTTCCAATACAATATGCATTATTCTTTCAGCCTTATTTATTATGATATTTTTGAAATTATAATACATTTGCTTTCTTCTGAATATTCAGATGCTTCAAAAGGTACCCAAAGGATGCAATTAGCCCCTGGGGAAATATGCTATTATGTGCACATATCATGTTTTGCATAGGCTTTCCATCATCTACATAATTTATGTGCTTCTGCATAATTTTGCCTCTTTTTATGTTTTCTATGTATTTGTGAGATAATCTAGAAGTCAGTTTCCTACCATCAGAAACACAGAAAGAACTCAAGTCAGTTCCTTCACCCAATCTGCTTTACTTCCAGTGAACCCCCTTAGAGAACCCTCAGGAGACCATTGCCTTTCATAGGCACCAAACATCAAGGCAGGAAGAAAGTAGAAGGTTCAGGGAGCTTTCAGGAATGAAACGGAACCTTGTCCATTTTCATATTCTTCTGGGTATTCACTGGGGTCTCTGATGGATGGTGCTAGCATTTTAAAGCTCTTTAAACTGTTTATAATCCTCACTTTGGTTTTGAAACAGAAAAATAATGCCAAAATTAATGGCTTTTTAAAGCTTCTGATGTGAGTTGGTTGCATACAAATTTCCCTAAAACTGAGAAAGTCCCTCATCTGGGGAACAGGTAAGTTGTGTGTAACCCTGGTTGGACTATAATTGATTTTTCTCTCCCAACAACTTTTCCTATTTCTCATATTTTTAATTTCCATCTCTCATGTGCTTTCTTTACTGCTCAAATCTTATAGAACCATCATTAGATGCAGAATAGACTTGCCTTTTCGAGCAGTCAACCCACATGGGGATCTGGGCTTGGGCTTGAGCTAGGCCAGACCTCTAGCCAGCCTCACCCAAATCCATAGCATGCCAGGATTTGTCCTAACCTCTGTTTTCATGAGGAAGTAGTGATATAATTTTGACACAGCACATGACTCTCTTCTGGGCCAAAACACAGGGGGAGGGTAAATCAGAGTGATTTTTGGAAATTACCCCACTTCTTACCTCATTTTCACAGATGAGAACTAAGACCACGATAAGTACAGAAGGCCCTCCTCAAGGCCAAGCAGTCAAGGAGGGTGTAGGGGTCTGGACAAATCCCTGTCTCTCCTTTCTCCTAAAAGAGCTATGCGGGAGGAAAATCCCAAGGAGGGCAAGTACTACCAATCCACACACATCAGGTGTCAGACTATGACATACACTTCCAGGAAGCAGCCAGCCAAAGAAGAGGGTGCTGCCCCCATAGACTAGAACAAAACCAACTTACCACAAGGTCTCAGGCCTCTTCCAGGTGCCCATGAACATATGCATCAGCCACTGCTTCCCTTTCCAGTCAATAGTACCTCTAAGCGCTACAACCTAACTTTAGAGACCACCAATGCCACCCCTGAGACACACCACTGAATTTATCTAAAAAATCATTATAGAGACACACCTCACAGTCACCCAAGAAAGGCCAGACAGTACCTGAAAAACAGGGTGGTCCCACAGATGGACCCTAGGACAACATTTTTTGAGACATTCTTAGCAAACAAAAAGATTTCCTATTGGAGCATATGGATACTTACATATTGAAAGTGGAGATCACTGAGTTAAAAGGAATGTGAGTATAAAATGTGTAACTTCTGAAAAGAAAATTCATAATTTCTACAGAATAAATATCAACATTTGTGAGGGCCAGGACAAACCCATAGAACTGACAAGAATAAGGCATCCAAGTGAAAATTAGATCCTCCTTGTCCCAACACAAAGCAACTCCCAAAAGATCAAGCAAGGAAGAAAAAAAAAACATTATGTAAATTGGTATTGTTAAAATCTTGTATCTGAAAATCATGCCAGCAAGCAAAACCAGAGGCATGAGGAAATCTGTCTTTAGAACTATGGAATACAGTGACTTTGCTTTTACAGTTTCCTGCAGAATTAGCCCAGATGTGCCAGTTGAAGGACTGCTATTTCTTCTGAGGGTCCTTCCTCATGACACTGACCACCAGACCTCCACTCGCCACTCTGTCCTCCCAGATGTCACCTTGGACTTCTGCTCTCCCTCCCTCTCCTGTCTCCTCTCACTTTTCTGCCTTTTTATTCTCTTCTTCTGCTCTTCTCTCAACATGACAACTTCATTCTGATAGAAGCTCTTTCTTTTTTTTTTAAATTTTTATTTATTGATGATAGTCACACACACACAGAGAGAGAGAGAGAGAGAGAGAGAGGCAGAGACACAGGCAGAGGGAGAAGCAGGCTCCATGCACCGGGAGTCCAACGTGGGACTCAATCCTGGGTCTCCAGGATCGCGCCCTGGGCCTAAGGCAGGCGCCAAACCGCTGCACCACCCAGAGATCCCTAGAAGCTCTTTCTTAAGTAAACAACAAAATATCCACAATTCCTTCTAACTTTAATACCCAGATCAACTGCCCTCTGTTATTGAATGAGCAAAGTGAGACACAGAGAGAAGAGGTAAGAGGCTAGGTGAGAAAAACGCAGGGCAAACCACAGTTCAGTTAGCTCCTCTATACATCTCCTAGAGTTCTTCCAAATGAAGGGTCATTGTCTTTGGCAATAATGAAAAGGTGACCACAGTCTCCTCAGTATAAAAAAAAAAAAGCAAATTTTTTGAGTAAAGTTGTGTCTCAGAACAAAGTGTCTAACTATTCATCTCACCAAAACGCCACCCAGAGTACAAAAGGAAACTATAAATAGGGAAGAAAATGTGTGTATGTGTCACCCATCCATACCCATTGCATTTGGTATGCTGAGGGCAGGCTGAGGCTGTGTGTGACGCAGGGCACAGTTAAGGAACATTCCCTTTGGAAAGCACCACTCCTTGGTATATGAAAATTTTGAAAATGCTCTCTACTCAAAAGACCTATGGTTTATTCAACTGCTTTACCAAGTAAAATTCAACAGAGGAGAAGAGCCCTACCTGTACATACAAGCAGAATATAAGTGGCACCAAGGTGTCCCTGAAGGAATTCTATTTCCATCAAGAATCAGTACCTGGTCAAGGAGTGGGAGGGAGTCCAGCCAAGAGCAGAGATCTGAGTATCCATAGCTAGGTTGTGGTATAGCAGCTTGTGTGACCTATAGTTCTATATAATTGAACTATGTAATTCATTTGTTATATTTGTTCCTTCTATGGTAATATACACTCCATGCAGGCGGGAGCCATAACTGTCTGGTTTCCAGGCTCATCACCAACTGTACGAAGGACATGCCAGATCAATACTAGATGAGGGAATCATCGAATGGATAAGTAGAGTGAGACCATCTGCCAGGAAGGAACACACCTGTTGGACTGCCCAGGGCTCCCTCTCCGCCCCTCACCCCAGCCTGCTGGTCTCACCACCTCACCTCTTATGAACATTTACCAGATCTGGAGAGACCTGCTTTCAATAATAAGTGAAGAGAAAAACAAAATCCAAAGATACTGTGATATAAAAGGACAAGAACTCACACTATAAAAAAAAAAAAGAGCACTTTTGAAAAATATGTTGAAACGTTACAAAAATGACCAGGGAAGTTGGGTAGAATCTATTGGAGTTCTCAAAAATGTCTTTACAAAATAGAAGAACTCTCAGAAGCAAGAGATGAAGGATGAACGAATAACCAACAGGATGAAAGGCAGTAAATAATTAAAGGGAGTCAATCAAGAACAAATTAAAGGAAAGAAAAGATGTCAACTCCAAATAAAACAGGACCAGAGGCTCTAAGTGAGGGAAGTGACCCCACAAGAAAACATCAGATCAGCGAGTCAAGGATTTATGACCTTCCAAAGGGCGAGAATGCAGGGGAAAGAGCCAAACAATTAAAATAGTAAGAGAGAACGTGACAGCTAAGAATGGCAGAGAACAGAGATTGGATATGCAGACGATTGCTTTTCATGAAAAAGTGCCCAGAATAAATGGAACAGAAGCAACAGCTGCAGAATATATCTTCCTCAAAATGGGGGGGAAAGCTTAGATCTGAAATCTAAAAGGGCTCCTTGCCAGCAAAAACCAGATTTGCACTTAAAAAAAAAAAGAAAAAGAAAAAGAAAAGAGAAACCTATAGGTATGTCTATATTGATAAAAGTTTGAAGTTTTAAGGATTAATAAAACCATATGGCAAGCACCCATGCAGCAAACAAAAGCAAAAGCAAAAAGAGGTTGCTTACAAAAAGCAAGTCAGGTCGGCCTCAGGTTTCTCCTCTGTGATATTAAATGTCTTTATGCTTTTGGAGGGTTTAGAATCCCAGAAGGATGGAAAAGAGTCTAAGACTAATTAATGTCTTCCTACTCTAGAGCTGGAAATCCAAAGACCATGTTTTATGCTTGATATTAAAAATATATATACTTTAAATATATGTTTTAAAATTAAATTTAATTTTCAAGTTAATCTAAAATGTTTAAATACAAAAATTTAATTTAAGTGTTAAAACTTGAAAATGCAGACACTTCCAGAATTAAAGCATACCAGTCAATAGGGAAGATCCAGAGGTAAGATTCTATTACCTATAATGGTGGCTCAATGATTGGGATTAACTGATTGAAAACAATGAAAAATGCTCCACAGGTTAGACATCCTCTTAAAAGCAGAGAGTTGACATGGTCATAGGGAGCCCCAAGTTATACTCTGGAATTACTCAAAGAGGGAGGAATCTGAACTCTGAGGACCTCTGAGGAGCCTACACTCTTGGACATGGGCTGCTTTTAAGGATGAGGGAACCATGGAAGAGAGGCCCTTGGAACTGGCCAAAGAAGAAGAAAAAGAGCTGGAAAGGTGTCCTGTCCCTCAGAGATGGTGACCCTGGGGCAGTTGTGGGCAGGCTCAGGAGCGCAGGTGTATCAACGAAGCCCAGACAGGAAGGTGGGTTGAATTGAGCCCCAAACGGCCCCTTGAGAAACAACCACAGAGCCTCTCCCAGGAGGGTGCAGTCATACAAAATTTTAGAATAAACGCTCACAGGGCCTCATGAGGAGTTAGGCTGGGTGAGCAAGACGGAACAGAAAAAGCCAACAGTGAACCAACCCTTGCAAACTCAGTTTTGGAATTGAGTTGGGCATCATGACTCCACTATGCCTCCCCTGTGGAGGGAATGAGCCAGCAGCTCGAAATCTGCAGAGGATGAAAAATAGGAAAAAGGGACTTGGCAGATTTGGAAAGGGCCAAAGAACTTCTCGAAATGAAAGATATATAGACTGGACAGTCAACAAAGCCAGTAGGGACTTCTGGCAGCAGAAGGGACAAGAGAGGAGAGGGAGGGGTGGGGAAGAAGCTCAGCCCCAAGGTCGGGGAAGATGCCCTTGTGAAGCTCTGAAATGGAGAAAGAGCTGGAGTTGGTGCCAGAAGCTGCTGTGTGGGGTTCTGCTCTGAGACCCTGGACTCTGCAGGCCGAGGGGTGACTTCAGGGAAGAGCCCCGGGAACCAGCCCCGGTGAGGTCCAGAGGGAGGAGGTGAGCCTGGCGTGGCTGTGGAGGGGCTGCGGAAGATCCAAGGGGTCCTTCAAGGGGATGGCCCTCTTGAGATGGTGGGACCCAGGCCAAGGGACCAGGCCATTATCCCCCTGCAGCAAGCAGCCATCGGGGAGGTAGGGGGATGTCCCAAGGAGCAGCTTTTAAGGGAAGTTTGCAGAAAAGGACTCCTTTGTAGGCCTTTGGTATGAGCCAACAATTCTAGAAGCTTGGGAATGGGAGCCTCCAACCTGAAGGGAACGTGGCATCCAGGTGGGAGGGCATAGCTCCCATGTCTAGGGAGAAGAGGGCAGGTCTCCCCCAGCCACCCCCACACAGACTAGCTCCAACCCCCAGCTCTGATGGGGGGCGGCCCACCTCTCCGGTTCCCCTTGGCCATGGCCCAAGCCCAAGCCCAGTGATGGGGTCCCATCTCTCCTTCAACTTTCCTACCTCAGACCCTATGGGGCGGGACACTGGTGACCTCCAGAGGGTGCCAGGCACACCATGCTCTCTGCCAAGGGCACCCTGAAAGCTGTGTGGCACAGAGACTGAATCTGGTGACTCAGTCTCCTAGGAGAGCTTCCCCCTCAGGTGAACAATTTCTACGGGGCAACCTTGCCCACTCCGGTGCCATTCACTTATCCGGACCAAGTGTCCCGGTATCTTAATAGGGTCTTCATAGGCACCATGCAGAGGCCATCAGGCTGCAGGCCCTCCACCGGGGCTCCCTGAGAGAAGCTCAATGCAAACAAATAATTAAGATGCTTTTTGGTTGAACATCTCCCTCAGTTTTGTTTAGATTGTTTCTTTCAAGTCTAAATGCAAAGTTTTCTGAAGGAAAGGGCTCAGACATTCTGAAATCCTTGGTGCTGGGATTGTTAGCATGAGAGGAAGGAACCCTAGAGCTCCCCACCAGAGGTGCCTGATGGCCCAGAGGGGGTGCCGCAGGCCCGGGGGACCCAACCTGACTCTCCTGCCCTTCCCCTCCCGGGGCCAGACACACAAACTCTCTGTAAATATGTCCCTCTGCTGAGACCTCAAAGTTGCCTGAGATTTTGGCTCAGTTCCAACTGCTCACAGAGAAGAAGGATGGAAGGGACACTTCCCAAAGTTTCTGGGACAAATTACCACCCATTTGGCAGAATGTCCAGGGACGACTCATAGAAAGATTCCCTGTGTAGAGCCCACAGGCTGCTCAGCAGGACCCAAAAAACATGAAATGATTTAAAGAATTAAGTTTATTTGTGGAACATAGAAGACAGTACCTGCTGCTTCTCTTATCTTTTATTTATTATAATTAATATGTTTAACTCATGCATCATGCGGATACATGAAACAAATAGCTGAGAAAATAATGAATATGTTTTATTAAAAGTTCAGATGAAGTTGAGAAACTTGGAGGATTAATTAATCACCCTGGTCTCTAGTTACATAAAAGCAGATAGGCCAATGCTTTAAATTCAGTTTTAAAACATGAGCAAAATATCTAGCTACTATCCAAAGTCTTTCCCATGGTCTTCTTGGGGGTAATAATTGTAGTCTTTCTTGTATATTATGTCCAACCTGGAAGATTGTTGGAAGCCAACACTCAATTTGTTCATGATACTTTGCACATATCCTAAAACATAAATGCTATGATCTCCATAAATCTGACATCATTAAAATTGTGTACAATGAGATTAATGGTTTGAAATAATATTTCTCATCATTGTGTCCAGGGCCAGGGTTTCGCAAACATATTCCAGGGAGTTTTATGAGTTACTTGAGAATTTTTAATTTTTTTCTATTGTCATTGGCTGAAGGTCTAAAAAAATTATTTTTGTAATATAAAAACCTCTCTTTTACCATGATAATTTCCCATCAAAATCCATATCCCTGGAATAAATTTTCAGTTTCTGAAGTGACTGTTTCTCTTACTGAAGCCTGTGGAATCCCCCAGGGTGTCTCAAATATACTTTTGGGATTTTTCCTTGGCTCCTTCTCTTATAGAAATATAATTGGATTCTGATGCCACAACTTAAGGAAATAATATACTTCAAATCGACAGGCCCCTCAAGAAACTGAAATCCTTATTTGCCTCTTTTTCTTTTAAGAAAAAAGAGAGAACATTTAGACCTACACAAAAAAACTTATATTGGATATTTAGTTATTCAATTCTTTTTAATGACAAAACTTGTCATGTCTGGGGGTATGTGATAGACAGATGCCCAGGTGGCCCATGGTCCCCTCCAGCTGCTGTTCACCCCGTCCCTCACCCTCAGCATCCCTCTCTGCCCTCACCATGTGGGCAGACCTGTGACTTGCTCTAACCAATCAAATGTGGCAAAGTGGCAGCATGCATGAGATAACCTATGTGTAATTATGTTGCATACGATTATAACATTTGCCTTGCTACAACGTTCTCCTTTTGACTGGTCTTGTGAGCTCACCAAGGAGAGGGGCCAACACACTGAGGGTGCCTCCAGCCACAGCCAACAGGAAACTGACTCTAGATCCTTCAGCTACAAGAGAATGATGCTGCCAACAAACACATGATTTTTGAAGCAGAAGCTTCTCCAGCTGAGCCTTCAGATGAGAGCACAGCCCCGGCACCAACACTTTTTCTCAAGTGGAGGAAAATCAGGGACACGAGATGAGTGACCCAGGGCCACTGCTGGTGAGTGATGCTACTGCCACTATAGCTCGGACCTTGGGAAAGCAGATGTGCTCTCCTTCCACCTCTCCTTCCCTGGGCATAGTCGGGTTCTCTCTTCTTGCTTTCACTTCTGCAGGCAAGCCTGACAGCAAGAATGCTTCTGGCCTGATTGCTCAGGGGTTGTGGACTGTGCTGAATTTCTGCCCTTGGCTTTCACATCCACTCTCTTCCTTGCTCCATGTACAGGAGTAGATGAGGTATCTTCTTTACCCTTCAACTTTTAATGGCTCCTTGGGTTTAATGGGTTTAATCAATGAGAGGCAGCTGCAGGAGACCCTGAGGGTTGGGGAGTGTGGGCTAGGGTGTTAATGCCCCCAGCTCCCTCCCTATCAGGTCACCTTGGGGCGATGCCTCCCTTCACCTACAACCACAGCTTGTCAGGCAGCTGTCTGTTTGCAATTCTTTCTCTGGATTCTGGGGACCACTCTCCCCTGCTATCCAGCCTAAGAGTGACAATGCCTCTGGGGGCACAAACCCAGGGATACCTCCCTCTCCCTTGAAGTTTCCCCAAATCCTGCCCACGTGGATAAACAGACCCTTTCCTAAATCCTGCTCAAATTTCTCAAGATGAGTATGGTCTCTCTTTCCCTCCAAGTTCAAACTGATACAGAGCCCTCCTGGGCTGGGCTCAGGACACCTCTCCTCTCTAGAAGATGGCTTCAGTCCCTCTGTGTCCACCCAAAAAGAGCAGCAGTCACCCCCTCTGGAGGGGTCCTTCCTCCCTGCAGTGCTCCTCTAGGACCCACCTAGCCTGGTGCTGCCTGGCTCAGTGCCACCTGCTGCCAGGGCACCTGCATCTTCTCTGGTGCATCATCAAGTGTTTCACTGCAGCACAGGACACTTGTTGGCATGTCTGTGTTCTTGTGTGTGGATGCAGAACCACCTGCCTCCTCCTCTTTATGGCAGAGAGCATCATCTACATCTCCTGGCTTGTGAAAGAGTTGTTTCATTAATTATTATCTGCTGAAGTATACTTAACATAACTCCAACTGATCCCAGGAAACATGATCTTAAAGAAGAGCTTGTACAATAATTAAATGTAGTATTGAGAACATCGTTAAAGTCAATGACCCAGTCCATTAGCAGTTTAAACACATTTTACCTCAACGTGATTATATTCAATGAAATTCTGATGATGTTAGATGAGTGAGAACATATATAAAATCAGGCGGCGCTTTCATACTTCCCAGCTTCCCCGTAATCGGGTGGCCGAGCTCCCTCATACAGGTGGCAGTATGGCAGGACTCCAGTGGCAAGCCACAAGCAGCAACACCAGTTGCATTTCCATGCATACTACAAATATTTTTTAACAAACCCAAGTAGATTCAACAAATAGAGGGGTTCCTATTGCTCTGTAATAATACTTGTTTTCTGCAATTAATGGTCGCCAGAGGGGAGGTGGGTAGGAGGGTGGGAGAAATAGGTCATGGGGGTGAAGAGTACACTTACCATGATGAGCACTGAATAATGTGTAGAACTGTCCAATCACTATATTATACACCCAAAACTAATATAACACTGTATGGTGCTTATGCTGGAATTAAAATTAAGAAAACAAACAATTTAAAAAGATGTCTGTTCTCTGAACTGCTGGGTAGAAAGTCGACTGATGATTCTCAGCTACCATAGCAAGGGATTTGTACTTCATGGGATGGACTTACATTCAAGGGTCTCCCCAGAGGTGTGGACCATGAGGGTGGCTAGAATTGCCATCATTGGCAAGGTGCCATTGAGTTGCCCTCGGATCCCAGGAACATTGCCCCAGCCTTGCACCCTGGAATTGGCAGGGGTGACCACGAGGACAAGGAAGCCCTGGTCCCCTACTTGCTCAGACTGACATGAATCAACCGGGATGGTGAGAGCAGCTTTGAATCTCAGTGGAGAGATTTGTTCTTGGGAAATGACAGCTCTTTCCTCTGGAACATGACATTCAGGAACAAGAACACGGCCTGGTTTCAAGGGGAACCATGCTTATCCTAATTTAGGCAACATTCTGGAAGATGTTATGTACCATTTCTCAGCGGTGAAAGACTCAGTTACTCGGTTACTCTGCTCCTAGACGAGCAGAGAAGGAAGAAGAGCTACAGGATAGCCTGTGACTTTGACCCAGCCCTTGCAATCTGGGTGCTCCCCACTTCCTAAAGACACCAAGTATTGCTCCTTCTTTGGGCTCCTGTTAGACTGTTCATCTAACAGGACACACGGCCTGTATGACCATGTTCTCCACTGTGGAGCACAGGCCAGTGTGGGCAGTAATCTGGGCTTGGCACATAAACCTGTGCTAGTCTGTGCCTGGCCCCTTTCAGGTAGCTTCCACACCTAGCCTTGGAGTAGCCCAGATACAGACCTCACATAGACACCACCCAGATTTCCCTGGCCATTCTCTCGGGATCACTATGAGAACAAGAAATCAACTTCCACTGGCATAAGCTACACAGGTTTTGGCCATTTGCCACTCCAGACTAGCTCACTGGGGCCATGACAGCGCCTTTCACTCTAGGCTGAGATGGAGAAACGTGAATTATTTTATTTAATTAAATGCATCACTGAGGAGGGCCAAGTCTTCACGGTCTGCCCTTCTGTCCCAGCAGTGTGCCCTGACCCACAGAGCTCTCTGAGCTCCTGTCGGCTGCGGTGTCAAGCCCTGAGTCCCAGCCTTGGGCTGGGGGCACAGGGACACCCAAGGGCCAGCTTGGAGGGTTGGGAAGCTGCCAGATGAAAGCACATTGGGAACAGGGTGCCGTCTTTGCTGCCTCCTCTACCTCATGCAGGAGGCTGTCTTAATGTCCTTGCATGTCTGCTCCCAGGATCTCATGCCCTGGGGCCCCTTAGCCAAAGGTGTGACAGTGAGAGACACATGAGTCATTCCTAAGTAGCTGTTCTCCTGGACCAAACATAACAGAGCAAGGCAGGCCTGCTTCCCTCCAGGAGATGAAGAAATAACCTTCACACTCCAAGCCACTGGGGTGCTTAGACTCCAAGATCTGGGTGCTTATTACTGTTGTACAGCCTGGCCCATCCCAACCGACCCCTCCTCCGCAGGGAGCACTTACCCCACTCTGATCCACGCACCCTGACTCACCTCGCTTCCTTCTCTCTGTGCAAGCTGCACACTAAACAAACTTATGTGTCTATCCCCCTGGCCTTTACCTGTCCTGTTACCCCAGGACTTCAGGGAGGGCGGGATGCAGCAGACACTCACTGTCTCCTTCTTGGGGCCCCAGCGAAATGGCCTCTCGGGTGCTGTGGGGGCCACCGGTTAGAACGCATCCGGCTGTATCATCTCCAGTCCTGGCAGGAGCCTCAGAGACGTTCATGCTCCCCCTTGAAATGTCAAGTTGCAGGTGTCCTCTGTGTCTGTCTGTGCCACAAGCGTAGCAGAAAATGGAGACACGGGGAACGGGACCCGCCCCACAGAGCCCAGAGGTGCCCATGGCGAGAACGAGCTGTGGAATGTTCGGGAATAGGCCCGAGCCGGCCTCAGCTGTGCCAAGCTCCTCGGGTCGCTCCCAGTGCCCTGCACTGGCGCCCAGCCATCGCTGGGGGAGGACGTTACTCTCCATGACAGGGACACTGAGGCCTGGGAAGGGTCCCCAAATGGAAGCCTGCACAAGTGAGAAAGGTCCCGAGCAGCTGTTGGCAGCAGGTCAAATGCCAGCAGGACGGCAGCTCTGTCCTCGGCTGAGCGGAGCCTATACGCTGAGGCCGAGTTGGCGTGGGAGCCAGGCCTCCTTCCAGATCTGCGGGAAGCCACACGCAGCCCACGTGGATGATGGATCCAGCCATGTCCACACGGGAAAGTCTGAGAAGGCTCGGGGCTCTGATGCTGCCACACACACTCTCTACTCAGTTCAAGGCAAAGTCAAGGCTCCGAAGGGTCGGGTCCCCCCAGTCCTGCAGGGATCACAGGTGCTAGGCCCAGGCCCCCGTGGTGCACAGGTGACAGCAGGTAATCAGAGGACCAGTCCTGGACCGTGGGCCCCAGGAGGGTCCTGGTCTACCAGCCCGTCACCATCAGGGGTGAGGTGCCACAGCTCACCTCTTGCTAGTGGCCATGTGGCGGGGTGAAATCTGTGTTATCTCAACAGCTGGCGACAGGTTGACAAGACACCAGAAGACATTGGAGAGTCCCCTAAGGGGAAGAAGAGACTCCCAGGGCATGAGAGGCTCTGAAGAGTCTGTCTGGGGACAGAAAGCAGACAAGACGAGACAGAGGGGCTCAGAACAGAGACAACTGTGGGTGCAACAGTGATGTGACCCAGTGAGCTGAGCTCCAAACCCCAGCCCTGGCAGCTGCCATCCTTCTCGAAGAGTTTTTGGGCTTCCAACGGGCATGGAACAGAGGTACTTTCAGACACGTAACTGCTGATACCCCACAGAGTAGCCAGCCTCCTGCTGCTGTGAGATTCCAGTAATGTTGGAAGACACAGGATCGTTTCTATTGTTTAAATCTGTTAGAAGGGGGTCAAGATTCCGCTGGCCATGGAGGAGTCTCTGGCTGATGACACAGTGGGGGACACTGGGTGGGGAGGCGGAGTGTGCAAAGTGTCCACTCAAGCTAAGTGAGGGGTTTTGTGCTTAGAGCCAGGATCAGATCTCCAGGAAAGTCTTCAACGTCCTGGTGCACCAAATTCACACTTTTTTCTTTGGTGGGGAACATCGAAAGGTGGTTCATTATAATTTAAAAAAAAAATGCCCAAAAAAAGAAGATCTGCATCTCAGCTAAACGACAGCCGTGCAGAATGAATCCATTGAATTCACCATTGTCCTTCCTGGTTTTCCAGGTTTCTCCTCCCAGAACTGACGGAGGTCTGAGGACAGGTGTCTGCTACCAACCAGGATACTCTTGGAGTCATACGTGGGTTTCCTACACCGGGTCCGGGGGACAAGGGGCACCTGATGGGGGCTATCTAGAGAGAAACCTCAAAACCGAGGGATGGCCCCCACAACCGAAAACACATAAAACTTACACGGCATGTGTTTTGTCCATTTCTCTCTTCAGGTAAAAAACAACAAAGATGAGCCAGTTTCATCATTCTGAGGCAAGCAGGACTCCCCAAGGGCTTCAGGGATGCATCCCTCGGAGCAGCTTGTCTTTGCAGCCTGGGTCCTGAGGTCACACTCTCCAGCAAGGGATGGTCAGGACCTCCCACGAGCCCCCCGGGGTCTCCCCACAAGAGCCCAACCTCGCTTCTTCGTGACCAATCAGTGAGTTCTGTTTCTGACATCATCCCCAAAGGCCTGATGCAGGTTACGATGTTTGACGACGCTCGTTTCCTCTCACCTACAGAAAACCAACCACCATTGCCACCAATCCGCCTTCTCAAAAAGGGGTGCCGGTCAACAGACGCCCTCTCCCCAGGCTTCCAAGTCCTGCCATCACTCTCCCAGGACACATTCTCTGGCAGCGTTTCTCCACCTGGAGCACACCCAAGACTCCTCCGGGTGCCTTACTGATAGCAGATCCGGATATAGTACCCCTGGCTGGGGCCTCGTAGTCAGCAATTCTAACAAGCCCCCTGGTGATGCTGGTGCTATTAGCCCATGGACCACATTTTCATCATCTAAGATCTGAGATCTATAGCACACCCTCACCCCGAAATCACGGATAACCTCAATCCCAAGTTTATCTTAGGCCAAGCGCTCCTTTGAACAGCGCTGCTGTACCATCCCGACGAGAACATTCGTGTGACTCCATGCTGAGCCACTAAGACACCCAACACGACCGCACAGGGTTTCAACCTTATTTCATATTTGCCTCACACATAACTAGGACCAAGGGTATACCGCAGGGACCATCAGATACGGTGCCTGCCTCCTGCCTATGAAAGATCTAAAGAAAATCTAGCATCTGCTAATGAGGGTAGATCTGAAAATAATACAGAGGACTTGATATCTCTTTATACTGCCCTGCGTAATGGGATCTTTTTGAAGAATATTTTACTCTGCATACACATTTAAAATGTTATATTATCACACATGCACAAACACAAGCCTATATAATGTGTGTTCACTGTGGAAATTTTTAAAAATACAGAAGGATAAAAACAAGTCAGAAATCATGTCTAATTTCACCACCCACCTCCTTGTCATGCATAAAAATCTTGAGGTCATAGTGTACATGGTTTTATAGCCTTCCTTCTTTTTTAACTTAATATTTTATCAGTATCTTGGCCCCATTAGAAATTAAGTAAACCTCGGTTTTGATGGCCACATAGCATTCCATTATAAATGAATAATTCACCTTTTCACCCAACAGTTAGGTTGCTTTCTTTGGCAGGGTTTAATGCTGTAGAGTTTCTTTTTTATGATGTATCACTCTAAATTTTATTCAGTTCACCGAGTTTGAGCTTCTCCATTGAGTCAGGTACTGATCTTTTTTTTTTTCCTTTTTTTTTTCCTTTTTTCTTTTTTTTTTCCTTTTTTTTTTTTTTTTTCCCTTAGGATGGCTTCCAAGATCAGGAAATTCCAAGCTAAATAGTAAGGAGATGCACATAGTGCATCACCCTCCAGGACGTTGGTGTCAATTTGACACAACCAGCAATAGTCCCAAGAGAGCCCGGCTCAACCCGACTCCTTCAGAAGCTCTGAGCTTTATGAGTTTTTACATTTTAAAAGCCATTTTCAAGGGAGATATTCACATGCTTTGCCAATGGCCACGTTTGGCCTTAGCCCAGCTAAGAACGCTCACGCGAATCCCCACCCTGTCCTCAGGAGCAGAAAGCGCTATGTTCTCATGCTGGCACCACTGGAAGCAAGGTCTTGAGCCAGCAATAAATGAGTGAGGGGAGAAAAACCCAGAATCTTGTAATTGATTATTTAGTGCAAAAGAGGAAGAAAATGATCACAGGTGGCAACGGCAGATGTGTCCTGCCCAGGATACTTGGCAAAGTACGGCACACATTGGATTGCTGGTACGAGGGCTTCTAAGGTGTCGAATGGCCAACCGAAGCTCTGTTCTCCCCACTTCCACCCTTACCCCGTAGCAATGAATTACTGTTTTTATTTTCTTCACCTACTTTCCTCTCTCTTTTCTCAATACCTACATCAGTGGCATCAATAGCAGGTGCCGTGTGGAATTAGACGCCTAAGCGCGGCTATGAAATTCTCTCAACAAACAATGCCAGCAATTCAATGTTTCAAAACAGAGCATCACTGTCATATCTCAAAATAGATGCGCGACAACTTTGAAAGATAGCAGCCATAGATACCAAGTCTGGCAAGGAGCCCGAATCAGCTCTCATTCCAGGCACCAATTCAAAATGCTATTACTATTATTCTTAATTAGTGCATACTAATTACTTTCTAACTTTCTCTCTGCCTAAAAAAAAAAAAAAAAAATTCCTTCTCTTCTCTCCTGGAGTTTCAAGGATACTCACTGACAGTCTAATTTGATAATGAATGCACCCTCATAGAAAAGGCAGCCTGCTCACCAGCCAGGCTCCTGCGTGATCCCGCCACTCCTAAGATGATCACCCTGGCGCTGAGGTTTGGGAAGACTTTGGCTCCAGGAAAAAAAGTCGGAAATTGCTATCAGGCTTCTAATACATCAAAAGCAACTTCATTTGCATTTCGCCACCACAATGAGGATTAATAGGCAAATGGCGCATCATCTGCAGCCCAACTGAGTTGAAAGGTGGATAAACATTCCACGCTGAAGCAAGAAGACGGATCGGGCTGTTCCAGCCAGGGCGCCAGACCGTCTACACCTCAGCAATGCTGATGGAATAGCAATGAAGACTGTAAAGGGAAAGTCCCAGCCAGCCCCACCCTCACGCATATTGTTATGACTTCTCTCTCACCCAGAAAGCCTGTGCCTCACCAAGGAGATCTCTTTATCCCCAGCAAAATATTGAGACAGGGAGGGGTGGAAATGAAACTGTATTAGCCCCTCTAGCAAAGTCAACTACAGGAGAGAAGGAGAAATCAAAACAACAAAAAACACAAACAAAACACACACATGCACCCAGGCGCACGCGTACGCACACACGAGACAGAGGTGGCACCAGAGTCCCCTTGGAAACTTCTTTTCTATCTGCTCTGTGCCCGTGGTTCCCATAGATCACATTTGACTTGAATTCTCATAATCCTCAAACTGTTAAAAATAAGGGCATCATTGCTCATTTGCTGGTGAAAGAACTGAATGAGGTTTCAGGAGCTCAGAAGGCTGGGAAGGCTCTGAGCCTCGTACTTCTGGCCTCAAAGTGTAGACGCGTTCATTGGACCCCAGGCTGCCTCTCTGCAGGCTGCACCCTCCCCTCTCACGGGCTGCTCTGGCTCTCTCTGTCCCCATGTGCAGTATAAGCTATGCTATTTAAAGCCAGTCTTCAACAGGAGAGGTTGGTCATGCTGGGTGTAGAGGATGGCTTGTGACTGGAGCCTTGGCTTCCCTGGAGCCATCTTTATTCTTATCTGTGGCCACAGCCAAGCTCTTACAAGTGTGTCGCCCACTGATCTGTGATGCTAGATGAGTGGTTATGGAGGAAAAGTGCACTCTTCCATCACCAGGGCAACCCCAGCCCACCGGTAGGAGGTGAGGAGCATACATTTTGTACCCAGTGTTTAATTAAGATCATGAAACATGAGAATGAGACAATACAGGCATCATCTACCGTCTAACTTCCAACCACATCTACATTAAGTACAACTCTTCTGATCACAAAGCACAGATTACACAATGGAAATTGGCTTGAGCCAAAACAAAGGAAGAATCATCTCATGTAGCAGAGGGTCCAGAGATACAGGTGGCTGGCCCTGGGCTTGGCTGATACCACCGGGATGCCTTTCTCAGTGCCCCTTCCCTGGATTCCCTTGATTCTCAGCTTCCCCACAAAGTCCTGTTAGCTTCAGGACCACATTGTGGAACAGAGAGCACTGTGGTTTCTACGTGACATTCCTGTTACATTTTTTCATCTCCGAACACTAATTAGTCCTGTGTACATTTCCCGATCGTGTATCTTACCAAAGCCCACTTGTCCCGATCATCATTCTCCCATCACTATTCAGCCAATATTCCCCTCACACCTGCTGCAGCCCAGGTACTGCGCTAAGCTCTGGGCATCCAGAACTGAGTAAGAACCAGTGCCGACTTTCAAGGAAGTCATGTTGTAGTGAAGGACTTCACGTCAGCTACTAAATGATCTGAGACAAAAGGGATATCTATTTGTCCTTTCCAGTCCTATGTGACTCTCTATAAATGGGTAGAAACCAAATAACAAGTTTTAGAAAGGCAAATAGATAATGAAAGAAATACTCCTTAGCTCAGTATCATTCCACAGATACAGGATTTATGGTATTGGTTGGTCACAGTGTTTTCCAACAAACTCTATTGGGAAATGATGAACTTTATGCAAACACAATGAACTATGTATTTTTCTTTTGGCTCTTTGGGTACTATCCACTGTCCCCCCTTCTCCATGCAAGCTCTGCCCAAGGATATGGGCTTAAATATCTACATAAGTAGGGATTCTCACCCTTTGGCTTCTGGAGGGGCTCATCCATGAGATTATTGGAAGGAGATCAGAGGAACAGAGCAAAGGAAGTAAAATCTGAACCTGTTTTGCCTTGGGGCCCTTCCTGTCAGGTCTCATGGGTTGACTGGCCTCCACTGAAGGCCACATTGTTAGGAGGATCTTGTCACACAACTGTCTTCTCTAAATCAAGTAACACTTCCCTTCAGATGATTTCCCTTCAATTTCCTCACATCTCTGCAAATAGTCCTTTATTTAATTCCCTTCAAAATACTCAGTTGAAGTGTCCAGTCTAGTTTCTACCAGTTCCCTGACTGATTAGACTACTTGAGCCACAATTTCTTCAAATATCTTCTATACGCATTTGGTTTCCTTACGAAAGTTTCCAAAATGGCACGTGAAACCTCCTTGCCTCACTGTCCTCAAGGATTGCCCCACCCTCTGGTCTCACTCTCTAGATGAGTTGTGAGCCCTCTGCTAACTCTACCTTCCAGATTAACCCCACCCATAAACTCTGACCATTGTTTCAGAAAGGCACCCAGTTTAATCTCAATGCTTACTGTCCTATTCTTCCTAGTTGCCCTGAAAACACACACATACACACACACACACACACACACAGACACACACACCAACATTAAATTAAATGTGAGACAAAGCCAAGTGTTGGCAAGGATGCAGAGCAACTGAAGCTATAAATACACTGCATACAGGAGTGAAAATTAGTGCAGCCACTTTTAGAACAGGATTTGGCAGGGTCTACTAAAACTAAAATATATCTACCCTATGACCCAGCAATTCCACTCAGAGGTACACCCAAGAGAAATGAGTTTATATGTCCAAAAAAGAATCATACAAGAATATCCAAGGCAGCACTGCTTATAATAGCTCTGAACTGGGAACAGTCCAAGTGTCTATCAACAGGGTGATAAACAAATTGTGGGATTTAACAGAGAATGAGCTGCTGGTACATACAACAACAAGGCTGAGTCTCAGTTCTCATGTTGAAAAGAAGAAGCCAAACACAAAAGACTATACCTTGCGTGACTCTATTCATATGAAAGTCAGGAACAAGAAAAACTAATGGATGGAGGGACAATTCAGGACCGCGATTCCCTTGGGGAGGACTGTATTGAGTAGAAATGAGAACCAAGACAACGCTTGGGGGCTGGAAATGTCCTACATCTCGATCTGGTGTAGACACGTGCAAAACATCATCAGACTGTACACTGAAGGTTAGTTGTCCCCTGTATGCATTCTGTGGCATGTGTGTTATACCTAATTAACAAACTAAAATTCAAAGTTAGACCTGAGGACAATAATATAATACGAAATATAAATGTTGATTGAAATCAGCTGTCCGAGATTCTAAACACAGTTGTTTGTCAATGTGGCTCTCCAAGCCCATACTGATACACAGCTAGTATTTTTTCACCTACGAAGCTTAGGCAGGTAGCAGATAACCAAGGAGTGCTCAGTGAGAGGTTTATAATAACTCGCAATTCATGTGACAGCTGTTTTTCCAGCCCAGGCTCTTTTTCAGGATAACTTCTATAATCACACAGGGTGATAAGCCCAAAGCATGGAGAAATGAGTCATTTTGCAGACCCACGGGCAGAAGAGGTTTGGCACACTTACCAGAAAGGCCTGGTGGCTGTCCTCTGTAACGGGAGTCTGGTCCTAAGGTGGATACACAGGTGGGAGTAAAAAAGCAGAAGAGTCACCCTAAGTGAACTTCCCGGAGAGAGGGAGGAATTATTTTTAAAGTCTAGAGAAAATCTCTTCAGGAATCTTTGGCAGAATAACACTATCTGGGTAATTGAAGAGGGGACCCAGCAACGTCCCTGGGACTTCCACTTCTACAGCAGCGCTCTAAATTGCCTTGTGGCTGTCTGCAACTATAGCAAGAGATCGATCTGGTCACCTGCAAGGCTTGTCTAAGTAGGTCTACAGCGTGGTGTGAAGGGTTTAAAACTGGCCACGTCCTAGCCATGCAATGCCACCATCTCAAGTGGAAAACCATTCTTGAGGCCTGGGGCATCTGAGCTCCTCAGGTAACCATCCAGCCATCACCCGAGTGGGCGGGAACCACTCAGTCTAAGCTTCAAACTCCTGCGCTCCGGGGACGCTAGTGCTTCCCAGGGGACCCCCAACACAAGCCAACCTGCAGGGCCATAATCTGGTCCCATGCACTGCTCCTCCCTCACTCATTCCTTGGCCCCTAGTGTGCCTGGCTCTCGTCTACCTCTCGGCCCTCAGGTCTTCCTGCCCCTCTCACCCTTTGTGGTCAATTCCTCCCTGTCAATCCTCAGCCTAATTCTCCTTCCCTCCGAGGGCCCTTCCCCAAAATCCCATTTGGACCAGATCCACCTTGATATTCCCTCATGTGACACAGACTCTTTTCCTTTGTGGAACACATCATGATTTATAACTGTGTCATTGTTTATGTACTTACCTCTCTAGTTTCTGACTCTTAGATTGAGCTCATAAGGAAAGAGCCCAAGCTGAGTCCAGCACAGGGCTCCAAACGCTAACAGAAACAGATAGTCACGCAGCAAAAATGATACAAGAAGGATTGCAAACACTTGGGTCACTGCTCCAGTCCGCTACCTCGCAAGGAAGTGCTCATTAAATTGATAGGCATAAAAATCAATTAGAAAGTAGGTGTTAATCCTAAAACCCATGGTGATGAGGCTGCAGGAAGAGAGAAATAAACTCATTGCTGAGAGTGGCAGAAAGCAGCACGACACCTGTGGGCCAGTAACAATTATTTGGTACCGGGAATTAATTCAAAAAAACAAAACTGCTTTTACAAAGATACACACATTTCCCATGTTTTCATAACAACTATAGATGAAAAATAACCTAAAATATTCAACAAAAGAGGGAACTGTTAAATACAGCATGCTGACTGGAAGGAATGTTTGCAGCTATTTGAAATTACATCTGTATCTTAGGATCCTAACAATTATTTTTGATCATTTGTTCATATTAAGTAAGAAAGCATGACAAGCACAGTCTACAAAACCTTTATGCCACCATGCACAGATCCATGAATAAGGACTCTAAGGGAACAAACACCCAGCATTAACATCTTTGTGGGAAAGAACAGAAAAAAAAATACTTTTAAATTATCCTTGAATGACAAATGCATGAGGTTGAATAGCACCGAAAATTCTATCCGGATCTCCATATCCAAAAGCATTTGTCACTGCTGGTTGCAGATGCCAATGGCCCCCAGCTCCACCTGTTTCCCCCAAACCCTTGGTGACTTTCCTTCTTCCCTCACCCTGTTGTCTCTTGCAGGCCTGCCACCGTTGCACGCAGTGGACGCTCCACACACAGAAGCCCCGCTTGGAGGGAGGTGGGCACCACAGTGCCCCTCTCCACGCTCTATCCTTGGAACTTGGGCTTCTTTCTCTGGCTGCAAGGCCCGCTTAAGCACATGGTTCCCCCCATCAAAAGAGACTTGCACTGAACTCTGCACAGTCTTGGAAAGAGCGAGTTTACAGAACGTCCCTTGAGGATGCCTGGGAAGGGGGTTTCCGTTCCACACCAGACTCCACAGAGGCCCAGCTGAGATTGTGGTGCGCTTACTATTCCCTCCACAGCAGAACTGACCGCCCCCCCCCATACGAGCTCTCACTTTGAGACTGACCCATGTTGGACAACCAAGAATAGAGCATTTTTGGTTTTCCACATTTTTTTTTTTTCCTATCAGTTGGCCCTCCCCCGCCCCAAAGTGGATCAGGAAAAGACCATCTTGAATTTCCACGCTTGACTCATACCAGAGAGTTCAGTGGCTTTTCAAGCTGTTCACGTGAAGACGGTTTTCACGGGGAAGAGATGAACACGAAGTGAAGAAAATGTACCACGGCGCACGCAAGAGAAAATGACGGATTGTTTTGTGTTCTGTGTCCTTGGGTAGCTCTTTACAAAGAGCTAAGTAGATTAGCCAGCTAATTAGGAAGAGTCAAGCTTGTCATGTCTTTATTTTTACCGTCCTTAAAGTTTGATCAGAAACTAGACCAACCCAGTTTCCACGGGTCTCCGTGGGCGAAAGGAGGGAGTCCGCTGTGTGAGGACCGGCCTCCCCAGGGCGACACTCGCCCGGGCCCGGGCCGTGCATCGCTCCTGCTGGGAGCTGGACCCTCATTTCTCTCAAGCTTCCTGAAGGCTCATTTAGGCCTTGGCAGGATGATGGGTACAGAGCAGCTGTTTGCTCTGACTCTTTCCCATCATTTGACCGGTTTTTAATCCGCAACAACGCTTCCAAAATTGAAAACGGAACCAGGTTGGCTTCCCGACCAGAGCTGACCAAGTGTGGGGCTGGCTGGGCGCATCACAGCAGGTGCCAGAATGAAGATGAATCTCCGTGACCGCCTGCACTCCTGGCGGGGCACAAGGCCGGTGCCAGGAGCCCTCGGCGAGCCGCGGGGAGGCCAGCCGCCAGCTCCGGGCACCGTCCTGGGCAGGGCCCAGGGACACTTTGTCCTGACAACTCTAGACAGCCCCTGACCCTCACCAGGAGAGCCTCGGCTGCCTCTCAGTCACGAACAGACCATCTGAGAGATTGGGTTAATAACCGAGAGGCGCTGGCGTGAGGGACGGGGCGTGATCAGGACACAGTGGCAGCCCGCCACTCTGGAATTCACTCTAATTTATATTCGTTTAGAAGATCTCCTATGGGGGCCCTGGGTGGCTCAGTTGGTTAAGCCACCGACTCGTGATTTCGGCTCAGGTCATGATCTCAGGGACCTGGGATGGGGCCCTGCATCGGGCTCTGCACTCGGCACGGAGTCGGCTTCTCCCTCTCCCTCTGTTCCTCCTCCTGTTCTCTCTCTCTCTCTCTCTCAAATAAATAAAATCTTTTAAAAATAACATATATACTTCTTGTGAGGATTTTGTCTGGAAATTCAGGTTTCTTTTTTTTTTTTTTTTTTCAATTGTCGTAAAATGTGCTAAACATACAATTTGCCATCTTAACCATGTTTAAGTGCCCGGTTCAGCGGCATGAGTAGAGTATGTGCAACCATCCATCCCTAAAACTCTTCATTCTGCAAACCTAAACCCCTTACCCATTAAACCATAACTCCCTGGCCGCACTCCCCACCCTCCAACCCTCGGCAACCACCATTCTTCTCTCTGTCCTTGTGAATTTGACAACTCCAGGAATCTTGTGTAAGGGGAATTATACAGTATTTGTCATTTTGTGACTGGCTGGTTTCACTGAGCATAGTATCCTCAGTATCAATCCACGTTGTAGCAATTTTAGAGTTTTCATCCTTTTTAAGCTGAATAATGTTCAATGTATGTACCTAACTAAGCTCACTACGTTTATTTGTCCATCCTTCGACAGACACTGGGTTTGATTCCAGTTTTTGATTCTTATGAATAATGCTGCTGTGAATACAATTGTACAAATATCTGTTCAATCCCTGCTTTCAATTCTTTCAGGTATACACCCAGAAGTAGAATTGCTGGATCATATAGTAATTGTATCTTTTAATTTTTTGTGGGGCCTCCGTATCATTTTCCACAGCCACGGTACCAATTTACATCCCCATCAACAGTGCACAAGGGTTCCAACTTCTCCACCTCCTCACCAACACCTGTTGTTTTGGTTTTATTTTGTTTTGTTTTTATATAGTCACCATCCTAACATGGGTGAGGCCAGGTCTCATTGTGGTCAGACTGCCTTTTACAAATTAAAAAAAAAAAAGTTGATCATTCATAAGTTTTCCACAGGTGAATTCCATCTGCCTAATGATAATGGGGAACCACACAGCAACCTCAAGAGCAGGGATTGCTCCTCACAGGGGAGTCTTCAGGCCTGGCATTGAAGTGGTCACTTTATACAGATGCCTTGGTGTCTAAGGAGTGAGGTGATGACTTGGTGACAGATGGAAGCCTTGGCCACTATGTGGCTAGGAGGAGAGTGGATTAGGGAACCAGGTGAGAGGCGGAGAAAGATCTCTCAAGAAGGCAGAGGGAAAGAAGGAATGAAAGGGGCTTTTGAAAGATCCAGTGCTTTGGAGAGAAGCACAGAAACTTTGATGTTGCCCCGTGTGAGCTTGTGGAGGGTCCTCCTCATTAATTAGCATCCGTGTGCATATGGAGCTCGGGAGGACTGCTCACTAGCCCAGCCAAGACCGCTAACTCAGCAAGTCATCTGGAACAGAAGCCAGCTCTGCAGAGCCGCACGCTGAGAGTGGGTCATGGATCATCTTTTGCTAAATAAGAACCGAAGAATGCGTCCTATTAATGAGATGCCACCCATGACAGACACCACGCAATTAAACCAGGAGAAGCCAAATGCAGGAATTAAAGAGAACAGATGAAAATGGGAGGTGGAGGGAGACGGAGAGTCAAACAATAGTGTAGCCAAACTCCTGAAAGATGGAGACTGTGCTGGGGTCGCAGGAAGTGTTGAAGGCAAGGGCCACCCCAAATGATTTTTCCATGAGTTTCTTGGAATCCATGTGTTCCTCTCCCACCAGCCATGAATCCTGCCGTGCAGATGGGCTTGCACCACTTCCCCGATGTTCCCTGCACTATCCTTTCTTACATTCCTGGCATCTGGCTTGAGGGCCACACACGATATACCTGGTTCTGCCTCCTTCCATCCCTGAGTGGGCGTGGCGATGAGCACAGGCCATGCCCCCCACAGCCCTGCCCGGGGCCCTGACAAGCCGTCCAGCCTTGACCAGCATCACCTTCCTCTAGTCACCAGCCAGGAGGGGCTGTGCCTCCAGCAAGCAACATTCAGCCCCATCTCTTTCCACAAGTCAGGATAATGAATGGATCCCATCCAAATGTCAGAGGCAATTCCTTTTCTTAGAACATTCTGAAAGCCTCAATATGCCAGGTCCATGTCTCCCATCTTCACTATCAGCCAAGGGTCGGATGCCACTTCATTTCAACCTGCCAGCAATCTGGGATTGTGCAGGATCCCCCAACTTAGAAAAGTCTGCTCTCCTGTCACTGTCTTGAAGTTGTTGATAATTATTTAACAGGGGTCAAGAAAATTACATAGCAGCTCTTGCAAAGAATTTCTAACATTCTCCAAAATTAACCGAGCTCTAAGCAAGTGCAATTTCTCTAACTCTCAAATGTGATCCCTCCCCTTGTCTTCCTTCTTTTCTCCTAACCTCACTCCCACTCTATGCACAGTGCCCATGCCTCATGGTCCAAACAACTAAACATGAAAATAAATTAAGTATCTTGGCCATCTTTGTTAACTGTCTCTACTTTCAAGAGAGAGTTTACATGTAGGAAGGAAGAGAGAATCTGGTTATTTAAATACATAGTGAAAAAGCATGGTCTATAAGGACACGTCCATTTGAGGGCAGAAATAGCCTCAAAATAAGAAACACACACATGAGGCACGTGGGGGGCTCAGTCGGTTGAGTGTCCAACTCTTGGTTTCGGCTCAGGTCATGATCTCGGGGCCCTGGGATCCAGCCCTGCTTCCAGCTCCATGCTCAGCAGGGAATCTGCTTGAGACTCTCCCCCTCTCCCTCTGTCCTCTCCCTGCTCATGCACATACTCTTTCTCTCTCTCTCTAAAAAAGAAAAAGAAAAAGAAAGACCCACTTTGTAGCTCACGTCTATCATTAGGTAGATTCATGAGAATAACTGGCTCTGAAATTTAAGGTTCTATGTTCAGATGACTCCCACTGGCTCTCAGATCGTCCTCATTCTTCAACTGATTTTTAAAGGTACCTATCATTGCTTTATGTTCATTGTTAAGAATAAGTAAAGTGCATACAAACCAAGTAAGTGAAAAAAACAGATCATACCCAGAGACAAGCACCGTTGGCACATCTCATTCACTATATAAATTCCTGCTGTGGCTCCTCTAAATGCTCAACACTCTTTTACATATAGGACACACTATGTGTTGGACACCAAAGTGTCACTACGTGGCTTGTGGAACTTGCATTTCAGTGTAGGAACTCAAGAGTACATGAACACTAGGTCGTATGGCAACATGCTCCAAATGCTCTGCAGGATAGCCTAGAGAGAGCAAGACGGAGGGAGGCACTCGTAAGTTGGTGGTCTGGGGAAGGTGTCTCTGATAAGGTGATGCTGAGCAGGGGGTTGAGCTGACATGTAAGGTTCAGCAGAAACAGCACATGAAGAACAAAACAGAGGAGCACAGCAGAAGAGAGGAAAAAATAAAGCAAGATGAAATCAGAGAGGGAGACAAACCGTGAGACAGACTCGTCATCATAGGAAACAAACTGAGGGTCACTGGAGGGGAAGGGGCGAGGAGGATGGGGTAAATGGGTGATGGACATGAAGGAGGGCACGTGATATAATGAGCACTGGGTGTTATTTAAGACTGATAAATCACTGACCTTTACATCTGAAATCAATAACATATGTTTATTAATTGAATTTAAGTATATATATTATATGAATTTAAATATATATTTAATATATATGTAAATTATATGTTTATTAATTGAATAATATATATGTTTATTAATTGAATTTAAATATATATGAATTTAAATATATATTTAATTTATATATAAATTATATAATATATAATATATATTATTTATATATAAAATTCATATAGTTTATTATAGGAATTTAAATATATATTTAAAATATTATTTTAATAATAAATAATAAAAATATTATTTTATTATATATTTTTAAGATATATATAAATATATATATTTAGATTCAATTAATATATATTATATATTATATATAATAATACATTATTATATATAATATATAATAGTAGAGCATATATATATATATATATATATATATATAAAGCTATAAAAAAGAATAAAAGAAACAGCACGTGCAAAGGGCTTAGGGTGGAATATACCAGGTTGTCTGAGGATAGGTGGGAGCCAGAAGGTCCTGAGCAGGGTGAGCCAAAGGGGAAAGTGGTTGAAGGTGAGGTTTGTCCAAGAGGCAGCAGGGCCAGACCCCAGGGTGTCTGAGTGCTGTGTGAGGGGCTGCCTTTTACTCTAAGGGAGACAGGAAAGTGCTACAGGGACCATCATAGTAACAGCTAATCATACCTGGAGTGCTCATGATGTGCCAGGTACTGCAGCATCGGATTCGGTGATGTATGTATCTTAAAGAATTGTAGAATCCTTGTACTGAGAGATAAGCACCGTTAACACATGTCACTCATTACACAAACACACACACACACACACATATCTATACAGACAAATAAATATACTTTAATATATACACAGAAATATCTATGATCCCTGTATGTAGTACATATATTTAATCATGGATATTTTGTGCCGTATAAAAAAATATATTTATATATAAGTATTATTTTATATATACTATATATGAGATTAAAGGAATATATATATAAATATGTATATAATGAGCATCATAAATGTATAAGTATAAATATGCATTTAAAAATATGGGGACAGCCCCGGGGACTCAGCGGTTTAGTGCCGCCTTCAGCCCGGGGCGTGATCCTGGAGACCCAGGATCGAGTCCCACTTGGGGATCCCTGCATGGAGCCTGTTTCTCCCTCTGCCTGTGTCTCTGTCTCTGTCTCTGTCTCTCTCTGTGTCTCTCATGAATAAATAAATAAAATCTTTAAAAAATAAAACAACAGAACGGCTCCTGGGACAACTTTCCAAGCACCTAAACATCACTCTACAACTATGGACTTAAACCTTCCTGAAGTGATGAAAGTTTTGTTCAAACTAAGTCTTTCATGTTGGTAAAAAAAAAAAAAAAACAAGTTGGGAAGATAGTTCCCACAGAGGCTTATCTGCCAGACCTGAAGGGGGTCCCCAGGGAACCCTCCAAGATTTGCCAGGTACACAGATTGAGAATCGCTCATCTTTGGTAATACAAGGTTTGCTTCGACATGAACACATTGCTGTTTGGTAAGTAATCCTGTGTTTCTGAACAAGTCAGTGGTTTCCAATGCTTCATTGTCAAACGTTGCAGCAAACACCTGTGAGCCTGTTCCATGGTGGTCTCGGTGAAGCTTCCAGAGTAAATCCTTCGCCCACCATTCCACATGCAATTACAAGGTCAAGGGTATGTCCATTTCTAAGGTGTTTGGGACATATTGTCCAAATCTTCCCCCACACATGCTGTATTCATTAACATTTCTACCAATTCTTTGAGACTGGAAGTCTTACACACACACACACACACACACACACACACACACACAATCTTTACTCATTCGAAAGATGACAAATCTTGCCATAATATGACTTATTGAAGTATAAATATTTTTTCTTATGTACCATCCATTTGTGGTTTTCATTTTCTTTAGGGCCTGTTTACCACCTGCTTTTCTATGAGCATCTTTATAGTTTTCTCATTAATTTGTTCATTTTTTAAAATATATGTGAGGTCCCTGAAGCTTCCACTGATCGTACAAGTAGCTCACGTTCCCCAGGTTCATACGGGCTGTGCAGCTAATGTAAGGTGTCTGAGGGTGTGTGTGGGGGAGGATGTTTGACATTTAGTCAAGTCTATCAGTGGTGCCTTTGGAACATCTGCCTTTGGTGTCTTGCATAGAAATTTTGTCCCCACTCCCAGATCGTATAAAACATTGTTCTATAGTCTCTTCTAGCACCTTCGGGGAGTTATATTTTTACTCTTGATCTTTAGCTGATTTTCAGGTGTGTTTGGAAGCAGAGGCAAAAGGTTCCTGACCCATGATTCCATGCCTTCTCTCCTTTCCTGATCTTGCATCATTAAGTGTGATGTTTGCTGTGGGTTTTTCTTACGTGACTTTTATCATGTTGGTATTATTTGCCTTTATTCCTCGTTTGAATTGTGTTCATCGTGAAAGTGTTCAATTTTGTCACATGTCTCTTCTGCATCAATTGAAATACCACGTGGGTTTTTTCCTTCATTCTGTGACCCTGGCATATTACACTGATTGATTTTCATATGTTGAATCATCCTTGCATTCCAGAAGTAAATCCCATTTGGTCATGGCGTGTAATCCTTTTAATATGCTGCTGGATTTGACTTGAGAGTATTTTGTCAAGAATTTCTGCATCAATGTTTTATTTCCTGTAGTGACTTGGTCTAGCTTTGGTATCGGACAATGTTGGCCTCATATGATAAGTTAGGAAGTATTCCCTCCACTCCAAATTTTGGGAAAGTTTGAGAAGAATTGATACAAGTTCAATTCATTCTTTAAATGCTTGATAAAATTTATTGGTGAAACCATCAGATCCAGGGTTTTTCTTTGTTGGGAGATTTTTGGTTTCTGATTCAATCTCCCTGAGTTACAGGTCTATTCAGATTTCCTATTTCTTTGTGATTTGGTCTTGGTAGGTTGTGTGTTTCTAGGAATTTGTTTCATGTAGCTTGTCCAATTTGTTGGTGCACACTTGTTCATAGTATGCTCTTCTAATCCTCCATATTTCTTTAGAACAGGTAGTAATGCCCCATTTTCCTTTCTGACCTTAGTAACTTGAGTCTTCTCTTTTTTCCAGCCCTTCTAGCTAAACATTTGTCAGTTTTGTCAATCTTTACAAGGCATTAAATTCTGTTTTATTAATTCTCTCTGTTGTGTCTCTATTGTCTAGTTCATTTATCTCTGTTCTAATGTTTATTATTTTTTTCCTTCTGCTAGTTTTGGGTTTGCTAAGCTCCTTTTAATCATATGAGTATTTCACACAGATATTTTTAAAGCTTACTGCACGATTGCCTTGAAAATACTTTATTTTACTGCCTTGGCATTAATACACAGTCTCATTGTCAAATTCACCTCCTTCCTAAGCTGCAAATACCTTCTTCTCTCTTATAAATGCAAACCTAAAAGACTCTACTGCTTCCAACTTGTATCAAAAGGCTTCATTTGAAGAACATAATTTTCAAAGCAAAGCATCTGGCTCATTAAGAATTTTTTTCTTCCTTTCACTCCTCTCATTTAAGCGAGTAGATGCCAGCAAGGTTATCCGCAGAACCCTCACCCTCCTTGCCTATTGCCCCAAGTTTGGTGGGTTTTGCCTCCACCAACAGGATTTGGGGCATCGACTCCACTCCACAAATTGGTTTCCAGTCCCATTCAACAGGCAAACATTCTGAGTGGCATGTGTGATCTGGAGGTCGTTTTAACTGCCCCCCCGCACCCCGATCTGGACTGGCCTTCAGAGGGTGCATGCCTTGATCAGAAGCATGCGTGTGCAGGCTAACCCAGCTCCCAGTTGTCCAGAAATTACATGAAATGACCCCAGTGTAGAAATAGTGCTTTGTCTGGCTCAATAGCAGCCCCATTCCCCTGGTGACAGAAAATGTTAAAATGAATCCAAAGGGCAGACTTCTGAGCCCTCAGCCTGCCTCACCTGGCCGCACTCCCTCTGCAAACAGGTGGCCCAGTTGCTGTAATGGACACCCAGTGTCTGCGTGTGGCCCAGTGGCTGAGGCGCAGCCAACAGCACTATCTATTTTAGTAACTTGCCCTTTTGCCGCTTCCAGCTTGTCTACCAGTTTCTTGAAGCATAAACTTTTCAACGTGCCTGCTGCGCCATGGGCTTACTTCAAAGAGACAGCCAGGCCGGGTTAAATCCATTCAGTAACAAGGTGAAAATTATTGCTCTCTATTAAGATTCTATGCCTTCCTCTGTCACCAACATCAAGAAGAAGGGGGGCAGAAGGTGGGGGAGGTAGGCCACCGGAAGGACTTGTTTATTTCTACGAGTCAGACCCACAAGCTGCTATTTCTGCCCCAGCCTGTCATCGGCAGGATGAGCCATTTGCCTGGGGAGGCTTGCAGGAGACCAGCAAGCCCTGGGTTCTGCCGATTGGCTGCTGGGCACCCCTCCTATCCAGACACCTGTAAGGGGCACTAGAAGGCCGCGATGTGGTTGCACAGGGCCCTGTGAAGGCTGACACTTGCTAGCACAAATGTGTGTTTAATTTATTATGTGACCACTTCAATTGGATTGCAGATACCGGGTGAATGGCTGGCTGTATTTGCATACCTTATATTTACAACTGGCAGATAAAAAACTCCTCTGAGGTAGGGACTGCGGGTACAGCTATTAATAAATCACTAGCAGGGGAAGGAAAAATCAGAAAAGAGTTTCAAGGCTCATATTAGAAATAATTATGCTCAGAAATATAAAAGCCCAGCTATACGGGGGAGATGACTGCCAAGCCCACAGGAGGAGTCCTGGTTCTCCTCCGTACATGAGGGCAGAGGGGACCTCCCCTCGCCACCTCCCCAGGGGAATGGTGGTCAGTGGGGGGGTGGGGGGGTGACCTGGGAGGCACCGGGGGAAGGGTCCATTCAAATAGCTGCCCCCAAATGGAGACTGCCTCGTCCAATAGGTCAGGCAATGGGTGGTATCCTGCAAATGAATGCGGCAGCCACTGGACCAGCCCCTTCCCAATGACGCAGGAAGATGGGAACCAAGCTACACACCTTCATTAAGGGTCCCCATGGGCTTGGGATCGTGTCAGGAGAGTGGACAAAGGAAGATGTGCTTGAGCCTCCGAAGGTCACTCGTAGCCCTGCAATAAGGAGCTGTGGGGCTCTCGGTCTTATGTCACAGTGAAACCAGCTCACTTCCCCCTGCAGTCTCCATCCCCTCCCCGGAGGCCAGGATACAACTGGCCTTTGGAAAGTCCAAGTGTCCCTTTTGTGGCAGTGTGGGCCCACGGCCCCCTCATTCCAGATGCTCCCCACCTTGAGAAGTTGGGAGGAGAGGCAGCGGCCACAGGCTCCTCCACTCACAGTGTTCTCTGACCTTAAGGACGAGTCTTCGTGGTCCTGGGTGCCTGCAATGCTAAAGGTCAGAACTGGGAGTGGAATGGCCCACCTTGGGGCCTGGCCTCGGTACCTCTGAGTGGACTGGGAGCCCACCCACTGCACGGAGCTTCCGGCCCCCCTTAGGTCTTTTTCTCCATATATCCAGGCTCTCCCTGCTAAATTCTTTGGGTTGAATGGGGTCAGAAGAAATGACGTGGGAAGATGGGAACCGAGCTACACACATTCACTAAGGGCCATGTGGAGTCTGTTTCCACTCTTGGGATGTGGGATTTTACTTGCCCTGGAGGGGTGTTCATATCTGTTACGTAGAATGTACTCACCCAATCATACAGAGCCGACCTAAGAAGGCAACGACTCAAGAGGCCCACCAGGAAGAAGGAAACCAGGGTCTCGGAAACCCAAGCAGCCTTAGAGAGCTGGGCATGAGCGCTCTTCCATGTTCAACAGGTTTCTACGCTGGGTCTCGTCCCCATTCCAGCCTTGCTGGGTTCCTGAATGTGGGACACAGAACGACACAAGCTAAACCCCAGCTTGCTTTCTCTGAGAGTAGAAGCAGTGAAAACACAGTCCCAGCCCCAAAAGAGTGAAGTGGGAAGGCAAGAGTGAAGTGGGAAGGCTTGGTTTTCTCTCCTGGGTTTACACCATCAGTTGACCCTGGGAGAAAGTGCAGTGCCCCGGCCAGCCCCAGAGTCAGGATGACAGACCTCGAGTGATTTCAGGCCCTGTGATTCACTGATGGGAAAGGCCGCCGAGTCATGGAGCACAGGCCTGTCACCCCCGGGCTGTAATTTCTGATATTCCCTCTTAGTTATTATTTCCCCAAATTGCAAAACAGAACTGATAGGTCCTCCAGTTCCCGGGGTTCTGATCAGGATCTTCCTGTTCCTGCGACGAGCCCAAGGTCACGGATTCACTGTACATTCTCCTTTCCAAGGACGCGCGGTTGAGAAAGTTGCTTGCCCAAAAGGTTTAAACATCTTTTTCACCTATTTGCTTTCTTTGTCAAATCCTAAATCCTGCAGATCCTCCCAATATGTGCTACTCCCTCCGCACTCCTCCCCCTGATGTCGGGAGGAGCACAGCGGTGCAGAAACAAGGACACTTGGCCACAGTCCCCCAGCCCCGTGCCCACTGGAGTTACCGCCTCTCTGATGGCACTGCCCTCCGACGGTGCTGTCCCGCCAGCCTGGTTCTCCCCTCCCTGGGGCTTTCACACCTGACCCAACCTGGCCCGTCCTCCTCCCCCAGACCTACGCCTTCTCTCTATGTCCGTGGAGCCAGCGGGAGCCCAAACCACCAGCATGGCCCACCCATCCTTTTGAAGCAGCCCCCAGCTGAGCTCAGACTTTTCACTCCACTTAATGCTCCACCGTGGGGCAAAAATGATCTTCTTACAACTCAGGTGGCTAGATTTAGCAAATAAAAACTCAGGATGCTCTGTTAAATTAGGATTTCAGGTGGGCCATGAATATTTTTTGCCTACGTGTGTCTCGTGCACATACGACCCACCGACTTCACTCCTGGGTATATGCCCAAGACCAATGGAAACCTGTTCTCGTACAAGCTCTTGTGTATAGAAGTTCGTAGCAGCTTTATCCGTAAGAGGCAAAAGTTGGAAACAACCCAAATGTTCATCACCAGAGGAGCGAATAAACATACTGGGGTACATCCAGATGATGGAATATTATTCAGCAAAAACACATACATGTACCATGATATGTTCTGTAATATGACTGATTTTTAAAAACATCACACTGAGCGAGAGAAGCGAGTTACAAAAGACCACGTATCACGTGCTTCCATCTCCTGGAAGTCCAGACTACAGAAATCCACAGAGAAACAAAGCAAATTTGTGGTTGTCAGGGGCTGGATTCGGATTGATGGGGATGGGAACACATCCCACGCAGCAGACGGCAGCTGAGGGTATATGTTCATTTGGGACGTTTTAGGGGAAGAGCATTTTCTCAAATTGGTGATGACTGCACATGTCCGAATATACCAAACACACTCAATTGCACACTTGACGTGAGTGAATCGTGTGTTATGTGAGTTCTAGCTCAGTAAAGCTGTTTGGGGGCGGAGGGAAAGTATGTCCCATGAAATATTTGTCTTATATTTACACTAAAAATGTGTTTCCTCCTCATCAGCATATCCCATTTTCGTGGGCACCTTGTGTGTACCTGGCAACCCTACTTACAGGAGGCATCGGAGCCTGTGCCTCTCTTGCTTAGATTTTTTTCAATGACCTGCTTTGCGGTGAAGAAGAATCCGCAATCCTTAAAAATCTTCAACACCAGAAATTACCTGGCATCCACCCCTTTCCTCGCACTAGCCCTTCTTGGTCACTTTGCTCCGAACCTGGCTGTAGGTCAGTGCTTCCGGCCAGAGGCGCCCCTCAAGGACTGTGCGTCTTCTCTGCAGCTGGTTCCCTCCCTACGACACCCACCCCCACCACCGGCGAAGACTGCGTCCTGTGCTGAAGATCCCTTACATTTTACCTGGAAAGGTTCTGATGAACTTAGCTTCCAAAAGTGATTGACGGGAAAATACGTGGATCATCCCGGTTGAACTATCTAACCTGAAATGGTCGTGTAGTCCTGATGTCGAGCCTTTGTCCTCTGAGGTAGTGTTTACCAGGCATCTTCCAAGTGGATTTGGCATCGATCATCGATTCTGGCCTTCCTTCGTGCGGGGAGAGGTACTCCTCTCTGGTGGGTAGGTTGCTGTCCCTGCTGGGCCCCATCGTCATTCTCCATCCGACACCCCACCTGGCACCTCAGGGCACCTCTCCCGCAGGTGACTGTTTCATGGATCTCACACCCCCCACACCCCACAGATGAAGCCATCGCACCCCCCTTCCCCCTACCAGGGCCGCGAGTGCCATCGAACAGCTTCTACTTCTACGGTCCTGGAGCGGTGCCTGGCACGATAGCAGGTGCTCTGGAAGGGTCTGCTAGTAGAAGGGGAGGAGGTCGATAGATACTTTTTGAGCAAAACTCACGGGAAATGGAAGGAATGCTGAGCCGGCCTTGGAAGCAGCAGAAGGAAACAACCGCCAGGGAGGGAGAACAGGCTCGGCCAGGAGCTTCCTGGGCATACACCCTGTGGGCACAGTCAAGTGAATCTTCACGGTCAGCACCGCGAGCACCAGGGCAGGCTTGGTCTGAAAGCGTCTGTGGCACCACAAAGCCCATCTCCAAAGACTTGCCCACCTTGGCCAACGTGGAAAGGCCACCTGTCTCCACTACCCAGGTTTCACCTGCAGACGAAAGTCAGAAATGAGAACAAAGCTCCAGTACCTGAGCCACTCTGCTTGCACGTGCTCATCTGACCACAGCTGCATGTATGTTTCTTCTAGATGGTTCTACTTCAGACCAGGACACAGAAGACCCCAGTTTGTGTGTCTCATAAATCCAAGAATAAGAGGCCACATTATGACTCTCACATCCTCAAGAGGCCCAAAATAATGCTTATTCTCCGATCTCCTCTATGAAAGTCGCATTGGTATGTCTCTATGCCTCTGTTTAAATCATTCGAACACTTGAGAGAGAAAAACCTTGGCACAAAGAAAAAAAATTCTGTAGATTTTTCTCTCAAAAGTGAGAAGGTTCAAGAAGAAAACCATCAGGAAAAGCTCAGCGTTGGTACCTATGAAGCCCCGTCGCCAGATTCATCTCCACACCCCGCTCTTCGGGCCCCGAGTGCATAACTCCCTCCCCACGAGGGAGAAGGCAGGAATCAACACTGAACCCACTCGGAGGATAGCTGTCAAAAACTATACTAGAAAAAAAAATTCTCTATATTAGAAGTCAACTCTGATACTTCCCTTTTTTATTTTTTTTCCAGGCTAGGAATTTCATTACTGATGGTCCATTTATTTATTTTTTTTTTCCAATCACTTTAGGGATAGAAGGTCACCAAAACTGTTAGAATTAAAAGCAAACACACAAAAAAACAGCAACGACAAACTTCTGTAAGAACGGCTCCTCTCGGAAAGCGTTCAGGGTGACCTTCCCGGAGAGGAGGCTGATCTCAGAGGAAGGACACAGCAGGCCCGGAAACGGAGCGACCCAACGTCCCTTCTACCTCCCAGGAGCATTTGCTCAGAAAAGATCCGTGTCGTGTCGTGTCGTGTCGTGTCGTGTCGTGTTGCCTCCTTGGGCTGACTGGGGGCGGCCTCAGCATTTCATGGAGCCTGAGAGAGACAGAAGCAAAGTTTCCTTTGAAACAGAGATGTGAGCGAATCTTGACCATGGATCCTAACGAAGGGTTTGGAGCAAGAAGAAAACATCACCAAGCACATTCCCCGCCGTGGAGGGGAGGGGCCCGGCCCGGGAGCCTGGAAGGAGGGGACGGACAAACCCTGGACCAGGCAACTCGGAAAGGAGGAGAATGTTCTCACACTCGCTCCGGGTTTTCACCAGCTTCCGAGCCAGGGGTAACTGGTGGCCAAGATCAGGATCCTCTGCGCAGCATTTATAGTTCATCACCTGCGAGACTTCAGAACGACCAGCTGTGGTTCTCAGAAAAAAGGCAAACTAAGTCTTCCTCAAAGGGAGATGACAATGATCATTTTTTACCTTGTTTCCCCGCCCACCCCCCCCCCCCCGCAGATTTTGACCTTTAGGGCAAACTCCCAGATGTAGAGGGATGCCTGGTCCAGGAGAGCAGGGGCAGCCGACGCAGGAACTTCCGAAGGGGCCTGCTGGAGCCCCGGACGGGGACCTTGAGCCAGAGCTGCCCCTGCCACCACCTGCCGCCAACCGGGGGGACCGTGTGGACCGGTGGGAGGCCCCCGGCGGCCCCGGGGAGCCCACAGCGCGGCTCCTTAGCTCGCGGCTCCCCATCAAGCAGGCTGTTTTCAGCAGGCATCCCCCGTGGTATGAACGGAATACTTAATTTTCTTTTTTAATCATCACGTTTGAGCCGGAGGCGCGCACGCTTCCAAGCACAGAGTCACTGAGAGATGTGGAAGACGAGGCTCGAGGCGTTCGGGAGCTTTTCCAAATTAAGTCTTTTCATTTCCCTTCCGTCATCCTTACCTGGGGTCTCCTGTCACCGCTGATCCACGGGAAGCTGGGGGATGGTTGGAGCCTTGAAACACCCCCTCCGCTCATCCGTTATCCCCGAGGAGAGACGCGGAGCAGGAGCGGCAGGCGGGCCCCGCTAATCTTCCGAGGGGCCGTTTGTAGAAAATCCGGGGGGCAATCCATTTTTTACAAAAATTCTCTGCCTCTAAGGAGTAGAAAATATCGAATATTCAAGCCGAGGGAATACCGATCGCGACGAGGGCAGGATGGATGGTGAGGCCAAGGTCGCGGCCAATTGCTGGCCTGGCCAACGCCACTCGGCCTCTGTGCTCCTCTCCTGCCTCCGCCCCGACTGTCCAGCATGTGGCTCCTCATTTGTTACAACATAAAAGTCCCCTTAATATTTTTTGTCATTTCCCATCACAGGCGTGTAATGACACCCACAGGAACGGCCTGTCCACCCGTGTGTGTTCTCAGCATTGCTGGCGTCTCCTGCAATTTTGTGAAGCCGGGAATGAGCCTTCGCTTTTGCTTCGCTTTGAGGAGGTGACAAATTACTCACGGGTCGTCACCCACACACACACACACACACACAGACCGGCCCCAGTGGTGGCTCAGGCCCCGGGACGGGTCGGGCTGTGTGGGGGGGGCCGGGGCAGCACAGTGCTGTCCTGAGAGCCCCTCGTGTGTGGCTCTCCGCGACGCATGAAGCACGAGCCCTCTGGCCTCATGGGTCCCAAAGTTTTATAAATAGGGGTCCTCCAAAAGGGGAGCCTCCTGCACTGTTGGTGGGAATGTGACCTGGTGCAGCCACTCTGGGAACCGTGTGGAGGTTCCTCAAAGAGTTAAAAGTAGACCTGCCCTACGACCCAGCAATTGCCTGCTGGGGATTCACCCCAAAGATTCAGATGCAGTGAAACACCAGGACCCCTGCATACCGATGTTCACAGCAGCAATGTCCTCAATAGCCAAACTGTGGAAGGAGCCTTGGTGTCCATCGACAGCTGATGGATCAAGAAGCTGTGGTCTATGTGGACAGTGGGATATTCCTCAGCCATTAGAAACGATGAATACCCACCATGTGCTTTGACGTGGATGGACCTTGGGGGTGTGATGCTGAGTGAAGTCAGTCAGTCAGAGAAGGACAAACATTATATGGTCTCATTCATTTGGGGAATATAAAAAGTAGTGTAAGGGAATAAAGGGGAAAGGAGAAAAACTGAGTGGGAAATATCAGAAAGGGAGACAGAACATGAGAGACTCCTAACTCTGGGAAACGAACAAGGGGTGGTGGAAGGGGAGTTGGGTGGGGGGTGCAGGTGACTGGGTGATGGGCCCTGAGGGGGGCACTTGATGGGATGAGCACTGGGTGTTATTTTATATGTTGGCAAATTGAACACCAATAAAAAATAAATTTATATTCATATATATATATAAAATAGGGGTCCTCCAGAGTACGGCCTCCTCGCAGAAAGTGCTGCACGGTACTGATCCTGGGGGGAAAGAATCCACAGATTTCCAGCAGCTCTTTCTAGTCATCTTCAGAGATACCCTGCAAAGAACTTGTTATATATATATATTTTTTTTCTTTCTCCTTAAACCTATTTTGCTTAAGGTAACAAAAGATGCTGGGGCTTTCCTGGGATTTTGATGCTAAGTGATGGTGCAATGTTGCTGCAGACTCTCCGAGCCTCCTGTCGGCTGATTTGTCTGGGGCACCCAAGGTGGGTCCCAAATAATTCACTTTGACATTCATCACCTGAGACCAACCGGCACCCACGTATCTTCTGCTCCACAACTTTCCACACGTGCTGCGTGCAACGCTGCCTCTCAGGGTACACGGCAGGCAGCCTGTGTGCCACCAAGGCCATTTTCGGCCTGGGCACTTCCCGTCCCTTCCTCGGATCGCCACTCTGGCAAGGAATTTCAATGGGGCGAAGTGGCCCTCTGCATGCAGGGAGCATCCTTTCGCATCAGAGGCCCCCCGTCCCTCCGGCACACCTGTGCCCACCCTTCACCTGCACCCGCCAGGCCTGGCTATCGCTGGTGAGCCTGGGATGCCTCCCAGCCCATGGCTTTGTTCCAGGGACCTGCACACCGAGGGGGCTTCCTCTGGTTCGGGCCCTGGCATGGAGAAGGACCAGTGCGCTGCCTCCCGCAGGAAGTCAGGAGAGACAGGAGAGCCACACGCAGGATGGAGACCAATCAAGACGGGGAGTGATGGTTCCTGCCATCCTACAGACAACAATGATTGAAAATAGGGGGGAAAAGAAAAAGGAATGACTCATTTCTCCTGCAAAACATGTTGCCAGGAGCCAGGTGTGCATATGACACAAATGACCAAATTGCAGGTTAAAAACGCCACAAGGGGCCCCAATTAACCTGAGAAGCTTGGAAACTGCGTGGTTCCCTCCCTCCGTCCCTCCCACCCAAGAACTTACCGAACTTGCCGTTAAAAAGAGGTGAAAAGCAGGAAAAGAACGACAGGAGCAGATACGGAGAAACACATAAAGCATGCAAGATCACAAGCACATAAAACACATCAAAATAAATCTGTCATATTACTATATTCACTTCTTTGTCCCTCTTCTGGCGGGCTGGCTGCGTTATAAATCTCCCTTGGAGGAAGGGGAGGTGGCGAGCGCAGGTAACATATCCTGAGATTTCAAACATAAATATGGAGTTGTGGGGGAAGGCAAGCAGCCCGTACTGCGTCGGCCTCTTTGATAAGTTAATATGCCCTCATAGCACAAGGCCCAGGCGAGCCTGACATTTGAATCATTTATGGCTTGGGGGGGAATGGCAGCAGCCTTATTTTTTTCTGGAAAGGAACCCACATGTCTTTATAAGCAGTGAGAGTGTCACTGATGGCGCTTGGGAGCTTTTGCATTTCGGCCATAAACCATGTGTTTGGGAGCTGGGCCATCTCTGTCGAGGAGAGCGCGGCCGGGGCTCTTGGCCCAGGGCCCGCCGCCCACCTCAGCCCCGCGTGGGCCCCGCGTGGGCCCCGCGAGGCGCAGCCACCCCCCCCCACGCCGCCCGCCACCTCTCCTTCCATCCGTGGCTGCGCTCGTGGCAGTGTTCCCGGGGGGCACACTCGGTGTGGCGAGGCTGGTGGCCCCGGGGAAGCCACCTGCGAGGACAGTCTCCAACACCCCCCTCCCCGTTGCTTCGTTGGAGCCCAGGGGTGGCCCCAGCCCTGGCCCTGAGCTGTCTCTTCGAGACGCAGCCTGACTGTGTGGCACACGAGCCACCTCCACACTTACATGCACCAGCGATTGTGTCGGGATCCACCCCCGCCCCAGCCGGGCTTACACCGGCCTCCTTCCCTCCGACCCTCCCCCAGCACCGGATCTGAGCCCGGCCTGGGACCGGCCCCGGGTGCCCGCAAACGGCAAACCACTGGAGCGGCAGGTGGGCCACCGCGGCAGGTGCTGGAGGCTGGGAGGCCAGGGAGGCCAGGGAGGTGGGGAGCAGCAGGTGAGGCCGGCTGCATCCTCTGGCCCCTGACTGTTCGGCAGGCGTCAGCAGCAGGGCTGGCCCCAGGCGTCCCGATGCCCGGGCCAAGCCATCCGCTCCGTGAACACAGGAAGCTAAGTGAGCCCCACAGGGTGGGCGTCAGCCCCAGCTCTCCCCTGGGAACTTCTCCCCCTGGATCTCTGCCTTAGACCTCCCTGCTTCCCCCAGGGAGCCCATCATTTCCCTCCACGTCCTCCCCAAAGTCCATCTCCTCGGTGGCCCAGCTATCCCCAAATTCTGCAGGCCCCTCTGCTCCCCCCAGGCCCAGATGGAGCCAGCCAGCCTGAGGGGTCTCTCTTCCAGGGGTGTCGGTAGAGGAAGACCCTCCACCTGCCCTCAGCCTCCAATGCTGAGATGTCACCTGTTATCTCCTGTTATCTCCTGGTCTGAGGCAGCCTCGTCATCCCCCAGCCAGGTGGCTCCTTCACCTCACCTCTCTGGTGTGTCTTTCTGCACCCCTGGCTGGGCTTGCTGGGGAGCAGCAGGGTCAAGCCTGCCTTCCCCCACCGGCCCCCCACAGTCTGGCTTCCACGCCCCAGGCCCCTCCTTTGGTGCACCAGCCAGTGCACACCGCGTGGCTCTCACTCTCGCCCCCACCACGGAGTAGGGTCTGGCAGAAAGGCAGCCTTCCTGCTGTGCCTTCTCCTTTGGCTTCAAGATAGGGCCTTCCTGGTGGGGCCTGTAGGTTCTTCTCATGGCCAGACTAACCCTCTGAGGCCTCGCCTCCCCACGTGTGGCCCAGGCACCAGCGGGGAGATCTAGGAGATGCAGAATTCACACCCCACCCGATGTGCAGAGTCCGAGTCTGCATTTCAGCAGGATTCCCAGGTGACCTGAGCACACATTAGATCCTAGGAAGGGCTGTCTTGGGCAGCACCTCCACTCTTAATCCTAGAAGTCACCTGTGCTGTCGGGAGGTCTCCCTCCCTAGAGGGAAATGGTGATCCCCACCTGGTGCTGTCCAGGCTCTCACGCCACTCCCCCTGCACCTCCTGCTCCCACGTCCCCAGGGGTTCACCAGCCCTGCTTGCTGAGGCTCTGCAGCTCGCACTTCCCTCTCAAATTCCACCTATTCAGCTGTATCAGTTTCCTGGAGCCGCCTCGACAAAGGGCCACAGACGGGGTTGCTGAAAACAATAGAAATTTGCCTCACAGATCTGAGACCAGAAAAGCAAGGTGTCGGTAAGGCTGGTTCCCGATCCCTTAGCTCCTGGCCGCGGCCGGCAGTCCTTGACTTGGGTCCAGTCTCTGGCTCGGCGATCACGCGGTGTTCTCCCTGGGTCTGTATCCAGGTCTCCCTTCCCTTTCCCTTATAAAGCCACCAGTCACTAGATTAGGGCCCCTCCAGCCCCGGACAACTTCACCCTCACTTGACTGCACCTACGAAGACCCAGTTTTCAAATAAGGTCGCACTCACAGACCCCAGGGGTTCGAATTTGAACCCATCACCTGGGGGGAAACAATTCAACCCACAGCACCATCCACCTGTGTTGGGTGATCTCGCGAGCTCCTTAAACTCAACATGTCTGGAGGTGAACTCAGCGCTACCTCTCTGGGTCCTGCTCTGGTTTCTGTCCTCTCGTGCCAGCAAGGGACCTGCCATCCACCAAGACCTGGATGTCAGTTCTCATACCCTCCCCACCCCTGCCCCTGCATGCAGCCGCCAGGTCCTATTTCTCTCTCTCTCTCTCTCTCTCTCTCTCTGCTCCCTCTGCCCCATCTCAGGTTAAAACCCCACCATCTGTCACCAGAACCACTGTACCAACTTTTCCTGGTCTCCTGCTGGCCCGGCCAGCTCTCTCCACTCCGTTATAGACACAGCTCTCTTGCTGAACACCCATCTGACCTTGTCACTTCCCTGAAAACCATCTTCCATGATTCCAATGAAAGACCAGACTCCTCCATGGGGTTTTCTAAACCCAAGATGCACTGCCCAGACCCCATCTGCTGCAGACCCGCCTCTCCCCGGGCTTCACCTCCTCATATTCCACACCCAAGGCATGCACACTGCCTCAGCTCCCCACACAGATCCTGTCTCCTGGAGGCTAGCCCTTCCTCATCTTGTAGTTTCCAGTGTGCACGTCACCTCCTCTGGGAATCTGTCTGAATCACTTGGGCATCTCTTCACTTCGCTTCTGAAGCTCCAGGAATTCATTCCCAGCACAGGGCTTCCCCCACCTACTTACTGTTTTGAGCATCTCACTATGTGTCAGGGTGCATAAGGACGAGGGGTGGCCTCATGCACCCAGGACCTCTGTGCCTGGACGGCACCTGACCTGAGAGGTGCTCCGATGATTGTAAACTGAATTGAAAGAAAGGAAACAAAAACTGTCTCTCCTCCCGTTCATGGGCAAGTCTCAGGCTCAAAAGACTTTCCAGAACAATGAGCCTTCCCAGGGAATATGGACTTCCTAGTTGAAATCAGTGGCTCGATAGTTAATTGCCTTGTAAACTGTTTTCTGAAGCTTGTAGCATGGGAAATGTGCTTAACTACCCTGTTCATCATTTACTCATCAACCCCAATGGAAAGGTGATAAAGGGCTGTCACAATAAAATGCCCTGAAAATCCCGATGATCCCGAAATGTGTTTTGTTATTTTTTTTAATGAGGAAATTATTTTATCGAGTCGTTGGCCTTACGAAGTTTGATGTGATAAACTGACCACTCTGGCATCTGTTCTTCTTCGAATTATTTAAGAAAAAGCAAAGAATCTGTTTTTGGATTGGCCCTACCCCTAAGGAGCCCTTTACCTAATTAATTCCCATAAAACCACTGTGAGTTAGGTGAAATGAGCTAAAAGTCAGACCTAATTCACCAGAAGCCAGGGGACCACATCTTAAAAATCACCCTCCCAAATGGAATCAAATCAGGGTCTCCACAGAGAGCTTCTCTGCTGAATGGGGCATGCAAGCGTAAGCCCCCCTCCCAACAGCGGGTCCTCCCTGGCTCCCCCATCACAGTGGAGGTTCCGATTCTACTTCCTGTCTGTCTCCTCCCCTGGGCCACCCTCCCAAAGCCCCGCACCTGCCTGTGGCCTGGAATAGGAACCCAGGAGAAAACCACTACGTGGGCGAGCAGAGTATTATAAGTGGTACTTTTCAGCTGATGGAAGATCCCCCCCATTTGAAAGTTGTCCTGTGAGCCGACACCCCTAGGCCACCGTTATTCTGAACATGCACACCAGGCCTTTCACTCTTGGTATCAGGGGAAAGGAAATCCAGTGCCTTCCCAACCCACACCCCCTCCTGAGCTCCCCATACCCGTGTCCTTTGCATTCAGAACCCCAGGCAGATCGAATTTACAGAGCAATCGTTTCCCCTTACCACGGCCACGAGCAGATGATAGGAATAAATGCAGCACGTGGCTCCTAACGCCGGAAGTTCAGTGTCACGCGAAGACGTCCATGCATAGGCTGCGGGGAGCAGAGCTAGCACGAGGCAGCGATGTGCAAAGGACAAATGGCTTTGGAAGACGCAGACGGATCCCCAAAGGGCAGGGCTGCAATACGGTTCTCCCGACCGTGGGATCCAGGAGGAAATGGAGCAAGGGCAAGTCCAAAGGGGAGGGGCCCGGCCAGGCCACGCCAGACGTCCTTGAGCTGAGCCGCTCTACCCTCCTCCACAACGCCAAGGACGTTGTCTCGTCAGCTCAGGTGCACCGACGGGCCCAGGATTGTGAGACCTGATGGTAAAAGCTCCGGGTACCACCTCCTGCCCCCAGTCCCTGCGAGGGGCCACCGCATGTCAGAAGCCGAGAAATAAGAGAGATGCCAGGCCAGGGATATCTTGAACCTAATATCTTGGAGTTATTAGCAGTTGGAATAGAAATAACAACCAGCTGTGGTCCCCCCCACACCAACCCTCGCCGCACATCATCGGGCAGTGATCTGGGCACATCTCCTTCTTTCTTCCCTGACATCACCCCATCATGCTGTCTCTCTCCTGTGCTGTCAGCCTCTCCTCCCCGCTGGATTCTTCACGTCAGCCCATAAATATGCCCACCACATCTATTCCACATCAAAAAGTGCTCCTGGGCCACAGGTCCCCTCCTGCAGCAGCTGTCCAGACCCCCTTCCTTCCCGGAAGAGAGGTACACAGAGCTGAAGTCTATCACCTTTGAAGTCAGTGTCTCCTACCCACGGCTCCCTTGCACCTACCCTCTTCCTAATTCATTAGTGCATGGGTTCTACGAACACAGGGAACCTAGCATCTCTCATCGTCATGTGACGCTTGGCTTGGTGTGGACAGGAGTGCTGCTGGAAGACGAGCCGCCGCCTTCAGGAGGTCATGGGTACTGGGGGAAGGACGTGAAGTATCTCCATGTGCTAAAAGCCTATTGAAAAGAATACCCGATCTGAGAAGCCCCATTCCTAAAAGCACCACAGTCGTGGTTACACCTTCAAGCTCTTCTGAAACTCTCCCCACCGGGGTCCCCAACATTCTCAGTACCAGATCCAGTACCGTCTTTCCTCTCCTTCTACTCCAGCTGACAGGCCTTGCTGCACTCACCTAACCCCTCTGCCTCTCCCCTGGGCTTCCCCAGGACGCGGTGGAATGCCTCTAGCCCCTCACCCTCGACCACCAATCTGTGAGGAGGGTTCTCAAGCCTGGACGTCTAACCCAGCCCCTTGTGCTGAGCTGAAGTCTCTCTGCTAGCCTCCATCCACTCAGGGGTGCCAACGGGCCTCCAGCACTCAGCCAAGTTGTGACCTTCCCCCAAGTGGAGAAAACCACAGAAATAGTTCCAGATCCGTCCTCCTCCCTCACCCACTCCACCCTCATCATCACAGATGGGTGCTGTCTTTGGTGACTATAACGCCCCTCAGTTGGAGGTATGCTCTGCTTCTACTGCCCTAGTTTGGATGATAATTAACCACAGTCGAGATGACTTCGAAAGACCCCTCCAGCCTCTCCCTTATTCAATCCTCGTACCCAGATTGATCCTTGCAAAGCGCAGCTCACCTCCTGCCTCATCTGAAGATGGTAACTCCTTCCTGCCAGGAGACTGAAGCCGAAACTCTGTCTGATGGTTATCGACACGCTGCATAGTCCTGCCTGCTTCCCCTTCACACCAGCTTAGTCCCTGACTGGCACCTGGTGGCATTTAACAAATGTCATCTGGTTGGTATTGTTGTCATTATAACTGCCATTGCTGTAATTCTGATTGCTTTCACATACATGGTGCAGGAGCAAAATCCATTCATTCACTCATTCACATACTCCAAAATGATAATTGAGCACCTGCTGTGTTCCAGGCGCTACTCGGGCCCTGCTGATTCATGGGATAACAGTACAGACGAAGCCCCTGTCCTCACAGAGCTGACTGACCTTCTGGTTGGAGGAGACCATCAAATAACAAATTAAGGCAAGTGTCCCAGGGCAAAGTGGTGACCTTTGAATAGGTGAACACAAAGTCAGGGGGAGAGGAAAGAGGATTCAGGGCTTACTGTTTTATGCAAGGTGAGCCGAGAAGGTGTTTCTAACCAGGTGGCCTTTGATGAGACATCTGAAGGAAGTAGGCAACAGGTCAGAGACTATCTGAGGGAAGAGCATTGCAGGCGGAAGAAAGAGCTCTGCAAAGGCCCTGAGGTGGGAACACATGGAGAGTATTGGATGGGAAACAGCCAGGAGGCTACTCGCTGAAATCAGAGCAAGTAGAGAAAAAAGGTAAAAGACCAGGTTACTAAGGGTCGGGGTCTTACAGGCCACAGAACAGTAGGATCTATCATTTTTTCCTCTGGGAAAAGATTCTGAGGTCAAATATGATTGGAAAATGCAGAGTAAACTGAAGGATTTCTTGGTGTCTTTCATTGCCTATTGTTAAAGGGGAAGGTAGGCACCATTTCCAAACTGGTTTTCCTCAAAGAAATCTTTGGTCAGGTGAACTTTTACTCACGTCTCTGTGTGGAAACCAGTTTGGGAATATGCCCTTAAACATGAACTAAAGAAATATTATTAACTCTTGAAACTGTGAACAATCAAACAATTCCACATTCCGGTTGTATATAGAAATGCTTTTCCTGGGGTCCTGGGTGGCTCAAATGGCTGAGCATCCAAGTCTTGATTTTGGCTCAGGTTATGATCTCGGGGTTTTGAGGTTGAGCCCCACATCAGGCTCCGTGCTCAGGTGTAAGTCCACTTAAGATTCTCTCTCTCTGTCTGCCCTACTCCCCCCACCCCCCAAAAAAAATAAATAAAAAGAAGAAAAAGAAAAGAATTGCTTTTTCCTTTTTTCACTGAGCATTTGTTCTCTAGTAAATTTTGGAGCTTGTAAATAGAAAACGAAATTAAGGTATGCATGCTTGTGTTATTGTTTAAGGAACTAAGTCTGTTTTTATTTTCTGAGAGTCAAGAGCAGTGTGGGCAGGGACCTCTCCTGCTTACTCATGCCTCCCTTCCAAAGGTCTAAATGCAGTTGAAGTATTCATAAGCTTTTCTAGTATTTCTTAAAACACTTCTTTTTGAGATTATGGAAATTCTACATACAGTATGGCACAGCATAAAGAGCCACAACTATTCCAGGGTTTTGCTTTAAAAAAAAAAAGCTCAGAGAAATGAATTATTTTCTTAATCTACAGTAATTTTTTGTTACAGCTCACTAATAAAAATACTTCTGGCAGTAAAGAAAGAATATGGGAAATGCTTGTTGACATTGTTTGCAAATCATGAAAACAAAATAAAAATCTCTAGACTTTACTTAGTTGAACTGATTTCCATACCTCTCACTAGGTGATATTTATGACATCACATATTTTTCTTAATGTGCTGGTGACAGATTACCTAAGAGTCAACAGAATCTTGATCAGCACTCTGGGGCCAGTTCACATATAATAAGAGCAATTTCTATCACCCATTCTCACAGCCGTCTTAATTAGGTCAAATACCAATATGGAAATAGCTAGCAGAGTTTCCTTAAACATGCTAGTAAGCAGTTATTATCCTCTTGCTTTCAAAATAAATGATAATTAAAGTAAATTCAACCCAGCATTTCCAAATAAATTTGATGTCCACAGAGAACTGACATGAGCAAGTGTATTTTTTAAAATTTTTCTAAAATTATACTTCATAGTCCCTAGGCAGAAGGAAATGGCCTACTAGAGCAAACAAAGAGATGATTCTTCCATTTTTTTCTTGGTTTGCATAAAATGTTAAAATAACCAATAAGCCAGTTGAATTCAAAGTCTTTTTTGACTGAGGAAACTTGAAATAAGGAGCATACCAAAGAGAAATTTCAACTTTCTATTTCATTCTTGAAAGAAAGCAAAATTATTTAGATTGAGAAGATGTATAATACCTAGTATAAACTATAGGTATTGAATGCTGAATCAAAAACAAGCAAACAATGACCCCTAGTTTTATATTTTTTTATCTTATTTTTTAGGACATCAGAAAGTTAAATTAAAAGTAAAATTTAAAAAAATATGAATTAGTATGATACTTGCAAGGACAAATGCTAATAATTTTTTAATGCTAATGAATAAAACTCAGTAATAGGTTAAAGGAATAGAATATCATGAATTAGGAAATTTTGCTCAAGAAAGAAAGGGAAAAAAAGAAAAAATAAATTATAGGCAGGGGGAGCAGTCATAAGATGCATCATGAAATCTTGCCTCTGTAATGGCAATTAGATCCACACTAAATGCTACTTTGATTTACCTAAAAAAGCTTAACAACAGGACATGAAAGAATAAAAATGCTTTCAAGTAATTTAACTACAACCCAGAACAAAGCTCAATGATTGTTGTAGAAATACAAAAATAGGGGATCCCTGGGTGGCTCAGTGGTTGAGAGTCTGCCTTCAGCCCAGGGTGTGATCCTGGGTCCCGAGATCGAGTCCCACATCGGGCTCCTACATGGAGCCTGCTTCTCCCTCTGCCTGTGTCTCTGCCTCTGTCTCATGAATAAATAAATAAAATCGTAAAAAAAAAAAAGAAACACAAAAATATTCTGCCCCAGCAAGATAAAATTCACAGTCTCTGGCATACACTTAAAAAATTACCATGTATGCAAAGAAGAAGGCAAATACAACTCCTAATGGGGAGGAAAAACGATTCAACCCGAACTAACCCAGAACTGATGTTAAAATCAACAGACTAAGTTATTAAATATATATTGTAACTATATTTCCCATGTTCAAAAAGTCAAGTAGAGACTTAAAAGATTTTTTAAAATATCCAAAACCAGATGCAAATTACAATGTGTGAGATGAGCTGAATGGGGTTAACAGCAGATTAAATAATGCAGAAGAAAAGTTTAATGAACTTGACATAGCAATCGAAATTACCCAAGTTAAATAGAATAGGGAGGGAGATGGAAGGATATTAAAAATAAACATAACACCTGTGAGCTCAGGGGCAAATTCAAGTGCTATAACACAGATAATTGGTGTCTCCAAAGGAAGGATAGAGGATGGAAGACAGAAAAATATTTGAAGAAATATTCAAATTTGATGAAAACCATAAACCTATAGACCCAAGAAGTTCTATGAACTTCATTGACAAGAAATGTGAATAAAACACAATGAGTCACACCATAATCAAATTATGTCAAAAACAGTTCAACGGGAATACATTTTTAAAAATCATATTAAATATATATAATCAAAGATAAGAATGGCACTGCAGACGTCACCAGAAGCAATGCAAGTGAAAATAGAGTGCATCGAACGCTTTAAAGTACTTCTTTTAAAAACAGTTAATCTATAATTCCATGCTAAGCAAATTTTTAATTTTTAATAAAGGTAAAAATAAAGACTTTTATAACAAACAGAAGCTGAAGAAATTTATTACCAATAGAGCTGCACTAAAATAAACATTAAACAAAGTCAGGCAGAAGGGAAATGATAGTAGATAGAAATAACAATTTACAAAAAGGCATCAAAAACATCAGAAATAGTAATTACATGGATGAATACACAATTTTTTTCATATTATATAAAATTCTTTAAAAGACTATTGATTGCATCAACAAAAATAATGACAATGTAGTGTGGAGTTTGTAACATGTAAAACTGAGTAGCATGACAATGGCACAGAGACTACGGAAGGATGAATGTGCATATACTATTGTAATATTGCTGTGTTATATGAGAGATGGTGTATCACTTGAAGGTGGGTTGTGATAAGTTAACCATATACATTAATGCAATTACTAAAACCAACACAAACAGCTATAACTGACACATCCACAAAGAATCATTAAAAAAATTGTAATAAATCCAAAACAAAAGGGAAAGAGACAGGTAGAACAAAAAGAAAACATATGGCAAGATGATCTATTTTAACCTAACTGTATCAACAGCAACATTAAATTTAAATCTTCCAAACATGCCATTTAAAGAGGAAAAGTGTCATATAACATTGAAAAACAAAAGAGACCCAACCAGATTCTGCCCACTTTAAATATAACACAAATTGGTCAAAAGTAAAAGGACAGGAATACAGCTATATTTATATATCTCTATCTCTATCTCTATCTACAGCGCTACCACTAACATAACGAAAGCTGGAATGGCTGTATTAAAATCAGACCAAGTGGATTTCAGGCCAAACAATACTACCATGGATGAAAGTGATCATATTGGATAAAGAGTTTCATCAGGAGGAAATAACATGCTTAACATTTATGCATCTGATAACAGAGCTTTAAAATACACAAAGCAAAAACGGATAGAACTTTAAGAAGAAATAAACAAATTCTCACATATAGTGAGTGATTTACATACCCCTCTCTAAATAATTGATAAACAAATAAAAATTAATAAAAGTCTAGAAGACTGAGCCACAATTCAACCTGCTTGACCTAATCGACATGTGTGGAACTCTCCACCCGATAACAGGAGTTTATATATTCTTTTCCAGTGGACAAGAAATATTTAACAAGATAGTCCATATTCTGTGACAGCAACCAAAACTCATATTAAAGTCATAATCAGGGCAGCTCCGGTGGCCCAGGGGTTTAGCGTAGCCTTCGGCCCGGGGTGTGATCCTGGAGACCGGGATTGAGTCCCATGTCAGGACCCTGCATGGAGCCTGCTTCTACCTCTGCCTGTGTCTCTGCCCCCCTCTTTCTCCCTCTGTGTGTCTCTCATGAATAAATAAATAAAACCTTAAAAAATAAAAAAAATAAAATCATAATCATAGCATTTTCTTTTAGTTTAATTTTTTTGGAATTAAATTAGAAATCAAGAGCAGATATATATCTGTAAAATCACAAAATATTTGGAAATAAAATAACACACTTGTAGATGTTCCAAGAATAAAACACAAAATCAAAAGAAATTAAAATTCTTTGGAATTGACTGAAAATAAAGATCTAACATATCAAAATTTGCAGAATGCTGCTAACACAGTATTTAGGAAGAAATTTATAGCATTAAATGCCTGTACTAGAAATGGAAAAATGTCTCAAACCTATGACTTCAGCTTCTACTTAAGAAACCATGAAAAGGAGAACAAATTAAAACCAAAATAAGCAGAAGAAAAGAAATAATAAAGGTCAGAAGATAAATTAATGATATAGAAAAGGTGGGGGATACATGAAACCAAAATCCAGCTCTTATCAATAAAATTGATGTGCCTCTACCCAGACTAACCAGAAAGAAAGACAGGTAGAGGAAATAAATTATCAGTGTCAGGAATGAGAGATGACATCAGGACATACTATAATCCTATTAAGAGAATATTAACATAATATTATAAAATTTGTGTCAATAAATTTGACAACTTAAGATGAAATGGACAAACTTATTGAAAGATACAAACTTAAAAAGTTAACTCAAGAAGAAATAGATGACCTGAATTTCTAGCTAAAATTCTTTTCATAAAAAAAATAAAAATTAGAAACCCAGCTGTCTTTACTAGTGAACTTGATCGAATATTAAAGGAAGTAATAAGACCTATTCCACATGTAGTCTTCTGGAAATAGAAAAGCACTAACAATTTCAATGAGGTCAGCATTACTCTGTTACCAAAACAGTGAGCAAGCCAATCGCCCCCAAACTGATCTATGGGCATAACATAATTCCAATCAAAATCTCAGCAGGAATTTTTGCAAGAAAAAAAGCAAGCTGTTTCTAAAAATTAAATGGAAATATAAACAAAGGAGAATAGCTACCACAAATTAGAAAAGAATCAAATGTAAAGAACTTACACAGCTAATTTCAAGATTTAATACAAAGCAACCATAAACAAGACAATGTGATCTTGGAGTGAGGATGGACACAGATCAATCCAACAGATTGCAGAGTTCAGAAACTGTCCTACACATATGTGATCGATGAATTTTTGACAAAGGTCACCAAAGCAGTTCAATGGATATCCACATGGGAGAAATGAACCTGAATCTTTATATTACACTATACACCAAAATTAACTCAAAACTGATCATAGATCTACGCATAAAATAATTGAACTTCTATAGAAAAATGGGAAGAATTGTTTGCGACTTTGCAATAGGCAAATATTTTTAATATTTCTGAAATAAGAAAAACAGGAATAATAAGAAAATGACACTGATAATTTATTTCCTCTACCTGTCTTTCTTTCTGGTGATTAATTGGATTTCATTAAAGTTAAAACTTCTCTTTCAACAATGTTTTATAGTTTTCATGATATAAGATTTGCCTGTTACTGTAAATTTTTTTCTGATTATTTTGTGTTACTCTAAATGGAATTGTTTTCGTAATTTCATTTTTGAATTCTTCATTGTAAGTAGGTAGAGATACAATTGATTTTTGTATATTGATCTAGTATCCTGACACCTTGCTGAATTAATTTATTAGTTCTAATAGTTCATTAGTAAATTCTTGGGAGGCCTAGGTGGCTCAGAGTTTGGGTCCCTGCCTTTGATTCAGGTGGTGATCCCGGGATCTGGGATCAAATCCTGCATTGGGCTCCCAGCATGTGTCCCTCTGCCTGTGTTGTGTCTCTGCCTCTCTTTCTTTGTGTCTCTCATGAATAAATAAATAAAACCTTTAAAACAAAAACAAACTTTTACAACTCAATTACAACTCAATAATGCAAAGACCAACCAATTTAAAAATAGGCAAAGAATTTTAATAGACTTTTTTTTCAAAGAAGACATAGAAACAGACAACAGTTACATGAAAAGATGTTCATCATTAGTCATCAGGCAAAAGCAAATAAAAACTGTATTGAGATACCACTTCACACCCCCTAGAATAGCTATGATCAAAAAACCAGATGCTAAATGTTGGCAAAGATCTGGAGAAATCATAACCATTATACACTGCTACTGGGAATGTAAAATGATAAAATTATAAATGTAAAAATTTTTTAAATATATAGCAATTATTCACGATAACCAAAAGGTGAAAACAACCCAAATTCCCAACTACTGAAGAATGAATAAGCAAAATGTAGTATATCCATACAATGGAATATTATTCAACCACAAAGCATAAAAAGAATGAGGTTCTGATACATGTTACAATACAAAAAACCTTGAAATTATTATGCTAAGTAATAGAAGCTAGTTACAGAAGATGACATCTTCAACGGTTCTATTCATATGGATAGGAGTACTGATACAGAGAGTACGTTAGTGCTTGCACGGGGCTGGGAAGGAGGGCTCAGAGGGCATAGGATTATGGTAGTTGAAGTATCTGGGGTTTCCTTTCAAGTGAAGGAAATTTTCCGAAATTGACAGTGTTGATAGTTGCTTATATTTGTGAATATACAAAAACTGCTGAATTATATACTTTAAAAGAGTAAATTGTATAGTATGTGTTTTATATGTCAATCAAGTTGTTATAAAAAATTAAAAATTTCTGTTCATTGGTAAGAAAATTAAGATACTAGTCATAGCATAGAAGACAGAAGAGGGAGGTCTGGGTTGCTCAGTGTTTGAGTGTCTGCCTTCGGCTCAGATTATGATCCTTGGGTCCTGGGATCGAGTCCCATGTCAGGCTCCCTGCAGGGAGCCTGCTTCTCCCTCTGCCTTATAGCTATGTCTATGTCTCTGCCTTTCTCTCTCTCATGAATAAATAAATAAAATCTTTCTTTTAAAAAAAAAGGAAGAAATGGTTTTCAAAACACATTATCTAATAAAGAACTTGTAGCAGAATTTGTAGTAAAGAATTCTTGGAACTCAAAAATAAAAAGTTTATTAAAAAAAATAAAAAGTTTATTAAAAAAAAAAAGTAGGGCATGGGATGCCTGGATGGCTCTGTTGGTTGGGTGTCTGCCTTCAGCTCAGGTTGTGATCTCAGGATCCTGGGATCAAGCCCCACATCAGAAGCCCTGCTCTTTGGGGAATCTGCTTCTCCCTCTCCCTCTCCCTTTGTGCCCTGCTCATGATCTATCTCAGTTTCTCTCTCTCTCTCTCTCAAATGTATAAGTAATTTTTTTTTAAGTAGGCAGAAGGGTTTTATCAGACATTCCATAAGAGAAGATATGGAAAAAACATGTAAACCTGTAAAAAAAATGTCCAACATTATTAATCATTAGAGAAATTTAAATTAAAGCAATCCTTCTCCTTAATATTTATCCAAGAGAAATAAAAACACAAAAAGACTTGTACATAAATGTTACCATAACTGACTTATTCATAAATCACATCCAAAAACTGGCAACATTCGAACATCCCTTAACAGATAGAAGGTAAACTGTGGTACATCCACACAGGGAATCCTGCTCAGCAGATAGAACAACTAGGGATGTATACACTGACACAAATGGCATGATGCGAAGTGAAAGAAGTCAGACACAGAATAACACATCACAGATTATCTCATTTATAGGAAACTTCAGAAAAAGCAAAACTCAGTGAACAAAAGGATAATCAAGGCATAAAAGTTGTTATTTAAAGCCAAGCCTGGATAGAGGAAAGAGTTAACAGAAAGGAGCACACACACACACACACACACAAAAACTTTTAGGCTCATGAAAACATTCTATATCTTGATTCTTTGTGTATCTATACACACACAAATATGTGGAGGTTACCTACATTTGTCAGAACTCATTAGGTGTACAATGAAACCGGGTAAATTTTATTAGTTATAAATTATACCATAATAAAGATAAGTTGAAATATAAGATATTAAAGGCTGTCAATGTCTTTCCAAACTTGTGACAAAATTGGCAATGAAATAAATCCTTTTTTGAAAGCAATTTGGCCTCAATAATCAACAGCCTTTACTCTGTTTATAATCTCTGAGCCAGTCATAACAGGGCTACTAATGAATTCTCAAAAAAGAATCCAGAATACACAGAAAAGTTTCATCCCCAAAGATTAGGTGTAACATTTTTTTAATAAAATAAAAAAGTAAAACGTACATGAATGTGGTATTTCAAGCTTCATTTTCTGGTAAGTTTGTTTCATATATTGGAATACTATTGTTCCACCAAATCATGTTGATAAGTACTTTTTTAATTAAAAAGATGAAATACTAAGGTTAGAATTTTGATTGAATAGAAAAAGTCAACATTGAACGTCTGGGACACTCACAACTAGGTTAAAAAATATCCTAATTTTTTAGGTTAAAACTATTCTTAAAAAACATCAACAGAAACAAATATACCCAAATTTACTTGTCTCCAAGTAGTGAGATTCTATGTTATTTTTTCATTTTTTTGTTTTCCGGGTTTTCCAAACTTTTCCATAGCTCATATATATTATTTTACCATTTTAGAAATGAGTTTTTAAAGTGGTGAATAAATTAACTAATAAAAACCCATCTTAAGATATGCCTATTCTAAGTAACCAGACACACACACACACACACACACACACACACACACACACACAATGTTGTCAGGAAGAAAAATGGTGGGGTTGGAGGGAAAGAGAGACAAAAGAGAGGTAACACACGGAGGGAGGCTTTAGCTCAGGAGCCAGAGGGGGGTGGGGGTGATGCCGTCCTGCCTGGCCCCCCAGGAGGATGGCCAACACCAGGCGATGGCTCGCTAAGCGCCAGAGCCGTCTATGAGCTAGGTAATCTGCTATCGCCAGCTTACAGAGGAAACTGAGGCCAAGAGTGAAGGAATAACTTGCCCAAGTGACAGGTGGAAGAATCCGAAATCAAGCCCAGGAGGTCCAGCCCCAGAATCTCTGTCTGCTCCAACATTCTGCTATTGAAGCTGGGCCAGCTGGGCGGTGGGAGTAGCCCTGGGTCAGTGGGTCACCTGCAGAGTGGTCACGTGGTCCACTCCCTGTGAACGTAGAAAGGGGCTAATGTGGTATGAACCTCAGTGGAGAGAATCAAATGAGCTGAGATAAGACCATCACTCAATAAACGCCAGCGACTATTACCAGTTGCTGGTAATAGTTGTAATAAAGCAGTATTTTTTAAAATATTGATTGATTGATTGATTGATTGATTGATTTGAGAGACAGAGAGGGAGAGAGAGAGAGCAAGTGGAGGGAGGGGTAGAGGGAGAGGGAGACAAATCTTCAAGCAGACTCCCTCCTGAGCGTGGACCCCGATGTGGGACTCAATTCCAGGACCTCGAGATCATGACCTGAGCCAAAATCAAGAGTTGGATGCTCAACCGACAGAGCCACCCAGGCGCCCCAATAAAGCAGTATTCACAACAACATGCCTGCTTATTTCGTGTGCGTAGGTCAACAATGCCACATGCCTGGCTAGTGCAACGTACCCTCCCGATCCTCCAGTTTCCCATTTCTAGATAAGAAAACTGAGGAGGCAGTGCAATCTTGAAGGAGTACGCCTTAGGAAATATCGAGAGGGTGGAGTTATCGCCTCCCCCAGCCATGAAGGGCGTGGGAATCCCAAAGTTCCAATAAATGAGTAACTAAATCACCAGAAAGTGGCCAAGGGCAGAGGAAAGCTTCCAACATGAAGACAAAGCATCAAAGACCTAAAATTGATTCAAAGAACAAGTGAATTACTGGGAAGCCCTACAAGCCCCAGAGCACTGAGGAGCAGGTGGGGTCAGCCGCCTCCCACCTCTCCCTTCCAGAAAGTTCTGTGCTCCGTTGACTGAGAGATGGTTTCTCCAAAGCAAGCAACATCCAACCCTATGAGAGATGTCGGTAGCATGATGTCATCCTCCATCTCAGCAAGGAAGAGACACCACCACTGTCCTATTAATTGGCATTTACCATTCATAACACCCTGAATTTTTAACAGACCACAGTGGACAACCTGTCCTTTGTTCTCATTTAAGATTGGGAAAGGACTTCAGAGACATCCCAGGAATCTGTGAATTATTCATAACAAAACCCATGTACACGTGTGTGTGCTTTTCAGTAATTCTGATACCGGGAAAAAAAATATTTAATCGCACTGGTATTTAATTTTTATATTATGTAAGTCTCAAAAATGTGGAGAGATAATCACTCTCACTAGCCCCAAATCCCATGGTCTCACTTTCCGAACACGTTGTACTTATTAGCTAGGAACGCTGGGGGAAGTGCCCATGCCCTGAAGAAAAGAAAGTAGCAAGGGGAAAAAATCTCTATTCATGAAAATCAAGCCTTCCATGAGACGGGGGAGCAGGGTCCGATGGTGGCACCCTGTCAGAGGGAGGGTGCTGCTGTCTGCCTCCCCCCAGTGCCTGGAGCTGAGCGCCCTTCCAGAAGGGGCGGGAGGGGCGGGCGGCCTGCTCCCAGGCTCTTGGCCTTCCTTCCGCCACAAGGCCTGACAACGCAAGGGGAGCTCCGATTTTCTGAGGCTTGCTCCCTTCCAGTGGCCTCTGAAGCTGTCATCGTCCACCTGAAACGTGGTGACAATTCTCAAGACAGGAGGTTTGCTCATGAGCCACGCGTTCTCCAGAAGCTTGCTGCCGCCCTGTCCCTCACCTGGCTGCCACCTGCCCAGGCTCAGTGTCACCTCATTGCCCTTCTGTCCCGCGCCCCCTGCAAGGTGTGCCCCCTGCCACCCCCCCACCCACACCCCATTCACGCGTCTCCTGAGGTCTGCTCCCAGGGAGGCTGAGGGCCAAGGGCCGCGTTCACCTGGACCCCCAGACCCAGACCTGACAAAGTGCTCCAGGCCCTTCCTCTGCTTCCTGGAACTTGCAACGACTCCCCTTCTGCAGTCGAAACGCTGCCAACAGATGTCGATTCCTTCTTCTCTCCTGGAAACCACTGAAGTCATTTCGGGGCATCGGCGAGGGTCACCGTTACGCCAAGGATGTGACACGCCGGTCGGGAGCACGGCCGGGTCTCACCCACGGGGGCGCACGTCCTGGAGACTTGTCTTTGGCGATGGAAAAGGACAGTGTCATCTCCTTAGCCATCTGTGCTTGTTTCTTCGCTAATAACTGGTTTTCTGGGGCAACTTTCCAGGCGGAATCTGGTGGCTTTTGATCTACAAACTCCCAAGACGTGTTTCAGAATTCCAATTTCTCGAGAAGTCTGAGGGCTGAGGAAGAGCATGTGATCCTGCAGCCTTCTGTCCATGCGCCTGTCTGGGGCTCCCTCCACCCTGGGCCCACGGTCGCGGCCTGAGCCGGCCCTGGCTCCTCGGGGCTCCCTGCTCTGCTGGGGTCCCCCTGGCGGGGGGAAGGCGGTGTCAGGAGCGCTTCTTCATCCCCCCGGGTTTCCAGCTGCCCCCGGATGCCAGCTGCCCGTGGCTACCAGGGATTATGCCTCCTCTGGAAGCAACACTCTTGGCAGCTTGATCTTCAACTTGGGTTCAGTTTCCCCAAACGCCTGATGTACATTAACTGGTATCACACGTGGCACTCATCTGTTTTGGAACAAGGATTGGAATTGAAAGCTCTCACCTCAAACGTAAACAACCGTAGAATATGCTCCCGTGCAAGCCTTCTGAGAAATTACCTGATTTCGCAGCAGCGGCCATTGATTTAAAATAATGCCATGCGAGACAGAACCAATCAGCAGGCTCTCCTGACATAAGTTAACATCTTTACTCCCTAAAATAGAATTATGTGCGGTGCGGAAAATGCATCGGAGCAAAATTATTCCTAAATAGAACAGTGACACTGCAGTTTCCTGGATTTATGATAGACACTTGGGGAAACGGCTAAGTGGCCTGAAAGAGTTAACGTCCCTCCTAAAATGCCTGATTTTAGTGTTTGGGAAGTTCCTAATCTACTATACTATATTGCTGTACAGAAATATCTCATCATTACAAGCCTCCATCCATATGAAAATATTTGCTTTTATGGATGGAGACGCTCCCTGGACAAAAGTGTTAAATGTAGCAAGAATGGGACTTCCTGAAGCCAATCGCTTTAAAAATTGTGCAAACCTCACACTAGCACAATAATAAACATAGCGTAGGTAGGTATCCACCACCGCTCTCACCAGGGGGCCGTTTCAACAGTTCAACATCAAGGAGATCCCGCATTTTCTCTTTGGGCCAAGCTTCCTTCTCTGCCACATGCCACCTGTTCCCGGACGGGGCCAGTCCCCGTCGATTCAACATTGGCACAACACAGGGAAATGAGGAGAGTAAGAGAAATGAAAGGAAAGATGAAAAATTGCCTGTGAAAAACATTAGGAACAATAATAGGGTGTTAACTAGGGAGTAGCCCCGCTACGTGGATGTGGTTCGCCAAGCAGCCCAAAAGTCAGAATTAAAATGATCAAGAAAAAAAAAATAGATCAACACAGTAATTTGGGGAAGGTAGCTGAAGAGCACAGAGATGACTTAAATTGGATATGCTAAACAGGACTCCTGCTACCTTTTTCTGAATGAAAAGAGGCCACTTTCCCAGAAGGAAGAAAACCAGAGCTGTGTTTAAATGATGCTCCTAATCTCTTCCCCAAGCAGACTCCATAAATCATCTCCTGCGTGTGCGGCGCGCCCTTTGAAGCCAATGAGGGTATTATGGGAGCCCCGCACTCTGCTCCCTCATCGGGCATGTTCCATCTAGCCCATTGTCAGCCAGCCGCAGCGGTTCCAAAGCCCAGGCCCCAAAGTTGGAGACCAGGCTAAGGGCAGAGCAGGATCCAAGCTCAGACATTCCTTAAAAAGTTTGACTCCAGCTCTCCTGACTTAAGGCTGCCAACTTGAAATGGAAACCTCTTGAGAACATGTTTTCTTAGAAAATTTACAAAGAGCTTTGCTGCAGAGCCAACAGCTGGAAATGCCATGCGGCAGCCGCTCTCCGTGATCTGATTTCTTAGAGCATTTTGGCACTTCTGGTTCAGCTCCTGGCAGGCGACCAGAAGCCAGAGAGGTAATAAAACATGGTCTGTTCCCTGGACAGCTCTGGGCCAGGCTCCTTCCCGGAGAGGAGATGACTCCTGCCAGGAGAAAGGCAGGACCACATGCCTCTGCTGCTCTCTGTAGAAGGACACAGCGACGTCCCCCGAGGGGTGCTGGGCACCGGGCCCTTCTCGGGTGGCAAGGCCAGCCTTGCATACGGGGTTTCTGCACTGCCCTGGCTCAGACCAAAGTCAGAGGCACAAGTGATTGTAGAGGCGGCCACTGCGAATAAAATCTTCATTTGCCAGCTTCGATCCTAAAGCAATTGGTAACAAGTAGCGTCCATTCTCTAATCACCTTTAAAATAAGTGGAAAAAGAGATGTCAGTTGGATTTTGATACTCATGGTTCTTCCCATGCTCATACTTTTCCTCTTCGTCCCGGCTTCATCCTATCAATGTCGTCATTTCCACTCAACAGAAGGAAGACGTGAGAGATGGAGGTCTGCACCCTGGGAGAAGTCTGTCGAGGGGCACCGTGCTGGGACACACTCTGTGGTTCCCCGTCCAGGGCGTGTCCCCAAGGGAGACCTGAAGGAGTCTCCAGGAGGAGTCAAAGTGATTGGCATTTATTACCCTAACCCCGCAGAGGAAGAGTAGCTCCTCCCTGGGGCCGGCATTCTGTTCTCCTTGACAAAACAACTGCCACTTTGACTAACTCATTAACTCCTTGATTTTTCTCTCTGCTTATGAAAATTAGTGGCTGTTAAACTTTAGATAACAGAGAGGAATGGCCCAACTCTGATCTTCCGACAGCCAGTCTAATGACTGGCCATTGGCAGGACCCAACTAGATCCATCGGGGAATGACTGCGTTTGCCCAAACCCGTGAGGGTGGAGTATAGAGAACCCATTGTAGATAAGGTGACTTGGGCCAAAGTAAGGCATGAGATCATTTTGGCATTTGACGCATCGAAGGCATCTGTAGGGTGGTGTTGTCAGAGGAAATGCAGGTTGCCCAGGTAAACCTGAATCCCACATATCTAGTGAGTAGTTTTTAGTATAAGTACATGCCACGAAATGTTTAAGATCTATTTATACTAAAAATTACTTATTGTTCCCTTAAAATCAAATTTAACTGGGCATTTTGTATTTCTCTATGTGAAGTCTGGCGAGCCTAACTCGAAGTTTCTGTTGATAATGAGGCAACCACGTTCTTTCCCGTCCAGAACACTCAGACTGAGTCAGGAGCCCGTGTGGCCCCCAGGGCTGAGTAGAGCTCTAGCGGCAGCAGCAAAAATTCTGATTCCTCCCTCGCCCTTGGCCTGGCTCGCTGTGGCTCCAAAGACCTGGGCAAGACCCTCCGTGACTTGAAAATAGCTTTCTCAGGGAAATGCAGCCGGGACGCCAGAAGCCTGAGAAGGAAAATAGATCTGATTCACAAAGAGTGAGTCAGACATTGAATAAGGAGAGGTTAGCTACGAGCCAAGGAACTGGAAACCGGGTCCTCTTCAGAGTGGCCAGAGGGGAAGTAAGTGACTTGTAACAGAAAGAGAGAGAGAGAGGGAAGGAGAGAGAGAGAGAGGATGAGAGACAAAGAGAGACAGGATAAGAGAGACAGAGACAGAGAGACAGAGACAGAAATAGAATGAGAGAGACAGACATAGAGAAAGAGACAGAGAGACAGAAAGAAAAGGAGAGTGAGAGACAGAGAATGAGAGAGGGAGAGAGACCAAGATAGAAGGAGAGATAGAGACAGAGAGAGGGAGAGAAAGAGATGAAGAGAGAGACCGAGGCAGAGAAGAAGAGACAGAGAGATGGAGAGGGGACTCCGTAGAGACCCCCCATCAAGCCTTCCCCTCTGGACCTTGGGCGGCTCTGTGACATAGAAAGACTGTTCAGGTGGACATTGGGTAACAGGACCAGGGCTGTTTCCCTTCTGGAACTTTTAAATTTTTTATTATAATTATTATTATGACTTGTATATATGTCACACCATGTCGTAGCATATACGTTTTGAAAAGTTCAGAAAAGGATCAAGAAGAAAATAGAGGGATCCCTGGGTGGCGCAGCGGTTTGGCGCCTGCCTTTGGCCCAGGGCGCGATCCTGGAGACCCGGGATCGAGTCCCACGTCGCGCTCCCGGTGCATGGAGCCTGCTTCTCCCTCTGCCTGTGTCTCTGCCTCTCGCTCTCTCTCTCTGTATGACTATCATAAATAAATAAAAAAAAATTTAAAAAAAAAAAAAAAAAAGAAGAAAATAGAAATTCCTCGGATTCCCTGGAGAGTCGAAGGTGAGCACCCCATTGCCTTCCATCTTCTTGGAAGGCACAGCTACCATTCTCACAACATCGGGATTATAAAGCCCCAACATTTGGTAGCCTGATTTTACTATTTAATACATTGTGATTATTGCTCCACATACTTCATTTCTGAGAACATGGTTTAATGGCTACTTAGCATCCCATGGCTTTTCACGGATCACGATTTATTTAACCTGCTTCCTCTCACTGGGTCGTAAGCTGTTTAGCGTTTCTCGTGGTTGCAGGGAGCGCCACAGAGCCCCCTGCACCCCGAACCCTGTCTGCGGTTCCGTGATTGTTCACGTGGGGTACATGCCTAGAAGTGAGTCCAGGTACTGGGTCTCAGGACCTTGTTGATGTTTCCATTCATGTTGTCAGTTTTACCTCTGGAAAATCTCATTTGCAAATACGGAAGAATTGCTGCTTTCCCATCACCTTGCCAATACCGGACGTTACCACTTTCAAAAATCCTTACTAATTTGATCAAGCAAAAATATCTATTACTCCTTAAAGTTGCATCTCCTTCATTCTTAATAAGATGAACATTTCTTTCAATGCCTATCGAGCACGAGTAGTTCTTGTTTCGTGGATGCTTTGTCAGGTTCTTAGGCATTTTTTCCCCAAAAATTTACTGAATTTTAAGGGTTCTTTATGTATCATGGGTGATAATCCTTTAACAATATGCTATAATGTGCTCCCGTTTGTCTGTTAAGATTGTTTATGGTGTAACTTGGTGTGGGGAATTCTCCAGTTTTTATGTTAAAAAAAAATCTCTATTTTTTTTGTTCCTGTTTGGTTTCTTTCTTGTTCTCTCTCCCCCACCTGGAAACCAGATAGACATGCATCCTTCATTCCTCAAAGTCCATCTTGTTCTCTTGTGCTCACAACTTTAATCATGGCAGTAAACTCTCATCTAGAGGTGAGAGAGGGACCCTTTCCCAAATAATCACCTGGCAATCCGTCATTGAATGAATAACCATATGTCCCCCACATATTTGAAATCCACATGTACCCTACGTTGGGTGAGTGGGCACTCCTCCACCTGCCTCCTTTTGTGCCCACACCCACCACGAATCCATTAAGAACACCTCTCAACCAATCTCTCAAGCTCTTCCTCTCCATTAGTAGTCAACATCTGAATAGCTTCTAGAACAAGCTAGTCAACCTTAAATTTGAATTTTGATAGGAATTGTCCTAAAAGCATAAGTTAAATTGGGGGAGAATTTGGCCTCTTTCCACTATTCAGTACCAAGCTCTGTATCTCTATATATTGGCATCGCTCAAAACCTGTTGTCCTTTCCTCCATGTGGATGCCTGTGCATTTTTCCAGGTTTATTCCTAGCGTTTAGTGTGTTACATTGATTGTGGCGATTGGAAATCTTTTATTATTTTACTTTCCAGCTAATCTTTAATGGAATACAGGAAGGTATTTTGATTTGTGCATGCAACCATGAAAAGAAACTCCATCAACTACTTTCTTTAAAATAGTCTCTTAGGGTTTCTAGACATCTAATCATACCACATGCAGATTTGGGTCTATTCTAAAAGTTAATCTTATTATTTGTTTCCTGTCTTCTCGCACTTGTTGGAGCTTCCAGAATGATGTTCCAAATGGTGGGATTGCAGCATCCCCACCCTGCTCCAGACTTTGAAGGACCTATGGAGAGTCCTCATTAAATGTGATTGTCGCTGCTGATCTCACATTGTCTACCCATGTCAAGGAAATGTTCTTCTAGTCCTGGCTTATTAAGTTTTTATTAGAAATCGATGTTGAATTTTATCAAGAATCCTCTGGGAATTTATTTAAGTTTTTCCTCTTTTAATCTACCAATGTGATATATTTTATTAATAGATTTCTGAATATTAAAACATTATTGCATTTCTGAAATAGATCCTTATAGTATATGAAACTGTTGTTTTCGTTTTGCTATATATTATTTAGGATATTTTTGTTGTTGTTCTTTGTTTCAACGGCTGCAGTCTGATCTCACCAGGTGCCAACCCCACCCACTGTTCCAGTCTCACCTTCCCAGGGAGATGGGTCTGGAACTTTCTGCCTTAAAGGTTTTAGATTCGAACCCCAGCTGGTTATGTAAAATGCACCAGGAAACATTTTCTTCCTGTGCTTTGCCATCCTCATTGCAGGGGAACTATTTGTTCTTACAAGATTGAAATCCCTCACTCCCAAACTCTAAAGAATTCTAAAATTATTCTGGAAGAATGAGCACAATACTGAATAATAATAGAGAGGGACTGACAAGGAGATTCATTTTAAAATCTCACAAAGGTATAATAATTAAACCATAAGCAACTTTTGAAATTTCTCTCCAAGATTATTAGCTCATAGAAGTTTTCTCATTTTTTTAGTTAGACGTGAAGATTTTTATTTTCTTCAGAAAACCCTTCCAGTCCCTGAGTGGTATATACATTAGTTCTCAGTATTTCTTTATAGTTTTTTCTTGTTGTTGTTTTTGTTTTTGTCTGTTTACCATGGAGTTATCTGAGTATTTTATTTTTGTTTCCTTGGCCTTAGTCACTAATTCCCCCTTTTATATATTTGTGTTTATCCTAAATCAGATGTGCCAGTAGTTTATTTTAATGTGTATCTGCTTATCTTTAAAGTTCTTGAATTTCTCGACTTTCCTGTTTTTCTGTGTTCTAATTCATAAATTTCTCTTTTGAGATATTTATCCTTTTCATTTTACTTAAATTAAGTATTTAAACTTAGTATCTTAGATTTTTACCAGCAATATTAAGTGCTTATTACTTTGTGCATTGTTGTTTATTCCATGACAAAAATACTTAATATGATGAGTTAACTTTGACCTTGAGTTAATTTTGAGTTTCAATCCTTGATGTTTTATATGTCCTTATTTTGTAACTATTCTGGAATTGTAGCCGGAATTCTTATTTTATATAACAACCACTGGGAGAGTATTACCTTAATTTTTTAAGCATATTGCAATTTGTGCTACACTTTGTTATTAAACTTAGGTTGATTTCATTGTAGTTCTGGATGTGGTTTATACAACTCGTTCCTTTAAAGAATACAATTTTTTCCATGTGATTAATTTTTTTATCAACTTTTACAAACATAACATGGGCATCATCCTCTTTCTTTAGGTGTTATAAAGTTTGCTATACTTTATTAAATATTGAAATGAAATTAAATTAAATATTGAATGAACTCTATTTATTATATATGATCCAATTCTTCATTTCTTTGCTTATTTTTGTTGATATGTCTTGTCCACTACTGACTGTTCATGTGAAAGCCACTCACTTATGTCTTATATCACTTACGTCTTTGTCAGTTTCTTCCAATATTCTTAATTTACTTTATATATAATAATAATAATAATAATATAATAATAATATTTTACATGTGAAGGCTCATTATTTATGTGGTGCCTAATATGTATGCATCTTCACGGTGAATTTTACATTTTAGCAATATAAAAACAAATCATTTGAAACTATTTAAACCCTAATTTGATATTAACATTGCTACCACTTCTCCGTTTTCATTTGAACTTACCAGATACGTTTTAGTTCAGTTAGATTATTTTTCAATCTTTCCATATTTCTAAAAATTGCAAGTGTGTCTTTTGTCAATAGGTTCTAATCTGATTCTGTTTTCAATCAAACCTGAAAGCTTGTCAATTGGGGACTTAGGCCTTTTCATATTTATCTCTAGACTTATTCTGTTATGCCTTATTTTTGCTCCCTTTTATTCATCTTTTGATAAAAATTATTTTTGTTGGCTCTTTTATTTTTTAATGCCTTATTTTTGCTCCCTTTTATTCATCTTTTGATAAAAATTATTTTTGTTGGCTCTTTTATTTTTTTTCTGCAGGAATTTGGACACTGTTAATCCTGTTCTCTTATTCTATGTGTGGTGCTTTTCACATTTCTTTTTCTTTTTAATGTCACATCGTTTTCCCTAGTCACTATTAACCCTGGGATACTATCTATTACCTCTTTCTAAGTAAACAGAAGTGTAGCATACATTTGCTTTTTCCCTCTCTGTCTGATTTGCCTATTTCTGCTATTATCTGAAACCACAGATCAGATAATTAATATTAAATTATTTGCCTAAGTTATCCATTTTGCTCTCAATATTTCTTTTTATATTGAGGTTGTTTATAATCATATAAACAAGAGCTATTCAAGCTCTTCACATTTACCAAATTTGTCATTTATCTCTTTTCTGTTATGCTATGATTTCCCCATCCTTCCATAGTTGGCTGCAATGTGTACATTTTTCAAAAAGGACATGTGAATGGTATATTTTCCAGGTTCTTTGCATCTCTGAGAGCACCTTTTGTTGTAGCCAATTTAAGTCGACATACATGTCATGAGCACCTTGCTGGGTCCAGGGGAGAGAGAAGCTAATGAGACAGTACACATCTTTGCAATCTAATGGAGCTTGCACGCTAACTGGATGCCACCTAAAAATCACACATTTTGAGTAGAAAATAGAGTAAAAGGTAGAGAGTACTTGGATCAAAATATTTTTCTACAAAAGTTCTGTGAACACTGATGTATTATTATCTTGTCTTCATTACTACAGAGAAGTCTATCAGCTGTACGCTTTTTTCCAAAGTATCCCAATTATGGTGGGAGATGAAGAGTATTAGAATTGGATTATTTTTTCCAGGTAGACTGTTTAGGTAAGTAACTAACAAAATTTTTAAAAAGTGGAAATCTTAAGCAGAACTGTGTAAGAGCTGGGGTTCTAATAAAAGTGAGACACACTTGGAGTTCTATAGGCAGACAGGCTAACTGCAGCCTGATTCTTACGTCCTTATTGGTAAATTGTTTTCCAGCCTAGATGTATATTTGCTTCTACCTTGAAATTCAAGTTCCATTCATTGTGCCTGGTACTCAAGCGAGCCTTTTGGATTCCTTGGTGACCATTTTGGCATCTCTGCTCAGGCTACTCTCTGCTTCAGGAATTCCCATTATACATATATTGGATCTCTTGTCTTTCCAGGTCTCCTACTTTCTAGTTCATCACTTTATTCATTCATCCCTTCTCTCTGGATTTCCCTAAGCTCTCAAGTTCATCTTTTACCTCATTGGTGCAACTTTCTAGTTGCAAAACTGCCAGTTTTTAGGGGGGTTGGTGTTTTTTTTTTAACTTGCAGTTTTAAATTCAGCAATTATTTATTTGTCTGTGCCTCTGAGGGTCTTGTGCTTTGCCACCTTGAAAAAGTCCTGTTCTGATTTCATAGGTACATGGTCACCCTAAATCATGTTAAAAACAGAAACTAGCAAATTTCTAGAATCCTCTATTCCTTGCTGTTACCTCCTTTCATAGAAAGACGTTGGCTCAGAACCTGTGGTTGTCTTGTCCTAAGGCACTGTTCTTTGCTCATCCCTACAGAGGAGAGTTCCTTTTTGCCCATTTTCCAGATGTTACAGATTCTTTCACTAAATGTCTCAGGCATAGACTGAAGGATACAGAAAAAGTTGAGAGTTGCTCTAAACTTGCTTTGTCACATCACTCATTCGGGGAAGTGGGGCTGGAGGCTTTCCCCTGCAGAAGCATCCCTCTGTCTGAAGGCGGCCTGTCCTGAGTTTGGTTAGGAGCCCCATACTTCCAGGAGCAGAGTTCCCATTCTCTTCTGGCAGTTTGTTGGCAAGGTCTTGATGTGCTCTCCTGCTACCTGAGCTCCTTGGTCGCCAGCCCAAGCACCTCCCGGCTAGCAAACAGTAGTGCAGCTCTATTGCGGTCTTTCCTAGATAGTTTCCTTGAATGGGAAGCACGAAGCTCAGGACAACCCTTCATTACATACAGGTCCCTATGCAGAAAATGTAGGCAAATGTCTCGAGTTTTCCAGTGCAGAACTGCTACTGGACCTCCGGCTCCCATCCTGGGTTTTCTCTATTTTCACACTTCTCCAGGCCTCCCCACGGGCAGCAGGGACCACTAGAGGTCCACGGCTGTCCACCTCCCGAAGGCACCCATGCCAGCCCACTGGAGAAAAGAGCCTTGCTGCCCACTGCTAACCCCAGAGAGAGAGGCCATGGCTGCTCCTCATTCTAAGGTGGTCCAGATGCCTCCTAGCCCATCACAAAGAGCGGCCCAGTGGGCAACTTGACCCAGGCCCTCTGGATGGATGCTGGCCTGCAGAAGTCGGAGAAACAGCGCTGACTCTAGCCTTTGGCCCCCTGAGACCTTCTCTGCTTCCCCTGTGCCCTGGGACCCCTTCCCTCCTAGGGAAGTCGCAGAGCCGGAGTTCCCAGGCTCTCTGGCAACATCTTCTGGCGAGAAGCAGGACTCCCACCACCACTGCGGGCTTCCCGGGAGCGCCCTGTTCTGGACGGAGCCGCGCAGCAACCTGCATCCCCAGTCCACACCACCTCACCCGCCACCCCTTAAAGCACGACCAGTCCTTCTTTCCTAGGAAACATTTTTATTCTGGCCCCGCCCGGCTCAAGGAGCATCCGAGGCAAAGATGTGAAAATTGCACATCACAGGCAAAACAAAATTTCCTCTAGACAGCCAACAACATCCTGAGACCGAGAAGGTAAATATGTACTTTCTCCTCATCCTCTTCCATGGTTTTTGCCTTTTTTGAAACAAGAGCCCCCCCCCACTTTTTTCTTTTCCGCGGGGCTGCCGGGAAGGCGTTGGTGGGCCGGCTGTAAATCTGCAGGAGCTCGCGGGGCGGCCGCGCAGCCCGGCTTTATCTCGGCCGCATCGATCGTCTCTAATGAGCACTAGTGCAGCTGCGGCTAATGGTGGGGCGACCGGTGTTAAGGGCAAACGGGGGGGAAGATTATCAGCCCAAGGGGCTTAACAGTTGCTGGACGGCCCGGAGCCCTCGGGGCGATGATGCACTTGAGAGGTCACTGAATCAAATGAGGGGAAAGATTCAGTGCCTGCTGCCAGAAGAAATGCAGCAGCAGTGGATTTTTTTTTTTCCAGCAGAGACTACAGGCATCAACAAAACCCTTACCTTCTGCTAGTCATTAGTCCCTGACCCTTCGCCCGATAAGACGGCTCCTACTGGAGCCGTCTCGTCCTAATTATGACTCATCAGACGGCAGCAATCCTACCCAATTAGTGGGGCTTAAGCGAGGGGCACTTGATGTAACGAGGGTCCGTGCCCTGCGTGAAGGGGGAAGGACAGACGCCTTCTCAAACGGGAGCCACCTAGAGCCTGCTCCTTACCTGGGGGTGGCGGGGGGACCAGGCTGCCATTTGATCTGATTTGCTTGATATTTAATTCACTGTGTTGCCTGCCACCCCCCTCGGAGATCTGACAGAGGCCCGATTAGTGGCCATAAGAGGTGCAGAGGCCAGTGGCCTTCAAGAGGCAGCTAACCAGCCGATGCTACAGAATGCTCGCAGTCAAATGTTAGCACAGAAAGGGAGCTACAGGTATTAGGAAAGATAAAAAAAAAAGAAAGAAAAGAAAAGAAATGACTGGCAAATGCCTTCAGGGGTCGGGCATGTTGCACATTCTGAACTTTAATAGCATAATGGAGTAATTGCAACTGGGGAAAGAACCCAGACCCGGCAGGAAGGGAGAGCCTGCGGATGCTGGAAGTGTGGGAGGAGGCAGGGGGGGATTATCACGCGTGTCCTCTCATTTGCCAAAATGCCCAAACCACTATTTATTTTAATGCTGTAAATAAGCAATTTAAATATTATCCTAGTTCCATAATAAGTAACATGGCAACATGATGCCCTGCGGTTATAACAAATTATTTATTAGGTTTTTTTTTTTTTTTTTTTTTTTTTAAATTCTAAGGCAGTGTCTTTGTAACCAAGAGATTTCCGTTGGGTCAGATCATTAAAAGAGATGGGTGTGGGCCTGCCCCCACCGTGAGAGATCACTGATCTCTGAAACAATCCAGAACTGCATGATCTTTATCGCTTTTTTCTACAGCCGAGAGAGGGTCTTTCAAACTGGTTACCCCACAAAAGTTCACACACACACACCCACACACACACACACCCATCCTACATGCTTCTAGCTTCTATTCTCACATCAGCCAGAGGGAAAGGAAGCAGAGAGTCGGGACCAGGGCTGATGGGCTCAGAAATCCCTCGGGTCATGAACCCCAATGTGTGTACACTAAGAAAAACAGTCCACCCAGCAGTAGGTTGGGAATGCTTGTTTCCAGTCTCCCTTAACACTGTCTAAAGAATACCGAGCATAGTCAAGTCCACGATCAACTTTTTTCCAGGAATAAAAATCATAAAGTGCTTTAACTTCTACTAGTAGAACATAAGAGAGACTAGAGGCTGAGATTGCAATTATTAATGAAGATGAGTGTTCTTCTGAATGTATTTTTTTTCTTCAACAACATCCTCTTATATCTTGCTAAAGAGTTCTTTCGTAGCGTAATGTTAGATGCTACTGGATGTGCAAAGAAATAGAAGTGTGCACCCCTGACCCTGGAGGTTGGACAAAAATCAGAGAACAATGCAAGTTAGGAATCAACACAAAGCACAAACAGGGCTCTGGTGCTCAGAGAAGGAGCCCCGAGTGCTGGATGGTCAGAGAAGGCCTGCAAGGAGCACAAGGGTGGGAGCGCAGCAAGCCTTGGAGAAGGCATGTGGGGTGGGGAGGGCTTCAAGGAGGGGAACAGAGGAGCAAAGATACAGGGCAGGGATGTTTCTGGGGGCATTAGGACAGCATCTAGGGGATGCTCCCAAATACATTAACAATAATGTATATCAAAATATGGAGAGGAAATACAAGGGTGACTTCTTTATTATGTATGCTTTTCTTTATTTCTGCATATTCTAAAATGAGCATACCTTACTCTTTGAATCAGAAACATAAATTAATAGCAATAAATTGTATGCATGGTGGATGGACATCCAGGCAGAAGTTGAAGAACAAGTGTGGGGAAAAGGAGGCTGGTTGATGCCAGAGAGAAGAGGCCCAGAGAGTCAGCATTCACCTCAGGGGAATGCTTTCCAGAGGCAGGCTCACTGTCACACAAGGAAGCCCCACATGGAGAAGCTCTATCTTGTCTTGCTGCAGGTCCACCTGGCTCCGAGGGCACTGGCTTCTCCACTGCCTTGCATGTCTGCATGCCAAGTGATGGGGTTCCATCCACCTTGCTGCAGATTGCAGAGACACGAAGGACGGTTGGACAGCAGGAAGCTGGTGGACACGTGTAGGTGTTTCCAATCAACTTAGGGGAAACAGCAATTAGGGTCCGGTTCGTGGCCTGTGCAATGCATCTCCCTGTGCCTACCTCTGAGATAGGCATGGAGTTCAGGGTGCAAGGCCAGATTTCAGCTCTCAGGACTTGAAGCATCTGGGGAAATTTGCATTCATCATGCCCCTTTTGATGCAGTGAGCCAGGTAAGCCCCTTATTTGTCCAAATCTATGACACACACACATACAAAAAAAAAAAACAAAAAACTGGTGGGCAATCAGATTCTCATCTGCTACAGATCAAAGTTGTCCCAGGCTCTAACTATCCTGTAGCTGGGTCCCAGGGGACCCCAGATGTCATGAATCCTCCTATGTGCAGAGGACACCCCATCTCAAACAAAGTGCGATGAGGCTCCCAGGTCCATGGAGGGCACGTCTTCCGGGTCTGCCATGGATTCACAGTTGGAGAGCACACGCCAAACATTATGAAGCTCATTAGAGGACACAGTCTATCTAAAGCTGCCCCTGCAAAGTGGAAGGCACTCAGCCACAGGGCAATAATGAAGAGACCTCCTCTGGGTCTTATGGCTCCCGAACACCGTTCTGTGGATGGCTACCAGGTAGGCTGGCTCAGTCCACTTGCGCCCCTCCAGGCCCATAAGCTGCACGTCTGTGTGGCGTGCCAACCTCAACACTGAAGGCTACTGGAGGAGGCTGCAGGCTCTGGCTGGCCTCAGCTGGGATACTGACTTCTTGCTCCTGATTATGCTCTGCTGGTGCGGGACATTGCTTAGCTGACTATCAGCAGCCATCAAAACACAAGCCTGGTCTTATAGCTGTAGTTTCTGAAGGAAAGGCACATGGGTAAATAGACATGGTGAAGGAACAGGAAGATGAGTCAGCCACAGCAACAGTGACAGAAGCGGTGGGACAGTAGAGCTCCTGTGTCCTACGTCTGAGGCCTGATCAAGGAGGCCCATCCAGGACATGCCAGACACCAATGCACACGACAGGCTGCAGGGGTGCCACCAAACACACCTGGGCTACATCCAGCCAAAGCTCCGTCCAAGGGTTATCCTGGGAGAGGCCCCCAGTGGGAAGGGTGAATGCCCGAGAGTGAATCCCTCAATCGGCACACAGCGTGAACACACATCTGGATGGAAAAGTGTCTCTTCTCAAGTGGATCAAGGAGAACAAGGGCCAGAAGTTCCCAAACACAAACCCCACTTGCTGTGAGCAATGGCAAACTTCACTTGGGATTCCCCACAAACTAATTAAAAATTGAATGAATCTAAGTAGCTGTAATCAAGTAGAATTTGTCTTGCCTGAGAATACAGGTTTCAAGATCCTTGGTGGATCCCACTGTGCACGGTTTCTGGCATGGAACGAAATTTTCACAGCAACAGAAACATCCGCTGTTATATTTTTCTTGATTTTTTTTCACTTAGTGGTATCGTAGAACCATTGTGAATCAAAGAATCTTAGCTCTGGAAGGAATTTCAGATTAAGTCTCCAATTCACAGAATTACTTGCCCAAAGCTCCCTCACTGATTGGTGGCCATGAGGGGCTGGTGTCAGGGCTTCGGGGTCTGGAGCTGTGATCCTCCCACAACTAGGAGGGCTTCTGACCCACTCAGGGCCTCAGGAAGATATACATGAGGTCTTGGCTCCAAACCCCATGACCCTGGACTCTGGATCTCAGCTCTGCCCACGAACCCTTCTGCCGCCCAGAACTCAGCCCTCCGTGCCGAGCAGCACAGTTTAGCAGATCCACTCAGCCCCCAGAGTCTGGTCCCTGCAGACCTCTCCGTACATCCCCTTCCACTCTCCTGCTCCCGCACTGCCTCTGATCCTTGCAGGACGTCTGAGCACGCCACGGTCTCTCCCATTTCCGGACCTCGCTTATGCATTCCCCTCTGCCTCAGTTGCCCCTCCCCTTTTCAGAGCCTGGATCTTTCAACATCTATCCCAAGACCCAAACAGGTCAAGAATGACTGCCTCAAGGAAGACTTTTCCTGGCTCCCAGCAAGCATGGATCCCCTGTTAGGGAACGATTATCAAAGCACTGAATGCACTAGTACAACTATCGAAACTAACTGGACTGTGCCTCTCTTGAGAGTAGGGATAGCTTTTACCATTTCTCTATTCTTACCACCTGGCAAATGCCTGGCCCATAGAACCTGCTGCATCAATGACAAATCACTGAAAATAAAACTAGCATTTATTAAGGGCCTAGTCTATGTCCGTAAGCTCATTTAATGTTTATAATAATAGTACAAGATCTGCGTAATTTTACATGAAAATCCTGGGGCTCAGGAAGCTGTGGCACATTGTCAGGGTGTGCAGAGCTGGCCTACAAAGCACTGAGAGTCAGATGGGCTAAGTGGCTGTGGAGTGCAGAGAAGGAGACTTCAGGGCAGAGTCCTGGAGAGGGCTGTCACAGATCACGCAGTTCTTCCTTATTACGGATGCACTGATTTTTAGAATCCCTGACTAACTCCACGATCTTTTTTCATGATACATTATACTGAAAATATGGCCAGAGAATGGCACACACTAAAAATAACTACATTCCGTGGACCAGGAGGATGCATGCAGAAGAAAATCAATCGTTTGCAAAGAATTTTCATTATATTCCATTATTCCTATACATCAAGTTAAGTAAATGTGAGAAGGCTGCAACCAAATGAGCTGACAGGCGAGGAGCATGGCTGAGGGGAAAGGTATTGGCATTTCAACATGAAGAGCTCGTGGTTTCATTTCAGAATAATGACCAGTGAGTAAGAAGATCAGTGCAGAGAAATCGAAAGGACGATTCCTCCCAGACATGGCATCTCTCCGCATCCATCTCGAGGAGCCTAATTGTGGAAACCACAGGCAAGAGTCCCATGGGGATCCCAGGAGGGGGCTGAAGGCAAACTTTGGTGCCTGGAATACTACTTTGCCCTTTGTCTTTCATGAAAACATTGAGGCTCCAAACAATGATAAAGCACACTTAATGACCACACCAAAAAAACGTTGGAAGATTTAAATGTTTAGATGTAGGGGAATCCTTGGTAGAGCTGTTCCAGGTCTTGACTGCGGTGGAGATCACACAAATCTAGAGAACATAAGTACATGCAAGACCAGTGAAATCTGAATAGGATGAGTGGAGGATTATATCAGTGTCAATATCTCAGGTGTGATACAGTTACTATGCAGGATGTTACCACGAGGGGAGACGGAAGTGAAGGATGTACAGGATCTCTCTGCACTGCTTATTACAGCTAATGGGAATCTACAATTCTCTTAAAATGAAATATATTGTTTCTGAAAAAGCAGCCAGCATTCTAGGTTAGGATTCTGGACATCACAGAAGCAACCATGAGAGGTGACCAGTTGGCTGAGTTTCATATTCATAGCATTCACAATCTCATGGCTTAAGAGCTCCTTTGCTGACCTCTGTGCCTTGGTTCTTGTTCCCACTTTTCCAGACCTTTCCTTCTATGACACTGCTCAGTGATTAGATTTGGCTGCTCCGCGGAGCTGGCTGGGAGAGCAAGCCAAGGCCGAAATTTGGAGCAAGGCCAAGCCTTCCTCCAAATCAGAGCAGCCTGTGCACACAAAGTCAGTCATGGTGGAAATGAAGAGACTTCTGTATACTGTGATTTTTAACCTTTAAAAAGTAAGAATCACAGGAGTTGCAGAAGTGGTTGTTTCTGTTTGTTTTGATTTCAGCAATATAACCAGCTCAGTTGTGTCTTTGGACCACCATCTTCCTTTCTCTTCCATCCATGTCCTTCCCTCCTTAGTAAGGTCCTTCCCTGGGTAGCACTTTTCCTCTCCAACCTGTGACAGAAAAGACCAAGTCTAGGGATTGGAATGGAGCAAACGTACGTGTGCAAATGCTCAGGAACTTGGCCAGAGTCTGCCATTCTGTTATTTGCAGTTAGTGCAGTCACATATCTCCCCAGCTTTACAAACTCTGCAAGGATGAGATACCACATTGCCAGAACTCAAGGAAACTTTCTATTTATAAGCCAAATAGCAAACAGCCTGGCCCAACTCAGGACTGATTTCCAGTTGTACGGCAACTCTGTATAACTTGAGGCTTTCCCCCTCTAAATGTCAGCTTTAGTTAGCCTGACTTGGACTCTCAACCAATTTTATCGTTTCCCCCTGAAAGTTTTAAATGTATTGGTTTATCTTACAATCTTCAAGGGTCCCCCACCCACTGCTGATGCTTCTGGAACAAAGCTGACCCTATCCTTCGAATCTGCCACTTACATATGGGAACGAACAAACAAACAAAGCAATAAAGGTATGCAGTGCATCCTACATTCAACAAGTAATGAGTGGCTGAAACCCATGATTCAAACAAAGAAACACAGTCTCCCAGACTAGCCTAGACCCATAAATAGCATGTCTAGACACTTTGACAGAAGTTAGGTTAAAAACTAAAATAGTTCCTAATGTCTACGCTACCACACCATAGCCACCAGGACTCTTTGGGTCATAAGTAACAGAAATGCAGCTCAGAGTAGCTTAAGCACAATGTAATCCATTGCCTCAAATAATTTGGAAAGCCCAGGGGCAGTGGAAAGATCCACTTCCTCCATGACTGGGACCCAGGATCCCTGCCAGGTTAAAAACTCCCTCTTCCAACATATTAAATCCACCTTAAAGTGCAGGTCCAGTTTATTTTTCCTTTTCTCTCTGGGGCAGTCCAAGGAGCGGGGGGGAGACGGCACAATGTGAGAAGGCTTCCAGTCAGTGGAAGGAGCTGGAAGTACTGGGAGCTGCTGGACAGTCACTCCTGCAGGTCACCGTGGCTGGCCCTGGGGGGTCCCACTTTGGATCTGACTGTCAGAGCTGCTGGGTGAACTGCTCCCCAGACTGGATGAGACTGGTCAGGTCATTCCATGAGTGGCTGGTGCCAGGAGTCCCCTGGGGTTATCGCTGCCTGAAACCATCCTGGATGTGAGCTGCTGAACTTGGGGATTGCTCATTAGGTTTGATGCCATGCTCATAAAACATGGGGTGCTCAGCAGGCCAGGGATCTCAGAGCTGCCAGCACCTCCCACGGGACTCAGTTGTATCCTCAGCCAGATGCTGTCCAGAGCTCTGAACTCTGGTCCTTACAGGTCACAGTCCCAGAGAAAGTGAGCTCGTTTCCCAAGAGCTCCGACACAAGGACTTTCTGGGGCCCCGTGGGATCCTGAACCCTCTCTCAAGACCGTCACGGATGCTGGTGGGGAGTTACTCTGGGCATTGGCAGTCAAGTGTGCTCTCTAGGACTTTGCAGGTTAGAAGGCAGAAGGCGGGTGCCAGCTGGCCCTCAGGATTTGAGCAGGACCATTTTAGAATGCAAAAGTGCTTGCTTTTCCCAGAAAAGGATACTGAACAGACAAAAAAATATAGGTCTACTAAGCACGTTAACATTATCTCTGATGGTTGGTCAAAAGGTGGACTTACATAGCTATTGCAGATGTGAATCTACTTTTAAACTTAAAATCTCCCAATTTTGCAGCTTAGGTTCAGATTGTACAGAAAAAAAAAAACTACACTTAGAGTTTAATTTGCAGAACTGTTTTAAAGGCAAAGAAACAGTAGGTAAGACCCAAAACTCCAAGCTTTGAGCTTCAAATTGACACTTCTGAACATGATGACAGCTTTTTTTTTTTCTCACAACCTCATTGTTACAGTTAAAAAGTACCGTGGGATCCAAGTACAGTTGGAAATGAAGATTTCAGTATTGCAGACTCAGGATTGCAATTCAGTCATTGAAGAAGAGACTATTTTTTTGCTCCCAAACCCATTCATTTTACTCACAAAGGAGGAATCCATACTTAAACACAAGTGTGATTTCCCTCGAAGGTTTAAGAAGCTCCGTGTTTATCTAGAGATAAAGGATTGCAGGGGAATGTACTTACTGGTCACTGATTACTACAAATAGTTTCTTACTTGCCAAGGACCCCATATACATTTGAAAATAAATAACTAGAAGTAAAGGCAGTTTAACTATTTTGAAAAACTATCCTGCTTAAATTTCTTAGAGAGACAGCACGACATCTCTAGAAATCCCTTCTTGTGGACCTTGGAATTTCCCCTCTTTTAGGAATAATAATCTAAGGAGTGAGGACTCAAACATTCAGACTTCAAAACTCCCAAGGAATCTTGAAATTCCTCATTAAGGCTCTTTTGGTAGCAATGACAGAAACAGAACCCAAACAAACTGGGGAGAAGGGAGGGATGCTCGGTGCCAGCCCCTGAGAGTTACAGGGAGTTGGGTGGGGACAACTGGATCCTGGAGCCATACCCTGTTCCATTCAGATTGCTTTTATTTCCCAGCCGAGCTTCTCTTTGAGGCTAAGACCAGGGCTTCTAGAAGCTTCCAGGCCCATATCACCCCAGTTCCACAACTAGGAAGAAAAGATTTCCTTTAACTCTTCTCAGCTTTGATTAGACTCAGATTCGATTTTGCCACTTGACCACATGAAGACCCACCAGTGTGCAGAAAGGGCGGGGGGGGGGGGCACTATGGCGCAATCTCAGTGCCTTTCCCATCCCTCATCACAGGGGGAAATGTACGGAAGTGGAGGGTGATGTGCAGTAAACCCTATAGATCCAGGCCAGCAAGCAAGCAGGGCTCTCAGTTGGGGCTCTATGTTGGACCAGTGCCACCCAAAGTCTAGTCTATAGAGCAGGGAGGTGTGTGCCAAGACATGTCTCACCACTCAGCAAACCGCTTCCTTTATTGAGAAAGTCTTCTTACCAAAAAAAAGAAAAAAAAATTTGGCTGGATTAAAGAGTGTGCTCAGGGACATACGGGTCTTCACATGCGTGAGTCATGTCTCTGGACGGTCCTCTCGCAGATACTGAAGATGCAAAAATGAATAAAAGACACATGAGCTATTTCTTTCCCATCTAGGAAGAGAGCGAGGCGTAGACCCAGGCAGGGCACAGAACCACTGCTGAGCCTTACGGCAAGACAATGAAGCGAAGCCCCGGAGGAAGGATCTATGTTCTCATTCAAAAAGGAGGACAGTTCGAGGGAGCCCTCTGAGAAGCACAGACCGGGTGCAGCAGGACAGCGCCCCCCGCTCCCCAGGTACCGTGGGCCCATCCCGAGACGAGCGCCCCGGGAGGAGCATCGGAAGGAACCCCGCGAGGCCTGAGCGACCCTGGGGTGTGTGGTCCTACCGAAGCCCCGGCCTCTCGCCTCCGGCTCCAGGTTCAAGCTGGCCTTCCTGCTGCAGCTCAGCATCTCACCTTGAGCTCTCCTCTGCTTTCAAATATGAAAACCCCTCATGGGCCATTCCGGAGCCACGCCAGAAAATTACCCTTGCTAATTACACGGAAATAAAGAGGGCCTCCGCGCCGTGCACAGGCCCATGCTGTCCGCAGCGACTGTCAGGGAAGACAACCCAGAGTCACACTCAAAGCACTGCAAGTACCGTGCCCGTTCGGGAAATCGAAAGGAAATTCCCACCTTCACTTGCGGCTGCCAACGGATGTCCTTACCCGGAGCTTGGCCCTCCGTGTGCGGACGGGTCAGGTGCCAGGGGGCTGCCTCCCGCCAACCAGCCCGCTCCAATCCCCCGCTTCTCCGTCTCTCTGAGGAATACTTAATCGTAATGGTATTTGTTGCAGATTCACATTAATTCTATATAGTTCCGATCACAGAAAAGGCCATCATCCTGGACCACAGCATTACACATCCACTTCACGTCCCTCTGTTTCCCAGATGAGGGCTTCCGTCTGTGGGGACAGCGTGGGGACACCGCTGTGTGACTTTTGCCCCAGACCTTCTCCGGCTCTGGTCGTTGCCCGGGTTCCTGAGCTCTCTCCTGCACTTACCGGCTGGCCCCCGAAGGCTTCACGTGGCTCTTTTCTTGCCCTGGCTTTATAGGACCTTGGTAATGCCTGGGCATGCCGACCACAGGCCCCAGACCACTCTGGTGCCCGTCGCCAAGGGTCACAACCATCCCGTTCTTCCTCAGGGCCTTTGCAACAGTGAGCGCTGGGTCCAAGCACGTTAGTTCTTGCTAATGAGAGGCAGAGAGACAGTGAGAGAGAGAAAGGAAGGAAAGAATGAAGGAAGGGAGGGAGGGAGAGAGGGAGGAAAAGGAAGAGAGAAAGAAAGAAAGAAAGAAAGAAAGAAAGAAAGAAAGAAAGAAAGAAAGAAAGAAAGAAAGAAAGAAAGAAAAAGAAAGAAAGAGAAATAAAGAAAATCACAATAAACTGAACAAAACTTGCCAGGAGATACCTGCCAGGAGATACTCCAAATCTCCACTAACCAATTCTCAATTCCCCCTTTCCTGGTATCTTAACCGCTTCAGGGTTTCTCTCAGTCAGGGAGCAGTTCAGTGCAAAAGAAAAAAATCACAAGAAAAGCATGAGTAACAACGAAATACAAAACAGCAGTCAATGAACACAATTTGTATAAAGCTCTCTCTGATTAAGAAAACAATACTGCGTCTCCTTAATTTCCCACAATGCCTCTGAGGAGCAGGACACCTGGAGCAGAAAATCAAGTGCTGAATCATGAACAGCGATGGATCAAGGTCTTTCATCGAGGAAATCTTTAGCTAAAGGAGAGAGAGAGAGAGAGAGAACATCAATCAGATATTATTTCCAATTATTTTTCAAATTGGAACAGAGGAAGAAAACACACACACACATAAGCTTGACATGGTGTTCGTCAAGTTTGTTGCTGGAAGGAAAGTCCTTGCTTATATTGAAGTAAAGTTCTGAAAATAAGCAAAGAACAGATTTATTGATTTTGGGGGAGTCTGGGTGTAAAAAAGAGAAAGAATAAAGAAGTGCTCTTTGCCCGCTCTGTCCAAATGACATCCCAAGTGGCCTCCCTAATGGTGGGGGAGGGGAGGGGGCAGGTGCCTACCCGGGCACATGGACAGAACTGCCCTAAGGCTAGGGCTAATGGTATTGGCTGAGTCTGCTGTAAGCCTCTCTTTTCTAATAGCCAACTTTCTATGTGCGAGAAGACAGACAGATATTGATTGGTCCAAATGCCCTTGAGTTGACAACATCTGAAATGAAAATCCACAAGGCGAGCACAAACTTTCTGCAAGTTCAATTTCTCGAATCTGATTATGACACTGGACTGTGAAACCATTCACACATGTAAAAGGCCTCTCTTTTTTGTACCCCCACTTGGCACCTGTAATTGGAGGGAGTTAAGTGGCTTCATCAGGCTTGTTATTCAAATGTCAGAAGGAAGGAGGCAACTGCAGGCTAATCTGGGGGGGGTGGGGGAGGGCTGGGGGGTGATAAAAGAGAGAGATGTTCTCTCGCTGGTACGGGGCTAACGTCAGAAATAAAGCGCACGGACCCTTCGCGTGGGCCCCCGCCTGAGCCTGTGATTACACATTCTCCACGAGGCCGGTGCACAAAGTCCTCTCGGAACACCTACAGAGACTCTCCTTGGTTTCACAACTTGGGCATTGGTGGGTATGAGAGCTCTCGCTTTGCAGGCTCCCTTTTTCTATTACGATGACTTTTCCTTTCCTTTCCCCTCCCCAATCCGACGCTGAAGTTGCATCTCACAATTGTTAAGGTCTTGGGAATAGCGAGGTCCGCGGTACTCTGTCCAGCTCTTATTAAACACACCTCTGTATTCCACAAATTCCTCGTGATCGATACATCGACTGTAGCATAAACCTTAAATAAAGCACTATTAAACTGGAAGTACACACTGTTTCCGCCTTAGTAGGTTATTTAGGAACATAAAGAGGCAAAACCTTTCGGAATCGGCGTCTGGATGTTTGCGCCAAAGAAACTGCAGATGGAATACACATTAAATTTATTCAGCATTGATTGGAAACGCTGATCCTTTATGGTTTCATGTTTCTTTGCTCATTAATCTTAGTTAACCCTCTCAAGACAATGCCAGCTTTGTGGCTCCAAGTATAGGAAACCCACCATGCAGGGAAGGCAGCTTTTGAAGGCAGGTTTGATTCCTGGCATCAGTAGATAAGTCAACAACCCCTGTCTAAGAAGATGCCACTGCTTTGCTTCTAAAAATATTAAAACGAGGAAGAAACGGGCTTCTGTGAGGCTGAGCGGAGGGAGACGGGAGGCAGAGGAGGAGGAGGGGTTGTGGGGGAGCAGAGGGGGGGCCCCGGGAATGGCCCAGCTTCAGGAGAGGAGGCGTGGCAGCGGGATACCTCGGTACTCGCTGCCTGGATGGACACCAGCTACCGCGAGTCCTTGTCAGCAGAAGCCCAATGTCACCTATGAGCAGAACTAGGCAGGACCAGGCCCACCTGTGGGGGCCCAGCAAGCCGGGGCCTCGTCGTGACTTGCACGGGTCCAGAAGATGTGCTCTCCATTCAGACGACTGTCTGGGGTCTTGGGATCAGGAAATACTTGTAAACACAAAGGGAACATCCAGGGATGCAATAATCTGTTCCCTGTACCCCCAGTTTGGCTGATTCATCTGCGAGGCGTCTTCTATTTTCTCACTAGGCCAAGAGCAATGCCTGGCATCGCTCCTTCTTTCCCTGATTCTCCATCTCTCTGAAGAATACTTAATCTTAATGGTATTTGTTGCAGGTTCATATTAATCCCATATTATTCCAATCACAGGAATGGCATCTTCCTGGCATTACACATTCACTTCATGTCCCTCTGTTTCCCAGGTGAAGGCTTCCGTCTGCGGGGACAGCATGGGGACACTGCTGAGTTGTTTTTGCGCCAGACTTTCTCCGGCTCTGGTCGCTGCCAGGTTCCTGAGCTCTCTCCTGCACTTACTGGCTGGCCTCTGAAGGCTTCACATCACTCTTTCCTTGCCTGTGGCCTTATAGGGACCTTGGTAAGGCCTGGGCATGCCAACCGCAGGCCCCAGACCACTCTGGTGCCCGTCGCCATGGGTCACAACCGTCCCGTTCTTCCTCAGGGCCTTTGCAACAGTGAGTGCCGGGTCCAAGCACGTTAGTTCTTGCTAAGGAGAGGCAGAGAGACAGAGACAACAAGGGAGGAGGTGGGGGCAAGGAAAGAGGACGAGGAGGAAGATGAGGAAGAGGAGGAGGGGGGAGTATTACCACAAAAGCTTGAATCCGAAGTTCCAAGTTTGTCGTTCCAAAAGAAATTTTAAAAACTCCTAGGGAAAACACTAACAGTCAAGACCTACTGCAGCCCACATGACAAATATTTCATAAAGGACCCCAGGCCCTACTCGCAACCACGAAGCATTTAGTGCATCAAAACGTCAGGTGTGGAGCCTGGGAGGTAAAAGCCGTTTCTGAATTCATGAAAAGATCAACATCTGAATATATATTAAAGATAAAGTCCAAATAATTCATAAGAGGCAGCAAAACACCAGCCTAACTTCTGGGTGGGCGCGGGAGCCAGTGCCCCCTGGAGGGGGAGCAGATCCCTCGGGGAGTGCGCGCTAAATGAACTCTGCTCTGGTTGCATCCACACAGGCACGGTTCTAAATGGCAGACTGTTTTATTGGAAGAAAAATGTGTATCCCTCAACCCAGAAAAATATGTGATCTCAGCACAAAACGGGGGAACAGCCCACAGCTAACACCAAAACTTTCTGGCGAGGCCAGGAAACCATCATCCCCCTAGGACTGAGCTTCATGTCTCTGCAAGTTCGGAGACAGCCGTTGGGACCATCCCAGAGTCGTGTGATTTGGGATTACCCCAAACGCCCAGAATCAGCCGTGGGTGCAAGACTGAAACAGCACTCACAGGGGGGGCTTTCCTAGAACATAGCACCACACCTAAAGAATTCTTTTTTTGTTTTTTTTTTCTCCAACGGAAGGCCAACCCATCACCAAATGATTGTGCCGAAAGGGAGTAGGGATCCAATTAAAAAACCTTTAACGGTTCTGTCTGCGAGATCCCAGCTCTGCGGCCCAGCGTTTGCCTGGCTTCTGAATGCCATTTAGAGAGGGGCCCTGGCCCAGCCTGGGTCCTAATGACATGCGCCCTTCATCACACTCCTTTGGATCCTGTCTGACAGTCGGGACCCCTGGGAGTGGGAATCCTGCGAGCTAATTGAGTGGGCAATCCCATTTCAGTGAGTTGCTGTCACCGGGAGGGCCCGGGGCTCTGCACGGCCACCCTCGGACAGCAGCTCACCGATCCGGGCTTGGGCACGAGTTGCCTTTCGCGGCTGAGTGCTCGGGAGTCACAGAGTCACCGTCTGTTCACGGAGGCACAATCCCACTGGGCCCCCCGCCACCAGGCCGGCTCGATGTCCGGGACCAGATAGAGTCTGTGCTTTGCTTTCTGCAAAGGAAGAAAATGCCTTTTTGATTGAGGACAAAGGATTCACTGGGAACGGCCTTTCTATGTCTTCACATCTAACAACCACCTACTAGCTCGAGCTTTGGGGCCATGGAACCCCGTCCCAGCGCAGGGCCCCGCTCTGCCTCCATGGCACCTTTCCCCTCTGCTCGTCCCGTACAAAACAAAAAGATATTTCTTCCGGTTTGCAGCAGAGGATGTTTTTGTACAAAATTCATTAAAAAAAAAAAAAGAGGAATTTTTAAAATACTGTAATTCTACTTCCAAGAGTAAACAGTTTTTTGCGACATTATCCTAATTGTTTCCATGAACATATAGACTTTTTTTAAGAGAAAAATGTGAGTAAACTCTATGTGCTATTTTATAACTTGCTTTCTTTCCCACTCATCAACATAATCTGAAAAATTTTCAAGTTCCTAAATATTTTCTTCCAACTCATGTAAAGGATTTGAGGCTGTAGTGCCCTGTAATTCCACAATATGCCCCTGCCAAGCATTCGGATAAACCCAGCTGCGAGGAACATCCTGCGGGCTAACGCTTCGCCCACGGACAGGACTGTTTCTTTAGGATAAATAATGAAAAAAAAAAAGGATAAATAATGAAGGATAAATGCAGGGTTAGTTCAAACGACGTGCCTTTTTTTTTTTTTTAACGTAGAGAGGAAAACACTTTTTAAAAATAGGTGTATAAAATAGTGACTTCACGAGTTAGTAAGTTGCCACAGCGGTTTTCAGAGCTCCTGCCCATGTGCGCTCCTGGACCACACCGCTGTCCCCTGGGGACAGCTCTTCCCGTCGCCGTGTGGTGTGGCCCGTCCACTTTCGGCTTCCCAGACGCCCCCATATCACCTCCAGCACCATGGAGGACTGGGCCACACCAGCCTGTTATCACTACGCCACTCCAGTGTCATCCGCCCTTACTGTCTGAGAAGCCACCTTCCTAGCTCTGCCCTGCTGTCCCCAGTGGAGGTACCCAGGTGGCTGGAACAGGGACCCACCCAAGTGTCCCCACCTGCTCCTGACCCAGGCTCCCTCTCTCTCAGAAGAACGCAACCCCAGGCACCGAGGTGTCTTCATTTCCTGTTTGTCTTTCTCTCTCAACCACCAATGGCTTGATTGCCAAGCCCAGACAACCTTCTCTTTGGGATATTTTTCTACAGGTGGTATGATTATCAGTGTGGAGTGCCTGGCACAGGCCCTGGCATTAAGCATCCCTCATAATCATATACCATCAGCTATGTATGTGTGTATTTAAATCCACTGCAACCTTCTCTGGCTGCTCTCCTGCCCCTAGTCTTACTCATACATGGGCCCCAGAAGGGGGATCTTTTAAGTTCTAAATCCGAGTGCACTACTCCGCTACTAAAGCCCTTCTGTGGCCTCTCATCGCCCCAGGGGCAAGCCCAGATGTGCCCACAGGCTGTACAACGTCCTCTTCATCTGGCACCCTCCACCTCTTCAGATCACTTCTCTGCACTGCCCTCCCCTGCCCCATCCCCTTGCCCTGCCCACTCCTACCTGCACACCTTGTTCTAAAAGGTCCTATCTACTGGGAAGCCGAGCCCTCAGCCCCAGGCAGGTACTCAGATTGCATTTAAAATAATTCAGGAGGGACGCCTGGGTGGCTCAGTGATTGAGTGTCTGCCTTCAGCTCAGGTTGTGATCCCGGGGTTCTGGGATCGAGCTCCACACCGGGCTCCCTGCGAGGAGCCTGCTTCTCCCTCTGCCTGTGTCTCTGCATCTCTGTGTATGCCTGTCTCTCCTGAATAAATAAGTGTTTAAAAAAATAATTAAATAAATAAATAATAAAATAATTCAGGCTAAATGAAAGGAAATACGCAGCTCCTCGGGTGCACTGGCCACACTGATCATGCTCCGGCACCGAGTGTGTGAGTAGCTACCATCCTGGACGGCACAGGTGTAAAGCATCCCCATGCCTGCAGCAGGTGCTCTTGGAAGGTGCCATGCTAAACCTAGAAAACGCTGTCTCTCTGAAGAACCACGGTCTTTCTCCAAGTGGTCTCTCTCCCAAGCCTGGGGAATCTGGGAAGATAAAAATGAATCCGTTCTCAGAATCAAACCCCAGGGTGAATTCATAAGCATCTCTCTTCCCCATTTCTTGGATTGATTTTGTTCCTGAGATTTCTCACCAGCCCTTGGATAATGGAGACTCCTGGTGTAATAAGCTGATTACCCCTCAGCTTGCCTGATGGCAAATTCTAATTTCCTACTGTGCGTGTTTCTGGCAGGAGGCTCCCTCCACCTACTTACAGCCCCAAACAGAGTTGACCTTGTGGGTGTTCCCGTCAGCCTGGGGACCCAGGTGCAACGCACACGAGCCTCCTCCTCCGTCACCCTACGGAGCCCCAGGACCTCCAGAGACCCTCCCCTCGTACACTCTGCAGGCAGGACTGGAGAGGCCACCCCACCCGGTCCCTCTCACACAGCGCTGCTACCCCTGGTCCTGGGGCCATCACAGCTGGGTTCATGGCACGCATGGTCACCCAGGCTGTGCATTTGGGAGGGGAGCCAGAAGTTCAGATCTCTCCCACCTACCATTCCTGAAATCTTACACAAGTTGGCCCCTCTTGTTAACACATGAAAGGGTCTAACTAATATAAAAGGAAGGAAAAGTTATCCAGGAGAGGAAGCAGGCCAACAATCGCCATGCATTAGCGCCTAATCACCAATTAGCGCGCGAGCTTCCAGTGTGGCCGCGTGGAGGAGCGGCGAGCAGCTGGAACTGGGGTTCCCAGGGTGAGCCAGAAGAAGAAAGAAGAGGGAAGGATAAAAGGCAAAGGGGCGGAATCAGAATCCCACCCCGTTCCAAGTTTGCCCAAGGCCCACCCTGTTCTTCCAAACACACTGGCCGGCTTTACAACCGACTCGCACGCCGAACATTTTCAACATCAAAATATTCATAACGAGGCACCTTCTCAAAGTTCTCCTGGGAGCTGAGCCTTTGGTGAAGGAATTCCAGCCCGGGAAAGCAGTGGGAAATCCTGCAGTAAGTGGGCTTGTTAAGATCACTTGGCAGTGTCCCAGCAGGCTCCTCGACAGTCGATGAGAATTACTAAACATCCTCGCGAAGAGTGCACAGTAATTCCGCGAACCCAGAAGAAAAGGCAGAGGAAGTTAATTGGTGCCGGAGAAGTAAAGAGCGAAGCCCGACTTCCCGCCGAGCGCTGGCTGACCAGCGGGCTTGGCACACAGCGCAGGGCCACCGAGGGGTGGCAATTAGCCGCTCAGCGTGGCCTCGGGAGCCCCGGGCTGCCCTGGTGACCGCGGTGCGGGGGGCGCCCCTCGGCGGTGGCCGTCCCGACGTGCCCCATGGGGTGCAACTAGGCGCCCCGGAACCCAGGCGTGCTCCCCGGCAGCTCCCCCTGCGCAGGGCGGCGCGAGAAGGAGCCCAGGGCCCGGCTGGAAGGGACGAGCAAGCAGTGACCCCATCCCTGTCCACCCACGTGTGCCCCGGCCTCCGGTTCCCTCGCTGGGGGCCGCACCCCTCCATCCCCGAGAGCCTTCGCACTGGGGTTGTCATTCTGGACCCCACATCCTGAGGTCCCACCGCGTCCCTGTCCCACGTGGCCGAGGATGGGGCCCCGCCTGGATGACACACCACAGGTGTCCTCTGGCAGCGGGTCCTCAAGGACGGTTTCGGCTGGGACCAGATGCCGCTTCCATCACTCACTGTAGCCCCTGGAGCTGAAGACAAGCTCTGGCATTTACCGGGCTCCTTCCTGGTGTAGACAGAAGGCGGCAGTTGGTTTTGACCCACACCAGGAACACCTCCTGTAAGTGCCGGGGGCCAGAGGGAGGGATCCACTGCTGACAAGGGAACAAAGCACCAACGACGGGCGTCCATGGGGAGTGTCCACTTGGCCACAAAGAGACTCATTTTAATTTCTCAGAGCCACATGTTATTTATACAAGCAGCGCTGGCTTAGGGGAAGCCGGTCTCATTCACCTCGTGCTCCCTAAAATAGCTAGGAAGGACGTTTCCATTCTGTTGCACAGACTCAGTGATGGGGAAAAAATCACCCTGAGAAACACTGACCCAAACGCCTGGCAGCGCATCCTGGCCACTGCCCAGCTATGGGGCCCGGGACCTATTTGTCCCTGACTTCTTCCCCAAACACAGGCCATACAGAGTTAAGTGGGCTCCGTCACACTAGCACGATTTGCCTTTACATCTCCACCAAGGTGACACCCTCCGTGAAGTGAGCCAGGCAGTGGGGCGGAGTAGCCACGGGCTGTCCTTGCCCGCTGACTGCAGAAACCGCTGGCTGCTCGCTGCTTCTCACCGCTGATCAGCTGGCCCCCAAGGCCACAGCTTAACAAGCCCCAGTAGAAGTAGATGGGAGGGGCTTTCCTCTTCCCTCTGCAAAGAACATGAAGCTGATAGAAGCCGAACTGGGAAGTCAATCACCCCCAGCCAGTATCCATCCTCATGTCGGAATAGGATGGTGAAGGGTCATGACCCAGGTGTAGGATTATAGTCAGACGCCCACCACCCGGGTGCCACCCAGTGGGTAAGGCCCTTTGACCCTCACGCCATATGGTTCTAATACCATCATTACCCTCACACTTTAAGCTCTAAGCCCCTAAAATTGTAATCAACCAAAGCCTACCGGAAGACTCCAACTACGTATAATTATATCATCCAGGAAGACTAACTGAAATTATTTTCTAAAATAAAAGTGCTCGAGGAAGGAAAACTCATATTGTAGCTTCTAGACTTGAGGGTTAGGGTTAGAGTTACAGTCTGGATGAAATGTAAGTGTAATCCACAGAAAGCCAGGATTTTTAAAAATTTTAAATCTGAAAACAAAATCTTAAATCTAGGATGAACAGATGAATAAAAAATCTTTAGAGGTGACGGCTATTTCCTTTATTCTAAGGGGAATATTCTAAGTCGATGAAGTGGCGTGAGCAAAAGGCTGACTCCACGGGTTTGAATTTTCAGGGAGGGGAGGCAGCCTGGGTGCGGGCAGAGTGGGGCTCCGGGGACCAGGCTCCCTGAACCTCATTCAATTGATGACACTGGGTGCCCGGAATGTCCCCTGTTTCCAGGCACCAGAAATGTAGAGAAGAACTCCCGGAAGGCCGCCAGTCCCCAGGGCTTCCCGCTGTCCCTGGGAGAAAGGATAGCAGGCAGGTACATGAGGAAACCGAGTGTCAGCTGGGAGGAGTGCCAGGGAGTAAAAGAACAGCAGCGGGGCGGGGGGATACCTGGGGGTGAGGGGGTGCAATTCCAGTCGTAGAGGGGAATCAGGGAAGGGTCTGCAGTAACTCTGATCCTTTCTGCATAGTTTGAGGCTTGGGGACAACAGCCAGGGATGGAGGAGTGTACCAGGAGGACAGAGCGGCAGGACCTATGGTCTCCCTGGCTCCCCGCTCAGGACGGAACTTCAGTGAAACACAGACGGGGACATCCAGATCTGCAGTGCATTCCAGAATGAGTCCCACAGTTGGGAATCAGCCTCTGCCTTTGGCCCATCTCATCCGACCCACAAGCCCAACTCCCTGGAAATCAAGGGGCCTTAGGATACCCATGATACAAGCTCACGGATGGAGGCTCTGCTCATGTACCCAAGCAGACAGTCAGCTATCTGTTCCAAAGCGTTCGTGAAACAGCACAGGCGTTAGTCAGGCTCTAGGGCTAGGGGAGAGCAAGCCAAATTCCTGTGCACATGCTGCTGGCTGTTCTGGGGGCAAGAACCAAAATGCAGTGTGACAGTCAGTGAAAGAGCAGCGTGCACATACAGTCCAAATCTTTGATGTCTAGGGAGTCCATGAAGGCTTCAAAAAGAGGTGCTATTGGACCTGGGGTTTTGAAGAATGAGTAAGAGCGTTTCAGGCTGGAAAGAGATGGAAGGATATTCTAGGCAAGGAGAGAAGTACATGAAAAATCATAGAGGTGGGACAAACCCAGAAGGTCTGAGAATGGCCAAGTCATTGTGTGTGGCCAGAAAATAAGTGTATGAACAGGAGGGAGGGAAGACAAAGCTTGGGAAGGGGGTTGGAACTGGATTACGAGGTCCTTGCAGTACCACACGGGGCCTGCCAGGCCAGGCCCCGTTTCCTCAAAGACCTGTCTGCAGCAGAGTGAGCAGGAGGATGGGGGCGAGCCCATAGCAATAATCCTGGGCAAGATGGGAGGCCTAAGGTGAGGCAGGGCAGGGGCACCTGGGTGTCTCCGTCGGTTATGAGGTTGAATCTTGATTTTGGCTCAGTGTCATGATCACAGGGTCATGGGATTGAGCCCTGCATTTCTATGCTCAGGACAGAGTCTATTTGAGATTCTCTTTCTCCCTCTCCCCCGACCCTCCTCTCTCTCTTTCTCTAAAGTAAATAAAATCTTTTTAAAAATAAAAATAAAGGGAGGCAGGGAAGTGGGGCTGGAGAAGACCATGGGGTGGGCAGGTGGGCTGGGAGATGACCACCTTATGTGCAGGATCAATAGTCTCCCATCCCTGCATAACATCAGCACAAAACTAGAAGCTTAAAAATACACAGATTTATTATCTAATAGTTCTAAAGCTTCACTGCATCTTCTGCTTGGGTCTCCCAAGGCTGCTGGCAAGTGCAAACCAGAATAGGGTTCTCATCTGGTGGTTTGACCGGGGAAGGATCCACTTTCCTGCTCGCAGGGTTGTTGGCTGAATCTAGTTCCTTGCATCTGTAAAACCGGGAGCTTTGGGTTTGGGGGGCTGCCTGGGAGTGACCTTCAGTTTCTGGAAGCATGTGTAGCTCCTTGCCACTTGTGGATCCCCAGCAGGACTACTTGCTTCCTCGCACCCAACAGGGAGAAGGAAACTGCACCCAGCAAGACTGCCGCTGTATCTTTAGGTCACAGAAGCACCTGCCTTTGTGGTGGTCTAGGGTCAGAAGCCAGCACCTTGAGTGTGTGTGGGGGTGGGGGGCCTGGGATCCTGAGGCCACCTCAGAGTCTGTCCACCAGAAGAAGGTCACACTGATCAGGAACAGCATGTTGCATGGTGGGGAGGGCAGATGAGCTCCAATTCAGGCTCCAAGCATCAGCAAACAGAGGCGGGCTCTGGTTCTCAAGGATGAGAGCAGGAATGGAGAGTGGATGGCTCAGAGAGTGCAGACAGGAAGGGGGCTGGATTAGGCCACGGGGTGGGGGGCCCAGGGCAGGGGCTGGTGGTTACAGCCAGAGTGAGCAAAGGCAGCGATCTCCCCGACCCCCAGGTACTTTCCAACCACAAACACAAATTATCTCTGGCCAGAAACCAAGACAGAGAGGAATCGATATCGCTGCTGAGAAGGACCACATATTGCATGATTCCACTGATATGAAACGTCCAGAAAAGGCAAGTCTACAGAGACAGGAAGTGGGCGAGCGCTTGTCTGGGGCTGAGGGTGGGAGTAGAGAGTGTCTGCAGACGGGCAACAGGGATCTCTCCGGGTCGATGGAGCAGTCCTACACTTGGATTGCGCTGTTGGTTGCACAGCTCTGTAAGTTTACTAAAAATCATGGACGTGTACGTCGAAATGGGTCCATTCATGACATGTAAATTGCAGCTCGATAAGGCTGTTTTAAAAAAAAATCACAGGTGCTACTAACGCTGCATGTGGCAAGGGTCAGGGTAGGTCACCCAGGAAGGCTGTATAGACGGGTGGGTGACACTGCTCATAACAGCACAGGCCTGCTGTCCTGCCAGGGGGCTCGAGAGATAGTGGGAAGGGCACCGGGTGAGACCTGATGGGCTCCCCATTTTCAGGAAAAGATGCTCTGGATGAAGTGCCCCCCCCCGAGGGGTGGAGTGCCCTGCACTCATTCAATAAACAGCACCTGAGAACCCACAGGTGCCAGCACAGTCCCTGCCCACCGCCCCCCCACCCAGAAGCAGATGGGCCAGGGTGGCCTCAGCCACCCTGTCAACCTAGAAGTCGGTCTGATTCTAGCTGCTTGGGGTGCTCACAAACGGCCTACATTAAAACCATGGGGACCTGAACACCAAACAAATGATGAGCCCAGCGTGTCCCCAGATTCAAAGGCACAGCTGCCTCCCTCCTGCTGCCTTCCACACGCAGACTTTGCCCTCCCGGGGCCGGCATTTGTCCCCTCAGGAGTTGCCCAGGACAGCTCGATCACCAGCGCCTCGAATCAGACACTCGATCTTCTTCCCAATCCAGGGGAAAGTGGTACCCGAGGGAGGCGGCGGAGGGAACCCAGCGGATCTCACGGCCCAACGGTGCTAATAACACCTGATGCTCAGAGAGCACTGAGTACAGCACCTTCCGAAGTGCTGTGTGTACGTACACAGTTTCTGGCAGCGGTTGTCGCTCCTCACAAGCCTGGAAGGAGCTGTTATCCCCCATTTCACAGACGAGAATACGGAGGCTCAGAGTCAAAGCCTCGCCGGCCTCGCCTGCCACACCTGCCACGTCTGCCACTGGCCCACGATGCATCCACGACCCCGTGGCCCTGCGCGTCAAGGCCAAGGCACGTGGCTGCAGTGTGGACGCGGGCAAAACTGCCCCCAGCATCTCTGGGTCCTGCCAACGGGCCACAAGAGCCTCTGCAATCAGCACAGAGAGCATTTCGTCCTTCCTCCCCGGCAAACAGTGTTAATGAGCTCACCTCACCTGTTTCTTTCTTTTTATTTTTTTTAAAGATTTTTATTTATTTATTCATGAGAGACCCAGAGAGAGAGGCAGAGACACAAGCAGAGGGAGAAGCAGGCTCCGTGCAGGGAGCCCGACATGGGACTCGATCCCAGGTCTCCAGGATCACGCCCTGGGCCCAAGGCAGACTCTGTTCAGCTGCTGAGCCCCCGGGAGCCCCTCACCCCACCTGCTTCTATGATTAGAAACAAGTCCACGCAAACCAAAGACGATCCTCCGGCCACAGCGGCAGCCGAGGGTCTCGAGCACGGCCCAGCGCGGCCCCCCAGCAGCGGACGCGGGCGCTGGGGGCTCGTGAGGACGGGCGGGGACAAGTCCACCCTCACAGGCCTGGAAGCAGCCGGGCCACGCGACTCCAAGCCCCTCATTAGCGAGATGACAAAGCTGCAGCCCCGAGAAGCGCCGTGACCTGCCCAAGGTGAGTCAGGGAGGCGTCGGGGGGCCGCCCCGGGCCCGAGCCCGAGCCCCTCACACGCCGCGCTGTCTGATTAACTCGTAGCTGAAGGCGGAGCAGTTTCCCAGACACCTGACAAAAGTCGTTTCCAACTAAGGGTTCTATTTAGTCCTCACACATGACCTGTGTATTTTCTCTCCTGGAATTTGATATCTCGGGAAACCTGCCAAGGACTATTCACCAGGGAGCGTGAGTATGTAAAACGGGAAAAGGCAATCAGAGCAGCAAGACGCTGGTGCTCCTTGCAGGCCGCGGGGACGTGTCACCCCGCGCTGGGGACGGGGCCCCACGGTGTCCCGAGACGTCGCCCCCACCCCGGGGCTGCACCCATAGCGATCGCGGGGCCCGGGGAGCCCTGACCGCGCCTCCCACTGGCCTTGCCAGTGCGGCCCCAGATCCCACTTCTCGCCCCGCATGCGCCACGCCGCTGGCCAAACCGCGGGCTGTGGCTCATGTTTATTTCGTGTTGTTTCCAGAAGCAAATTTTCTAAACTCATCCATCAGCAAACCTATGTCCAGAGTGATATTAACGGCAATTATCGTTGTCAAGGCTCCTTAATTTTTTCCTGAAGGATGGCTTTATCTATTACCCCATAATGGATCAGGATGGAGGTCACTTAATGTCTCTGAAAACTACATGACACGTGTAAAATAACTATAAAATGTGAGATGAGGCGTTCGCCCGGAGTCGAAGACCCAACGCTTCGGGCCCGCCTGCGTCCTGCGCTGGAGCATCCCGCCATTCATGCCTCTGGCACCCTCTGGGCACCTGGAAGGTGCTGGACACCAGGAGGAGGCACCTGCTGGCGGGACAGGGCCCTGCGCTTGTCTCCCAGGATTCGGGTTCAGGAGTCGTCCCGTGTCGGCAGACTTGCTGGCATCTGGTGACCCACACGCCCTACCCTGGGGAACCCCTTGCGACCTGCAGGTGGAAGTCTTCCGACACGGGGCCCAGGCGTGGAGAGAGCACCTTCTCTGCCTTCCACGAGGGGAGGAGGCGGGGGGCTCCCAGGGGTGCTGGCTTGGGGGGCAGTGCCAGGACAAGGAAGAGTGTGATGAGCCGGGGACAATCGTAGGGACATGCAAGGCCAAGGGCGCCCCCCGACAGACAGGAGGGGAGGCAATCCCAAGAGAGAGGCAGGAAGACGCTCCAGCATCCGCATCCAGGGCACCCACCAGGCCTCCCAGGGCCCACAGGGAGGAGCAGACTCCCCGTGAGCAGGGCCTGCCCAGGAGCTGAGGACCGCCGGCCACGTGTCCCCGTCTGCTGCCGGCTGGCCAGAGAGGAGGGACAGCCGGGGAGGGCCCGGACGGTAGAACGGGGAAGACGGGACAACATTTTGTTCAAAATGGCCTGTCGACGTGCCGCCTTCCCGACTCCATCGTTTCCTCCCAGGCTCTCCGTCTCTGGCTTTCTTAAGTAAATATTCCCATCAGAAAACAGAACCGTCATAAAGTCATCTCTACCACGGAGTTTATTTAACACGGTCCAACCCAAATTCAAAACCCAAGGAGACCGTTCACTGAGCCCCAGCACGGATGCAGAGCGTGGGCAGGAACACAGACCCCTGGGTCCTCCCCGGCGCCCCCTCGCTAATTTATTCCACATACAATCTTCCCCCGGCCTGGAGGGAATCGGTTTCATGGAGGTCCTCTTAGCAGAGGATTTATCAAACCAGAGTATATGCACGGTATGAACATCAGATTCATTATCTAAGCTGTTGGTTTTAGTCGAAATGTCAAGAAATGATTTAGTGTAAAATCCGTCACAAAAGCATTTATTAAAAAATCTTTTGCTGCTCTTCATCTACAAACATTTACTACCCTGCATACAAATGTCAGCAGTTCAGCCTAATATACTTCTTCATTTATTTACTGTTCATTCCTGCTGGAGAAAAGCCAAAAACGATGTCCCCCGGCAGCCTGCAGCACCGTGCAGACGAGAGAACGCTCCCCGCCACCGCCGTGTGAACTAATCCATCTTATTGGGGTGCCGTTGGATAACTCTTCGCCTCACTAAGGTCGCGCCTTCTTTGGGGAGCGGAGTCGTCTTCACGCAGAGGTTGTATTTAAAGAAGGAAGTTTTATCAGCGTAGGACCAGCACTTTCCGGAGGAGAACGGGAATTAAATGCCCACCCGACAGCCAAGCAGACTGAAGTACAATTGGAGGTGCTTGTGTGCAAATGCACAACGTGCAAGAAGAAGATTAGCGCCCCCGCCCCCCCCCCAACGCCACCACCGCCGCCTCCGTTCGCAGGCCCTGGAGGGGCTCCCGGGATCTCATTTTGTGGAAACCGAATTCTCTAAATGAAGTGAGTCCCCCGGAATCACGGAATTCTCTGGTCGGGACTGGCGCCCTCCCTCGGAGACCTGATGGCCTGGAGCGCTCCGGGGGCCTGGGCTGGCTGTTGTGGGGCGCCCGGCCGGCGGGTGACCGCAGCGGCCCCGGATCCGGGGATTCACGGTTTTAGATTGAACGCGTGTCACTTGGCCCCGGTGCAGGGGGAGGGAGAGGAGATTCCAACAGCCGAGAAAGCAGCCAAAATAAGCAAACAAATTTAGGCCATTGAAACTCAGGGGGAGCTTGGGTTTCAGAGGCTCCATTGTGAGCATCGAAAACCACAGTTCACCTCCAAGTAACCTTCATCTGCTTTCTATCTTCCACATCTCCGCCGGTCACGTCATCCTTACCTCGGGTTATCGATGCCTTCGGCACGGGACCCGCGGCTTCTAAATTGGCAAGGCAAACGTCCAGCTGCTGAAAACACTCCGAAGAAGAAGGGGTCGCTAACAAGGACACCCAAAGAGCTGTCCAGATGCCTTGGCCGCGGGGACTCTGGCTTCAGCGCAAATGCACCCCAAGGGCCAGCTCTTAAATCCAACGATAAACATGCACCAGGGGCGCCTCCCGCTCCTCGCCCGAGCCGATGGCACCAGCACCCGCACCCTGCGGGTCCCCTGCTCCCAGGGACAGGCTCTGGCCAGAGGTTGGCCTGCCCCCATTTAAGAATAGAGCAGGGAAATGGGGCCACGGCAAGGCCCAGGAGGGGGTGCCTCCCCAGACACATCTCTGACCCCAGAGGACTTCCTTGGTGCCTCCCTGGCTGAGCCGGGTGGGGTGGTGGCAGGTCGAGGGCAGATGGAGATGGGGAGATGCACACAGTAGGTAGAAATGCAGGACTCCCTCCCCAGCCCTGTGTCTCCCTTTCGCCCCATTCTCCCGATCTCTCTCTCTCTTTTTTTTTTTTAATTTTATTTTTTTTATTCATCAGAGACCCAGAGAGAGAGGCAGAAACACAGGCAGAGGGACAAGCAGGCTCCATGCAGGGATCCCGATGCAGGACTCGATCCCAGGATCTGGGATCATGCCCTGAGCCGGAGGCAGACGCTCAACCGCTGAGCCCCCCAGGCGCCCCCCTTTCTCCCGATTTCTGACTGTCCTTCTCTCTCTCCTCCCCCTGCCTACCTGACGAAGACCACGCTGATGGCAGCAACAGGAAAGTAACCACCGTGTTAGAACCCAGAGAAGCACGAGTAACCGTTCCCTGAACACGCCTGCGCACTCCGCCCCTCCCGGGGCCAGCTCAGAGGGGCACGTGCTACCCCAGTGCCCGCGCCAGTCGAGACACGAGACGCGCAGCCAAAGGGGTGCATCGAGTCGCATTCACACACTCAAAACGGAGGCCTTGTGAGGCTGTGGCTTCCAGGTCAACCAGGCAGAAATGAAGGTCGAGGCCAAACCGCGGCGGGGCCAGGAACGGTGACCTCCCTTCGTTTCTGCTCCTCTTCAGGACCAGCGTGTCCGCAGGCTGTCTCCCTGGCCTCTCCGCCGCCACACTCCCATGGGAGGTCCCTCACTTCCCTTGGTACCAGTGCACGGGGCTCTTCTGGAGAGTTCCTTCTCGATGGCAAGATGCCTGGGACTCGGCGTCACCCGGCGCTACGCGCGGGGCCCGGCGTGATCTCGCGCGGTGCCCACCTGCCTTCCAGGGGCGTGGGCGCCGGGGGACCCTCTGGAGCCGCCCCGCTCACGTGAGTCACTTGCAGCGTGAAATACATTTGTATCACTTAAAGAGAGCGAGCTCAATTATTTAACTCTACCTAGATTTAGTTCAAATATAAGAGTTCCCGTGTACATCTGAGACTTCTGGGAAATTGATTTTTCTGCTTAAGATCATTTCATAGGGTTTAGCATTTAAACCAAATCGGGCGCAAACTGATCTCTTAGCAGATACAGAGCTTGTTTCCTTTTTCTGGAGACCAGCCGGAACGAGAGTCCTTCTCCCGCCCCTGCGCGTGCTGCGTGTACTTCGGGATTTTAACCGACGGGGCGGCCCACCGAGAGTCCTCTTTGAGGCAGTCACCTCGCCGTATCAGCTGGACGCTGTCGGAGATGTGCCCGGGGAGGGTGGGCAGCGGGGACCGGCGCTTAGCACTCCGCTGACCTCGCGGCCACCTCTCCAGAACGCCTCCTAGAGCCAGGAGAGCTTGGTTGGTTGTGGTTTTTGTTATTGTTGTTGTTTCCTTTTCCTATATCGCTCAGCCATTTCTAAGCGATTCCTTTAATTTCCTCCTGAGAGTAAAGCACTGACTGAGCAGGGATTTTAAACTGAAACCTCTCGCCAGAACGTGCCATTGACGGCTCCAGCGATGGAAAACCACACTGGAAGCTCACCTTCATGCTGACAACTAAATTCTGGGGTTGCGGTAAAGATGCTCTAATATTTAGCGCAAACGGTTCCCTGTCAAGCTCTTCAGAGGAGAAAGAACCCGTCTGATCATCTGAGGATCGATGGTCTTAAGGAACTTCCCAAACACTGACATCCTAAAAAGTGGAAAGCGGAGGTTGAAAGTTCAGGGAATCTGCAGACCCGTCAAGAAAAGCAAGGACGAATGGCAGAGGTCATGGGAAGTGTCAGCACACCCCAGTTCCTACAACACTGTCTCTAGGTCGTCTTAAATGCAGAATGGGGTATATGTATTAAGGCGCAGGCCGAAACGTTAACATCTTTCCAATAAGAGAAGGAACGTGGGGCTGAGGGGCTGCTTGGGAAATGGGCTTCAGAGCCAGAATCCGACCTGAGTCAAGGCCACAGGCTGGGACCCGAGCCGTGGTGAGCCTGTGCGTGGGGATGGCATCGATCCCCAGCCCTGGCGGCAGGTGAGAACCAGCCGGGACCGGCATGGCCTCTGGCACGTATAAGCTTAAACCCTCAGCACATTCAGCACCCAATGAATGGTCTTATTATCTCCTGTGCTTATGATTAACATCCGTAAATTGTGAAAGCTGTGACTGGAATATTCAAAGGCAAAAAGCCACATAGATGGTGGCCTGTGTTCCTCCTGTCTTCTCCAGTAAGTCAGACAAAATTGGGAGGCCTGGCCTTGCCAAAACAGCCTCCACTAAGCTTTGAAAGCCTGCCTTCGCCTCGTGGGCAGCAGTATAGACAGGGTCCAGGAACAAAGCCAGGGGGTCCCTGAGGAGTCAACAGCCGCCCTTCATCTGACCCAGGCCGTGGGGACCTACATGAGTCCTGCTCTGTGTGCAAGGGAACTTTCTCAGATGACATTGTTATGTGTGTTGCTGGACTTGGTGGCCACCAGTCGCACGTGCACAAGGGCATCCACAAACACGAGCAAAGGTGTCCACACAGACACACCTGCACTCATGCACACACACAGACACATATACAGATTCACAAATACGCACACACAGGCACACATAAACATGCACACAGGTGCACACACATATATGCATACACACACGTACACACACACACACATGTAAGAAACCCCTAGAGCAGCAGCAAAGTGAGCCCAGCACTGATTCTAGCTAAGCCTCAATTTGCTCATCTGAAAACTGGGCCCAAACGGATTCCATAACAGCAGTCGTGTTGACCTCGCCACGGTGCCCTGAGCACTGCAGGACTCCGGAGACGGCGCACGCTGCACACAGCACTACGCCGCTGCTGTGGTGGAGAGAACGTCAGGGGCCGCTCCTGGCTGAGCCCTCCAGAGCCCACCCTCGGGAGCTCTCAGCTTCGGCCCTGGGCCTGCTTGCCCACTCTGTGTTTCCAGCAAACGAAACTCTCACAGGGTCCAATTCAGAGGAGGTCTGGGAATGAGGAGATCAACCCTAGGAGGAAGGCAGGAGAAGGTGAGAGAAGGGTCTCGGGCATGTGGAGCCCAGAGACCTGGGTTCACTTCCCTGAGGGCAAGAGCAGTCACGGCAGTGGTGATGGGGACACATCCGCTGCCCTTCACCCCGCGCCTGTGTCTGGGGAGCATTGGAAGGGCAGTACAAACCCTTGACAGCCCGAAGACGCAGGAATCAAATCCCTGCTCCAAAAAGGAAGAAGTGGGGACCCTCTCAGTGAGCTGGTGGGTGTGGGTCCCCCAGGCCTGTCTGAGCCAGGAGTCCCAGCCCCGTTATGCACCATCCTCTCCCCTGTCTAGGGGGGTGGCTTTGGGAACGTCCATCTATGACCTCCAGGCCTCTGTTCTTCTGTCACATAGATGGACAGCTCTAAGCCTGTTTCTCAGCTTCAGGAGAAGACAACTGTAGAAGCCTCAGTCCCAGCTGCCGGGACCAGGACGCGGGAAGGGCCACAGCAGGGACTGTCCTCCACCCTGGCTCTGCCAGCTGGGAAGCTGAGCGCCACTCCAGTCCAGGGAGAACTTCCAGCTCCAGCCGTCTTGCCTCGTTTCCCGTTTCCCCACCAACTAGCAAGGCCCTCGCCAGAAACCACAGTTATCCATCATCTCGTGGAGATGCAGCCTCCACCACTGCTTAAGCAAAGCCAAAGACAAGAGCAGATGCTGAGCTCCGGTCTGTGCCTCAGATTGGTCCCACCGCCTCGGTTGCTCCTCATCGGACAGCACAGGCTGCCCTCCTGCCTGCACCTGCTCAGTGCTGGGCTGGCTGGGGGCTGCGGTGGTGGGAACCTGGCCCTGCCTTCATGGAGCTTCTCAAGAGGCTACAGGAAAAAAAAAGCAGGTCCTTGCTGGAAGCCTCCTTGAGCTGAGACTCCTGGAAACCAACATGCCAGCTGGGACTTCCTCACCACCCGCCACGATGGGGGCTGAAGTTCTGAGACTGGTTGCATGGATGGGGGTCAAAGCTCAAGTTAAATGGAATTCCAAAGGACAGCAAATCTAGTGCAATCCAGGGTTGAGGATATAGTGAAGAACACGGCAGGGGAGGGGTGATTTTGGAAATGCCCAGGGAAATGGAATCACCTCCAGCTGGCAGTTGGCTGGAGTCCCTTGCCAGAGATGTGACATCCGCCCCCTCAACTCTGGGGCCTCATGTTTAAGGACAGCCTCGTCCTTTACCTTGATGCATCTCCACATGCAGGATGAGCTGGGAGCTCTAAGCTGCCCAGCCTTGCTCCTCCAAGGGCCCTACAGGCTCTGGCACACCTTGACCATGTCGGAGCCTGCAGCAGGGTCATGCAGCCTCATGCACAGGTCGGCTCCACAGACGCTCTTCCTTCTCACGTCCCCTGGCTCCCCAGGCTCCCCAGGCTCTGCATGTCCCCCCAGGCAGCTTGTCTGGCCTCCACACCTAAGCTGGACACTCTTCCTATGTTTGCTCCAATACCGTGGGGGTGGGGAAGGGGTTAGAGATAGTTTCATTACCAAAATTCCTCTTCGGGACAGCACTCTACACGGACAGAAGAAATACTCTGGTAAGTCACTTGGAGCAGAGAGGTGAGACCCCAGAAGAGGAAGCTTATGTTGCTGAGTGAGTACAGGTCCAGGTGCCAGAGAGCCTTCCTGCTGCTGAGTGCTGAGAGCCCGTATACGTCATGGAATATTACTCAGGCACGAACAAAAAAAATCCTGCCATTTGTGATGACGTGGATAGACACGAGGGCATTGTGCCAAGTGAAATAATCCAGACAGAGCAGGACAGATGCCATATGATCTCGCGTATGTGGAACGTAGAAACAACAAAACCCATAGATGCAGAGAACAGATCAGTGATTGCCAGAGGCAGTGGTAGGGGTATGGGCGAAATGGGTAAAAGTGGTGAAAAGGTACAAACTTTCAGTTACTAAAATAAGTCCTGAGGATATCATAGACAGCACGATGCGTATCGGAAAGTCGCTAAGAGTGTAGATCTTAAAAGTTCCCATCACAAGGAAAAGCATTTTGTAACATTTGAGCGAACTTACTATGGCCACCACCGCACAACACACGCATAGGTCACATCACCACATGGTACGCCTTAAACTTGGAGGACGTCCTATGTCAATTACATCTCAATAAAAATAAAACAATATTATTTTACTGACAGCTTCATATTTTGAAAGCAGATACAAAGGTGTTTTTTTTAAAAAAAAAAAAAGAAAGAAAGAAAAGGCATTATTCAGTTCACTCACTCCTTCAAGAGCAGCAAAGGAGTCAGAGCAGCTGGGAGGACCTGCCCCCAACCCTAAAGCAGCGGGGGCGAGCTGCAGCCCGAGGGCCAAAGCGGGGCATCGTTGGTTTTCGTATGGCCCACAAACTAAGAATGGTTATTACATTTGTAAATGGCTGGAAAAAAAATGAAAAGAAGAATAATACTTCATGACACATGAAAATTATAGGAGATTCAAATTTCTGTGCCCATCAATAAAGTTTTATTGGAACACAGCCACGTCGTTGGTGCACATGTTGTCTACAGCTGTTTTCAAGCTGATAGAAGTGATTGCGACCCAGACAGTATGGCTCGAAAACTCAAAATACTTATTATCTAGCCCTTTACAGGAAAGGTTTGCTGACCTCTGATCTAGGCTCTTTAAAGAATTATTCAAAGTACCGTTGTGGACTCACACAGGACCCTCCACAAATGCAGAACAGAGACATTTTCTGGGTGACTGAGAAAGGTACAGCAAACGTTTCAGGAGAATGCTAGCATCTTCTTGTGCCACATACTGTTAAGATAATTGAATAATTTACACATGCACACACACAATAACTCTTCAACAGAAAATGAAAACTGTTGTGATGGCTTCCAAAAATACAAATGAACAATTTTCAGATTAGACATGATTTTAGAAAAAAAAAAAAAAAGATAGCACCCAATACCTGCTACTTTACAGTCATCTCCATGATAGAAAAATTACACTCTCCATTCGGGCTTTGTCGTTGGTGTTGTTTTCATCATCTGACAAAAGTCCAAAAGTCGCTTTGGGCAAAGGACCCAAGAGAGTGACTGGGAAAACCCAATGGCCGATGGGGTGTCCTCTGAGCTCCGAGGGGCCCCAGGACCACCACATCCAGGACAACCGTGAATTCCCACAGAAGAGGCATCTTGGCAGAAATGAGCATTTTAAAAACAGAGGAGGAAACGCTCGCCAGAGAGCACAGACGTGAGGAGGTCCAGTCAGTGTGAAGTCTCTGTGTTTTGAGCACTGCAATTTGACTATTAATCCAGGAATGTCAAAATAGAATACCCAGGAGTCAAATCAGGCAGAGAGTTAGATCAGATATAATTTTCTTTTGCAATCTGAACAAAAGACATTTTCTAACCAAGCCAAATAAGGCGGGGGCGGGGGGAGTCATATAGATAGATATAGGAAGGCACACGTAAATGTGCTTCATGCAAAATTTCAAATGGCTTAGTGACAGCTCTGAGAACCTGTCTGGGGATAATTTTATGGAAAAGCAGTCAGAATGAAATCAATGAGGAAAGCAAGAAGGATGTATGTTCTGTCATTTTTAGTGGGAAATGGCTGCTTGATTTTCCTTGGCATGCTCCCTCATAACCACTTTGAAGCCCTCTCAGCTGAGAAGGGAAATCCACCTCCTGACAGGTTCCCACGTGTTCCTCCCATCAATTATAAATTCATCTTTCATCTGTCTAAGTGGAACGCTTAGAACATGTGTCTGGGTTTTTTTTTGGGGGGGGGGATTGCAAAGTCTTGCAGCCCTGCCCCACCCTCGCTCCTAGGGTATCTTCCAGCAAGTCACTGCTTCTCCTTCCTGGAGCCTCAGTTTTCTCATCTGTACAGTGGGAGCGAAGCCCGGCTCGGCCTTCTCCACCTGCTGTTGCCAGAAGTGTCCACTCCGGCTGAAGACCTAAGATGGCTCAGCAGCGGGGATATGCTTTACTCGTGGCTGTCCCACAGTGAAGAGCAGAGCGGATCCGAAAGCACGTCCGTGTGTGTTCACAGCTCACAATCCTTCTCCTTAATCTAAATGGAGAATGCATTTGCCACATCAGGACAAGAGGACTGACCGCTATGTGTATAGGGGGAGTGCACTTTCCAGCCACCCCCCTGCCCCCCAGGAACATGTGAAGGTCCTAGAAACTGTCAGATTCTGTTTTTCTGCTGCCTCAAACCATAAAATGCTCACAAAACAACAAGAAAACTATATTGACCCAATCCCCCAGATAGATCAGAACAGGAGAGAGATTTTGACGGGGAGACAAGAACAGAAAGCCGAATCTTCTTAATGGCCAGGATTTATATCAACCCAGAGTATCTTAAACATATCAGCTCTAGAAAACGCCACATAAAAAAGAGGGCCGAGTCCTCCGCTTTGCAGGGACACGGGAGGGCTTGGCCGGGGCCAAGTTCAGCAGAAAGAGCAACGCAGAAGTCTCACTGGCAAGTGCTATTGTGGGCTTGCAGAGCTAATATCGTATGAATAGAGATGTTTTAAATGTATTAAACATTGGTCCCCCTCCCCACTTTTTTTTCTTTTTTTTTTTTTTTTTTTAGAAATTACTCTGACAGAGCCTTCCTTAAACATTATTTGAATAAAGCCTCATTACTCACAGTCCAAAGAAGTTCATTAGGAGGAGATCGCTTTGGAAAGGAATCAAGGAGCCGGCCTTTCTTCTCAGCAGTGAATTACATTAGCTACTTCCTAGTTATTTAAATCTTGAAATAAAAGATGTAAACGCTACAGTGACATCTTAAGATCATTGCGGAGGCAGGTCTTGCATGCACAAAAATGCCCAGCTGGTCTGCAGATAAAACAGATTGATAATTAGTTGCAAAATGTAACATTTCATCAAGAATATTTTGAATAATCCAATTTATCTTTGTCAGATATGCAGCACATATTTTTCCGGGGAGCAGCTTTGTTCTTTAACATAATATTATAATTTCAGGCTGCTAATGAAGGCGCCCGCCGGCCGGCCGGGCCTTGATGTGCGGCGTGGCGGGGAGCTCGGTGCGCCCTGCTGCCGCCACCTGCCCGCCGAGGCTCGGGCTGCGGGGCCGCGGGCCGCGGGCGATCAAAGGCCCGGGGGCGGCGGGCGGGGGCCGCGGGCGGGGTGGGCTGCTCAGCTCCTCATTAACCCGGGGAATCGCGTGCTCCCCGCCCGCCCCCGGGGCGCACAGGGTGGTGGCGAGCGGGCAGGCCTGGGCTGCACCGTCCCGGGGTCCCCGGCGGTCACCCCGAGCTGCCAGCAGGCCTGGGGGGCTCCACGGACCCCGGGAGCCTGGAGACCAGGAGTCAGGCCTTTGCTGAGGTGAGGGTGGAGGGTGGGAGCCGGTGGGAGGAGGATGCAATGCATCCCTCTGCATATGGACTGTTGGAGGGTGGGGGCCAGTGGAGGGGGTGCAATGTATCCCTCTGCATAATGCCTGTTGGAAACACCCTGGATGCACGTGTGCACACAGACGAGTGGGAGGCCCTCAGCATCCACCCATCGGGAGAGCCCCCTCGTGCTGGCCCTGGAGGGAACCCCCTCTCCAGACCCAGAGAGGCCTGAGCGCAGGCTCTGGCAAGGGGAGACACCAGGGTCCAGATGCACAGAAACTCACAGAGCTGCATTTCCCCCCAGAGGCCTGGGCCGAGGACCCTCTGCATCCCTCCATCCCCAGCTTCCCACCAGAGACTGGCGGGAGGACAGCGTGCGGCTGCCTGGAGGAGGCACGCTTGGCGCAGTTTGGAAAGGAGGCATGAAGTTTGCCGACGCCCAGAAAACCCCATACCAAAGAGCATCCTTAGATTTTGACTGTGCAGATAAACCCGTGTGGACCAGACGTGTCCAAGACGTCTGATTCAGAAGTGGCTTTTTGGGCTCCCCGGACACAGACCTCCCCCCACCTCTGCGGCCACCACCACTCTACACCCACGCTGGGGCTGTTCATTTTTGGACTCTTCAAAACCCAATTCTTGCACCAAGATTAAAGTTCTGTACCCCTTAGCTCACAAATCGTGATTAATGAGAGGTGGGTGATACTCTCCTAATGGTTCGCATTCAAAAGGACAGGGCTCTGTCCTCGAATCCTCCAGAGCAAGTCCGATGACCCCCGAGTGTCCTGGAGGCAGACATCGGTGACCGTACTACCTGTAAACTTGGGTGGATTCAGAAAATTCAGAATACTTTGAAAAACGAACCTGCTCACAAGACAGAACCCTGGGACTGCTCACTTGGAAGATCACGGCACAAGGTCATCTCTTTGTTGGGTCATTCCTGCCCCTATAGACGGGGACCGCGTTCCATACTTTCCAATACTTCAGTCTCAAGGACCACGGCCCGCACAGTAGGCAGAGTGTGGGTTTGAACCCCTCCTGATACACGCAGCTCTTAAAATACACTGTGAAGGTCTTTCAGCCTGAAGAGGACACGCTCTTGACAGGGATCCCGACCAACCCGCTTGTCCCTTCCTGTTTTTATTTCTTCCAAGGTGGTATTGCGAGCTTTCCCACATAATTATTTATCTTGTTCAGACTCGAAGGTCTGTCTGACATCAACTCTATCTCAGGCCAACTTTCCCTGGGATGGTTTTGATTTTTCTCTGGGCTTTCCGACAGCCTAATGCACCAGACGATTTCACTTTTTTTTTTCTCTCTCTCTCTCTCTATTCTCTCCTCCTTCTTCAGTGGTCAACCTAGGCCCCAGAGGAAAAGAGAGCCCAGCAACCGCCAGAGGGTGGCCAGGGGCCAGGGTGCTGTCGGGCTTCCCCAGCTTGGCCACCCTTTGTTCCTTGCCCCGGGACAGGTCCTCTGAGTACTACAGAGGATGCAGGAAAGAAAATGCACGCTTCCGTCGCTGACACCCTACGCCGGCTCCCATAGGTGGGCTCCTCTGTGGGACTCTCTTTCTGGCACAGAGGCATTTGGAGACCTACCCAGGCTACGTGGGCCGATGTGTGGGCTCCTCAGGGGGTCATCCACCCTGAGCTTCTTTTAAGGAGACCATCAGAAATGTTTTGAAAACCTACTCACTTTATCTCAGGGCTGTTGGTGCCTGCCAACTCTTTTCCAGGTGTCAGTGGCTTCTTTAGCAAACCCACGAGAGGGTAGCCCTGTGGCCCAGCCCCAATCCTCAGGACAAAGCAGAGATCCTCAGCCTGGAGCCTGGAGTGTGCATCTGTCCCACTCACCATGGCTGGCTCTGCCCATGTGCCCCGCCCAGAGTCCCTAGGTCCCCAGCGGAGGCCTTCTCTCTGAACTGCCTATACCTGAAGCCCTCTTCCCCTCCCTCTCAACCCATTGATATTCGGCTCATTCCTGAGAGCCAGGTTCAAAGCCTCACCATCCACACACCTTCGAGTCTCAGCCCCTGGCACATGGTACCTCGCACTCACCTGGTGTATAACCTACTCCAAGCCACAGAGCCCCTGCCCACTACCTTCCTCCACTGAGCACCCGTACATAGCAGATGCTCAGTGAACATTTACCAGTGGCTCCTTCCCTCTGTCCTCCTTGTTTATCAGCCAGATGAGAGGAGGCCTAACCCTAGGAATTCTCTGGAATGGCCATGCATCTAGGACAGGAGAGCACTGAATAAAGCATGGACTGGAATGGCTCCGTTGATGGACTGATTGAGCCCAATTAGAGGCTGGAAATTACTCGGACTTTAGCTTGACTTAGGGTAGCAGGGGAGATGTTCACTGTGGTCTGTGGTCACCCACCCTGGCTGTGAGAGAAGGTCAAAGAGAGCCAGTCACTGTCTGCACACCTGGGGGGAACCCAGGGCGCAGAACCTGGTTCCTGAAAACATGTCCCCTTGCTCTTGGTGTTAATGTGGCTGGCACCGCTGTGTTGCAGGGGGAGGGTCTAGACTACCTCTCTGCAGTTGTCCAAATCATCAATTGAAGAATAAATGGGTAAATGGAAGGGTCAGGATTAACTTAGTCTCTCTCATGAACTGGGTACAATCCAGCAACCCCCAAATATCAGCCCCTAGGCTTCCAGGTACCACTGGAGGAGGTACTTAGGAGAAAGAGGCAGTGCAGCTGTGAAAAACAGATTAGAAGCTGGGTACTAAACACAGATCTAGGGACCCCTGGGTGGCGCAGCGGCTTGGCGCCTGCCTTTGGCCCAGGGCGCGATCCCGGAGACCCGGGATCGAATCCCACGTCGGGCTCCTGGTGCATGGAGCCCGCTTCTCCCTCTGCCTGTGTCTCTGCCTCTCTCTCTCTCTCTCTGTGACTATCATAAATAAATAAAAAAAAAAATTAAAAAAAAAAATAAAAAAAAAAAAAAATAAACACAGATCTGCCATCGCCCAGAGGCAACAGCCGGAGTGTGCTCCTTGGGGAGGCAGGGGACCTGGCATCTCTGTGCACTATCTGCACACAGTGGGTAGGCTGTGACCATCCAACTATGGGGTGGTTGGATGGCTGGAAGCTGCCTGCCTGCAGTGTAGACACCAGAAAGCAAAGGGCAGAGCTGTGAACAGTGCAGGTCCCGACTGGGAAGCCCAGCTCACGGACCTCTCCCTTCTCTGAATGCACGGATGCACACACAGACTCCTTGGCCCGTTTTGTCGCTTCTCTTTTTTTATGTTCACTGTGTCCCCAAATCAAGGATCTCCTCTGGAACCCTCTTCCTGAAGCCCTGAGGGCTCTGTTACCTGGCTCCTACTTTTAACTCAGATCCTGGGGATGAGTAAATGCAGGATCATGTAATTAAGGCCCCATGGGCCCGCATGGCACTGGGGCCCTCCCAGAGTGGCCGAAGCCTACCTGAGGATGGACCTCCCGGCCCGGACTTGGCCAAGCCAGGTTCCGTCCAGTTCTGCCCCCATCCTTGCCTCGCCCAGAGCTCCTCTGCCCACAATGCCTTTTCCCTCCTCGCTCTGCCTCCTGCGGTCCCATATATCCTTCCAGCATCACTCTTGGAAGGCCTCCCAGCCCCCCAGCTGGAGTCATCTCCCCGCACTCAACCCTTCTCATCAGCTACAGGGTGGCTCTTACGACCCGTGTCGTCTCTTACCTCTGATGGGGGTTATCTGGGGGATTTTTTTCCCACTCCCCCACTAGACTGGCAGCTCCCTGAAGGCAAGGTCAGGTCCCCTGTTTACCCAGCACACCCTAGACCTCAGGGAAGAAGGGATGAGAGACGAATGCATCCAACAAGTAAAAATCTTCGGTGGGGGCACCAACAAAAGGTACCCATTGCGTCTTAGGTTTGCATTGAGGGACGAGTCTCTACACACGTTAGCTAAGGGAGAAGAATGAAAAGCATCTCAATTTATCCCAGAAAGAGTAATTCCCATGAGTACGGATATAAAGGTGAACTAAAAGACAAAAGCCGTTTTCCTTGGACGTCAAGCAAGTTCTCCCGCAGATATCCGGGGAAAGCCCAATATAAATACACTAAATAATAAAAAGCAGAGCAAACGTTAGCGAAGGGTTCAGTGTTTTCTCTTCTGGGCACAAATTTGCTCAGAACGACAGGTGGTCCCAAGACCTTTGTTGAGTGAATGATGAGTCTCCGCAGTGAGGCCCTGCCCTGGCACAGGCCCACCAGGTTGAGGGGCCCCCACCCCGACATGGTGGGTGGACAGGTCCCACCGGGGTTGCTGGCTCCGTGACATCCCGCCCTTCATCTAGGGTCATGGGCACTGTGGTCAGGACCCTGGGGACCCCCAGGTGCACTGGCCTGGATTCACAGAGGTGTCAGGTATCACTCACAGGCCCCCCTGGGATGGTATGAGGGCTTGCAAAGTGTTCAAGATTGTGGGAAGGTTCCAGAGAGGTGCAACAGTAAGGGACTCCCCGTAAGTCACCCTGGGAGACCAGGGCCGATGGTTAACCAGCCCCCTACTCCCAGCACCTCCCCTCTGTCACACTCACTCACCACATCACCTTGGGCCAGGGAGCCTTCTGGTAAAATCTCACTCCATCTTCAAGGCCTAACCCATAGACCAGCAACGCTGGGAAGGCTTCCTGGGGCTCCGGTCCCTCTTCCTCCTGCAGTCCCCCCGACAGTTGTACCCGCGGCTCACCTGTGCAAGGTGTGTGCCGACAGGGTTTCTCCCAGAGGCTGCGGCGTGCAGAGCGGTCTCGTGAGCAGGTTGTTGCGCTTCACGAAGGTCGTGGGACCAGGTCACCTTCATCACGGCGTCACCGGCACCCGGCAGCATGTGGCTGGGAGCAGAGAGGCAGTCGGCCAGGGCAGGGACCGAGGGATGAAGAAGAGGCCTGTCTCATAGTATACGCTCGATAAACATTTCTAGAGTAAAAGAAAAAAATAAATCAGCCACTCATAATTAAATTCTACTTGTTCCTTAGGTACTTGTAATTCTTACATGTCTATAGTTGTCTGTAAGTTTCTATCATATAGTTTTATTTAATTTCATTATAAGCAACCAAAAAATGTCATGGAATTGGCAAGTTTTGGGGTTGTATAATTGAGCTATAATTAACCTATAACATGATGTTCATTTCTGGCGTATGTGTAATGATCCAGTATTTGTGTATTTTGCAGGAGGATCACACTAATAAGTGCCACTAACATTCATTACCACACACAGGTACAATTTTTGGCATTTATTTATTTTTATGTAGTTATCTTTTGAAATAAATAAATACTCAGTGAGCATTTTCTCCAGGAGAAAACTCTATTAAAAAATGAAAATGTTTTAGACTTTCGGGCCCCTATTCTCAACTCCCCACTAAAAAGGTCAGAGCCGGACATCGAGGCATAGAGGTAGGTGCACAGAAGGGAAAAACCAGATCCTACATTCAGGAGTCCTGCGTGGTCACTCACCTAGACCGGGAGCAGGGCGGCCGGTCTGAGCTGGAGCAGGTGGACACAGACTGAGGAAGAGGAGCGTCCTGAGCCCAAGCGTGGCTCAGGGAAGATGAACACCGGATGGTGCTGGGGGGACCCCCGGGGGCAGGGACAGCTCAGCGTGATGTCGGCGTGCATCTGAGATGACAGGAGAGAGCCCACTCTGCCCACACTGACACCCAGTAACCCACAGTTCAGGGGGGACGGGGGTGCTTGCCCCACTGAGCCCGGTGCCCCGACCAGCCTTTGATTCAGATCCATCAGGAGCACCTCCCTGAGGTTCCTTCTGCTTGAGAGAGGCCGGAGAGGCCCCTGAGAATGAGCACAGAGAGCTGGGGGCCAAATGCCTCCCCCTCCCTGCCACCCCCTCTGACGGCCCCCACGCCGTAGCAGGTGAGCCCGTGTTCTTTCTTATAACTCCTTGCATTTTTTTAAAAGATTTTATTTATTTATTTGAGAGTCAGAGAGAGCAAGAGAGGGAGTAGGGGGAAGAAGCAGAAGGAGAGGGAGAAGCAGACTCCCCACTGAGCAGGGAGCCAGATGTGGGCCTCGATCCCAGGACTCCGGGATCATGACCTGAACCGAAGGCAGACACTTCACCCACTGAGCCCCCAGGCACCCCTAACTCCTTGTATTTTTAATCTCAGTGTGACTACTACAGCTGGTAATTATTTCTGCAATCGCTTCTTTGCCTGCCTTATTTGCTCTCTCTCAATCGACTGTAAATCCCAAGGGGGCAGAGGCAGTGTCGGTCTCATCCAACCCCATCTCCAGGGCCTTTACACACTGTGTGGCGCATAGTAGGTGCTCAGGAAATTATTTGGCGGAAGGAATGGTCCACCGGGAACTGGTGTCTAGCTCTGCTCCCTCTGGAGCGATGGACGGGGAAGCCCCCGAGAAGCCCAGACAGGCTCAGGGTTGGGGCGACTCCTATCATTCCCAGAAAGCAGCCGAAGCGGAGCAAGTGCATTACTCTCACAGTGCAAACGGTTTCGGTGCATCCTCAAAACACAATTTCCAAAACACAAATTAGTATCACCCTAAACGTTGATTCCGTAATTTCTCACGTAGATCACTTGACTCTTCGAAGAATTTCACGAATGCCAAGGAAGAGTTGCTGTGGGCCTCACGTCCCCGGGGGGATACAGTGTGCAGGGATTATCAGCAGGGCGGGCGCTCTGGGCCCGAGGGAGGTTACCCCAATTGCCCAGAAGACTGAGGCCACCACAAATCTCTGCTCGTAGACACAACGGGTATATGCATAAACAATATACAGACAGCCCCAAACACCGAAATTAAAGAACTGTTTCTTTCCAACAATTTGGTCTGCAGCTCTGACTATTATCTGGGGATAAATCAATTTGCAGCAGCTGGAGACAGCCGTTTCCGTGTGAGTCCCGCGAAGCTTAACTGGAGAAGCGTGTTAAAAGTTAAAGGACCTTCATCACATTAAGAACATGAATTTTTCTAACCATAAATTTATTTCACTGAATTCCTGAGCTATAAAGTCACCCTGCACTCTTCCTTGTAAATCAGAGGGGCTGTACCCACTTCCTGATGTTTGCCAATTTGCTATTTTTCCTGTAATTAGGGGAAAAAATGCAATTCGCTAGAGTTACAAGCCCAGAGGAGATCACCGGATTGAGCTGAGTTGTTTAATATCAGCCTGGGCTCCGTGCTTTGTAAAGAACGATCCTACTGGGGGGGAAAGGGGCAAAAATAAATTATTACGGAAACGCAGGATAAGACCTAATGCCAGACGTGGTGGCCGCTTCCCTCGGAGTGGCTTTGCCCACACCGCATAAGTGGATAGCGCCATCGATTTATGGCAGCTAGTGGTGGAAGGATGCAGAGCTGCGAAATTACAGCCAACTGAAAATAAAACTTAGAAGCGCTGGAAAATCTGCACGGGAGGAGCCCAGAGTAGGCCGGCCGGCCGTGGCAGGCGCAGCGCGGGCACCAAACCCGGCCTCTAGCAGGAAGGCTGTCTCTTAAACCTCATGCTCTTGTTTTTTTGTTGTTGTTGTTTTTTGTTGTTGTTGTTTTGGGTTTTTTGTGTGTGTTTTTTTTGTTTTTATGATAGTCACACAGAGAGAGAGAGAGAGAGAGAGAGAGAGAGAGAGGCAGAGACACAGGCAGAAGAAGAAGCAGGCTCCATGCACCGGGAGCCCGACGTGGGATTCGATCCCAGGTCTCCAGGATCGCGCCCTGGGCCAAAGGCAGGCGCCAAACCGCTGCGCCACCCAGGGATCCCTATGCTCTTGTTTTGTAGGAATTATGAAACAAGCAGATTTGACCGTGGGCCCCTGGCAGCAGTTTCCTGGAGCTCTTGGGGCAGCCAGAGAAAGGAAATCACTTTACTGTTGTGTTTATCTTTAAAAAGGAAAGTGGTTTTCATACACAGATGTTCTTTTTTGCCTTTCAGTAAGCATCCCAAATTCCATTTCGTGGTAGATGTTGGTGTCATTCTTGGAAAATGTATTTTTCACTAACATCAGCTGTCCACGAAGGGCATCGTTGTATGCCTGCCAGGAACCAATTTGCATCATTATATACTGCAGGTACACAGCACACTATTTGCTACTTTGGTTATCAAGACAGATGCTATTTTATAGGAATTAACATCATTGCTTCTGAAAAACACAGTGATACCCGTAATTAGAGTAAATATTAATGAAAAGGATAGAAAACAATAAGCGCTTATGTGGCCAAAAGAACTCCTTCACAAGACCCGGTACATGGCAGGTACTCAATAAACGTTTGAAGAATTAACTTTCGATGAATTTACTCTCAGACATTGTCTAAAAGGGGATGTCATTTTTATCCTTACAAATGGAAATCGCTCCCATTTCCACTCATCCCTAAAAACAAAAACAAAAAGCTCAATAATTCTTCTGAATTTTTACCAGGAAAGAGAGGAGAAAAAAAAAAAAAGGCACATCCACACCCACAGAAAGAACCATTTTTGTGGAAAAATGAAACACAGAAAAGGAAATATTCCCTGGGATGGGATCAGTTCTCTTCCTTTTTCTCTCCCCGTTCTGTTTCCCGTCACCCCATAATTCTAGAGGTGAACAAAATGGACCCTTGTATCTAATCATCCTAATGACCCTGGCCTTCATATTTAAAATGTCATTCAGAGATAGTTTCGAGTTGGCAGCTGCTGATGGAGAAGAGCAATAAATAATACTACTTCCATTTGCACACAAGCCCTGCATGCAGAAGCCGCTCGAAATGCATTTCCAGAGGAACACCTTGGGACTCACTATTGGAATGCCACCCCATTTGATGCCAGGCACCCCGCACATCAGCTTTTAGGAGGGAAGTGAAGAGCAGCTTGCCCAATTGGAGTTACAAGGGAATTTAGGAAGACAGAATGTAATTACCTGAACTGGAATCCAGCCAAGGTACTGGGCTGTTAAAAAAAAAAAAAAAAAAAAGTCAAGGAAAAAAATAACCTTAATTCTCTTCTCTGATAACAAAAGCCAAACGCAGGCTTCTTTCTGTTTATGATTTGGCATCGAGGGGTATTTAAATCATCACCAAACAATAAATAAAAATAAAACTTTGCAATTTCCAGCAGGCCCCTCTGACACATGCACAACTGCTCGCTGCAGATTCCTTTGTCCGTGTAGGAGGTGGTGACGTGGCCGCCGAATGGCAGGGCCCACTTCCTGGCACTTGGCGGCTGCTCGCTCAGGTTGCACCGGAGACCGACAGCAGGCTCTGCCCACGCGCTGGCCCTGTCACGCTCTCCAGAAACCAGGACCCTCATCAAGCACCAGTGGGGGGAGGCCACTGATTGCTTTCACTGTTTGCAGAGTTAATTTTTCTCCTTTGAATCTGGGCTTAATTCTGATGAAATGAAGTGAATAAAATAATAATCTTGCACCAGGGATGTGAAATTTTATAGAGACCTTTAGCTGAGAACTCTCTCTCTCTCTCTCTCTCTCTCTCTCGTTCTCTCTTTTTTTTTTTTTTCCAAGAGGGAAAGGCATGGAAAGATGGAGAGAGAGAAATGTGTCTCGGAAGGTCTGGAGGTCATCTACATGTTTAAAATATTAATCAGTTGGCTACAGAGCCCGCTCAGGAGAGATGTGGTGCCAGTAACGTCCACTGCGCGGGAGGATGGGTCCCTCAGAAAATGAGCCACGCTCTTAACTTCATACAAAGCGGAGGCATCCTTGTCGCTGCTTCAATAGACTCGCACGGCTCGTCTCTTCCCCTCCTGCCAGAACACAGGCGACTGCTAATGATCTGCTCCTATCATAATTGCAGGAAGTTGTCAACATGAAAATTCCAGTTAAGCTTACGGTTTGAGGTTGTCCCTGGAGATGGAAACAAAGGCGTCCAATGTGACATCTCCAACTTTGGGCGGGGGGGGGGGGGGGGGGACACACACATGTGTACGGCCCGGTAGACCAGGGTCGTCCTCGTAAAACCCACTGAACAGAGAAGTCCGGTTGACTCGTTGATCCTTAAACTGGAACGACCGTTTCTTGTATACCCGAAAGCGGCGAACACCAATACAATTAAAGCGGAAAATTTGCCATCTCATCCGGTTGTCTACAGTTCCAAGATGTCGAAAATCTCCCATCACGATCGACCTCGTTTTTTTTTGACTGTTTCCAACCAGGCGAAGACGACCCCACGTATTTTTTCAAAGAACAAAGATAGGGAGTCTCTTAGTGCAAAGTGTGAGATGGGAGGGGTGGGGAGGGGCCACAAGAAGACAGACCAGGGCCACGGCTTGGGCCTTCCTGGGAACGCGGGCTTTGGCTCATTTCCAAGGTGAGGAAGGCTCCGCGTAACTAGATTAACCCTCTGCTCCTCCTTGTTCCATTTTGCAGAATTCTAAGTGCTTCCATCATCCTCGATTGAAGTGGTTTGAAAGTTTAAGGCAAAATTCCTGCACTGATAGGTTTATATTTCTACAAATCTGTGCTTCTTAAAACAGGAAGAAGCAGGCCTGCCTCTCAGCTTGGAATGGGAGCACTCACGTGTATCGGGGTGGAATGGGATGAGAGCACTCACGTTGTCGGGGATGGAATGGGATGGGAGCACTCACGTGTTTCAGGGATGCCGTGCTTCAGCAGGCTGTGGCGAGCTCTTGCCACCGCGCAGTGCACAGTCACAATCACCGTGGAGGCCAACAGTGGTTTCTCCCACTGGTGATCACAAGCAAAGGGTGGGCGGGGTGGGGGGGGGGGTCTCTGCAGACAGAAGGCTCCAAATCTTTTCTGATCATTCTGAAAAGCCGCTGTTTGCTGAGGCTTGCCATCCTCCTTCTGGCTTGGATCCTCCAGAAATCCAGACTCACACCCAGAAGCCATAACCCTTTGGTCTCCAGTTGGAATATAAAGCACCAAAGCCAGTGCAGCCACTTCCGCACTTTCTCCTCGCGTGGTTGTTCTCGGTGTTTGGGGGTTATCTTCTTTCCTAGACACAAGGGTGGGCTCCCAAGCTCGGATCACCCCCAATCTATCCCCCCAATTGCATGAACTGAGCAGTAAATGTACCTCACAGACACCCAACCTATACCCACTCCCAGAAAATCAGGGTGGGAAGTACAGGGTGGAGAGGGATTCTTATTAATAATTCATCCCAAGCAACCCCCTGGAGCAGTTTCACTGTGATATGCTATGCAGAATGCTTCAACACACTAATTAATATTTTCAAAGTGTTCCATGGGCCCTGTTTAAAGCACTTTTGCCATCCATTCAATGTTCTGCATTATAAGTAAAAGATCAATCCTGTCCCCCAATCCTATTGATGAGCTGTCTGCCCAACATAGGATATGACGAGTCAACAGAATTTTTTTTTTTTAAATATGACTCCCACGTATCGGGCTGGAAACTGGCCACGTCACGGCAAGGCTCGGGTGGACCAGGGAGTCACGGAGGTGAACTGCACTGAACGTGGCCTGCCGTCCCCGCCTCACGCCACGAGAACCCGAGAGAAACCCCCAAGGGAAGGGTCGCCCTCCCACCCCGGGAGGTGTGCATGCCAGGCGCGGCGGCGGGGAAGTTGCTCTGAAAGTGGCCTCCGCAGGTAACTCTGCCAGGCCTCAGCCCCACTTTCTCAGAGGAAGCTGAGCAGGAGCTCCTGCCCGGCCTGGGTGCTCCCGGGAGGCTGGCCACGGCTCGGGGTCTCCTGCCCGGCCTGGGTGCTCCCCCGAGACCAGCCACCACTCGGGGGCTCCTGCCTGGTGCTGGGTGCTCCTGGGAGGCTGGCCACCACTCGGGGGCTCCTGCCCAGTGTTGGACCACTAGGGACTGAGGGCAGAAACCCCATTCCCCACCCCACCCCCGCACAATCCTCTCACAGATCTCCCACTAGCAGAGGCAGCCAGAGCCTGCCCAATGACCACACAGAGGCCTCACCACTGGCCTCTCCTACTCTGACCACGGCGCCAGCTCCAGGGCCAGGAAGCCCAAAGGCGACGCCCTCGGAGGGCAGCAGGGAGTCACTCTGAGCCTGCCGATCTCAATGATTCTTCCTAAATGTTACCTGGAGACCATTTCTCAATTCAAATCAATTACGCCTATTGATTCTGGCAATTAAAAGAATAGAAAAGGAATAATTTTTGCCCTTTACTATCTTGCGTTCAAGAAGGTGATTTACAGAGTCAAACGGGTCAAGTCGGAAGTAACCACCCTACACGGCCAAGAAGGCTTTCTTCCCGGGAGGCCTGCGGGGTGGCCTCTGAGGCCAGAAGCGGGGGGACGGGGCCTTGCAGATGCCTGGACACCCACTGCCTCCTGGAAGCTCTCGGCCACGCTGCTTCTCATCGGAGTCCACAGGCAGCGCTCACCAAAGTGCGGTGTCCGTGGGGGCTTTTTCTCATTGCTGTAAAATGCGTGTAAGATAGAATTAAGTATTCGCAATTCAATGGCATGGATTCGATTTACAATGTTGGGCAACCATCACCTGTCTCGTTTCAGAACATTTTCTTCACCCCAAAATAAAACCCTGTACCCATTAGCAGTCAGTCCCAGCCCCTAGCAACCACCGATCCGCTCTGTCTCTACAGATTTGCCTCGCCTAGACCTTCCATTAGAAGTGGGATCATAGGATCTGTGGCCTCTGTTGATTGGCTTCTTTCACTCAGCATGACATTTCCCCCATGTCGTCGCAGGTGTCAATGCCTCATTCCTTTTTAGGGCCAAATAATATTCCACGGTGCCGGTATGCCACATTGTATTTATCCATCCTTCTACCGCTGGTCATTGGTGTTGTTCCCACCTTTTGGCTCTTGCAAATAACACCCCTGTAAGCATCTGTGTAAAAATATCTGTCCCTGTCTTCATCTCCTTGGGGCATATACCTAGGAGTGGAATCATCCACAGCCATTCTTTGTTGAACTTCTTGGGATGTTGGCGGGAGTTTGGGGAAAGCTCTGCTCCGTGAAATAGCGCCACTGTGGACAGGTGGAGCTGGCCATGGGCAGGAGGAGGGGACAGCGCTCACGCTGCTCATGTGCCATTGAAAGGTTTACAGGTGATTCTCCCAAGGAATGAACCGTGATTTGCTCCACGCTCCTACCCCCAGATAAACGTGTCACCTCCAACCGCATAGCCCAACGTGAATTTGTTATAGTAAATCCGGGGAGAAGAGGAGAGAAATTCATGTAACTCCTGTGGCTTGAAATACATGTTATCGGGGCGCCTGGGTGGCTCAGTTGGCTAAGTGTCTGACTCTTGATCTCAGCTCATGTCTGGATCTCAGGGTCATGAGTTTGAGCCCTTTGTTGGGCTCCATGCTGAGCGTGGAGCCTACTTTAAAAAAAAAAGTAAAAAAAGAAAAAATATATATGCAATAAACTTAACCCCTCACAGATCCCCAAACCCCTTTTCTCTGACCTGTAGCCTTTCCACACATCAGTCCCTGTTCCCAAAATGCTTTTCCTTCTGCGCCCCACATTCATACCGTAAAAACTCTTGCTCATCCTTCAAGACCCAACTCAGATGCCTCCTTGTCCGTGAAGCCCTCCCTGGCTCTCCAGGCAGAGTTATCTTCTCCTCTGTGTCCAGAACCTTCACTCCCATAGCGATCATGACCCTGGTGCCCGAATGAAAACAAATACCGTGGATGGACACGGCGTAAGTCTCCACCTGCTTTGTCATTTCATTTCTGCAGCTGTGGAAAGAATAAGAATAAGAATATGAACCTCAGGCTAACTACACTAGCTTGGAAGGGATTGTTATGAGCAACCTAATGAAAACAGAAAATAAGGAGTGTAAAGTATCCGGGGTAGTGCTTGGACCACGGGTGCAATAAATGGGGGCTACATGCGATGTGTCATTGGTCGTGTGGGGCTTTATTTGTGCGTCGTGGTTGTCTTTCTTGGCTGACCGTGAGCATCCTGAACAAAGGCTCTGTCTCGGCCTTTCCCTCTGTTTCACAAGTGCACGGCCCATGCAAGGTGCTCACGTAAATGCTTTTGTGGAACAAGTAGGGTAGGGAGCTCATGATTTTTCAATATTGCTTAATGTGACTACACCCGTCTCAGAGACTAGAGTTGCAGCAGAGACTGCCGCCCTGTTGCAGGGACTGCTGCGGCAGCTCGGGTCTCACAGGCAGGACAGGATCATATCACTCTCGACATCAGTCCCCGAAGCCACACGCCAGCATCGACATCATCCCCACGACTGTACCTCAGGACAAAAAAAGAAAAAATATATATGCAATAAACTTAACCCCAGGGCTAAGGGAGAGGACAGGGCAGTCTCACCAGGAGGTATCCTGAGGCGGCCTCACATCCTTCCAAGCCCTCAGGAGCGAGCAAGAAGGGGACATGCCAGTGATCACACTATGCATACAACTAGGATAGGGGTGACCTCTATTCGGGGAAGGTACAAATGAATGAACTCAGGTGGGATGGAGTAGCCTGAGCAATGAGGATGGACAGACAGGAAGAACCCAGGACTAAGCAGAGTTAAACCTGAGTTCCCTCTTGTGGCACCTGGGTGAAATGTCACCACCCCTCCCCCAGAAATGACGTCAGAGGCACCACCCCATCCCCATCCTTCTGCCTCCATCCCTGGTGCCCTCTGCCCGAGGACTTTCCCCATGTCCTCAATCTCCAATACCACCCCCTTCTGATGGCCATCGAAGGTCCAACTTCATCCATGAAGCCCCAGTCACAGGCCCAGACCACTGCCCTTCCCTCTCTGTACTGCCTGCCAAGCCTGTAGTGCCCCGTGGGTGACCTGCGCCACCAGGAATCTCTGGGCACGTCCTGCCTTCCCAAGGACAGTGTAACCTCTTGGAGGGCAGAGGCCGTGTCTGATCACCCGGTCCTCTCACCGTGTCTGCATTAATATCTCATAAGTTGTAAATGTCAAAAAAAAAAATCCTCTTAATTGATTGGGAAGAAGCGATAATGAACCAACGTTATAGAAGAGAACGCGATGGAGCAGAAGAGCCTGACAAGGACCTCAAAGACGATGTGCCTCGGACCCTGAGTGCGGACTCCCAAAGTCGCAGCAGGGCAGCGGGGCAGCTGGAGGAGGCCCGGGCTCTGAATCACCTCCCCACCCCGTGCTCTTTGCATAGATAGAGCCCTGGCAAGGGTCCGCGCTAATGGAATCATTCCAAATGTATTTGACTTGTGCCTCCCAAATAGATTGCATTATGGAACACTCCTCCACTTCCCTGCAGAACGCCCTCTAATATCTTGTAGAAATAATGTTCTGCAAACACAATTAAGGCAATGCTACTTAAATGTTATCTATAATAACAGAACAAAGTAGGAGAACCAGCAGGTAAAATTATGCAGTTTGACGGGAATGCGTTCGGACTGAATATCAATTCTTAGTTGGTCAAGTGAGGTTGATTATAAAGCCAATAGGGGAACTGCAGGGACACGACTGCATGTCACCCTTGAAGGTTAGAAAGTTCTCCTTGGATCAGAAACAGGGCTAAGGGAGTCCACGCCGGGATTCCCATCGTCAGACCAAAGCTTTTGTGAGTGACCCTGTCAGGAGCTTGGGTCTGATTCAGGGTAAAGCTGTGAACCCCAAAACTGGGATGGGAGGAGGACATTAAGACCCAAGCCCACGTAGTGAGAAGCAGATACACAACCCCTGCGCCAGCCAGACTCAGTCGGTGACTTCCGGAGCCACGAAGGGCCTATAGATGATTCCACGCAGCCCCTCGGTTTCTCAGCGGAGGACGCTGAGACGCAGGGCGCTGACTCGTCCAAGGTGGCCCAGGGAGCCAGAGCAGAGCTGGAGCATGGACCGCCCATGCTCGGTGTTCCTCTCTTCCCGGAACCATGGCAGGGGCACGTGCTGGTGACCCCAGAAAGCTGGCTGGAGCTCAGGGATGCTGGAGGCCAGGGCTCGGCGTGGCCAGACGGGTGCATGGGGAGAGAGGCTGGGCAGCCCCGTGGTGCCCGAGCCCGGGAGGCCTGTCACCGGGAAGGAAGGGCCACCCCAACCCCATGCCTCTGCCTCACCTGGGACTGCCTTCTTCCCAGTCTGGTCCTGAGACCCGGGACTGTGGGAAACAAAGACAACATCTCCACTTCTGTCCCAGCCAGTAATACAGACCGTTAGCAGAAGCCGATTGATGAGCGATGACAGTTGGTTGCACCTCTCAGAGCAGGTGCGACCGACCCTCAGAGCAGAGGGGAGCGCTGACCTGACCTGCCCTGGCGTCCATCCGCTGCTGCTCCCCTTCTGCCAACTTGTTGGGCTAGTCACACCTCGGGAGCCCTCACTGCACATCCTGTCCTTCTGGACCCTTCCATCTGATGAAGGCCTCTCCATAGACCACCCCCAGGACCCGGCAGCATGTCTTCGGCCAAGGTAAAATCCTCCAGCACTAGGAAGCTGTGCAGGTGGACATGACTTGAAGAACGTCACGAAAATGAGGGCTCTCACAGCTGCAGGGGACAGGGCGGTGATGCTCTTGACCAAAGTGTTGGGCGGGGCACAGCCCACACAGCGAGAGCCCCACCAGCCGGTCTACAGAGGTCTCAGTGTCCCCTGATTCACCCTTCCCGGGTCCCTAGGAGACAGCTACTGTGCCACGGGACGGAGACCTGGATGCCAGGGGTCCCTCCAGGAGCAGTGCGACTGGACAGCAGCCTGGGTAGGGAGGCGCCGCCTGTCAAGCTGGAGTAAATGTCAGAGGAGGAAGAAGGCAAAGCTCTCCCGTCGGTTCCCCCTGCAGCCCTCAGGTGCACCCTGAAGCGGCCGTGGTGAGCCCACCTCCCGGCAAGGCCTGGACAGAAAAAGAAGCAGGCAGGGTCCCCTGGCTCACGAGTGGGAGTGGCCGAGCCGCAGAGGACGCGGAGAAATGGGCTGGGCGAGCTCAGGCCCCGCACCTGCTGGCCCCGCACCCGCTGTGCCAGGGAGCAGGCTTCACTTCGGGGCCTCACGGCTGCACGCACACGCGTATATGGGCGTCCGTGTGTGCGCGCACATGCACCAGCCTACGTGCACGTGGACACATTGGCTCAGACCGAAGCTCCGGGCAGCAGTACCTCCCCCCACACACACGGAGTTCGGGCATTTCCTCATCTGTTCCAGTTTACGTTTCTTGTGCGACCCACAATTTGAAACCTGGTCTGATCCTCATGCTCCTTGTCCAGGTGGCCTCCCTGGGGTGCAGAGAGCTCACCTGGACCCCCCACTCGCCCACGCTGATGCTGTGAAGCATCCAGACCTGTCACCCTGCCTTCCTCGGCAGCGGCTTCCCGCCCCAACCCCAGCACTGCGCCCCGGGGGCCTGGACCCTGCTTCTCTCAGCCCCCTTTGCCCCCCCTGCACATCCGAAATCCTTTCACTTTGGTCCTCGAGTCACAGGGTGACCAGAAGGGGCCGACGTGACTCCGTTGTCTCTCCTGGGCACCCCGCTCTGGCCTGTGGCTGGCCCTCCCTAACTAGTCGTGGCCAGGGGGATGCTGAAGCTTCAGGCCACCCTGTCCGGCCCTGGGAGACGCAAGGGCCATGGCAATGCCTCTGAGAGAAGCCGTCTGGGGGTGCTCAGGGTCCCCACAGCCCACAGCCCGCCAGGAACCCAGGGCTTTGCGGACACCCCGAGGCCGTCCTGGGAGGGACCCTTGGCCAGCACAGCTCTGGACCAGCTCCTGCTGAGCGAAGTCCGGGCCTCGCATCGGATGGATGCTGGGGGACAGGACGCGACCCCCTTGTCCCAGCCGGCCTGGCGGAGTTTGGTGGGCAGAGCCGGCTCCTCTCGCCGCTTCTGCTGGTTCCGGAGACAAAGCCCCAGATCCCGCTGCGGGGGCCTCGCCGAGACCCACACCGGCCTTGGCTGGCTTTGCGAGGAGCGGCTCGGGGTCTCGGGGAGCCCTGGCCGCCCGGGGGGACCGCGGGGCCCCACACTGTGGGCGCCAGGAAACGTCCAGGAGGCTTCCAGCTCTCCGCCCCTCTTCCTGCCTCCCTGCGAGCCTCTCCGGAGCAGGCGGCTGGGGACGGCTGGAATGTCACATTTACGCTGCCAGCGCCCGCCCGCGCCTTGCGCAGCTGAAGAGTGCCATCGTGTGACCGCGCGGAGCAACCGCGGCCCGAGGAGGGGCCCTCGTCCCTTCCTTTCTTCTCTCCTCTGGCCCAGCCACCTCCGGGGCCTCGGCAGGACCCGCCACAGCCAAGGGGCTCTCTGGCCGACAGCGGGAGGCACAGCGACGCCCCTGCTGCACCTGCACCCCGCGCACCACCACCCCCCGAGACCCCGCACCTGCCGGCATCCCCGGGCACCCCGGGCACCCTCCCGTGGGGCTTGGCTTCCAGTCGGGCCACCCGCAGACCCCGGGGCTGTGAAGTCTCGGTGGCCGGGAACCACGAATCAGAAGGTCGACCTGCGGGAGGGGAACGCTGCGGGGAACAGCCTAGAAAGGAAAGGGGAGGGGGGGAGGCGGGAGGGGAGGGCTGGGCAAGAACAAAGCCAGGGAAGGGCAAGACGTCTGCCCTGGCTTTCAGCTGATTTCCGCCAGAACTTCTGATCCCAAAAATTCTGTTCCATAGTCAGAGTGTGAGAATTATGGGCACCGACAGAGCGGTCCCAGGAAGGGTGGGCAGAAATCAGGAGCACGCTCACGAATGCCCAGCACCCCCTTCCCCGGCTTGCCCTGGGCGCGCACTCGGCCTCAGGGCCTCAGTTTCTCCATCTGCAAGGCCACAGACTCTGAGGCCCTTGGGCAGCCAACTCGGTGACCTCCTGACCCTGCTGTCACCCTCCTGCACACCAAGCCTGGGATTTAGCCCACAGCCCCGCAGAAATGCTGGCTTTGAATTTCCTCTCTTTCCCATTCTGAGTTTTAGATTTAAACGCTTTCAAGTGACAAAACAGAGCAAAATGGCAAAAAGGAAGAAACTACAGAGAAGCGGTGAGGGTCCGTCTACACGGTCACCACCCGGACAACCGGACTGGGTGGGACTGACATGGCTTGTTGAGAAATAGGCTTATGCTGGGAGGGCGCTCGGGAGCGCGGGACGCAAAACGGGGGAGATGGAGCAGGCCTGTCCACACTGGCTTGTGCTGTCACTTGACTGGCAGATGCGTGCAGGGCCCAGGCCAGCCACATAGCCACCCAGCCACCCCGGGGGTGGAACAGAGCACCAGCTGCCCTTGTCCTAGTGGATGGGGACAGTCCCCCCCCCCAGGCCCTGGAGGTCGGATCTCTAATAACAGGCGCTCCTGTTCCCCAGGCACACAGACCCTGAAGGCCTCGCAGAGTGGAGGGACTGAGGCATTTTGTTACTGCCTCCCCTGCTCTGGTGTCAGACCCCCCAGGGACAGGAAGACCAGGAGGGATTTTATGCAAGGTCGCAGGAAGAAGAGAAGAGCCTGGAATCCTGCCTCTGACCTTCGCCCTCATCTCTGAAAGTTGCTGCCGAGAGAAATGAGGAATCAGGAGCCAGGAGCCCATTTCGAGTGAAATACCGTCTCCGTCACCCGACGCAGGTCGTGCGGGGACGTGCCTGTCGATGCCCTCGGCTACGTCCCTGATTTAAACTAAATTTCTATTCAGAGTTGGGAACAAAAAAAAGAGTCCTGAGGTCTTAGAAAACAGACTATGTGAAGTCGCCCTTTTCGGCAGATTGGTTAAATGGGTGTTTTTAATGCAAATTAGTTCAAATTGCTATCAAGAGTAATTATTGTAAAAGACAGGCAGCATTTCCATCATCCTTCCCTCATTTCGTTCTTCTAGAGTCTCTTTTAAATAACTTAGCCATAAAATTTCAATTGACCACTAGAAAAAAAACCGAGCCGTCAGCAGTGGGGAGAGAGGCAAGAGGAGGGCGCCAGTGGGCGGGTGAGGGTCCCCGGCCACCCCCTCCCCAGCCTCCCCAGCCACGGCTGCGTGCGCCACCCTGATGCAGGAGCCGGTGCAGGCAGGGGGAGGGGCGGGGATGGGGGAAGGGGGAGGGGCGGGGGGCGGGAGGAGGAAGGGTCGGCCTGCCAGGCGCCCCCAACCTGCCGCCCAGGCACGCACCCCGCTTCCCGGGCGGCGCGGGTCCCCCGTTTGAGCCAATACATTATAATAATATTAGGTAAAACCGGGAGAGCATATGAGGTAGAAAATTGCATCTCATTTGTTCTAAATTTGCCAAAGTCTAAATCTTCTGGGAGATATTTTGACTTTACATATTTGTTAATGGGGTCTGTTTCTTATTGCCCCAAAATGCTTAATATACAAAAGGAATCAGATTCTCCTTCTGGCCTTAATTCATCATAACAAACAGAAATAGAAACTTGATTTCGAGGCTCGCTCTTCCTCGCCTCTCCAATTCATATTCGCGGCATCTCGATCATTAATAGCTTCTGGAGGAGCCCTTTTATTTACCTATTATGGCATCATTTGTAACATAAAACTGTTGTGTTCTCTTTTCATTAACAGATTCAGTTGCAAATGCTGGGGAAAAAAATTACAAAGAGCCCCTTTTTAAAATGTGCACATTTATTGGGATTATTAAATCACAGCAGCTAATAGTGGTTGTCACCAACTTAATTTAAAAAGCTGATTATTACTCAAGCCCTATGTATTCCAGGCCTGATACTGTATAATTAGCAGTTGTGATTATTTAGTTAATTTGCAGATTAAGAACAAGTGCCTGTTTTGAAAAATGTGGCCACTCGACCTTCAGCTGCAGAGAGGACTGAGCCAGACCCTCTTACAGAGAACAAAAGTATCCTGTCAAATAAATGCATTTTGATGCAGGTCAACAGGAGAAAAGGGACGCTTTTCAGATCATCCGCCTGGATCCTTGCAGCCAAAAGTCCAACGTGAAAGCCACTCCAGACGTGTTTAAATTAGCTCCTTCCCTGGTGGAGCCAAATCAAATCAAGTAACACACTTGGAGCCTAAACAAGTTAAAAGATGGTCCTTGTGGGTACCAGCCACTAAAGCAATAGTAACTAGACAAAAAGATCCTAGTGACCCAAAGCTCAATAAAGATTTAGCCGTCAGGACTGGTCTGGAGCGGAGAGCCATTTGGAGTTGGGAACAGACCCCCGTCTCCTATGCATTATTTCTATTGCTGCATTTGTCATCAGTCATATGATGGTAATAAAATTTGTAACTGTTTCCCTTATACTCTGGTGCGATTTACCTCGTCTAATAGACAATGCAAATGCTAAAAGGCACATATACATCTTCATTATATAAGCTGGTGCCTGAGCCATTCTCCTCTAGAGACAGTTTTATTCATTTTTATACAATTTGCCTACTGTACGGTACAGATGGTTTCTATTAAGTAAAATATCTGTTTTCTTCCAAATTTTTAGTTTTCATGATTAAATTACTTTAAAATGATGGTACATTGTATTATCTTCTTTCATGACTTAATTTAGCTCAGATACTCCCAGCATCAACTATAAGCCCCGGTTTCATCCGCTCAGAAAATCGGCCACATACTGTGATTTTCTGAGGGTTATTCCACCCTGGCTGAGATTTCTATTCTTTATCAATTACTTTCGCCCAGAGTCTTAACTGTATGGATTATTTTCTAGAGATAAATTTGAATATGAGTATAAATGGAAACTTTGGACTAATGTTAAAACAGAATTTCTCTCCTAAACTATTGCAAATTTGAGATGTCGGCTGTTAATAGGCAAGTCTTTTTTTTTTTTTTTTCCCTGCCAGTGTCTCTGGGCTACAGAGTGGCTGGTAGTCAGAAACACTCAAAGCTGCTGCCGCCACGTGGCAGGCCCTGGGAGCGGGCTCTCCTGCCAAGTCCTGGCGCACTCAGCGGGCTCCCAGAGAAGTGGCTGCTTGCGGGCGCCCCCGTTGGGCCCAGGGAGGGGGGGGGCAGTGGCTCTGGGCAGTGCTCCTCCCTCCACTGGGGTAGCCTGCTGGGTCTCACCTCCCCCGGATGCCCAGACTCATTTCTGATGCTCGGCACCCATCATCCTGACGTCTCACCTTATTAGCGTGACACTAGGCAAATGCGGGCCCCAGGATCCCTCCTCGTTCACATTTTGCATGCATATTTCATTTTTGCTTCATGCTCTCAACTCTTCCCACTGGAATACCTGCCGCCCAGCCCAGTGTTGTTCCCTCCACCCCTGCTAACTCAGCAGCTCCAGGACCTGGACCACAGTTCCTCCCCTGCCAGAGCAGAAACACCCCAGGAAAGGAGCCGTGTGCCCTGTCCCGGAGGGAAGCAACAGGGGCTCCCAAGAGTGGAGCAGGTGAGATGAGAGGCAGGAAGGAAGCAGGCAGAGGAGGGGACACGGGCTTCTTCCACCCACAGCCCGAGTGTCCAGGTCCCACTTGTGAAGTCCCTGATGCTCACTCTGTGGAAACCTCCCCAGGCAACCAGGGCTGTGACCTGAGGGGTGACCCTCCAGAAATGAGGGGCCTGTTCTGGGCCCTGGCTGTGGAGCTCCTCAGGAACACTGGGCTGACTTCCCAGCCTTCACTGCTGCTCGCCACTAGAGAGTGTCTAAGTGAGTCCCTAGCCTGCAGGCAGTGACCCAGTCCTCCCAGAAGTGAGCGCAGGGGCAGGCGGTGGGGAGATCCCATTCTCGCTCCACTGCCACTTATGACCCCAGGAAGGTCAATTAACCTCTCCGGGACTTGATGTCTGGGGGATGTTACAAAGATCAAATAAAATAATAGGCCTAAAAAGCCTTTGAAACAGTTCAAAGTGCTTGACGGGCATAAGGAATGGTTTTTCCTCCTGTGTTCACTTTGGCCATGTCACCAGAGCAAACCCAGGAATAATGTGACCAGCCTCCACTGTGAGCAATGAGGCCCCCGCCAGGCAGCTCCTTCTGGGGGTACATTCCTGAACAGCAATGCAGAGTTTGCTAAGGTAAAATATCGGATGGACGATTAAAAAGTATATCTTGGCATACACAGTGGCTTCTTTGCAAAGGGGATGAGCCCCTGGGAGGTCCCCTCTTGTGCCCTATTTGGTACAGTCTGTGGGACATGACCCTACTTCCGGTCAGTACCAAGCTTGGCTAACAGGGCATGAGTAGATTGAAGGGTGGGAGGCAGAGGGAGGAGGGAATACATTTCTTCTATCCCACAGAAAATAGGACACAGGAGAAATCACTCACATGGGGCAAACCCAGAGGTCCATGCCTGCCTGATGCTCACAGTCAGACAAGCTGCCAGCCTCGCTCCAGAATGACCTTCTTGACCCACCAGGCATATCTATGCCAATGGGGGACATGGCAGTGCCCACAAAGAGCCAGTTGATTCTACTACCAAGATAGTTCAGGTTCTAGATCAGGATGCGGGAGAAGGTAAAAATGACCTTCGCTAACTACTACCTGTGCCTCCTGGAGATGAAGCCAGGACCCAGTTCATGCTTCCAAAGGCATCGGATGCATTGCTGCCAGGTGCAAGGAACCCAAGTTCCACAGAGGGTCCTGCAGCCACCCACAACACTGAGATGTAGCTTGGTCCAAATGAAGGACCCGGGAACGGTCAAGTCTAAGACAGAGGCTCAGGCTGACCCACCTGAGAGCTCCCCGATGAGAACCAGAGGCCCGGGGAATACTTTGATCCTCAGCCAAACCAATAGCTCTTCCTCCTGCACCCCCATGCCTCCAGAAATGTCCACATGGACCCCGGGAAAATCCTGCCTCTCCACCCCACAGTCAGAGAGAGGCAGCCATACACTTCTAGGGAAACCCAAATATTTAAAGGCAGCTGCAAGGACTCTGCTTTTGGAAGAGACCACAACCCAAGGAGAGGGAGCATAAAGGGTGGGGTCCAAGCTCCCTAACATCACTAGGGAAAATAATCAGGAGACTTCCAAGAGCTTAGGGAGTTTCCTCTTTGCCTGTACAGCATGGAGAGATCTTGGCAACATTGGAACATCATATTATTCTGTTCCAAGGAAAGACTTAATGGCTCCAAAATCAATTTCAGAATGTAAGAATGACAGTAAGTAATACAATAAAGTCACTCAAAGATCAGGGGGCAGTTAAACAATATACTGGAGACTGTATTATGCAGCCATAATGTGCTTTAGAAGAGTGAATTCTCCCTTGGTTAAGAAAGGGCATGAGATTGATAAAGCTAAAAGTATGTATCATATGCTCAACGGGCGCTGGACACAGGTCTGCTCCGAAGAGACAAGTGTACTTCCGACTCCAGAGTCTTAACACAAGCGTGTCCAGTTCTGGCTTCCTGACCAGCCACGTAGCCCAGGGCAACCATTTCAGTTCTTGGTTTGCTTTCAGGCAAAGTGGAGGGAATAGTAGAAGCTGTCTTACAGAGTTGTGGAAGGATTCATGAGATCCATGTGGGTTTGGGTGATGTCTGATGCCCACAAGATGCCCCAGAAATGGTGCCCATCGTTAGCTACGGGCCATGCGTAGAACACCGATCAGCTTCTACCGATCTTGCAAGCTGAGGCCAGAGGCGTAGGTCGGGGGATGGAAGCAGAAGATCTACCTCTGGAGGAAAACGGAAAACCCACCAAAGAACTTTTTGATTCAAATGAGCAAGCCCAATCTTAGGTCTACGGGGATTTGAAGATGGAAAGGTTTTATCCAAAGATCGTAGTTGAGAGAGCTCACAGAAGTAGGTGGGTTTTAAGAGATTGGGGTCTCCAAAGGCATGAAAGGAAGCTAATCTAGCCTAGAGTCCATGCCCAGTGTGTGAAGACTTTATCTACGTCTTAAAGAGAATGTACATTGAAGGAAGAATTGAAAGCCAGGGAAAATAACACAGGAAAGCTCAAATATGGGGGCTGATGCGTGTTATTCATAGCTATCAGGATGAGACTGACCCAGATCCCCATGCCTAGTGGTACCCAGGGAGGCTTCCATTACGATGCTGAAGTACTAATAATAGTACATGCGTGGCTGTAGGAAAGCATAGGCAATTCAGTGAGAAAAGGATCCCACAGGTCAGACATGGTGTCACAAAGACAAAAATAATTGATTATGGACCCCTTGTTCACTTTGTAATTTTGTTCCGCAATTTTACGAAGCCAAATGTAGACACGGCGTAAATGCGGGTATATAGTACCAAAAGGCAAGGTCGGCCTTCCCCAATTGTACACGATATCACAGCTGGTGCCTATGGACCCAAAAATCAATTCCAAGAGTGAGTCTATCTCAAGATACCATCAAACAGAATTACATTCTGATATCCCTTCCACGTCTTGTACTTAGAAACTTACAAGATCAAGCAATTAATTTCCCAATTGGATTACTTAGACAATCATATATGAAAGTCTATGGATATTAAAAACTATTAAGAACATTTTAAAGGCAGCAAATGCTAATCTTTTCACAGAAAGGATAAAAATACGAATCCATTTGCCCCATAAGTTTTCTGCCCATAAACAAGGAGGAATATGGAAATCTCCAAATTTGCATGCAAAGAAAAAAATATTTTAACTCTTGAGGGTTTATATGTACTCCCTTCCTCAGTGCTGTCTGGGGAATATTTTTCACCAAATCCTATTTTGAGGTTACATTGATGATCTGGCTCATGGTCCAGTCTGTCTTTAAATGTCATCAAAGTTTTAGGAGCTCCACAGATACTGTGTAGAAGTTGGGAACTTTATTAAATAGATATTCTCCGATATGAGGTCTGTATTAAATGACAGGAATGACATTGGGTGGCCATGAGAGGAGCATGGTGGGTTACTGAGAGCCCTGTGTTACAGGTGGGAAAGGAGAAACAACTATCTCAAAAATAGAATTAACTATGATTTAGTGTCAATGCAACATGGGATCCTGGGCGGGAGCCTAGAACAGAAAAAAACATTTGTAGAGGGAAAAAAAAGTGGGAAAACCTGAATAAAGTCTGTAGTTCAGTTAACAGTGATGTTACCTTCTTAGTGGTCACAAACGTGCCCTGAGTCATGTAAGATGTTAACATGACGAGGAACTGAGGGAAGGGCAGACAGGAGCTGTCTGTACTCTCTTTGCGATTCCTCTGTAAATCTAAAATTATTCCACAATAAAAAGTTTGTTTAAAAAAATGTGATTCAGGGAAAGAAACCCAGTTGCGGTGCTAGAAATTTTCATCAAGAAAAAAAAAAATCCAGTCATTTGGGGAAAAAATTATGCCATGAACTATAATAAATGTATTATGAGAAAGGCATTAAAGAGTAAAGGAATACGCCAATTGATATTCTATTCTCACCCATCAGGGGATACCAGAGAGTAACATCTTAAAATGCTAAATTAGCACACTCAAAATAGGACTCATAATGAATGGCATCATCATACAAAAAGAAAGACCAGCAAAGGCATTGTCCTTGGTGCTCTAAATAGAAGGAAGTCCCCAGTGCCCCATGACTTGGGCAATCCCCAATGGCAGCGCTATCAGAAGAAGGGCAATGGCTGGCTGACCATCACAAAATACAGTGCAGCCACTCAGACCCTAGCTTGTCTTTGGCCAGGGCTCTTGGCATCTTCCCCACTTAAGCATGCTCTGAAAAATTCAGCTTCCAGTCCAGACAGATTTGGGGCAGAGTATAGCAAGATGCCTACTATGGTAAGACAGAAATAGATCTCGCTCCAAAGACTCCAGATTTCCTTAAAATCAAATTAAATCCAATTCCCAGCCTCCCTCCTACTAGACAGGCAGGAATTCCATCTCAGCCATTACCTGGGAGCTCCCGTCCTTCCTTCAGTTCACTTAGGGGTATGGGGGCTTCTGGGGAATCCAGAAAACAGGCAAAGGCCTTGCATCTCCCAGCCCATCCCCAGCCTATCACAGGCTTCACAGATGTCCTCATCATTTGGACCCAGGGGTTCCCTTGGTGTCAGGCATGGAGCAGGAAACCTGGTGTGGCTGGCAGAAGCAGTCCCCGGGACTAGCGCTCCTGAGCGCACCACGAAGAGCTCCACCTCTGAGGAACTGGTATCCTTGTCAGGAATTCCTAGCAAGTGCTCCCTGTTTCCTCCTCCCGGATATAAACTCTTGAGGAGCTCAGGTTTTGGAAAACAAAAGCCAGGATAAGTAGAATCTGCAGCCAACTTTTCCCTTGGTCAGAACAAAATAACTTCTAGGGCATGTGAGGATATAAGTTCCTGTGAGTCATTTAGGAGAACTTTGGGGGGAAAAAAGATAGATAGATGATATAGATAGATAGATAGATAGATAGATAGATAGATAGACACAAGTAATAAAAGCATTAATTATCTCATCTAACAAGATCTCAAGGAACTCTGAAAGCTCCTGTGGTGACTCAATAGTCTATGAAGACTTAGGCTCCTTTAATACTTTCTCATGCATCTTCAAGGAGCTGTCCGTGTACCCCCTCATGGTGGCAAAATGATGGCCATGGTGCCAAATATCACACCTTATACCACAGTGTCCCAAGAAGGAAGAATTTCTCCTTATTCTTCTTTCTCTTATTTACAAATGCAAGCTTTCCCAGAAGCTTGTTGAAGACTTACCATCGGTGTTATTGGCCAGAACTACACCACGCGGTAGTCTAAACACCAACCACTAGCAAAGGTGAACAAAATTGTCAGGAATGGTTTACATAGATTGTGTTCACCCTCTGGAACTGGGGCCCAAAAAAATTCAGGCTTCTGTTCTGAAGAAAGAAGTCTGTTAGGTCCCGAACAGGGTCTGGAACACCCTGGCTTATTGAATGGGCAGGGGGTTGAGGGGAAAAATATAAGCCAAGCACAAATGAATGTCTCCCTAAGCCATCCTTCCATCATGGACAGGATGAGTGCTGCTCAATGGCAGGAGAAACAAGAGAGTGGGAGAAGCTCAGGCTGTTATTAGGGTGAGAGAACCGTGGGCAAAGGGTAGGAAATCCAGAGCGACCCCTTATCCCCGTAATTCACTCTCCAAGCAGACTCTCCAGGAAGGCTGTCAGGGTGTGCACCCAGCAGCCACTTAGGCCCACCAGGACGCCAGCATGTGTCTTCTAATGGGTTTGCCTCACGGGGCTCCAGGCAGCTCCTCTCACTCAGAAAGCCAAAGGATGGCCCCTCAGCTGCACAAAACAGCCACCTTCACCTTTTGGAGGCACCAGAGATGTTCCTCAGAGTTTAGTTCATTATAAGCAAACCCATTCCCTCTCAGACCCCGCTTCCCTTTGCTGGTCGTTGAGGGTGCTGACCGGAGTGAACCGGCGCTCTGTGCACCTGTTACCAGTCCTCCGCCACCCTCACAGACCAGGTGAGTCTACTCTCCTACCATTACTTACTAGACTTTTTTTTCCCAAGTTGGCTTTTTTCATGAAAAATCTATTTTAGGGACACGTTGGGGGCCTTGTGGCTGAGCGTCTGCCTTCGGTCAGGGTGTGATCCCGGGGTTCTGGGATCAAGTCCCACATCGGGCTCCCTGCGTAGAGCCTGCTTCTCCCTCTGCCTGTGTCTCTGCCTCTCTGTGTGTCTCAAATAAATAAATAAATAAATAAAATCCTTAAAAAAAAAAAAAAAGAAAAATCTATTTTAGCCTCAGCTGTGAAGTCCTGGATGCGATGAGCTAGTTTTACTTACAATATAACACAAATTTCTAAATATTAATTTTTGAAATGGACATCTGCGAGGCATCCGAAGGCCTATTTCAGGCACCAGTGGAACATGTGCCACGCCTAGAGAGCAGCCTTCTGACACCCAGATTGGGCGCCTGGATGAGTGTAAAATAAGGCTCTAAGTCCATTTTCTGAGATCACGGGAAGGTGGTGAGCCCACGAAAGACGTCCATCCAAATAAGGAGAATGGGGGGAAAGGTGGCTAACAGGAGAGAGGGGCAGGGCTCAAGCTGGAGCCCCCGACATGGACACGACAACAGGATGGAAGCAGAGGTGCTCCAGCAGCCGGGAGGAGAAAGCCACCTGTTCACGGATGGGAGAGAGGAACCCTGTGTCTGGGGAGCCGGCACGCGGGGAGGCAGGAGGGATCTGCCTCCACGCCCTGGGGAAACGGGGAGTTGAATCCTGGGGGGAACGAGAATCCCCAGAATAGCTTCAGGTTAGGAGACTTTATAAAAATAATCATAATAAGGAATGCTTTAAGCGGCATTGCCAAAAAGTGCTGCCAACGGGACGAGGAGTCCGTGAAGCCAGATTATTTTTGCCGAGGTCCCTCTAAGCTATGACACTTTGTAACAGACCATTCACTAGACGATTACAAATCCGGTTGTCTTCATTACAGCAAACAGACAAAGGCCCACACAATGGGTAATTTTGTGGCTCAAACGGTTGAGGACCAAAAGGTAAAAGCTTGCGAGCCAGGGACACCATCGTCATTGGGGCAAAAGCTGGGCCAGAGAGAAGATTCTAGAAGCCAAACCGCCTGTCCCACAGGACATCTCAGAACTTTTTCCAAAATGGTAAATTCCTCCCAATCCAATCACAGTTAAGAGACGCCAACAAAGGCCTGGCTGGATGTCACGAAATCTATTCCAGACGGTTCCCGATCTTCCTGCCCTGCCTGGTGTTTAATTCAAACCGAATCGAGCGGGTCAGCTGGGCCACGTCCACACGACGTCAGCTATGCCTTTTCTTTCACTTGCAGGATAAATAAAATAATAAAATCTTTTTTTAAAAAGTGGATTAAAAGTAAAATAGACAAAGATAAGTATCATTTAATAATTTAAAATAAGTATGGGCAGCCCAGAATGGAGCCGGATGACACAGCCTACACGATGACCCATTCACCTGCATTCCTGGATCCCCCGAATCCAGCCTCATTCCCAAAGTGGAGTTGTTTGTTTTGTTTTGTTTTGTTTTGTTTTGTTTTTAAAATTTTATTTATTTATTCATGAGAGACACAGGGAGGGGCAGAGACACAGGCAGAGGGAGAAGCAGGCTCCCTGCAGGGAGCCCGATGTGGGACTCGATTCCAGGACCCCAGGATCGTGCCCTGAGCCACAGGCAGACGCTCAACCCCTAAGCCACCCAGGTGCCCCTAACATGGAGTCTTGAAAGGATGCTCAGCACAGCTGCACCCTTTCTGAGACCACGTGGGGAAGAGATTTCCTGAAAGTTGAATACATTCTGGCTTCATCCGATACGAGCTAGAAGTCTGCGCTCTTGATACGGAAATAGTTTTTCTCCACCAAAGGCATCGTCCTTAAGAAGTTAAGTGTGAATGAAGGGACAGTAGAGGCAGAGCTGAAGGCCTGACAAGAGAGAAGCCTCTAGAGGAGCCACAGCGGTGCTGACTAGAAGGAACCCACACCCAACCTCTGTGACCAGCCAGATCTGTAGCAAAGGAGCAAGTTATTGATCGCATTTTGATCAGGAGTCTAATCAATCATAGTTTCTTCCATTCATAGCAGAGCTGCAATCCCATCAATTCACAACCAGAAAAAAATTAGAGACCCGTTTGGTAATTATTTATGTTATGAATACAGCCACCAACAGGGAGACCAGGACTGTCTGAGGCATGACTCCAAAATTGTGAGGTTTTGTCGGTTTTTGTTCTTTTTTTTTTTTTAAATATTTACTAAAGCTTACACATCTAAATAAGTGTTTTCTCTTTTGAAAGCTGCCCCTCTCCAGCCTTTGCTCCAAAGGGGCCCCTCTGCTCGAAGCCGGCTTCAGACTCTTCCTCCGGGCTTGGGTTAGAATCCATTTACGAGTCCCAAGACATTTGGATCACACCTCGTTTTTTAATTCATAAACAATATAATTCAAGTCGGCACCCGACTTTAGGTCGGCAGCTATTTGGCTGTTTAAGGAAACATCAGCGCCTCTCTGGCCCGGAGTTTGTTAGAAGGAGGGTGATGATGCCAACACTTTGAAAAGGTAACGTGATTTATAAGCGGCCCCTTCCACAATGCGCTTGAAAACACACAAGCGACTTTTTTAAATTCACCCACACCAGCACATGCAGCCTTAAAGCTGCAGTTCAAACGCTGGCTCTGGAATTTTACAGGTCAAAAGCCTTACACCAGCAGTCAAAGCATATCCCCGACTCCAGAGCCTTCTGATAAAACCGCTTTGAGTTCAGTCCCCTTGGGTTTAAATGGGAGACTTTTAGCAGGAAACCTCCTGACCTCAAATAATGATCTCGAGTGTCTTAGTTTCTCTGCGGGTCCGGTATTCATCCGCTCCATTTGGGGGACACGGAATGGTCTCTCTGTTAGAAATCCTCGCCACACGCCAGAGCAGGGCCTGGCTTCGTGCTGCCCTGGCTCCAGGTACGGGACCCACGGAAGACTGGACGTCACACGAAAGTGTGTTCTCTAATGTAGGCCATGAAACAGCCTGGGCATGATTAGCACCACCTGACACCCACTCCGTAGGCAGACCTGTCCTTAGCAGTGGCTCCCTAGATTTTTATTCCAAAAGGGAGGTCACTTTGAAAATGAACCCCCGGACCCACCCGCAGCCACCCCCACCACCCAACTCTCTCACACACACACAGTATGTGCTGCTATTTCCCAACTGCTGGAAATCCGCGCACACAACCCCCGCCCCCCCCCCCCCCCCCGGCCATGCAATGGAATGTAAAACATTTCTACTGAAAATGAAGGAAATAGATATTTTTTTTTAAATCCGTGAAATCCAACGAGCAAATCTGCTCATTTGCTAAAATAAAAAATAAATTAAAAGCTTTGAAGATCTGCGTTTCTGAAGGACAAAAATCTTCTTTGACTTTTAGCAAAAAGCAAGCCTTTTTGTCATGACCAGGAAAAAAAAAATCCAGGAGCAGCAAATATCTCCCCTGCAAAAAAAAAAAAAAAGGAAACATCAAGAGATCACACTTTTGGTTGCATCTGTCTGTTTATGATTACAGCGGGCATAAATGAAGCGTCCTGAAGCACGATAAGAGGACGAAGGGCACGGACAAGGAAGCAAGCCCTGCTTTGCCGAGGGTCCAGCCCGTGTTGACTCCCTTTGGGGGAGCACTTACCTCTACTTGTTGCCATTGGAAGCGAGGCCATGTTTTAACCTCAATTTTCTCCCAGCCCTTATTTCATTACAAATAAAGGTGCTAATATAAAACTGTGTGTAATAAAGGTCTTCATAACACCAAGAGAGAAAATTAAAGCAATTATGAAAGTAGTTTTTCATAGTGGTCAATGATGTACAGCTCCAATTTAACTGCTGTCCTATTAAGAGGTGGCATTTATAACTTACCCTTTATTTTCATTTTGTTGTATATATATATATATAAAAAACTTTTACAGTTTATGTAAGTAGCAAAAAGGAAAAAAAAAAAAGTTCTGCCTTGGATTAGCCTTTCCTTATGGGTGATCATGGTTGAGGGGGGGAGCAAGGTAAACCATGGCCAGCATGACACACTCATTCTCTCAGGTCTCACATGCAAGGGGACACCAGACTTGCAACTGGACGTTTCCAACACAACAGGATATGGGCCGTGGTGGAGGCGTCCATGTGCTCGGGCAACGCATGAGACCAGAAGGGAGGCCTTTTGGCCAAGGTGGGAACATTTCCAGTGAGGCTGAAGGGCCAGTGGGAGCTGGTCAGAGGAACCAGGGCGTGCAGGACAAGCCCCCAGAGAGAGCTGCCTCCCCATAAAGAGCGTGTGAGTTGGTGACTGGAAGCCTGGATGGACTGGACGGGCCTGGCCTCACCCCACGGACCTACCTCACTGGGATCCCTGCTCTGGATCGCTGGGCAGCCCACAAGGGTTGGAGCTGCCTCTACTCTCTGAGCCCAAAGGCACTGAAAAACCCCACCATTCTCAGAGCTCTGTTCCTTCCTCTGCAGCAACAAGACTCGAAGAACATCTCCTGGCCTCATGCATCCACCGTGAAAGCATCTCAGATGAACCTTAGTGAGATGCACCCAGAAAACAGAAAGTGAGGCTTTGCTCCAGAAGTACTTGCCCTGAGAGCCCACAAATAGCCTGCACTTGAATTTCTCAGTGAAGCACCCCCCCAAAAAAAAAACAACTCACCCAGATTAAAGGACACTTTGGAAAATATACCCCATTCTTAGCAAATTCCTAGGGCCTGACTGCACCAGTTCCAGGGGCCTGGGATGCATCCATGAAAAAAACAAGCCCCCCACCCCCCAAAAAAAGCTGAAACAAAACAGACATCTGTCTTCATGGAGTTTAAACATAAAAAGTGCATCTCTCAAATCTGTAAAAGTTTGTGTCTGTTTTTTTGTCGGTCGGTAAGCTGGGCGGATTTTCACTGTGGCCTCTGGTGTCTGTGAACCAGGCATCCTCACTCCTGATGGAGACGTGGGGATGCGTGTGGTCATCATACAGATGGAATACAGAGAAATATTAATAATATTTATGTTTTCTGACTCAGCAATCCCATTTCAGTTCTCCACTCCCAAAGAATATCTATCCCTGAATTCTTCGGAGAGAGTTTTCCACAAGAGGACATCCAGCAACCAGCATCGTGTTACTGATATTAGGAGAACATTGAAAACACTTTGTAACCAAAAGAGTGTGTTGGGGTGGGGGTGGGGGGCTAGGTACATTATGACTACTGCACATCACATGATATTTGTGTTCAATGGGATAAAATATTTACGATTTTATAAAATAGCAGGATGCAAGATTCTGTAGATTCTGTATACGTAGCATATGATCACAGGTGTGTAAGAGGAAAATAATTTGGGAAAAGATTGGAAAAACAAACGCCAAAATATTAATAGTCGTCATTGCTACATGGGGAAGGCTGTGAGGGACGTCTTCCTTCCTTCTATTTTCCTGTAGTTCTACATTTTTCAGTCGTGAGCACATGCTTTTAAATGGGAGAACACAGTAAACGAAAGGAAAAATATATACAGGCAGGGAGTTGGAAGATCAAAAGTGACTGTGTGTGCCGTGCGAGTGCTTATTGGAGGTCTCAAGTCTACCCGTGAAGATGCGGCTCAGACCAGACTCTCTGGGGACACTGCCCCAGGATCTTACCGACGTGTTCCCGCTCTTCTAGTTGCTTAAATACCATCAGGTGGGACTCGCCGAAGGGATCCCTTAGGACCAGCCACAACATTTCCCTACAGAGAAAAATCTTATCCTCCAAAGAGAGAGAATCTCCTTAAACATTTCCATCTTTTCAGAACCAAAGAGTATGGCAATGGTGATCACCCAGGTTTTAAACAGCTTCTTTTTATTTCTCAACTGCCAGGCTCAAGGATGATCTCACACATAGTCATCCCCCTCGTGGCTCCCGAGCTGTCTGCACCTTTCCATCACCCCTGTCTTGGCTCTGCAGGACCCCTCCCTCCCAGCCCTGTCCCCTTGGCCCCCCTTAGGGCCCTTGGCTCTCTCACACACTGTGGCAAGGGCTTCCTTAGGTGTGTGTCACCAAGGGCCGTGAGCACCCAGAGGACGGGGAGCCCGTCTCACTCATCGAAGGCAAGTTGTTGAGGACACGAACAGGTACATGAAAAAAGAAAATCCATGAATATTCTCTTTTCTGAGCTGCAAATCTGGGCTGCTTCTGGTCCTTCTGGAATGTTTAAGTTCACAAATGTTGAACAAACCAATGCGGGAGACTTGTAACTGAGTAAAGAAAAAGATTTTCAAGTTCATACCCGTGTCCTTCCTCCATGCAACATCATCAACCTCCAGTCAGCATCGAATGGAACGTCCTCTAAGAATTTTTTTTTTTTTTACTAGAGTCACAGAGAACAGATCTCTAAGAGAAGCTGATTTTTATTATTATTTATTATTTCTACAGATTGCAATCTTGAGAGATTTCCCGTTAAGAAAACGGTAATCTAACATAGGTGTGTGGACACAGACCACGTCTTCAGGCCTGCGTGGCCGTGCACCTTGGACGCCCTGCCCAGCAGGGGAGAGAGAACTCACAGTGCAGGGTTCACCTTCATTCAGAAAATCCAAAATGAGCCCAAAGTGTAGATAGCAGCCTCTCTGGGCATCTTGGTTCCCTCAATGTCACAATCACCGGCCTGGTCCACTTTACCTTAATTAAATCCTTAACATATCCACGAGAGAAAAACCACGGCCTCCTTTTAACTCTCGTCTTTGTTTTGGAAATGGCTGGAGCAGGTCAATCCTCATGTGACCAGATTGTGAAGCATTTCGACGTGCAACGCATCATGGTACGGACGGACGGTGCCGCTGCTAAGGTGGTTTTCCTGGATAAATTTCTAACGCAAATGTTTAACTAAATTTTGCAAAAAACATTTCTTCTTTTCTCAGAACCCTAAGTGTATATCATTTATCACTATTTTCCCATCACTTTCCTCAAAGCCGTTTATTACCTGATATGACACTAAGGGCAGTTCATTTTTCTTTCTTTCTTCCTTTTTTTTTTTTTTAAAGATTTATTTTATTTATTTGAGAGAGAGAGAGAGAGAGAGAGAGAAAGCAAGAGACAGAGCATGAGTGTGGGGGTAGAGGGGGAGGGAGAAGCAGGTTCCCCGCTGAGCAGGGAGCCAGAGTCAGGCTCCGTCTCAGGACCCCGAGATCAGGACCTGAGTCAGGGGAGACGCTCCAGGGACCGAGCCACCCAGGCGCCCCAGGGCAGTTACATTTTCTATGAGGCTCTGTTTAAATCAAGGGCCTTAGGGGGGAAAAAAAAAAAACAAGCTAGCATCTGTATTTCCATCTTTTCTTGGAAATGGCCATGTGCGAGCCCAGATCCTGCTCCCAGACCCAGCTCGGAGAGCCGTGGGTGGCCGAGCCAGGGGGACTGAAGGGGCACCGCCTGCGCCCGACACCGCCGACGCCGTCCTGTCCCCGTCCTCCCGGGCCGCTGAGACAGGTGCATCTTTCTCCCTCCTCGAGACAGGAAGGGTGTCAAGTCCCGGGCCTCGGAGCCCGCCCGGGACCCCACTGCGCACGGGAAGGCCGGGAGCACGGCCAGCCCGGCGCGTCCAGGACCAGGGCCCGGGGCTCCAGGTGACAGTGGGCCACCCGCCTCCCACGACACTGAGGTCGTCACACCTCCTTTCCTCCGAGAAGTCAGCGATCGCCCTCGAGATGCTTGGCAGAAGCACAGTCCCGGCCCCTCACTGCCACGTGCCCGCCCCCCCAGTGCCACCAGCCTCTCGCTCCACGAGGGAGCCAACCTGCCAAACTTCTGGTATCCAGTCGGCCTGCACACGGCTCCGCGTTTATTTGTCCCAGAGGCGGTCCCCGGAGCGCTGCCATGTTCCTTAACATCTGGGACTCATCTCGGCTCTGCTAATGACTCAGTGGGCTGCAGAAAGGCATGCTGAGTGCAGATGTGCCTGTCACCGGGCCTAATGGCTTGCTCAGGAGCTGAATCGAAGGTGTGAGCGCCCCCCCGGGGCTGCGGCGATGGGGCCTCTGCTCTGGACCCCGGGGCGCTGGAGGAAGAGCCAGGCGGGTGGCCTTGGCAGGTGGGGGCGAGGAGGGCCCAAACCACAGAGACCGGCTTCAGAAGGGGGGGGGGCCCCCAGGGCAGCAGCTGGCCCACCCAGTGGAGGGGGAGGGGACAGAGGTGGGGACATCTGCTCAGGGAATGCACCGCGCTATGGGGCGGTCACAGCCCAGCTCAGAGTGGGCAGCGGGGACAGCCAGCGAGAAGGGGCTTCCAGGAGCCCAGCCCGCTTCTTCTCCCACCCTGGGGGCCTCCTCCCACCCCAGAGCCCAAACACACACTTTTCTCTCCCGTTCCTGCAGCAAGTGACTGCAAAGTCAGCTTTTTCTGGCTCCCCAGGCTCCCTCTTCACCCCAGACATAAAACCTTATTATCGTCTATACTATTATTTATATTACTTACAAGATTCATTAAAGTATTTATACATATACATTTATTAGTATTATTTAATCTTATCATTATGTAACATAGATTAAAATAAATAGTAGTACCCTTCCCAGGCAGCAGAACGGGGGAAGACGCACTTCAAAGAAGCAAACAGGCACTGACGCTGCTAAAATTGGATTTGTTTCTAACAAAGCAGGTGCAGCCCAAGGGCCCCAAGAAGCCGCAGGCGGGTGGCTCAGCGTCCCCACCCTGGGAACTTCCATCGTGCAGCATAGACGGCCACCCTCAGCCTGAGACCTGGGGACCACCTGTGTCACCGCCTCCTGGGAAGCTGGTTCAAGGACAGGCTTCCAGCACCCCCAAGGCCTCCTAGACCAGGAGTGGAGGGGTGCATTTTGTGGGGAGGGGGGGAAGGACTCTGCGTTTTGAGCAAGCTCCCAGGGAAGCCTGAAATACACAGACCCTCCAGGCCCTCATCCACGGGCAGGACTGGGGGGCTCACGGGCTACAGGACCAGGGGGCCCGGGGGCTATAGGACCAGGGGGCTCAGGGGTTACAGGACCAGGGGGCTCAGGGGCTATAGGACCAGGGGGCTCAGGAGCTACAGGACCAGGGGCTCAGGGGCTACAGGACCAGGGGGCTCAGGGGCTACAGGACCAGGGGGCCCAGGGTTACAGGACCAGGGGCTCAGGGGCTACAGGACCAGGGGGCCCAGGGTTACAGGACCAGGGGGCTCAGGGGCTACAGTATCAGGGGCTCAGGGGCTACAGGATCAGGGGCTCAGGGGCTATAGGACCAGAGGCTCAGGGGCCACAGGACCAGGGGCTCAGGGGCTACAGGACCAGGGGGCTCAGGGGCTAAGGACCAGGGGGCTCAGGGGCTATAGGACCAGGGGGCTCAGGGGCTATAGGACCAGGGGCTCAGGGGCTAAGGACCAGGGAGCTCAGGGGCTATAGGACCAGGGGGCTCAGGAGCTACAGGACCAGGGGCTCAGGGGCTACAGGACCAGGGGCTCAGGTTACAGTATCAGGGGCTCAGGGGCTACAGGACCAGAGGGCTTAGGGGCTACAGGACCAGGGGGCTCAGGGGCTATAGGACCAGGGGCTCAGGAGCTACAGGACCAGGGGCTCAGGGGCTACAGGACCAGGGGCTCAGGTTACAGTATCAGGGGCTCAGGGGCTACAGGACCAGAGGGCTCAGGGGCTACAGGGCCAGGGGGCTCAGGGGCTATAGGACCAGGGGGCTCAGGGGCTATAGGACCAGGGGCTCAGGAGCTACAGGACCAGGGGCTCAGGGGCTACAGGACCAGGGGGCCCAGGGGTTACAGGACTGGGGGCTCAGGTGCTACAGTATCAGGGGCTCAGGGGCTACAGGATCTGGGGCTCAGGGGCTACAGGATCAGGTGCTCAGGGGCCACAGGACCAGGGGCTCAGGGGCTACAGGGTCAGGGGCTCAGGGGATACAGGACCAGGGGGCCCAGGGGTTACAGGACCAGTGGGCTCAGGGGCTACAATATCAGGGGCTCAGGGGCTACAGGATCAGGGGCTCAGAGGCCATAGGACCAGAGGCTCAGGGGCCACAGGACCAGGGGCTCAGGGGCTATAGAACCAAGGGGCTCAGAGGCTCAGAAGCTATTCACTGCCGGTGAATCACACCTGGGCCGGGGGCCTGGAGCTCATAACTATGCCCAGGCCTACGGTCCCATCACCACCTCCCTCTGGGGCCCGGCACTCCCACCTCCCCACCTCAGCAACATGTCCTCATCCCTAAGGCCTCTCCCTCCACGAAGCCCCCTCCCCAGCCGGCTGCCCCTTGCCACGAGATGTAGAAGCTGCACACCTGCTTCCGCCGGCCCTGCAAGTGCCTTGAGAACCCCTTTATGTGTCTAGCGGGGTGACGCTCCTTCCACAAGTATCAAGACTGGACAAATGGACAAATGGAACTTATCCTTTGGGAAAGAAGCCTTGAGTGTGAGCCTCCCAAGGAACACAGGAGGTGACAGAGACTTCTGGTGAGGACCACGGCATGGGAGCAGTCACACCTGGATGTGAACCTCAGCCCCACCCCTGGCTCCCTGTGCAAACCGGGACACCTGAGCCTTAGCTTCCCCATCTGTCATATAGGAGTAAAAGCACCAGAGCCTCAGTTTCCCTGTCTGTCATAGGAGAAAAAGCCAACTTCTGGGTTGTCATGAAGATTCCTTGGAACAGATCTCTGGGCGCTGTGGCTGCCGTGGGCGGGGCTCGGCCACACTCGCTGGGAGGAGGAGGAGAACAGGATGATGATGGGCAAACACTCCTCTCAGGACACAGGTACCTTCGTTTACAATATGAGGCTTGCAAATGTATAGGGCGCTGCCCGGGCCTTGGAAAGACCATCGTTCGTGGGGTCAGGGACCGGATTTCTGATCATGAATGAAAGAAAATGGACCCGAAGGCACAAGGGGGATCTGCTAAATTGCCTGATTTCACTTTTTTTTTTTCCTCCAGTGAAGAATGTCAGTCTTTAAAGTTGCTTTCAAAGAGCTTTGACTCTATCATCGACATTTTTTGTCAAGATTTCCCAGAAAGACGCGGCAGTGATGACATCTGGCCCGGTCACTTCAGAGGCATTCAGGTTGGAGTGGATTCTGGGAGGAACTGGGCTTGTTTGTTCAACGGCCCGCGGTGAGCCAGCTCTGTCAGCACCAGAGCTCCAAAGAGGGCCAGAGAGGCTGGGGGGGGTGGGGGGGGGTGGTGACCGCAAGGACGAAAGACAAACAGCGGAGCATGGTCAGGGTGGGTCTGGGGATGGACAGGGCCCCTGGGGGGGGCGTTGGTGGGATCACACCCAGCCCAGTCTGGGAGGACCCCAGAAAGCCGATCTGGGGGCATGAAGCTGCTCTGAGACCTTTAGGGTGCCCAGTGAGGAAGAGGCCCAAAGGCACCAGGACAGAGTCTAATTAGTGTCTGTGGGAGGGGAGACGAGGCTGGAGGGGCAAGGAGGAAAGGGCTGGCCGGGGCACTGGGCCACTTGATGCCATCCGGCATTATCTGAGGACACGGCACCACTGCCGAGACGCTGTGGGGACAGGCCCAGGGTGCAAAGCGAGCTCTAGGGTGCAGAGACAGGTGCTTCAGGAATCTGGAAAGGAGGTGCCAGCGCTGCATCCTGGGGTGGGGACAGAGGAGGAGGAACCAAGAGGTCTCTTGATTGGAGAGAAGGTAATAGGGAGTCCAGGACCCCAAGCTTCTGACGGCATTTCCTGGGAGAGCCAAGACCGACGTGGGCAGGTGTCCCCATGTTGCCCTTGCTGACATCACGGACATCACTCCAGGCTTCGCTGGGCCTGGGTGTCATGGATCAAATGCTTATGTCACCCCAGAAGTCGTGTGCTGAAATCCTAAGCCTCGATGTCATGGGATTAAGAGGTGGGTCCTCCGGGAGGTGATTTGATTGGAAGGGTGGAGCCCTTGTGGATAGGATTAGTGCTTGCATGAGGGAGACCCAGAGAGTCTGCTCGCTGCCCCCTGCCCCGCACGTGAGCACACAGCAAGAGGACTTGGTCTGCGAACCAGGAGGCAGGCCCCCCCATGCACCAGACCTGCCAGTGCGTGGATCTCGGGCTTCCAGCCCTGTGAGAGTTGGAGCAGCCCAAGCTGACACAGAGAGAGGCGATGAACACTGGACGTGCCGAGATGGGGTGTCTGACCCTCAGGGGCCAGGAAGGTCCGAGGGTACCAGACTATGCAGGCTGCGGCTCGGAAGGGAGGTCACGAGACCCAGGAGGAATGACTTTGCCACTATGACCTGTGAGAGGAGAGGGGACCTGGGACTGACCCCAGGAGCCCGACCCCGAGAGAACGAGAGGAGGGAGGGAGGTGGCCCAGGACCTGAGAAGGGGCAGCAGAGAGAGAGCAGGAGGGCAGGGTGGGTTCCAAGGAAGAGGGAGTGGCCTCCAGCACCTGGGCGCTGTCAGCTGGAGCAGCTGGGAGCCCCCTGGGCCCTGGGACAGTGCGGCAGGGGTGGCGGTGGGAGGGGAAGCCGAACTGGAGCGGATGGACAAAGTGTGGCCAGTGGGGTACGGCAGAGATCCGGGACCCTGAGTGTGTGTCTGTGCGGAGGAGCGTATGCACATGCACACCCGTGTGTGTGTGTGTGTGTGTGTGTGTGTGTGTGTCCAGGGAGGGAGCAGCAGGTGTGGAAGCGCCGGTGCAAAGCAGCTGGTACCGAGGGAGTCTGGCTACGTGGGGCCCGAGGGTCCGGGGCAGAGGATGAGGGTGCCCTGGCGCAGGATCGGGAGCCAGAACCCCATGCTCGCCGGGCACGGCCGGAGCATCAGCTCTTCCCGCAACAGAAGGGAAGGACTCCCCCCAAGTCCTTTCCAAAGCAGCCCTTAAATTGTGGGAGACCCCGAAAGTGAGGGTTGGAGGTGCCTGTGTTTCTGATGAAGGCTGCAGCGTCCGCCGCACAGGGGCCCCAACCCAACCTTCACCCCACGGTTACCCCCGTGACTTCCGAGCTGCTGTTTCTCAGAAACGCAGACGCAGCTCATCCCTGGGAGCACATTTGCACGAGGCGCGATAAAGGCCCACGGAAGAGAAACAGACCATACTGGGGTTGAAACCCCCCAGATCCAACCTCGTTCTTCTGGAAGGAAGAACTCTCCCTGTATCAGGATCTGTGTGACGTCCCCAAGGGACCCCCAAGGAGGGTGGGGCGGCTGCCCTTCTCTCTGCGGGCGTGCAGGCCACTTAGGTGGGAGGGCATCTGAGGCCACATTGCCCGCTGTTGACCCGATGGACAGACAACAACTCTGAAAATGCTGCTCCAGAAACCCTGAGACGCCCCAGGGCCAGGCACCTGCAGATGCTGATGCTCCCCGGGGCCACCAGGCACTATACTGCAAGTAGAGTCACAGGGGAAGTTGTTGTCACAAATAGTTATGAGTAAGTTTATCTGCACTGGGTGCCAAGCAGAGATGGAAGGCCGCGCCAGGGCCAGGAAGAGGCCCGGGTAGGGACGCCCGGGGGCTCAGTGGTTGAGCATCTGCCTTTGTGATCGCGGGGTCCTGGGATCAAGTCTCGCATCGGGCTCCCTGCTTCTCCCTCTGCCTATGTCTCTGCCTCTCTCTGTGTCTCTCATGAATAAATAAATGATTTAAAAAAAAAAAAAAAGGAAGAGGCCCAGGGTGGGCCTGAAGCCAACAGTGTGGGGAGGACCCCTCGCTGGGAAGGACCCAGGGCAGCTTCTAACCCCGGGCATCTCTCTCACGGTAGAGAATGGGGTGCAGTGCACCTGCCCCGACTGGACCCAGACATTCCACTGTGGCCACAGGACGCTCAGGACAGGTGCTCCTGGACCAGCGCTCGGCAGCCCCGCATCACACTCTCAGTCCCTCTTTACGGCGGAAACGGTGGCTCTTTCTTTCTCTCTCTGTTTCTTTTTTTCTTTTTTTCCTTTGCCCGAGCTCACCTTTTGGCCTAAGCAGGGCGATTAAAGAATTTAGGCCTACCAATTTAGAGGGTTTCCTGGCTTAAAAAGTGGAAAATACATCTGTAAGCCTGATTTTAAACACCATAATCTTCTTATCGCGGGGTATTGACGGCATATGAAATATATACAACCGGATAACCTAGCTATTTAGCCTGGGTTAACTTTCTTTTTTTTTCCTTTTAGATTGCCAAAGAGATTAAACCCTAAAATGTGGGCATACGGACTTGTCCAATTTGAATTTAAATTATTCATGCAAAAGCCACCACCCTGTACATAAAAAGCAGACCTTTAATGTGCCACTTTCGCATTGCATAGTAATGAGGCAGCCAAACTATTGCCGTCGAAAAGGACAGTTTTAACTCTCCAACCCGATACACACGCTACACGTGTGTAATATTAGATATCACGTAATATCTAACACCCGTATATTCATATATCTATAGATACACCAGCCCCAGTAATCTGTAACATCCGTAGGCACACGACACATAAACCAGAGAGATGCTGTAGTTAGAGATGCACAAAGGCACACACACACACACACACACACACACACACTCTGCTTTAACAAAGGGGCAAGCTAATTGCCAGGTAATTGGGTATGACCTCTTCAGAAGCATAATTGTTGTCTTCTTTCAGCCTCCTCTACCTCTTTGAACGCACGCATTTGCAGAGCCACACAAATAAGCCCATCCATCTTTTATTACCCATCACCGCAAATTCTTAATTCCTAATTCCCTCTTAAACGCCCCTGGTGACTTGGCACTGACAGCAATTTGTTTAAGATAGATATTTACTGCTGGGTCCTGTGGCTAGGCCCGCATGTCAGGAGGCAGCAAGCAAAGAGTCATACGCCTTCAGATTGTTTGTGAAGGAGGGCGGGCTTGATGAATGATGCATGCGTGCGCCAGGCCCCGGCCCCGGCCAGCCTGAGGCTGCTGACGGACGGCAGGCCCAGCGTCCAGCGGCGGTGTCCACGGGGCTCCGGCCGACCGGTGCGGGGGCCACGGAGCGCTGGCTGCATGTGGCCGGGTGGCACACGCACACCCCAGCCGGTCCACCCGGGAAGGATGACTCCAACTTTCTCTCGCTGAGCGTAAATGGTCATTATCGATTCCAGCAGGCCGGCCACTGGAGGGGGAGCCCCCTGGGAGTCACGGCCCGGCGCAGTCAATCGTAGTGGCTTTCTTGAAAAATCTGATTTAACGATGCCTCGCTGGGAGGCGGGCTGGGGGCGGGGAGCGGGGTGGCGGTGCCAAAGTGTATTTGGCCAAATACACTTCTTTGGTGGTTCCTGCATCCTCCAGTCTACATAGAAGAGCAAGATCTTCGTTCCCTGGAAGGCAGGGACAAGCTCATCTTACATCCTTGATCGCCTGGGCCGCCCCAGGCACCACCCTGCCCGAGAGTGTCCCTGCCACCAGCCCGGCCAACGGTCCTCAAGGCAGCACGTGGCATCTCACAAAATAAAGATGCCAAACTGAACCTTCTTCTAGAAACCCGAAGCTGTCCTGGCCCAATGACGCCCTCATGATTTCAAACCGGATACTCATGCATCAGCTTTTGAGTATTTTTTTCTAAGAGTAAAATAGCGCATTTTATGAGCAGAACAACATGAGGCAGAAATTCCTTGCCAAAGACACGCGTTGAAAATTGTTACTACCTGTGGCCATGATTTCGCCGCTTCTTTGCAAAACCACACACCGTGCTGGACCCACGCAGAAGAAGATGGGGAGAAAGTAGCATAAATAGCACGGGATTAGGGAATTTTTGACACGTCAGTAATTTTCAACAAGGCTCCCTGTGCAGATAGGAAGGCATCGTGATACAAGAGGCCGTGGAGGAACGAGGAGCGGGCTCGCAGGGTCAGCCACCACCCTGTAAACGGGCGTGCTCCCTCCACGTCTCGGCCTTACGAGCCGCGTCAAGACTAAAGGGAAGGGGGTCGGCTCCCGAGGGCCGTCCTGGGCCCGCGCTCCCCCGGCTCCGCGGCCCCTGCGAGGCGGCGCATCACCTGCTCCTCCTGCCTGTCTCCTGTCTTCCATTCTTCATTACCCAACAGATGACCTATCTGATAGGCGTCCCCCTCCTGCACGCTCCTGCTGCCAGCCTTCAGTGAGAATAAAGCCGGCAATCCTTTTTATCTTCATTCTGCTGCCGTTCCCATCCTCTGTTTTTTTCTAAAGATCGTTTGCCAGCATCGCTTGCTCGGTTGTACCCAGTGGAACAAGCAGTGTCTTCTGAACTGACAATTCTGACTTTTTGCTGCTTGTGATTTTTCTAAAGCATGACAACCACTTGCACGGAGACGTGGTAAACCTTTTCAGGTAAGGAAGTCAGTAAAAAGAAAGGCCTTTCAAGAAACAGAGGTAGTTACTGCAGGAGCTGAACAAAACAAGTCTCTTATGTATTAATTTAATCTGGCCATAACTTTCGGGTGGCAAGAGAAATTAGAATCTCGTCATCCGTGAGTGTGTGTGTGTGTGTGTGTGTGTGTGCTTGTGCCTGGTGTGTAGGTGTTTTAAAAGAGCATTTCACTTGGACAGACATTAATAAAAGTCATCATACCAGCCACTAAAAGCCAGAAGGCTTTATCTATCCCATATTTATACACATGCTATGTTGTAAAGTTCTTTAATATTCATTGGAAATTGGCCTAATTCCAAAGCCAGATGAGTTTCTTTTTAACATAGCTCTCAATAAAGGGTCTCTTTTTCCAAAATAGGTCAAAGCTGAGTGTTGTTCCTCCCACAAAAGTACTAAGAAAAAAGATTATCTGTTGAGTCTGGAATGTAGCACGATGATCGCGTAAATTGCCTAAGATTTTCAAGGGGCACGTTCTAGTAATTAAGTGCGATCTTATTTCAGAGAAATAGCAGAATGCACAAGTATTTCAGAGTAGTATCTGTACCGTACGATTTCAGAGTAATCTGAGAATCTTCTTGATATTATTAGGCACGAACCCATTACCTGTAAGAGTCAACCACAGACTCGGTATTTCCCAAAATTTACAGTCAGACTAACTAGGGGACACCAGATATATGTCTTCTCTACATCCCAGAAAAAATTCCTAAGAGTTACTTGGACTTACTGGAAACATATTCTGGAAGCCAGAGAAATCACTTAAACTTTTCTCATTCCTAATTTCTTAAAAGCTCACAGAATTTCTGCCCATTTTACAACAGATTTCTATATAATTACTTTAACAAATGCAAATAATAATGTCATTTATTGAGCATTAAGGACATGATGGATGCTGTTGGGGTACCACAAAACATGATGTACTGTGGTATTGGTTATTTTACCTACATCTCACAACAACCTGGTGAAGTAGGTACAGTTATCCACATTCGGCAGAGAAGAACTTAGGGCTCAGAGAGCTTGTTAATTTTCCCAACGTCACACAGCCGGAATGTGACAAAGTATCACCTGGCATCCAGCTATACCTGCTTCAAGGTCAGGGCTCTTTGCTTCTCTGCCTGGCCGGCTCCCACAATAGAAAATGCAAATGTTTACCAAGTGAGGCAAAAATGACGCCTCTTCCATGAAGGCCTCCATGTATTTCCAAAGAATGGGTTTGTAGCTGATGGTGTGGTGCTGGACCATGTAATTTTGTGTGTGTCTCTCTCTCATCTCCCCTAACTCCCTAGGGTGGGAAATACATCTGGTCACTCCTGATACCTCAGGATCTAAGTCAAATTGTGTTCAACTGATTTGGTGTGTATCTGACAATTTCCCCCCTTAATCTCTAGTCTTCCTGAAGGACCTGTGTTCATTTAAGAAAAAAGACAAAACAAAACAACACTGAAAGAGATTTGAGTTATACTGTTAAGCAAAAAAAACAAAAAAACAAAAACAAAAACCAGGTTACAAGATACTATATGGTAACATAATCCCATATATTCTGTGTACACACACACACACACACACACACACACACACGTCTAGTATAACATATGACAAAACAATCATAAGGGTTACAGCAGGATTAGAGTTGGTTTTAAATAGTTGTCATTTTTTGCATAATCTGTATTTTTCAATTTCTACAAAGAACATATATTTCTTCTATCATTAAAAAAAAAAGTATGGAGAATTTATATAGCCAGGTGTATTTCCTAGAATCCAAGGACATTGCAGCTGGAAGGGCCTGAGCCCTGTGTTGGAATCCTCAGATGGGAAATGGAGGGTCCACAGGGACAGAACTTGCTCCAAGCCCCTCTTCCTTCTGCACAGACCTGGAAAGGTGGCTCCTCACCCAGAGACCAGCTGCAAAGGTGCACAGTGCTCTGTACACTCCACCCTCCCTTCCAGTCAAGAAGACTCTGGTGCATAGAGCAGATTGTAGGACAAGACCAGGACCCTCCCCTCCGTCCAAGAAGAAGCCTCCCAGGGGGTCCTGAGCCTGCCCAGCCTCCCTGGAGCCAGGAAGTGCTTCCCTCAGCTTCAGAAGCCAGGTCTGGGGATGCCCAGGGACCAGTCTGGGATCAGGGGCAGCTGTTGGGAAGGTACCAGCTGCGGAGGGGTATAGTGAGCATGAGAGGGCCTGGCTGCACACAGCAGAGAGGGACAGCAGGCCACGGTACAGACAGAGGCCACGAAGCCCATTCCTGAAGCTGGAAATCCCGGTGAACCCAAATCAGCAAGGAAAGAGACCCGGTTATGTCTAGAAATGCCTGGAAGTGACCGGAGGCTATGATTCCAGAATGTCTTCTATCATGGGTGTTTGCTTGCAGTCAAGTTTGGGTCCTGGAGCAGAGCTAAGCATGTGGGAACCCCTTTGTCTACCAGATGCCACAAACCACACCTAACCATCAAGGATTCTAGGTGGGATGAGAGGAAAGCAGAGGGATGGGGAAGAGAATCTTTTTGAAGAGAACCTGGAGCTTTATTCTGATTTCCTGGTTCCCTACGAGCTTCCTCCTCACTACGTCAATGTGGGCAATTTACCTAAATGCTCTGTGCCTCATTTCCTCACCTGCAAACCCGGGTCACTTATGTCACCTACGTGGTCAGGGTATGTGACAGATCAATGAGCTGATGCAGGTGAGGCCCTCAGAACAATCCCTGGCCTGGAAACGCTCGATAGCTGTCAGCCACCCAAGCTCTAATTATTTCATGTTGCTCCATGTTGGGGTTAACAGGCTTAACTGTAAGTTTTAGAATGATAAATGAGAGTTTCCAAAGCATAGAAAGTGTCGGTCAAATTATAGCAACTTAGTTCTAGAAACACAGGTGATCAATGACGAGTTGGTGTTTCTAGCAAATCGATGCATCAGGATGGGGCCCAGGCCTTGGTTTCTGGGCAAGAAGGGGCCACTCATTCCAGCCAGCCCCAGCGCGGCCCTCGGGGGCAGGCCCATCACATCACTGCCCTCCTTGGGGGGCTCTCCTCTTCCTGACAGTCTTTCTTTTGTCCATTTTAACCTCACATCTATCTAAGGGTGCCAGAAATGTCTTTACCCGATGTTCATTTTCCAAGCCTGTAAACCAACCTTCATCGGGTACAAGAAGGCCTGGGTCACATCGCACCCATAAACCTCTCCCGGGCCTCTGTGCTGCTGCTGAAAATAAGCAATGGCTCCATGAATGATAACCCGACTTTACAGCTGACGTGAGAGCTCACTTGGCCGCCAGGGGCGACAGGCAGGCCTCCTGTCACTTTCCCAAGCCCCCCACCCACCCAAGGAGCTCCAGGAATGAAAGTAATTCGAGCCCCAGCCCCCTGACCTCTGCTGATCCAGGCAGCCCTGCCGTCTTGGCAGGCAGGAGAACAAAGGGTGAAACCAGAGGCTCCCTAGGGCACGGGGCTGAAATCAGAGGCTCCCTACAGCCTCATCAATGAGCGTGATGATCAGCCACAAGGAAAGCTCCAAATCTTCCTTTAGCCCTACGTCTCCAGCCCCGTCTCCAGCCCTGTCCTCCCAGCAGCTGTGGAAGCTGTGCCCCACATCCCCCGCCACCCCCTGGCCCCAGGCACCCATCCCGGGAACACCGTGTGCACAGCAACTTTAAGAACTGCATTGCTTGTCCTTGGGGCTCCTCGACCGGGGAGAAGCAGGGGCGACACTGGTCTCCATCACCCCAGTGATGCCTGACGGTCCCCAGGGACCTGCCGTTTATTACTCTGGGCGTGCGGTTTTTAAAATTTTCCATGTGGTCTCTTTCTACTTCCAGACCAGTTTCAGAGTTCTTGGTAAATCTTCTCACGAAGCTCTCAAATTTTTATTATTTACAAATAGTTTTCTCACTTTCAGGATCTCTGTTACATCACACCCACGGCTTCTCCCTAAAATAATTGTGTCTAATAAGGAAAAAGAAAAAAAAATTCAAGGCGCCTGGGTGGCTCAGTCAGTTAAGCATCCAACTCTTGATTTCGACTCAAGTCACCATCTCAGGGCCCTGGGATCGAGTCCTGTGTCAGACTCCCTGCCCGGTGCAGAGTCTGCTTGTCCCCCTCTTTCTGCTCCTACCCCTACTGCTCACTTTCTCTCTCTTTCTCTCTCTCAAATAAATAAATAAAATCTTTAAAAAAATAAAAATAAAAACCCAAACTTACCAAGGAGCAGGGCCCACCCACTGAGCAGACTCCGTGTGTCCCCAGCCCAGTGCCATGGACACACATGCTGCAGGCAGGTCCTCTCCTCTCTGTATCCCTCCAGCCTGTCAGTTGTGTGGCCCATAGGTTCTTTATCCAAAATTTCCCCTGAGCCCACCGATCCCTCTTATTCCCACAACTTCCCCACACAGGACACTTGTCATTTCTCTCCTTGATCTTGTTTGCCAAATCATCTCACTGGTCCCCAGAAATCTCCCTCCACACATGGCCACCTGAGCTAACCTAAACCACGTGCCTGGGCTACATGCCTCTACCTGGAGACTTCTGCTGCTTCTCGGACCTCAGTCTGTAGGATAACATCCAAACTCCTCTGCAGGATATTAAAAGACATTCTCAGTCGGGTTGCAACCACCTTGTAGCCCCATCGATAGCCTCCACCCATACCCATTCACCCTTAACTAGAGCCGCACGGGGCAGCTGTGTGATGCCGTCTCCCTTCATTGCCTGGAAAGCCCTACCTCCCCTGCCTCTGGTGGACTCTTCCATCGGTGGTCCCCAATGAACCATGCCTGCTGCATTGCTGTCATTTGTAGTCTCCTCTCACATGGACTCTGGGCTTGGCCATGCAAGTAGCTGGCCAATGGGACATTAGCAAGAGCAACCCAAGCAGAGGCTTGATGAGCACTTGCACAACGGGGTCTTCCTGCATCCCCCTTGGAGCCCTGAACTGCCATGTAAAGATGTTCAACTAGCTACTGTTGAGACCACAAAGAAAGAGGGTGTTCAAAACCTCCAGGAAGAGCAAGGAAAGTCCAGTAATGCCAGTGTCCCACTTGGGATCTGCAGGAGACATCCAAAGTGAGACCAGCAGGAGAACCATCCAAAGCAAGAGACCATAAGAGGTAATGAAACAGCTGTAAGCCACTAACTTCTGAAATGGTGTGTTGTGTAACAACAGATAACCAAAATAGCCCATTATCACTCAAGTCGGTTCAGAACTCAAGGAACACTTGAAATCCTGGTATGTGTATTCTGTGCTTCCTTGTATGATTTAAAAAAAAAAAAAGATTAAGCAAAAAACAGTATAGGTCATTTCTTTGATGAGACTGTAGCTTAGCTGGATACTCTGGCTCATATGTCCTCCCTGCAAACATTATTTTGAGCACCTAGTATGTATGAAATCTTCCCCAGTTGTTTTCCATTCACACTTTACCTCCGGGGCTGAAGTCAGCTGCTCCTCTCAGCAAGAATGCTCCCAAGCTCTCCCAGAAGGCCCAGAGCTGAAAACTCAGGAATGACGGTAGGAGCTTAGGGAACATCAACTGGCTTAGGGGAAATGACTCTGTTAGCAGTAGACCTACTGCTGCTGGTGGTAGCGACGGCGCTCCTGCAAGTTTCTGGGTCAGAGAGGGAAGGCATTTCTGCTGGATATTCAGGGATACATCAACTCTTTCAGGTTTTTGAGATGTGGAGTCCAGAAAGATGATCCCACCCGAGAGGCCAAGCAGTGATGGAGTTTGCCAGCAGGATGCAGCACGAAGTGTAAGTTCATGTTTTCCAGAAATCCCTTCAGTGTCTACAGGACACAGCTAACTGAATCCCTTATGTCTGCAAAAAAGGATAGGTTCTTTCCCAAGCTGTTCTCTACTTCCAGGGAGAATCTGATTTCCCTAAGCCAGCAAATGTAACTACCCTGACCAAGACTAAGACTCTCCCACCCCATGAGCACAACCTTCAAAACCACTTCATCCTTCAAGGCATCCACATGCTTAACTACTAAACCAAAGGGTCATACAAGGTCATCTCTGAGGCTTCCACGATTCTTACCTCTGGGTGCTATAAATAAGAGACATTCACACTAGCAGTGGCATGGGTTTATGATGGAGTTACAACAACCAGGGGTTCGTTTCTGGGCACAAATGAGCATTAGCCTGGGATTTGGGATACATGGGTTCTAGTCCTGGCCCTGTTCCAACTTGCTTCATGAAATAAGACAAGTCTGGCAGTGTTGTAGCCTAGTCAGTAAAGCAGGGCCCACAGTTCTCAAAGCAGTTCCACAGAGCACAGAGCTGGAGAATGGGAAGGAAGAGAAGGAAGGGTCTTTCCCATGGAAGGAAGTTTGTGGGCTCAGATCTCACTCCAACCAGTGGAATCTGTATGACTTCACTGTGCAAATTCTTTCAAGGCTTGGGAGAGGAAAAAAAAACTGGCCATGTCTCACAATCTTTGCTCTTACTAATATAGACACAGATTTTATACCTTTTACAAAAATTAAAAGGGATTATATACCTAGATATAAGACTTCTAGAAGAATTGAAGTATTCAATACATTTCAGTAGTAATCACTCAAGTATCTTTCTGTTAATTCATTAAAGAGCTGAGTATCTACTCTTTGCAAACACAATGCCAAGCATTATGAGAAAGACAGGCATGAAGGTGGCGAAACCTCTGCCCAAAGGAGCTGTCAAAGGACGACACAAAAGGTCAGACATAGTGTCCAAAAAATGTGCAATAACAAAGAGCTACAAAGAGCTATGGAAAGTCAGAGAGGACATAGCACACTTGGCTAATGGATCAAGAACACTGCTTGGAGGAGGCAGAGTGTCAGTAAGAAGGTGCCTTATTAAATATAACAGAAAACCCAGTCAACAGACTCTCAACGATAAAGACATCACACAACTGTATCCTAAGGGGTATGATGGGCCCTCAGGTTGACCTGATCCAGGACCTCCAACATCTTCCCTCCAGTTCTAGCTTCTACCCTCCTTATGTTTTGGTGGTAGAGTGGCTGACCTCCATGTGCTAAAAGATCCTCCATGTGCTAAAGAAAGTACATCCATTCCTGATGGAAGCTCTTCAACTAAGAATAGACAGGAACTTCCTCAAACAGCAAAGAACATCTAAGAAAAGCCTACAGCAAACATCACCCTTAATGATGAAAGACGGGATGCTTTCCCCTTAAATGTGTAAAAAAGACAAGGATGTCCTCTCACCTCTTCTACTCAATACTGTCCTAGACTCTCAGCCAGTGCAATCAAGCAAGAAAAAGAAATAGAAAGTGTCCAGACTGAAAAGGAAGAAATAAAACTGTCTTCCTTCATAGATAGCTTAATCTGTAAATAGAAAATCCTAAAGAATCCATGGGAAAAACTACAAAACTAGTGAGCAAATAGAGATATCAATGGTACTTCTTCATACCAACAATAAAAAATCCAAAAATAAAATTAAGAAAGTATCTCTATTCACAAAAGTATCAAAAAGAATACAAAACCTAGTCATAAATTTAACCAAAATAGTGAAAGACTTATATGCTAAAAACTACAAAACATTGATGAAAGAAATGAAAGAATACCTAAATAAATGGAGAGAAATGTCACTGCTCTTTGATTGAAAGTCTCAGCATTATTATGATGGCAATACTCCCCAAATAAATCTGTAGATTTAATGCAAGCCATACAATGGCAAGAAACTAGATGTTTTCCCTCAGGATTAGGGAACAAGGCAAGGATTTCCTCTCTCAACATTCTTTTTCAACACTGTACTAGAAATTTTAACTGATGAAGTAAGATAAAATAAATAAATAAAAGATGTATAGATTGGGAAGGAAGAAATTGAACTGTGTTTGTTCAAAGATGACATGATTGTGTAGAAAATCCCAAGGAACTGACCCAAAAAAACCCTCCTAGAATTAAGATAATTCTGATTCTAGTATGGTTGTAGGATATAAGGTTAATATATGAAAGTAAATCACTTTCCTATATACCAGCAATGAGTAATTAGAATTTGAAATTAAATTAAATTAAAGGGGCACCTGGATGGTTCAAGCGGCTAAGCAGCCAACTCTTGATTTTGGTTCAGATCATGGTCCTGGAGATTGAGCCTCATGCTCTGCACTCAGTGGAGAGTGCTTCAAGATTCTCTCCCTCCCTCTGCCCCTCCCCCCATTCTCCCTTTCATTCTTTCCCTCTTAAATCAATTTTTAGAAAAAAGAAATTAAAAGTATAGTACCATTTACATAAGCAGCAAAACAGAATTAAATACTTAGATATAAATCTAATAAAAATGCACAGGCTCTATAAGATGAAAACCATAATAGTGTAATGAGAGAAATCAAAGATGATCTTAATACACAGAAAAACAGTCTGTGTTCCAGATAAGAAGCATCGATATTGTTAAAATGTCAGTTCTTCCCAATTTGACATATAGATTCAGTACAATTCCTATCAAAACTCCAGCAAGTTATTCTGTGGATATCAACAAAGTAATTCTAGAGCTTATCTGATAAAACAGAAGACCTAGAGTAGCCAACACAATTGTAAAAAAAGAATAATCAGAGGACTGATATGACCCAGTTCAAGACATAGTATAAAGCAACAGTAATCAAAATAGTGTGGTATTTAATTATATGGTCAATTAATCACCAACAAAGAATGAAAGAATATCCAATGGGATAAACACAGTCTCTTCCACAAATGTTGCTGGGAAAACTGGAACAGCAACATGCAAAAGAATGAAACTGTATCGCTTACTTACACCATACATAAAAATAAATTCGAAATGGATTAAAGACCTAAATGTGAGACCTGAAACCATAAAAATCCTAGAAGAGGACACAGGCAGTAATGTCTTTGATATTAGCCCTAACAAAGACATATCTTTTTTCTAGATATGCCTCCCGAAGCAAGGGAAAGAAAAACAAAAATAAGCTATTGGGACTACATCAAAGTAAAAAGCTTCTGCACAGCAAAGGAAACAACCAACAAAACTAAAAGCCACCTATAGAATTACTAGCCTGATAAACGGCTAGTAAGCAAAATACATAAAGAGCTTACAAAACTCAACACCCAAAAAACAAATAACCCAATTTTAAAAATGTGTGGACATTCCAAAGAAGATATACAGATGACCAACCCTGAAAAGATGCTCATCATCACTTATTATCAAGGAAATGTAAAACAAAATCACAAATGAGATTAGCATTGGGTGTTATACACAACTGATGAATTATTAAAAACTACATCTGAAACTAATGATGTACTATATGTCGACAAATTGAATTTAAATTTAAAAAAAGAAAGGGGAAGAAACTACAATGAGATATCACCTCACACCTGTCAGAATGGCTAAAATCAAAAACACAAGAAACAACAGGTGTCGGCAAGGATGTAGAGAAAAAGGAACCCTCGTGTTCTGTTGGTGGGAATGGAAACTAGTACAGTCACTGTGGAAAATAGTGTGGAGGTTCCTCAAAAAGTTAAAAATAGAGCTATCTTGCAACCCAGCAACTATACTACTGAGTATTTGCCTGAAGACTATAAAAGCACTAATTCAAAGGGATACATACACCCCTATGTTTACAGCAGCATTTTATTTACAATAGCTAAGATATGGAAACAGCCCAAGTGTACATCAATTTGATGAATGAATAGAGAAAATGTGGCATATATGCAAGTGAAATACTCTTCAGCCATAAAAAAGAATGAAATCTTGCCATTTGCAAGGACACGGATGGAGCTAGAGTATTATGCTAAGTAAAATAAGTCAGAGAAAGGCAAATACCATATGATTTCACTCATCTGTAGAATTTGAGAGACAAACAAGAAAATGAAAAAAAAATGAGAGAGAGAGAGTCAAAGCTAGAAACAGACTCTTAACTCTGGAGAACAAACTGATGGTTACCAGATGGGGAGATGGGTGAAACAGGTGATGGGGATTAAGGAGTGCACTCCCATGATGAGCACTGAGTGATGTATGGAAGTGTTGAATTATTATCATCATGTACACAGAAACCAATATAACACTGTATGTTAACTAACTTGAGTTAAAATAAAAACTTTAAAAATAAAATTAAAATTACAAAACCCATGTGGTATTGGAGAAAGAACAGACAAATAGATCAATGGAACAGAATACAGAGCCCAGAAACAGATCCATACAAATATGATCAATTGACCTTTCACACAGGAGCAAAGGAAATTCAATGGAGAAAAGACTGTCTTTTCAACAAATGGTGCTAGAACTGTTGGACACCACATACAACAAAATACCGATCTAGACCTGATACTTTGTACAAAAAATTAATTCAAAAGGGATCATAGCTCTAAATGTAAAACACAAAGCTCTCAGACTTCTAGAGATAACATCGGAGAAAATCTAGGTGACCTTGGGTCCATGATGACTTTTAGAGACGACACAGAAAGCACAACCTTTGTTAGAAAAAATGGTTAAGTTAGTCTTCACTAAAAAGACTATTAAGAGAATGAAAAGTCAAGCCACGGAGTTGGAGAAAATATTGGCAGGACATATATGTGAGAAAGGATTCACATCTACACCATACAGAGAATTCTCAAAAGTCAACAATTAAGAAAACAAACAACCTAATTTAAAAAGGAGCAAGAGAGGGCACCTGGGTGGCTCAGTGGTTGAGCATCGGCCTTTGGCTCAGGGCGTGATCCTGGAGTCCTGGGATTGAGTCCCCGTTGGGAGCCTGCTTCTCCCTGCCTGAGTCTCTGCCTCTCTCTCTGTGTCTCTCGTAAATAGATAAATAAATAGATAGATGATAGATAGATAGATAGATAGATAGATAGATAGATAGATAAGCAAGCAAGCAAGCGATCTGGCCATACACCTCACCAGAGATGATATACAGGTGGCAAATAAGTATATAAAAATACGCTCAACATCATACGTCATTGTGGAATTGCAAGTCAAGCCAACGACGAGGTACCAGTGCATACCTATTAAATAAAACCCAAAATGCTGACACCACCAAGTGTTGGCGAAGGGATGAAACAACGGGAGCTCTCATTCATGGCTGATGAGAACACAAAACACTGCAGCTGCTTTGATAGAAGGTTTGGCAAGTTATTACAAAGCTAACCACAGGCCTACGGTACAGCCCAGCAATTGTGCTTGTTGGTATTTACCCAAGTGAAAACCTACGTCTGCACCAAAACCTGGGCAGGAATGTTTATGCAGCTTTAATCGTAATTGCCAAAGATTAGAAGCAACCAACATGCCCTTCCGGGGGTTAATGGGTCAACAGTGGTCCATCCAGACAATGGATTTTATTCAGTGATAAGAAAGAATGAGCTATCAAGCCATGAAAAGGCGCAAAGGACGCTTAACAGCATGATGCTAAGTGAAAAAAAAAGCCATTCTGAAAACGCTGCAGACTCTAGGATTCCAACTACTTGCCATTCTAGAAAAGGCAAAAGTATAGAGACAGTGAAAAGATCAGTGGCTGCCAGGGGCTGAGGGGTGAATGAACAGGGGGCGCACAGGCAAATTTTAGGGTGGTGAGATCACTCTGTACGGTACTGTACCGGTGGACACACGGTGCTACTGTGTTTGTCCAAACCCACAGAATGAACAACACAAATTGTGAATCCTAATGTAAACTGTAGACTTTGGTTAATAACAACATCTTGATTTTGGCTCATCACCTGTAACACGTGTATCACACAAATGCAAGGTGTTAAAAACGGGGGAACCTGTGTGGTGGGGGTGGGGTGTCACATGGCGACTGAACGTTCTACAACGATCGCTCTGGGAACCTAACACTGCTCTTAAAGAAAAATAGGTCTATTGATTTAAAAACATAGAAGATATTTTTTCAAAGGCATTTCTTAAAGATCTAAATACATTGAGGGAAAAAGTCCACGTTCACAGGCTGGAAAATACTATTGGTAAGTGTCAGTTACTGTAACTCGTAGTTCGCGGGGAAATCGGAAGGGTGAGTCCTCAACCTCCTCTTTGTCAAGATTGTTTTGGCTTTCTCGACTCTTCACATAAGCAAGTCAATCCGAGGAACGGTTTAGTCCATTTCTTTTCTTTTTAAAGCAGCTGATTTTGGCACATTTTGTGTTAAATCCACAAGTCGATCTTTTGCGGGTATTTGCGCTCATATCCAAAAGCTGCGTTCTTATTCCTAAACTGGTCACTGGGCCTCCTTTTTGTCATTCCTGGAAAATAGGATTATTGGATTAGTAAACATCTGAGAACAGGGTTGAAGTCTATTGTCGGGGAACTTCTGAAAGGTTCTTTCATGGCCTTTTCCCTGAAGGAGCTCCCGGCCCCCAGCACGGCTGCTCGCGCGGGGAAGGCCCTGGCGGGCTGGGCGCCCCTGCTCCCGACTCAGCCCGCAGCAGAGAGGGGCCTGCCTTCCCGGGTGCTTCCTCCATCTTTCCCTGAATCACCACTGTCACCACGGCACTTCATTGCTGTCTTTAATAGCTCACAAGTGGCTCCTTCTGGAACCGATGGCAGAGCAGCCCATGGATCAGCCAGTGGGATGCTGAGGCAGCGGCGTTGGCATGTGCTGCTGGAACCGCGCGGCGCGCTTTGCTTCCGAGACGTGCTAAGTGCCCACTGGCCTGGGATCCGAGATCTGCGCTTGGGCTGCCTTTGATCCGGGCCGTCTGCTGCCAAGTCTCAATTAGACAGCCTGTAATACAGTTGGTTCTGGCACAAGTGCTGAGAAAAATAAATCAAAGGATTGTCTCAAATAGGAGTGAGTCCCTGACCACGCTATTTGGAGAGGCCACGAGTAACCACTGCCCTTAGCCCAGGGGCCGTTCGCACGAAAGCCCCGGGGTAACGCCGTGCCCTCGAAGGATGTCTCCAAAACGGGTGCAGGATCTGCATCCGGTGCATCGAGATGCCATCTCAAAAATGCAAATGACCCCACCCCAAAGGAGGTCTGGGGCTTTCCAAGGGCATCATCTGCACAAATACTTGCCACTGACGCCTGTTCCAGGGGAGGCAGGGGAGGCTTGGCTGCGGACGCCGTGGGCAGAGCTCTCTCAGAAGCACTGGCTCCTGCCAGCTCCTGCTCTCAGCGCTATTCATTCAGAGAATTTGCGGGATTACATTTATTAGGAATGTGATTCATTTTTAATTCCGCGGTCAGACGGAGGCTCGGGGCAGAACAGGCTGCTTCCCTGCCTGCAGCTCCGACAATTGGTATCAATGCCAGCTTAACCTCTGGGCAGCATTTTAAAGCCTTTCATTCAAGTGGCTTGTCGCAGAGAGGAAGTGATCTAAGACGCTCCAGGGTGGAGGTAACTGTGCAAATATTCCATTGCTTTTGTTTAAAAAAAAAAAGAAAGAAAGAAAGCTTTTTAAACCACTTAGCCTGTTTTCAAGGGTGTCAGCCTAGCCACCTCTTCTCTGTTCCAGGGGTTGTGTGATCCCCGTTTTGCAGGCATTTCTAAGAAACACAAGGGAAGGGAGAGAGGCGGGGCGCTGGAGCCCGAGGCTGGATTCAGAGGTAACAAGTCACAAGAAGAGATCGGCAGCGTTGGGGACATTTAGGAAGGATCATATCTCTGAGGGAGAATATTGATTCACTCTAAGGTGAGGTAATCAATACCATTAATGCAACGGAGCCAGACCAGCACAAACACCAGCTAGAATTCTGTAGGCTCTCATCTTCCTAGCTAATTGGCAAAACCTTTATTTTTTTTTTTAAGCGATTCGATGCAGGCCTGTGATTGGACAGCGCTCTCACAAACTACTCATGAAATTAAAACTGCTATAATTTTTCTGGAAATAAAATGACAACAGACATTTGGACGAGGATAGTACACAACCATCAACACCACACTCAAAAATAAATTCGATCGACAAAGGGAAATTTTCCCATTACAGGGTTAGATCAATCAAACCTACGTAGTATCTTCTATATGTAAATCTCTAGATGAAGGGTCTGCAAACCACAGGCTGCGGGGCAAATGCATCCTGGGGGCTGCAAAGTTCTCCCGGAACCCAGCCGGGCGCGTTCACTTCGGGAGTGTCTGCTGCAACAGCCCAGCTGAGCAGTTATCACAAACACCTGCAAAACCCAAAGAATACACTACCTGGCGACCAGAAGAAAATGTATGCAGATCCCGTCTCTATATAAATACAAGGGGAAAAAAAAAAAAAAGAAGAAGAAGCTTGGAAAACACTCCCAGTGGTTGACAATGGTTTGAGTATGTGGTATCCTTATAATACACATTTTTTTGCATGGTGTGGGAGTTGGCTGGTACATGGAAGGGGTAGAAGGGGGTATCAGGGACCGTGAATTCTTAAAGGCTGGGGAAAGGAGAGGTAGACGGAGGATGTCAGGGGGCGTGTACATCTCCTGCACAGTGTCTGGGATGAGGTCTCTGCTGGGAGCTGGTCATTGGAGACTTCCGTGAGCACCGTTGATCTACGACCATCAGGATGGGAAGGCAGGGAGCAAAATGGGAGCCGTAGATATGGGCCACGGGCTACAGAAAGTTGGTGGAAAATAAAAACTTGAATCAGAAAATCTTGATTTGCCAGGTGGATGTTTGTCTCGGGAGACAGTAACCCAGGCAGCGTTTGAAAGCAGAACAGCGAAAGGGTGAGGTCGAAGAGCCCTGGGGAGGGTCATGCTATGCACACCAGCCCGGAAACTACAGGAACCATCGCAAAGGGTGAAGTCCTTTCCAAAATTAAAAAGTGGTTTTCCACATAATTCTACTTGTGTGCCTCATATTCCAGATTTACCTCTGGCAATATCTGCTGTTCCTTTCATCCTCTTTAAAAACATTATTTAAAAAAAAAAAAAAAAAAAGCTTATCCATCTTCGTAAATAGAAGAAATATCATTTCTTTTGTTTGTCAAAATTGAGTCCTTCTCAGATGTTAAGGATGAAACAACCCCAAACAACGAGGCTGCTCAGAGATGAAAACTATTATGTAAGGGCATGGTGTGAATTTTTTCAGGATGTGAAAATATACACTTTAATTTCACAAGTTAGTAATTAGTATGGTAGGATAAAGTCATAATCCAAAACAATAATCTTTATTACCAAAGTAGAGATTAAACACAATTAAAATGAACAATATTACCAGCCATAATTGCTAATCAATTAGCTGAAAAGCTATATTACTGCAATCTTCCTAGTCCCCAATTTGCCCTTCCTATAGTTTTTCATTTTCTATAAAATAAGATGGATACCAGCAAAGGATCCATCCACAAAGTCCATTTTAATCAGAGGCGTGGTTTCCAGCCACCTCACGCTCTCTGCTTGTGTTTTCACCCACCCACTAGGTGCATGGGAACGTGTCCCCTAATCGTGAAGGTCAATGCCAGCTCTATCTTGCTTTTACCAGCTGCATTTGGTCAATCGTGCTCATTAGCAAACCCACAGGGTAGCATCCATTTCCCCAGCCGCCCTGGTATTTTCCTGCTCAAAACAATCACAATGTGGAAAAAAAAAAAAAACCCACACCCAATAACATATGCTCAGCCCCACTTCCATAAAAACGAGACCACATGATGTGACAGGGCTTGAAAACAATGATTTGACCTTCGTCACTGAGAACAAACTGCTGGGAAGATCAACCCTGACCCAAGTCACCAAGAATCCAAACTTCCATGTCGCGTTTGAGCATTACATTTCTCTGAATTATAAAATAATTTCAGCCACTCATAAGATTATTTTGCAAATCAAACTTCATTGCTTTCCTGATTTTTTTTTTTTTTTTTGTCTTAGAGGGTGGCTAAACATTTCTCCAGCCTATACCCTGTCTTTGCACACGGGTGCAAAAGTATGGATGGAGCCCTGAGCAGTTAGAGGCAGCCTCTGAGTCACCGGCCCCTGGTGGCCTGACTGGCCATACAGGCTGGTCCGTGCAAAGGCCCCTTTGGGGAGGACAGGTTCCTGCTGCCTCAAGACTCTGAGGAAGGAGGTGGCGCAGGTACAGATGGCTTCAGAGAGCCCTTCCTAGTGAATGACCCTCTACAGGTCTTTGAAAATCATGCCGCAGGCAGGGCTTAAAAGCAGGCACTGAGCCCTCTGTCCCTCCGATGCCTCCTCTGCCCACATTCCTCCAGCTCTGATCAAAAATGTGTTCAAATGTGGGGTGCTTCGCTTCCATAAATCAGCCCTTCAGGTATGATGTAGTGAGTCCTCCATCTCTGGCCGCGGAAGGAAGCTCTTCTCTGCTCCTGACACCTGCAGAGGTGGGGGCAGTCCTGAGGGTCAGGCCTGGGGCCCGGCCAGGACACAGATGTCACAGACACGGGCTGCCCTGGGTCAGGCTGGTGAGCACCCTCTCCCTGCAGCCTTTGCTGGCTTGCTCACCGCATTTGCAAACAGGTTTTGGACAAGGCTTCTACCCAAGGAAGCTATGCCACAGGTTTTCGTTGCCTTTGCCAACTCCTCCCAGTCCAGAAAAGCACCAGGAGGATAAGCCAGTTGCCACACGGAAGCCCCCAAGGACCTGTCATCATTGTCTGGGCAAATGTGAGGCTGACCAGGGTCGGGTGCTGTGCTTTGAGAAGCTCTGTGACTTGCAAAGGAGAAACTGAGGCTCGGAAAGGGTGTTTCCCAAGGCCACAGGGCAGGTGTGTGGAAAGACAAGGCTCTCCCTTCTTCCCTTGGGACCCACCCCCGAGCACCCCGCTCCCTACCCACCCCCCCAGCATCCCCACTGAGCATGCTCAGAATCACAGCCTCTATTTCTCCTGGGTTGCCATGGGGACAGGTCCTGCTCACCCACCTGTGGCCTCCCGTCCTGCATGTTTGGGTCCCACCGTCATCCAGAGCTGACCTGCCCCAGGATAGTGGCTAAGAGCCCCTGGACAGAGCATTCCAGAAAATCCAACCCAGACCCACGTGGAAAGAAAAGGCGTGTGCAGGTGGAGAGGATACGGGAGCAGGGTGAACAGAACTCAGGCTGACCACAGCGTCACCAGCGTAGTCCCTTCGCTTGGAGGAAGAGAAGAGCCTACTGGTGTTCTGATCTAAATCAAACAGAAAATTCACTCTCAGTTTCCCCGCATCCCCCTTGCTCTGCAGCTGGAGGAGTAAACATGATACCAACTGACCCCCTAGGAGGCCGATCAAGAATACGGGGAATCAGACATAAAATCAATGCCACGTTCTCCTCAACTCTGCGCGCAGATAGGCGGCCTTGGGAAGGCAGCTAATTTGCAGCTATGACCTTAGTTTTTGTCGGGGACATTTGCACCCGTGTTTACGTGCCGTCTGGACGTGGGAGGCTCGACACTGGGTGCTCACCATCTCCCTTAAACGGAAGGAAGCAGAAGCATTCTCTTAAGGACAAATGAATTCCGGAGGACGCGGAAGGCCCGGGAGGCTGGCAGGGCCACGTGGGACCCAACTTGGGCTGAGCGGGGCGCGGACTTGGAGCCTCCACCGCATCTCCGGGGGCTCCTGGAATCTGAGCCCCGGGCCTCGTCCCCTGACTTTGGAAAAGCTGCCAACGGGAGCAGCAGGGTGGGCGCCCGCGGGAGGACGGGCGTGACCTTGGCCTTCCCAAGGCCTCGCTCCACCCCAGCGAGCTCAGGACAAGCAACCCCGCTTTCCCGGGCTCCCGAAGCCCGCGGCCCACGCCGCCTCGTCCCCGGCGCCCCGCAAGACGTTCATCCTGCAGAACCAGGTGCAAGGTGCAAGCAAGGAGAGGAGACAGACGGAGGACTGCAAACTTTGCTCATAGACATTCTTCTAGTGCTGTTTAATACGACTCCCTTTGTTTGTTCCGACAATGGATCTTATCTCACGGTGAGGGCTGTGTTCAGGCCTATTATTACCCTGTATAAAAGGCTCCCGCCTTTCCTCCCACTTGTTCGCCAGCACCGGAGTGGCACGGCGCATTTAATCGAAGAACCAGCTCCGGGGAGAGTCTTCCGAGACTCCCTCCTTTCTCCTAATGCTGTTATCTCCCCTTCCTTGTGTTGGGGAGGCATAAAAATCACAAAAAAAGTCATTCTGAGTATTTTCTTCCTGATAATTATTGTCAGACGTGGAGATAAGCCCCGTACGTGATGTAATGTGTACTTTACATCGCGGGCCCCCTGCATGCAAATCTGGCCGCAGTCCCCGGCCAGACAATGGTCGCCCACATCGCTGGGGCCTCCGCATTTTGCCACAGACAAGAGAGTCCTTTGATTTTTTTGTGTTTTGATAAGGCACAATCTGGGGGCCTTTATCCTGACTGTTATATTTAAAGATGACATTCTAGCCCTGCCGGCTTGCCTATTGTTTTGACCCTGATTATCACCAAATGTTGTTGTTTTAGTCTAACCCACCAGCTTAATGAAAGGCCTGCTCCCAATTTAAGGAAAATTATTTAAATGCAGAGTATCCTATACACTGCGGTTTCAAAAAGAACTAGGTGGTTAATCAAAAGTTAATTGTATAATTCTCATGCAGATTAGGGCCTCTTGCAAATGAATCCCAGGTTGTGATTATTTAAAAAAGGAGAGTGGGAGCAATGCACAGGGGCCTGCGATCGGGTAAACAATCAGCCCCGGTTTAATTTGTGGTAAACAAAGTGATGATACACCAGGGGTCTCCAAAGGAGAAAAAAAGGTGAAAATAAATTAAAGCACAACATACAGATATGATCTTTTTGTTTGAGGCCATCTTTCAAAAACATAAGCTAAATGAATAAAAAGCAACCCATTAATATTTACCGGAAACCGAGAACGAGACCCGTACAAAGACTAGCGAGCCCGTAATTACACTGCCATTTTAGGAGGGGCCCGGGGCAGCAGATGGCCAGTCTCCTCTGCCACCGTGACTTCGAGGTCCCCTCCTTGCTGCAAGTGACACAATGCCTGCCCCACCCGCGGAGGCCTCGAGGCAGCACACCTGACTACCTGGCTTTGTCTTCCAAGAGCATGTCAACCCCTGGCCCTGCCTGGGGGATGGGGATCGTGAATAATCTTCATTCCATCAGAAATTAGCAGCAGGGACTCAGGACAGGCTCCCAGGAGGGACGTGGAGTGTTTGTCAGGGGGCTCCTGTCCCACTAGAATGTGGTTTCTGATGGAGAGAAAGAACAGAAGGGATGTGGTCCCCTTCCCTTTATCCTCAGCAGCCGGTAGCTCCCCTGGCCGGGGCCTGGCCTCACTGGGATGACCACCGACCTGGTCTCACCTCTTGCACAAGAGAACATGGTCCAGGGAGAAGCCAGGGGCTCCCACGCCCCTCCCGTGTCCCCAGCAGAAGGAGCGGGGTCCCAAAGACTGTCACATCTGGGAAGGGCAAAGCGCCACAGTCTTAAACTCTGGAGCCGCCCTGCCTGCGGTCCTGCAGGGGTCAGGTGGGAGCACCACTCTGGGGGCGATGGGGGTGCTCAGGAGGCCCCACCTTTCTCCCCCACCTCCCCTCCCGCCCCCAAGCTCTGATACAGCAGGATCCGATGACGGAATCCCGGGCCAGGTTGGAGGCATCCTTCGCCGAGAGAGGTTGCAGAGATCGGCTGTGCACCTGCTCATCCCGGCAGCTCTCACGACGCGCCCGTTAATTCCAAAGCATCCCGCCTCCCAAGCTCCGGGTAGACGTCTTTCTGCGCCCCCAACCCCTCAACTCTATCCCTGCCTGGAGGAGACAACGCTGGTGAGCCGGAGGAGGGACTGGGCCCAGCGGGGACGCGGCCACTCCAGCCCGCGCGGGTCGGCCCATCAGGCAGGCACGGGGGCCACGTCCGCAAGCCGCTGGGGAGGTAGGCAAGGCCCGGCCAACTGCTGGGAAATCTTGAGTCTCAGAGGCAAAACAGGAATCTTTCTCAGCAGCAGGCTCTTGGCATTCGTTGTGTTTGGGGGGCACCCGCAGGAGGGTCCTGGGCCCCCTGCAACAGAGACCATGCGCTGGGTGGCTTGTGAAAGCAGCCACTTAGTGTCCCATGGTTCTGGAGGCTACGAGCCTGACATCAAGGTGTGGGCAGGGCCACCGTCTCTCCGAAGGCTCTGGGGGACCCTCCTCACCTATTGCATCTTCTGGGGGCTCCAGGCCACTTCCTCCATCCCTGCCAACCCCTGCGTTTCTGCGTCTACCCTAAAGACATCAGTCACCGGATTCGAGAGGGACCCAGCGCCCTCCAGTATGACCTCATCGTAGCAATTAGACCTGCGATGGCCCTATTTCCAAATAAGGTCCCATTCTGAGGTGACTGGGGGTTAGGACTCCAAGATATATTGGGGGGGGGAATGAAAGACACCCTTCAACCCAAGGCCAAGCAGTAGCCTGAATGCACTCACTTTCCTTCCTGACTTGGCTACTATCCCACACCCTCTCCGGTTATGTGCTGTGTCTTTGCCTGCAAAGGGCAGCCCCCCCAAAAGTGCCCTTCGGGGCTCCAGCCAGAACTCCACCCAGATAGAGGGAGCTGGCGGGGCTGCGGCCGACTGGCTGGTTGGGGGGGATATGAAGACAACACCTGCACGGATCCACCTTGAGGGGCAGCCCCAGCTCCCTCTCCGAAATCACTTCCAGACCAAACCAGGCCGCTGCACCTGCCAGAGGAAGCCCTGTCCACACTGAGGGGCTGCCCACGCCCCCCCACCTCCGGCCACCCCCTTCAAGGGACCACTGGGCTCCCGGCAGCCTCCCGCGCGCCATCTAGTGGCCCTTTTTCTAGAAGCTCCCTGCCTGAGTCCCCCGCCTCCGCTGAGTTGCTCACGTTCTCGGGGCCAGGGCTGCGGAAAGACGTGGCCACCGCCGGAATAATGGGAAAACGTAACCTGCGAGCTGACTTTTCCAACTAGCCGCCCCGCTCCGCTCGGGCGACGCTACACAGCTGTTAATTCATGCAGAGCAAATCACTGCATCTTAATAACACCCAGAGAAGAGTCCTGGCTCGCAAATGGGATTGTGAGAGGCGAAATCGCTGGGCAGTCCCCGAATGTTATTCTTCGGGACTTTCACATACACTCAATCACACCGCAGCAGCTACCTCATAAATCTTAATAAATCTTACATTAGAGAGAAACCTTTGAAACTAAATTGTCCAGTAATACACATTTTCCAATCAAAACACATGGGAGTTTTTAAATATTTACCACACATAAATAAAATATGTTACCTATCTGATGCTTTTTATCACCTACACATACCACATACCTATTGACGTCACATGTCGATATTGATGTATAAATAATAATATTAAGCACAGTAATATAAAGCTTCTAGCCAGGTCTAATCACACTGGCTTCAGCTCCCTTGGAAAGAAACATTTCTCAGGGCTGTTTTGGAAGACGGGGGGTGGGGGTTTGTTTCCCAGCCATCTTCCTCCTCCCTGGGCTGCGGGTCACCTGCCTCCCGGACCCTGAGGGGATGTATCTGGAGAACAGCCTGGAGCAGGAACAGGGAGCCGTGTGCACCAGGCCTGGGAGGCAGGGAGGCGGAGGGAGGGGGCAGAGGGACTGCAACAGAGCCTGGCCCACACTCGGGCTCCCCCCCAAGGCTGCCTTGCCCGCAGCCAGCCAGACAGTGGCCATCTGGGGTGAGCAGAACTAGGAGAAAGAGGGCGAGACGAATTCCGTGTTTCCCTAAGGTCACCTGCCGTGGCGAGCTGGGAGCTGGCTCCTCACCTCCGCTCACGCTGCTCCCACTCCAGGGCTCTTGCTTCCAAAGCCATCCCGGAGCAGAAGGGCACGGTTGAGCACGGGGTGGGGGCTTCTCCGGGGGAGGGGGGGTCCATCTCACAAGCCAGAGGCCTGCCGGGCGGTGGGGTCAGTGAGGGCGCCCCATCAGACTAGAAGGGCGAGCCCAGGTCGAGGCCACAGGTGACCGGGGTCAGGTGTGGTCAATGGCAGTTAATCCAGCCACAGCTGTAAACAAGGGATGGTTCCCGGACTTTCTTAAACCAGAGGGAGCCAGGGACCCAGGCACAGGAGGACAAATGTTTGATGCTGGGAAATCTGAGGTCACAAGGGCGCTGCGAGTGGGTCAGCATTAGTCATCCGGTGTGGACATCAGCCCTGAGAAAGCCGGTGGCAAGGACAGGCCAGGGTGGCCCCCAACAGGCAGGGAGGGAGCTTCCCTCAAAGGGGGCACCCAGGGGCCCAGGTGCAGCCACAAGAGGCATCTGGGGGGACAGCCCCACGGGGCCCAGGAGGCCCGGACAGGACAGGGCCCAGGCCAAGCTCTCCTCCTGGCCCTTCTGCACAGCAAGGCTGCGGCCTCTGGAACTGCACAGGGGCCTGCGGTGGCCGCGCTCACTGTGTGGGGGGAGCGACCTCGGAGGCAGTGATTTGCCCCCAAGGGTCAGAGCAAACACCGAGCCGGCTTGCCCCGCAGCTGCCCGCACACCTGCCCGGCTCCCCGCGCACCTGCTGCGCTTCCCCGCCCCGAGCGCGCCCTCTGGCGGCCAGCCCGGGAGCCGCAGGGCCCGCGCCCCGCATCCCTCTGTCCATCCAGAGGAGCTTCAAAGGCCTCTTCCGGGTTACCATGGCAACGGGATGACTTGTTAAAGTACAATAGAGCTGCACATTGTTCCATAGTAATTCGGGCGGGGCGGGGGGGGAAACAACTTCATTTCTGCTTTCTCACCCTCCAGCTTGCTGGTGTGCATATCGTTCGCTTTGCTCCCAGTGGAGGGGCCAGCAGGGCTCTGGGGGAGCACCCGGGGGGGAGTACCGAGACCAGAGGAACCAGAGGAACCAGAGGAGCCTGCTTCCCCAGCAGCTTTGCATGTGACCAACCGTCCTGAAGAAATGAGCCCCCGAATATTTATGGAGCAATTATTCTTTTTCTTTTAATAAATTTATTTTTTATTGGTGTTCCATTTGCCGACTTATAGCATAAGACCCGGTGCTCATCCCATCAAGTGCCCCCCTCAGTGCCCGTCCCCCAGTCACCCCCACCCCCAGCCCGCCTCCCCTTCCACCACCCCTAGTTCGTTTCCCAGAGTTAGGAGTCTCCCATGTTCTGTCTCCCTTTCTGATATTTCCCACTCATTTTTTCTATGGAGCAGTTATTCTTGAGGGAAGTTTCTGGTCGCCCCGCTCCAGTCCTGCTTGGTCATCTTCCGGCCTTGGGACCCCCAGCAAAACCCGTCAGCATTCTCTGTTCCATCCCTCCATCTGCTCCATCCCATCCAACCCAGTCCACACCCCACAGGGCTCTTGGGAGAGTTAAAAGAGAGGATGCACAAAAGACTCTGTTTTAAGATGAATTTTTATCTTAGAATTTTAAGTTAGAATACTCTTGGGTTTTTTTTTTAAGATTTTATTTATTTATTCATGAGAAACACAGAGAGAGAGAGAGAGAGAGAGAGATGCAGAGACACAGGCAGAGGGAGAAGCAGGCTCCACACAGGGAACCCGATGTGGGACTCGATCCCAGGACCCCATGATCACGCCCTGGACTGAAGGCAGGGACTAAACCGCTGAGCCACCCAGGCATCCCTACTTTTGGTTTTACAGCAAAGTGACACACCTAGAACAGAGCAACCCCTCCCCAATGCCCCTGCTGTCAGGATCTACATCAGTGCGGGGCATGGGGCCCAGATGATGACCCACAGCTGATACGACATTATAACTGAAATCCGTACTGCATTCAGTTCATACTGTATCCCCTTGGGTTTTCCCTATGGGGTTTTCCTTTTTCTATCCCAGGACCCCATCCAGGACACCACATTACACGTTGTCATCCTATCTGCTTGGGCTCTGCTGGACTGTGACTGTATCGCAGACTGCCCTGGTTTGGGTGACAGTTTTGAGAAGCACTAGTCAGGTGTTTTATGGAATGTCTCTCAATTTGGGTTTCTCTGATGTTTTTTCTAATTATTCTATTGTGGTTATGCGCTGAGGGGAAGATTGCAGAGGTAAAATAATCTCATCGCATCACGTCAAGGGTGCACGCTGTTAGCATCACTTAGAACTGCTGATGGTGACCTTGACCCTGCAGCTGAGGTCGTGTTTGATGGGTTTTTCCACTGAAAAGTAACTGATGCCCTGGACTCAAGGAAGAACGTTGCTGTGTGCACCCCACACTTAAAAAGTGGGCTTTTCTACTCTACCTCCTTGACAGCAGAATATCTCCATAAACTGCTTAGAATTTGTCTGCGTAGGAGACTTGTCTTTTCTCTTGCATTTGTTTATTTATTTGGTCATTTATTTATATCAGCATAGACTTACGAACATTTACTTTACATTTGAGTTACAATCCATTATTTTTTGCTCAAATTCTTACAGCTTTGGTCACTAGGAGCTCTTTCCATTGATTTCTGTGTCCCTTTAACATATCCTGATCCTGTTGCTTTGGGGGCACTCCCTCCTTTCTGCACCCCCAGATGCTCCAGGCTCATCTCGCCCGCTTCCGCGCATCCTGGAATCCCCCCATTGCTCCAAGCCCTGGCTCCTCCCACTGAAGAATGACGTTAGGAACCAAGTCTGGCTAATGAACAGCCTGGGAACGATCATTAACCAACACCATATAATGTACGTGGAAGTTGTGAAGGGAGTAGGTCTTAAGTGTTATCACTACACAGACACACAAAACAACGATGATCACGTGGGGGTATGGAGGTGTTAACTAACCTTTTTGTGGTAATTGTACATATATGAATATTGAATCATCAGGTTGTATACCTTAAACATATATATATGTTATCAATAATATCTCAATAAAGAATAATATCTCAATAAAGCTGGAAAAAAATAAACTTTGTAAACAAAATATTTTTTTAAAAAAGAAACCAAGATCTGAGCACAGGGTATGCTCATTGCTATCGGGGTGTCATGCTTCAAGAGGCGCTGTTGAAAATCTGGCATACAATAGGGTACCTGGGTGGCTCAGTCAGCTTAGTGTCCTCCTTCAGCTTAGGTCATGATCCTGGGGTCCTGGGATCAAGCCCCACATGGGGCTCCCTGCTCAGTGGGGAGTCTGCTTCTCCCTATCCCTCTGCTACTCCCCTCGCTCATTCTCTCTCTCTCTCTCTCTCTCATAAATAAATAAAATATTTTTTAAATCTGGAATACAGTAAGTGCTCAATAATTATTGGTTATTAATATCTCTATTACATAGCAGACATTGCCCTACGAGCCAGGGATAAACTAACATGGAAAGGGGTGAAGACGCATTTGTGAAAAATTATGCTGCACCCTTAGAAGAGCTTTGACAGCTACCCAAGGCATCAAGGAGCACGATAAAGTAGCACTAAAAGGAATACCACAGAGACTACGTAATGTCAATTATATCTGCTGTATTGTTAAGTGTAAAAGGGAAGCTAGACAATAGCGTGAATTGTATGATCCTACCGTGGCTACCTGTGTGTGCATGTATATACATATGTGTGTGCACACATCACAGCAGACAAATGTATACGTAGAGTATATTTTGTATCATACAAGTTATTTGCATATATTAACTTCTGTCGTGGGAATGACAATGTACCATGACATTCACTGTTGGTATCTCCGGGTGCTGTTGTCCCCAGTTATTTGTATTCTTCATTGCACTTATGTCCATGTTCTGAAATGATTCATTACTATGCAGAACAGTCTTAAAAGGACATTTGAGAGCTAAGAGAAAAAATGAGCTGATTCATCTAAGGATGTGTGGGGGCCCCACGGGGACCTTATGAAAGGCAGAGGGCAGGTGGGGCCACAGTGGAGCACCTGTTGGCTGCGCCTTGGAGCCCCCACTGCTCCTCCGACCAAGCCGCAGCCCGCTGCTGCCCAGTGAGTGGTGGGGCCAGCGGTCTCGGGGGTGACAGACACAGTGCTCCTGGAGGGATTATTGCCGTTTCGTTCACTGCTACCTGCAGGGCCCAGGGCAGGTGCGCAATACATCCCTCCTAGTGGATTGGTTTGAGACCTGCTGCGATGCTGGAATCGCGATGTCATGATCAGAGGCGTACATTTTGCTTTGTGTCCAAGAGGCACATGCGGCTTTCACTTACCCTCAACTGAATGGACTTCTCGGGCTCCTTCTGTTTCCCAGATCTCTCCCACCAGTTCCATTCTGGAATTCGAGGTGTCCTCGGGTCTTCTCTAAACTCAGAGCTAATGTCCTGTGACCACCAAGGGGCAGGTTCCCTGGGCCTGCTCCCTCCCCTTCCACATCCTTTTCCTGCTCTGGCTTTTCAGCCCAACCCAATCGCACACTCAGGGAAAGAAGCCATGTGACCACCTCATCCACGTGGACCCCCAGCTGGCCTGCCTGGGGTGACGGGCTGAAAGACTAGATCCACATATGTAACATTGGTGGCAACACAAATAAATACTATTTTTTAGGGAATTTGAAACTGTTATTTTTTTCAGATTTTATTTAAATTCTAGTTAGCGCACAGTACAATATTGGTTTCGGGAACAGAATTCACTGATTCATCACTTACATACAATACCCGGTGCTCATCACAAGCGCCCTCCTTCATGCCCATCACTCATCTAGCCCATCCCCTGCCTTCTCCCATCAGCCCTCAGTTTGTTCTCTATCCTCAAGAGTCTCTTATGGTTTGCTTCCCTCTCTCCTTTTTCTCCTTTCCTCCTTCCCATATATTCACCTGTTTGGTTCTTAAATTCCACATATGAGTGAGATCATGAGGTATTTGTTTTTCTCTGACTTACTTATTTCAGTTAGTATTACACTCTCTAGCTCCAACATCATTGCAAATGGCAAGACTTCATTCTTTTTGATGACTGGGTAATATTCCATTGTGTGTGTATATATATACTCCACATCTTTATCCATTCATCAGCCGATGGACATTTGATCTCTCTCCATAGTTTGGCTATTGTAGATAATGCTTCTATAAACATCGGGGTGCATGTACCCCTTCGAATCTGTATTTTTGTATCCTTTGGGTAAATACCTGGTAGTACAATTGCTGGGTCATAGGGTAGCTCTATTTTTAACTTTTTGAGGAAACTCCATACTGTTTTCCAGAGTGACTGCAGCAGTTTGTGCTCCCACCAACAGTGCAAGAGGGCCCCCCTTTCTCCTCATCCTCGCCAACACCTGTTGTTCCTTGTGTTGTTAATTTTACCCATTCTGACTGGTGTGAGGTGGTATCTCATCCCGGTTTTGATTTGTATTCCCCTGAAGATGAATCATGTTGAGCATCTTTTCATGCCCATCTAGATCCCTTCTTTGGAAAAATGTTTATTCATGTCTTCTGTCCATTTCTTAACTAGATCATTTGGGTTTTTTGGGCACTGACTTTGATAAATTCTTTGCAGATTTTGGATTCTAACCCTTTACCATACATGTCATTTGCAAATATCTTCTCCCATCCTATAGGCTGCCTTTTAGTTTTGTTGATTGTTTTCTTCACTGTGCAGAAGCTTTTTATCTTGATGAAGTCCCACTAGTTCACTTTTGCTTTTGTTCCCCTGCCTCCAGAGATGTGTCTAGTAAGTAAGGAGTTGCTATGGCCAAGGTTGAAGAGGTTGCTGCCTGTGTTCTCCTCTAGGATGGTTTCCTGTCTTACATTTAGGTCTTTCATCCATTTTGAGTTAATTTTTGTGCATAGTATAGGAAAGTGGTCCACTTTCATTCTTCTGCCTGTGGCTGTCCAGTTTTCCCAACACCATTTGTTGAAGAGACTGTCTTTCCCACTGAATATTCTTTCCTACTTTTTCGAAGATGAGTTGACCACAGAGTTGAGGGTCCATTTCTGCGTTCTCTATTCTGTTCCATTGATCTATGTGTCTTTTTTTGTGCCAGTACCATGTCATGATGATCACAGCTTTGTAATAGCTTGAAGTCAGGCATTGTGATGCCCCCAGCTTTGTTTATTTTTTCTTTCAGGATTGCTTTGGCTATTTGAGGTCTTTTGCAGTTCCTCACAAATTTTGGGATTGTTTGTTCTAGCTCTGTGAAAAATGCTGGTGGTATTTTGATAAGAAGTGTTTGAATGTGTAGATTGTTATGAGTAGTATAGACCTTTTGACAACGTCTGTTCTTCCAACCCATGAGCATAGAATATTTTTCCATTCTTTATGTCCTCTTCAATTTCTTTTCTAAGTGTTTTATAGTTTTCAGAGTACAGATCGTTTACCTCTTTGGTCATGTTTACTCCTAGGTATCTTATTGTTTTTGGTGCAATTGTAAGTAGGATCGATTCCTTGATTTCTTTTTCTGCTGCTTCATTACTGGTGTTATTAATATTTTCAATGCACACATTATTTTACCCAGTAATTACACAGCTAGAAATTTGCCCTTATAGAAATACTTGCATATTGCACAAAAATATTTTACAAGACCCCTAATGTAGCACTCCTTGTAACTGAGAAACATAGAAATAACCTAAGCACCCATTATTCAAGTCAGGGACATAAATAATCTATAATGCTACATGCTAATCTATCTAAATACCAAAAAATAATACCAATAATACTATGTAAATAACCTATAATACTACATTATATAGACAGTCCTGCCATTAATAAGAAATAAAGACTACCATGTGTCCTAAAAAGGAGAGGTGTTCATGATGAGTTGTAAAGTGCAGGGAAAGTAAGTTGTAGAATAATATATATGCTAGTATTAGACCTTTTAAAAAAATACTTCTATTTGTACTTTATTCTTTCTTGTTAGTTAATAAAAGTTGTAAGGGTGTGAATTTACTTCTGCTTTCAACTTTGATAGAGGCCAAGATTTTGTTTTCCAGCTTAACTGAAACATACTTGACGTATACATTGCGCAAGTTCAAGACGCTGATTTGATATGCTTACGTATTGCAAAATGTGTTAGCTAACATCCCCAGCGTGTCACGTGTTTGCCATTTCTTTTTTGTGGTGAGAACATTTAAAATCTACTGTCTTAGGAAACTTCAAGATTATAATACAGTATTGTTACCTCTAATCACCAAGCTGTACACTACTTAGATCCCAAAAAAGTCCTAATAACTGAAGTTTGTACCTTTTGACCAACATCTCCCCATTTCCTTCACCCCCATACCCAGGTATCCACCATTTAACTCTCTGAGAAACCAACATAGTTTTGAGGCTTAAGATTCTCATTTGAATTATTTTCTCTACTTTCCATGTGTAGCTGTATTTCATTTTCTTTTTGCCAGTTTTCATTTGAAAGTGTTCTGTAACGTTTGGACTAGCAGACTGGAACATTTTACAGTTTGTTCAAACACACATCCATAGTTTCTAGTTTTATTGAATTCTAATTAAAGAATGTGGCCTGGTCAATTTCGACTGCTGGGAGCTCAGATTTTCCTTGAGTATCGTGAGCATTTCTTGGTGTATACACAATATGCCAATAATGTGTATGTGTTATGCATATTTGAAAACATGATTTATCTCTATAAATTGCATCAACACCAATATCATTACATCCTTATTCATTACATTATTTGAATTTATTAATTCATTTCTTAATTTATCTTATTTCTTGCCTACTCATTCTATAAGAGACCAGCAAAGTAATGTTCAATTCTCCCATAAATATTGTGCTCTGTTCGCTTCTCACTTGTTACTATTCCCACTTAGAATGTCTAGAGCCTGCTTTGCAAATATCATAGTGATTCACAATTTTCTGTGGATGATAATCATTGGATTTCTAATTTTCCATTTGCTTCTAAAGAGAAATACTTGTAGGAGGAAGGCTCTTCCTTTAAAATTTCTGGAACCGTATGCTGCAACATATGCCCAAATGGCCTAAGCATTTTTGCTTTTCTTTCCTCCTTTCAGGAGGCAGGCAGGTGGTTGGAGGGGTGACTACCCATCCCTGGCTCACAAGCCCACCACCTCTCCCCATCTTGCAGCCATCTGTCCCTCTGGCTGTAGCACTGTGGGCTCACATCTAAGAGTAAGGGCAGGTGGTTGAACATAAACCCGTCCAATTCCCAAGGTCCCACTGACCAGCAGGCTTGTATCACTCTGCTGAACTCCCAGTGGAAACGTGTGGACTGTCTGCGGGCCCACCAAGCAGGCCTGAGATGCATGCAGCTTGCCTCCCTCCTCAGACTACATAGAACCTGGAACACATCTCCCCACCCATGGGTGCTTCCAGCTCTCTGTCTGTCTCTGCTGCTGCAGGCAAAGGTTTTCTGTGGACCACAGAGCCACCCAGAATGCAATGGGCCTGCTCTTCCCCACCTGCCTGTGCACAGAGGAGCTGTTTATTCTAAGGAGGGACCCAGCAGCAAGGAAGCTTCCAAATCAGAAGCTCTCAGGCACCACTGGGGAGGGCTGTCCATACCCTGAATTCTGATAGCACAAGGTGAAGAGGCCTTTCTTCACTTTCCTGGGAAGCACAGAATACAAGTGAGGGCCAGGAATACTTCCCCGCCCATCCTCACCCCATGCTGGGCCATGCAACTGGAGAAATACTCATCCGTCAGAGTGGCAAATATTAAAAAGCACAATACATCCTGTTGGTGAGATGGTAGGAAAACAGACCCTCTTGTACGTGAGTGGTGGGGATGCAAGCTGGTAAACATTGTGCAGGGGGTACAGCAGTAGCAAAAACTCCATGTGGGCAATCCTCCTTCTCTAGCAATCCAGCTTCTGAAATGTCCCCTGAAGATAGACCCCCAACAATATGAAAAGAACTGCTTATGGCAGCATTGGATTGTAAAATATTAGAAACAACCTAATGGCTGCATCCAAGACAGCAAGTCACTCAAAAGGGTAATACACAGGTGTGAAAAGGAGGAGGAACTTCGTCATGAAATGTTGGTGTTCCTCAGGATATATGGTCAAGTGGAAACAGGAAAGTGCCCAAAAAAGTACATATACTTATGGTAGGGAAAGGGGGAGAAATGAAGTATACCTATATCTCCTCATTTGTGTAGACAGAAACATAGGAAAGGTAAATCAGAAATTAATGAGACCGGTACACACAGTAGCTAGAAGGAAAAGGTAGAAAGAATAAGGGGATGGGGACAGGGGTAGAGGGAAGGGGCAAGGGGAACTCTTCTGAAGACAGTATTTATCTAGTTCTGACTTTTAGAGCCTTGCTGATTCACATACCCAAAAAAAAGTTTAATAAAACCCCCAAATGGAATACAGACAAAAACAAATGAACCTAAATGTATTTAAGATAAATTACATAAACATACGGAGAAAAGAGAAGAAAAAAACTAATTCAAGTGACTTTTGAACACTCTACTATGTTCACACTTTCGCATTTCAGGCTGAAAAACAAACAAACAAAAACATCTTTTTTAAGAGATGTAACTTCAATTAGTCAATTTGTTTTCCACCGTGGCATAAGTTAGCAATTTTAAAACTATTTTATGTATATCACGAGATTGAGCAAATAATAAATGTATTATGGAAACGAGAGCCAGTTTTTTCAATGTTGGAAAAGGGAGTTACAAATGGGCACAAGAGGAAATGCAGAATAAAATCCGTAGTGGTAGATTTGCATTGGAAGTGTCAGTGTGGATGGATGGATGGATGGATGGATGGATGGATGGATAGAGAGAGAATGAAGATAGATAATAAATAGGTAGGTAGGTAGATGATAAATAGATAGATAGGTAGATAGATAGATGATGGGCACGCACCCACTCACATACACACACACACACTTCCTACCTCTGTCTGCTCATGAGAACATCTGCAAGAAAACCGCTGCAATGTGCACACACAGAGATCAGATCTTGGTTTCTAAATACCACTCCCCAGCAAAAGGACCCGGGGCTTCTTGGAGAAAGACTTGCTTCCAGGCTCTGCAAGGAAAGGATAAGATGAACCTGGAACCCTAGTTGTGCAGAAGTTAAGGAAGGGTTTGAAGAAAGGACCCGGGCATGTTAAAAGGACATAGGAGCCAGCCACCAATGGTCAGCTCTGGGAAAATCTGAGCATCAAACTAAATTAATGACAGTACTGGGTTATAGCCCATAAAATAAAATAAGAATCCATGAGTCCACACAAATATAAAATGTACAAGAAAAAAGAAAGAAGGAAGGATGCCTGAGTGGCTCAGTGGTTGAGTGTCTGCCTTCAGCTCAGGGCGTGATCGCGGGTCCTAGGATCAAGTCTCACATCAGGCCCCATGTGGGGACTTGTTTCACCCTCTGCCTGTCTCTGCCTCTCTCTCTCTCTCTCTCTCTCTCTCTCTGTCCCCCACGAATAGGTAAAATCTTAAAAAAAAAAAAAAAAGAAAGGAGGAAAAGCTTTCCTCTACTGACAGGAGAAGGAAGGGTGGATTTCTAAGAAAAATCATCATAATCGTCACTGTTTCAGGCAAGCAGCATCAGTGGACGTAAAGCTAGTGAAAATTTCATAAGAAAAAGATAACTAAGGAGTTTCAAAAAACCTCCTTAAGATACTTAAGAATGACAAAGGTGAAGATAGCAACCTTGGAGAAACCTGGCCGACAGACACCACCCCAACCGGGGGCAAGTAACAGCTCCTTGGTTTTCCTTGTCCTCTATGACCTTGACAATTCTGAGGAGTACAGGACAGTTGCTTTACAGAACATCCCTCAGTCTGGGTCTGTCTGATGTTTCCCTGTGACTGAATGCGGGTTATGCATTTTTAACCAGGGTCCTGGAGAAGTGGGGTGGTGCAGCCTCTCTGATCACGTCACGAGGGAAATGGTGTCTGTGTGTCCTGTTACTTGTACAAAGTGCACGGAGCTGTTCCCGGCTAACGGACTCTAAGGAGACAGGCTCGCTGGGGCAAGGGGGGAAACTGAATTTGCTGGAAAGAACATTAACACGACAGTTGGTGAGAACAGAACACAAGTTGTAGATTAGATAATGTTGTATCGGAGCTAATTTCCTTATTCTGATCATTGTACTATGGTTACGTGAGTGTGTTCTTACTTCTACAAAACACACGCTGAAGTATTTAGGGGTAAAGGGGCATCATGTCTGCAGTTTACTCTCCAATGGTAAAAATACCCACAGGTCTATACACAGAGAGGCAGAATAATAAGGCAAATGCGGTAAAGTGTGAACGCTGGCAATTTTGGGTATAGGGGACTTTTGTGTATTATTTTTGCAACTTTTCTATGAGTCCAAAATTATTCCCAAAAGAAAGCTTTTTAAAATGCAGGTATCTCTGTATATGGTGGTAGTGAGTCTCTTGGAACTCACATTGTATAGGGTACCCGGCTAAACCCCTAAAAATAAACTGGCCCTTCACACAGGCTCTTTCAACATAAGGGGAATCAGAAGAGCTTCAGTCCACCAGAAAGGCTCTTGCCCAAACTCCTCAATAGAATCTTCTAGAGCATCCAAAGCATGCCTAGCTTTCTCCTATAATATCCATAGACACTGCTTATGATGATGCTGATTGGATATTAATCTTATAAACTACGTGAGCTTCCTATAACAGTGTCTAGAGAGAAAGAAAGTACAATATAAGTCAAACTGTCTAAATATTTGAGACAATATCATCCCCCTATTTTCTTTCCCTTTCATCGCCCAGAGCAGTTTCTTGAGCTTGGCCCTACTGACATTTGGGGTCAGATGACTCTGTGTTGTGGGGGCTGTTCTGCGCATTGTGGGATATTGAGCAGCACCCCAGCCCCCACCCACTAGATGCCAGGGGTGCCACCTCCCCAGTGATCACAACCCAGAAGGCCTCCCGATATTGCCGAACAGCCCCGAGGGGCGAGATCTGCCCCAGCTGAGCACTACTACTGTAGAGACATCAATCCCATATTTTGTAATGAAATCCAAGTCCATATCCCCTTTTAAAATGTTTCCTAAGCACAAAATTTCCAGTTTGATGATCTACTAGCGATGATCTAGGCCGGTGCCTGCGAGCACTATCTCACCCTCAGACCAAGCGCAGCCCCTTTTCCACGGATTATACTGTGGCTCAGGGAGGCCGAGAGCCAGAGCCTAGAGTCAGCCGTCAGCTTGGTGTGGGAACCCTGCTTTCCTCACCCTGCAACACCCAGCCTTGCCATCATCTGTCAGTAAATAACTGAATAGGGTCATCTTGAGCCAGTTGTCACAGCGTGGAAAGTCATCCTCGAATGGTCCAGAATTCCCTTCCACATTCTTTAGCAGTGATGTCCTTGTAGGGTGACTAACTTGTCTCAGTCTCTGTGGGACTTCCTCAGTTTGAGCCATGAAAGCCCCTGGTCCCGGAGTGGACATAAGAGCTGGTCACTCCACTCACCTGTGACCCAGTGAATGACCCAACCCCCACCGCCATCAAGGCAGCCAGGAACGGGAGCTGGAGATGGACACGGAGACGGGTGGATGTCCCCGCAGGGACAAGTAAGCATGCCCCACTTTGCTTTCATTTTTTATTTTTTTAATTTTTAAAACAATATTTATTTATTTCTTTATTTATTTATTTGAGAGAGAGAGAGAGAGAGAGAGAGCACAAGCAGAGGGAGCAGCAGGAGAGGGAGAAGGAGACTCCCCGCTGAGCAGAGAGCCCGACGTGGGGCTCGATCCCAGGACCCCGGGATCATGACCTGAGCCAAAGGTAGATGCTTCATGGACAGAGCCTCCTGGGTGCCCCTGCTGTCGTTTTCCAGAAGGCTGGGCCTTTTAGGACAGTCGACCTCACAGAGTGAATCCCATACCCAGTCTCTGTCATCCAGGGGGTGAGGGGCTGTTACAACCTACAGTCCTGGAGCGGCTGGGCCTCTGGATGGGAGAAGATGATGTGTGGCCGCCCGGGCAGGGAGCAGCGTGCTGGTGCCCAGGACATGGCTTCGGGCGGGCGGCAGGCATTGCTTGGCTCAGAGTGAGCAGGGTGCACGCTGCTGGGCCTCGTGCAGAAGAAACTCGGGCCGGCTTCACTTTTCCTCTGGACACAAGTCGGGGCAGCTCTTGGGCTGGTGTCTGAGGAGCCGAGCCAGTCTGCGCTCTCCAGGCAGCTGTAGTCCCTAGTGCCTTGCCTGCCCTGAAGATACGTCCACCCTAGAGATGAGCCAGCTGGGTCGTTGGGGTTTCCAAATCCCATAGGCAGCCCTCTGGTTTCTGTGAGGCAGTCTGCCCCCTGGGGCTGGCTTTACAGGAGATGGCCCCACAGCCCTGTGCCCCCCTAGCAGCTCGGGGGCCCTCGCCAGACACCAAACAGATGCAAGGGTGCCGGGAACTCAGGCAGCGCCCTACAACTCTCCGCATGCGAGCAGGCCCGGGGGGCACCCCTGGAGGCATGGCTGGCCCTGACAGGTGACCCAGGGCTGCAGTGGTGAAAGGACCTCCCAGGTCAGATCCACCAGGACAACCGGCACGCTGAGGCCGTGGACATGCCGGGGAAGTAGAGCGATCACGGGCACCGTAACCCCGTTCCTGGTATAGACGCGGTGGTGCAGGATCTCACCCAGCACGTCCCACATGGCCACATGCCAGTTTTGAACTCCTACCAGGAGACAAAAGCAGAAAGCCGCGCAGCGACCGTCTACAAGGACTTGTCAGCCTAAACACCGATCTGCAACCCGCCCCTGTAAGGGCCGCACAGGCACTGTCCTCGGCTCAGCCTGACGTCGTGTGTCCGTGTCAACAACAACCAACCTTCGGCCGCCACCCCGTGACGGAAGCCGTGGGCAATGCGGGGACTGGCGCTACTCAAGTGTGCGTCATGGGCCCCAAAATATCAATCCTTTGACTTTTTTCCCCAACAATTTAAGAACTCTTCCAGGCTCGTAGATCCCATAGGAAGAAGAGTCAGGCTCGGATTTGGCCCAGGGTGGCCGAGCCCTGGCTTAAAGAAAGGGACCTTAACCCCGACCCAGCTGGGAGGACCTAGGACCTGGGTTCCAGGTAAAGACGAAGCAGCAAAGGTGGGACGCTAGCAAGACAGGAGCACGTGCATCAGTTGGCCTCACAACACAGGCTCAGAAACGACATGCATTTGGAGTGCAAACCAACCACAGACCACAGCGGCCGTCCGCCGTACTGCGGCCCCGTAACCATCTTCCTCTTGGCTCAGGCTGATGTGAACGAGCCACTGGGAATTCCCTGTTTCCGCACACGATCGTCACCAGGGCTGCTCTCCGGGCACATGAGATGGTTTTGGCAGCAGGAGTGTGTGAGCTCGTTCCCGAGCAAGTGCTGGCCTGGACTGTCTACAGTTAATCTCGCGTCCAATCCCTGCCTTCCTGGGATGAGGGGATTCCAGCAGATGGCACTCGGGGCAGATGGGGGGGGGGGGGGCGGACAACACACACGACCCCGAAACGCAAATGCCGGACCACCGCCAGAGAGTCACACCCGATGCGACTCTGCCCACGGCAGGGGTGGCGAGCGCTCAGCTCCAAGGGCCTCGTCTCACGTCAACGAGTCACGGTCAGAATCTTCTAAAAGTGCCAGGGAAGAAGAGCAGGAGGGTGCTGTAGAACTCAAACCTGCTCTGACCATCAAAGCTCTTTGAAAACAAGGTGAAATTTATACAACAGGGAATTCCAAGATGCAAGGCAAGTTGCTCTTCATCCAGAATTGAAATTGAAACAACTGGAAAGTGGAAATAATCCGGGCTTCCTTCTCCACCCGCAGCGCTCTAGAAGACACCCCCACAGGTGACGAGCACTCTAATAATACAAATACATTAGTAATGATAATTCACAGTAATGCATTCTAACATGTGTCAGGCTCTCCCAAGCCCTGTGTGAACCACGTGGCCTCCTTTCCCTCCCTGCATCCACGCTGCTCTGTGAGCTTCATGCTGCATGGCAAGGCAGCTCCATTAGAGACTCACTGACTTGCTGGAGATCACACAGCGAGAGAATGAGCCAGGATTCGTGCGTGGGCTGCCAGCCTCCTAGGCCCAACTCCTGACATCCAACCAATCTGTCAGAGATTGAGCTGGAATTTAGAATAGTGTTGGTGGTAGATCCACTTAATTGTCCTTTAAGATATGGAAAACGGTAGTACACATTTATGATGACTCTGTTAAGTAGGATATCCCATTGGCCAACTGCCCATGTATCACCCTTTTGCTCACTCATGGAGCAACATTAAGTGAACCCCCACGTCTGGTAGTTCATTGATGCATGAGCATATCCCACCTGGAAGAGGAGAAGACGGGATAATTCTAACTCAGTAGGTTCCCATAAGGCATAAAGAAAGAAAAGGTATAACAAAGAAAAACTAATACAGCCCAAGTAGGTGTCAAGACAAGCAGAGAAGAAGTGGCACTACAGTGACAATTGAAGAATATATAATAGCTTGTCAGAAAGAGAAGATAAGAAGGACATCCCAGGCAGAGGGGGCCATCTGTGTCGGGCACACAGGGTATCTACGTCAACAACAGAGATGGTGATGAGGAGGAGGAGGGACAAGGCACCATGATGAAGGACCCTATCTTGATATATTAGGACTTTAGACTTTGTCCTGAAGGTTATCCAGAACCACTAGAAGATTTAAACCAGGGAAGGGTCTTAGGCATTGCATTTGGGTTTGCATGTCAGGGAGACCTCTGCTGGCAGGATGGAGAGACAAGGGAGGGAAGAACTGTGAGTAGAGGCAAGGTGGCCAGGAAACAATAAACCAGGGGAGAAGGAACAAAAAACCGAAAGAAGGCTATTCCATCAGGGGAGGAAGAGAAACGAACAGAGTCAAGAAATCATGTTGAGGAATTAACTGCTAGAAAAATAAGCCCTAGGTGGGAAGTACATGCATCCTGACAAACAAAAGTGCAATGTGTCATTTGTGCTTCACAGCCCTGCCCTTGGTCCCAGCTAGAAAACCTGCCCCACCTGCGGACCTAGAAGGGGCGGATGGAACCAAGGGCAGATGTGTGACGTCACAACAGTCAAGCCATCGGCTGACCCCTCTTGTGGTCTGGCTCAAGGAAGAGCTGTCCTCATCAGTCTGTCATTAGAAACACAGACACTATGGGGGGCCCAGAGCTAAAAGGTTAGAAAGGAAGGACTTGGGTTGGTCACCATGTTGGGTCACCTGCAAGATGAGCAGGGCAGGAGGATGGGGCAGCACCAGGAGAGTAGCACAGAGGAGAGGCCGTAGGGCCTTCGGGAGCAAAGGCAATGGCAAGGTTCTAGGTTCTGGAGGCTTCGACTGCCGGCTTCTGTTGACATGAAGCCAAGGGTCCACTCCTCCTCGGCTTTCTGTCACCAGAGTCCCATCCTTACCTGTCCTGCCTCAAGTCTCTTTCTGTCTCTTCTATCCCAAAAGTCTTAATTAAAGCAAATCCTTTAAAAAAAAAACTGTCAAAGAAGGAAGACACCTCAGTAGAAAAAAATGGACAAAAGACATGAACAAGGAATTCACAAAAGAATACAACTAGCCAATTAACATATGAACAAATGCTCATCCTCACTTGTAGTCTGTGAAAGGAAATTTGGCAAAGATTTGGAAATTTGTAATACTGGGAAAATGTCGTTCATTTGTGGTAGAAATGCAATTCAGTAACCTTTTTTTTAAAAAGATTTTATTTATTTATTTATTTGACACAGAGAGAGAGAGAGAGAACACACAGCAGGGGGAGTGGCAGGCAAAAGGCGAGGGAAAAGCAGACTTCCTGCCAAGCAGGGAGCCCAACTCAGGACTCCATCCCAGGACCCTGGAATCATGACCTGAGCTGAAGGCGGGTGCTTAACCGGCTGAGCCACCCAGGTGCCCCAGTAACCCTTTCTAAAGAACAATTAGGCAACAACTAACAAGCAACACCCTAAATGTTCTCCTACTTTTTTGACTCACCAAATCCACTTCTGAGAATTTATACTAAGGAAATAAACAATCACTTCCAAATTGAGGTATGAATGAGCCAGACCTGAGCCCAGAGAATGTAAAAATTTAAATACTGAATAAGGATGCTCATTGCAGGGTTGCTGATGAGAGCAAACATTCAGACACAGTAAGACAGAGACTGAACATCGCTGTGCAGTCATTAACATAACAGGTAAGAAAAACTTCAAAGAAACTAGACGTTGATGTTACGTTTTAGGCTAAAGAAATATATGTATGTGTATATACGTATATATGTAAACTATGTGTATGTATATGTGTAAACTACAACCCTTATCCTTGTAAAATAAAACTCAACTGTATATATGTGCTTTATATATTTATATATATCAGGTGCACCCCACATATACCTTATACATATATGTACACCTCTGGAGATAGGTCAATCTTCAAAATAAAAAGGTATATGGATGTGGCTATAGTAAATATGGTATGTGTGTATATATAAAAATATATACCAAATATTGCTAGATATTAATATTAATTTGTATGTAGTATATACCAAAATATCAACAATGATGTTCAGCGAATGGTGGAATTTGACGTATTTTTTATTTACTCTTTTTTCTACACTCTGTAATCTATAATAAATACATAGGGTGGCCCAGTAGGTTTAGAGTCTGACTCTTGATTTCAGCTCGGGTCATGATCTCGAGGTCATGGGATCGAGCCCCAGGTCAGGCTTCCAGGGAGTCCGCTTGAGATTCTCTCTCTTCCTCTCTCTCTGCAACCGCATGGCCCTGTGCACACGCTCTCTCTATCTGGAATAAAGAAATAAATCTTTAAAAATAAAACCCACATAGGAACTGTATAACCAGGAATTGTTTTTCTAAGAGGTTGAAAATGTATAATCAAGTAGAGCTTGCAAACACCTGGATGCAGGAGACGATGAGAAACCCTGCCTCAATCCCTGCACCCCCTGTTCTGCTCTGCACCCCGGGCTCCGCTGTACTCACATGGCTCCTAGCATCACCCCTTCCTGTCCACCCTCACCACCCCTGCTCTACGTCGAGCTCTCTGCGTCTCCGGCCAATGCTCCTACAGCACATTGTAAGCTTCCTTCCCACCTGCACGTCTTGCGGCCCTCCTGTCCCGATCCATCACGCACTAGCAACCAGAATAAAAACTTTCTGACGCTTCCCTGTCTTTCCTACTCCACTTAAACTCCTTTCAGGGTTTCCCTCTGCTAAGGAATAAAAGGCAAATTCTTTGGTGTGGCCTTGAGGCCCCTCCGTGACCTGACCCCAGTGCATCTCTGTGACCTCATCTTGGGGTGGCAGTGACAGGGTCACGCGCCAGCGCCTGTGTTCATGTCCCCAGCGTGGCTGCTTACTTGGCTTCTTGTGCCTCTGTTTCTCCATCCGTACCGACCTCATCTCAAGCTGTTAGACGGTGCCTGGCACCAGGTAAACACTCCGCAAACGTTTGCTGCCACAACTAGTTACTACCTTGCACACTGATGCTTACTGGTCAAGGAAAAGAACAAGCTGGAATGATTCCCAGGTTTCCGACCTTCCCATTAGCCAGAGAGCAGAACTACTCACCAAACACAAACTCCACAGGGAAACAGTGGGTGGATGGGACTGGAGTGAGGAAGGACATAGAGTGAAGATAGCAGACCTCTGGATGCCCTCATGGGGGTGACATGGGCCCCCTCCCTTCAACAGTACCCTCACACCAACACTGAGGAGTGGGTCCTGCCTGGCTCGCTGTCCCCGAAACAGGGACGCAGAATAGACAGTTCACCCTCATTGCCCTCCACCAAACTCCAATAACTCTCAAGATTGGAAAAAGTTCTCTGATTTTTTTTTAATGGAACACAAAAACTGTTCTTTATCAAGATATAGCAGGACAGACATGTGCTTTTTATAAAACTTATTACAGAGACCAGATGAAAGGAGCTGATGAGGTCAAGATGCTTTTCAAATTCCCTCCGTTTTCTCAGATGGAGTAATGTTTTCTATTACATTTGTTATAAGTTCACCACCACCTGATAAAAATCTTGAGAAAGGGCATGCATGTTGCTAAATTAGCTCTAAAAGAGGGTAACGTGGAGTAGAATAAATCTGGGTTAACCATGAGCTCAGGTTACGCAGACTTCCAGAAAGGGGTGATCACCAGGGAACGCTTGAAAGAGGCTTCCCCAGCAAGCAGGAGCAGTGCCTAAGGACAGCATTAGACTGGGCCTGGAGATCTTTCCATGACCATAATAATTACAGTGCATTGGCTCTCATATACTGTCTCAAAGCCGTAGAGGTCTACACCTTGTCTTACTAATGGTAAACCCCCTCAGAGATTTTTAGACTGGATTTTAAGGAGACTAGTTTTTTTTGTTTTTTTTTTTTACCATTACTATAGGAGCTGCTCATTTATTCATTCAACAAATACCAACTGAGATCCAGGCCTCTGCTCCACACCAGAAAACAAAACAAAATACACTTTCTGCCCTGAGTGACAGTCTGTTGTAGAAGGAGCAAGGGGCCACAGGAAATTTAGAAAAACCTGAAAACAGAAAATAAAGTCATCCAGAACTTCCATCAGAGGCTACAACTATTAACATCTTGGTAAAGGGCCTTCCCAACATTTTCTGTACATTAATATAGAAGAATGAATGGGTGGCTACAAAAATGAAATCAGCCTTCCTATGACAGAGCCTATTTTCTTGTGGAATATTGTTTGTTTTGTTTCATCAAATATTCATGTGCAAGTTCACTTTCAGTGATTGAATATCTCAAATTCTTTTCCAGTATTTTCATTTATCGGTTGGGAATTGTGTCTTCTCAAACTTAGATGGTGTCAGACCCTTCGATGGGAAGCGGCATGAAGAGTCACAGACTTTTCTGGAAGGACAAGAACACCCCCACTCCAGCTCAATAAAAAGAGAGGAGAAGATCACTTGCTATGTAAGGTTGGTGGGGACATCCCAGAGGCATAGTGAGGGTTGGAGATATCCTGAAGGACTTGGGCCTACAGCCGAGTTTAGGTTGGAGGTTGGGGGGTTGGGGTGGATATTTAAGCCAGAAAACAATAAGAAATTCTAGAGGATGGAGTATTTTGTTCTCATCTTCAACTTCTCCCTCTTTGGAACCCTAAACAGTTCTATGCTCCCACATCCCTGCAGTTTTGTTATTCTGTTCCCACAAACTGAAGTGCTCACCACTCCTATTATGGCTGTCAAAATCCTGCTTTTCCCGGCCCTGCAATGACAAGAGATAACTCTTGCCTTTTGCCCAAGGTGCCCGATCACCATTTACAATAACTCACACAACTTCCTACTCTGAAAAGACAGATGAATCCAACCAGAACCACATGAGGAAAAGTTTGCAGAGTGCACTAGAAATCAAGTATTGAGAAAACTAAAGGAGTAAATACAGAAATTTGAAAAATGACAAGTGTGGATGTTTCCAGCCAAGATTAATACTGTGGTATCATAATTCCAAGTGTTAATGCAAGGAACTAATTGCAGAAATGTTCCTGAGTCTACAATAGTGGCGCTCTCAGAGAAACTCACCCAACACAAGTAAGACTTATGACCAAGTCCCAACAATAAAGTGACTTGGAAGGAAAAGGAAGAAGTAACATTTGGACAAGTTCCCCAGGAATTTCCAAAATGGCCCCTGCCATCCCCTACAGTGAATCACAACTCTGTACCATAGATATAATGAGCTGTAAACATGGTTAGTGCTCCTGTGAATCAGATCCAAGATTTTCACTTTCCTGCTACATACACATATGTTGAAAGGAAACTCAAAATGTTTTGCTGCCAAATGAGCTAGAAGGGAAACAATCCAAGTATCCATCAACAGATGAATGAATAAGCAAAAGTTAGCATGTGCAAACAATGGAATACTATTCAGTCCTAAAAAAGGAAGGAAATTCTGACACAGGATAAAATATAGATGGACCTAGAAAACGTCATGCTAAGTGAAATAAGCCAATGCAAAAGAACAAGTACTTTATGATTTTACTCACATGAAGAACTTAGAGTAGTCAGATTCATAGAGATGAAAAGTAAAATTGTAACTGTGGGTGCCAGCAGCTGCAGGGAGAAGGATAAGTAATTATTGTTTAGGGACACCTGGGTGGCTCAGTTGTTGCGCATCTGCCTTTGGCTCAGGGAGTGATCCCAGGATCCTGGGATCGAGTCCCACATCAGGCTCTCCGCAGGGAGTCTTCTTCTCCCTCTGCCTATGTCTCTGCCTCTCTCTGTGTCTCTTACGAATAAATAAATACAATCTTTAAAAAAAAAAAAGAAGTTATTGTTTAATGAATAGAGAGTTTCTGTTGAGGAAGATGGAGAAGTTCTGGAGATGGATGGTGGTGATCACACAACAGTGTGAATATGCTTGGTGCCACCTCTGCCACTTAAAATTAGTTACAATGATAATATCTATGTTACATGCATTTTACCATAATAAAAAATTCACCCCCTAAAATAAATGAGCCAAAAGTCAGGACGCACTTTTGGCTATTACCAAATCTCCAGAGAACAAAGGACTACAGTGTTTAAAGTAGCAAGGAGGGTCTAAGGCCATACCACCCTGAATATACTGGATCCTGTCTCATGTAGCAAGTGTGGATATGGCTCACGATTGGTGCAATGCTCAAGAGACGCCTTCACTCATCCAAGGAGGCCAAAAAAAGCAAATCATTTGGGGGAGTATAAGGTAAGAGCCCCAGTGACCAATTACTGTTACAATTGTTATTGAAATAGAATTTTATGTACAGTTCGGATTTCTCTTAGAAAAATTCTTATAAACATTGAGTTCCCTTGGCAGTTCAAATGGGTCTGAAGTATTTTCTTACTGAAGCATGGTAACACACCAGTGACTTAACAGTGAAGGATTTTGAATAATGAAGACAGCAAGTTAAATTGGTGGCACTTTATAGAGATCTTTCTAAAATATATTGTGCATTTATCTCATGGCATAGCAAACACAACCCATAGAATATTATTTAACTTTTTCTTCAGGGCCCAAGGTCTCAATAACGCCATAGAAATATAAATACATATTAAAGGCAATCTGATAGATTCTGAGCCCCTTTCCATCCCCTAACCTTGCAGCCACACAATATGGATGCTCCTTATATTTAACTGGCTGGGGGGGAAACAGCCTAGAATTTGATTTCTTGAAAATAAAATGACTCCATATCTCTTAGCTGCTTTTCTTAAAATTGAGAGAAGTGTTCAAAAGGAAATGTATAGCATTAAATGTTTATATTAGAAAATGTAAAAGACTTCAGATCAAAAGCTAAGCTTCTACTTTAAGAAACTAGAAAAAAATGAAGAGCAAAATAAACCCAAAGCAAGCAGAAGGAAGGAAATAATAAAGATAAGAACAAAAATAAGTGAAATTGTAAAAAAGGAAAATAACAGGGAAAAAATAAATGAAACAAAAAAAATCCTAGTTTTTCAGAAAGATCAATAAAATTGATATATTTCAAGCCCAACTGATCCAAGAAAGTTTAAAAAAAAATTCAAATTGTCAATACTAGGAATGGAACAGAGGGTACTGCTATAAACACTTCGCAGATATCAAAAGAATATCTGCAATATTATTCAAAAGAATAATAAAGGACTACTAAGAAGAGTTCTGCTCACATAAAGTCATCACTTTGGATAAAATGAGTCAATTCTCAAAAACCACAAACTACCAAAACTCATTCAAGAAGAAACAGAAAAATTTAGTAGTCCTACAACATTGCATAATTTGAATTTGTAGTTTTTAAAACTTTCACAAAAGAAATCCTCAGATCCAGATGGTTTCACAAGTGATCTCTACCTATTTAAAAGAAATAACACTAGCTCTACACAACCTTTTTGTGGAAATAGAAGACAAGGAAATGCTTCTCAACATAGTGTTTATGAGATCCCGGTAAATAAACCAGACAAACACTATGAAAAAATGCAACCGCTAAATAATGTCCCTCACGAATATAGATGCAAAACTACCCAACAAATCAGTATCAAGTAGAATCAGCAGATGTAAAACAAATGATAGACTATGACCAAGCAGAGTCACAGTAATACGAGATTCGCTCAATATCTGAAAATCAATGAGTTAAGAGTATAAAGAAGAGTGGCATCTGGGTGGCTCAGGTGGTTAAGTGTACAACTCTTGGTTTCAGCTCAGGTCACGATCTCAGGATTGTGGGATCAAGCCCTGCATCAGACAGCCGAGAGTCTGCTTGAGATTTTCCCTGTCCTTCTTCCTCTGCTCCTCCCCCTGCTTATGATAAATAAATAAATAAATAAATAAATAAATAAATAAATAAAATCTTTTAAAAAATAGTATAAAGAAAAACCACATGATCATACGAATCGTTGCCAAAAAAGTGACAAAATTCAACATCCATTTATGTTTAAAAAAAAAACTCTCAGAAAACTATAAATAGAAGGGATTTCCTCTACTCAATCAATGATGTATACATAAATACCTTCTGCAGATATCACTTAATGGTGAAGACATAATATCTCCCCTAAGATCCTGAACAAGGAAGATGCCCACTCTCAGCTCTACTCTTCAGGATCATACTAGAAGTCCTAGTCAAGGCAGTAGGTGAAATGATGGAGTCTCTAAGGAAGTAATTAACGTTAAATGAAGTTATAAATCTGATGGGATTAACGTCTTTATAAAAGAGACAGCAGAGAGCTGGGAAGAATATTTACCAAGCATATAGCCAACAAAGGATTGGATCCAGACTGCGTAAAGGACTCTCCAGACCCAAAAGTAAGAAAACGCAATATAACTTTACAATGAGTGAAAGATTTAAATAGATACTTTACTAAGAATGCATGTGAATGACAAATAAGCACATGAGAAAACATTCAATATCATTAGCAGTTAAGCAAATGTAAATTAAAACCCAGTGAACTATGACTACACACCTATTAAGATGGCTAAAATTAAAACCCCTCATAATACCAAGTGCTGGCAAGGATACAGAGCCTAGGTTGCTCAGTGGTTGAGCACTACCTTTGGTTCAGGCCACGATCCCATATCGGGCTCCCTGCAGGGAGCTTGCTTCTCCCTCTGCCTATGAGTCTGCCTCTCTGTGTGTGTGTCTCATGAATAAATGAATAAATAAATTTTAAGAAAGGAAAGAAAGCAAGAGAGAAAGAAAAATTTATGTGCACAGGGAAATCGTGTACAAATGTCTACAGCAGTTCTATTCATAATCACCAAAAACTGGAAACAACCCTGAAGCCCTACCAATGATACCAAACCATAGCACATTGACAACCATATTGTTAACCATAAGTAGAAAGGAAGAAGTTATTGGTGTCCATAGCATCTTGGATGAATCTCATAGGTCTCAAAGACTCTATGCTGAGTGAAGGAAGCCAGGATCAAAGAGTTACCTACTCCTTGATTTCATCTATTTGTCATTCTCTATAAGACAAGACTATGTTGATGGAGAACAGACCAATAGCTGCCAGGGAGTCAGACTGGAATCTGGTATGATGGTAAAGGAGTCAGGAAGCAGGTTTAGGGTAGTGGAGCTGTGGTGAATCCTAACTACATGATGGTGGCTACAAGAGCCTCTACACTGAACTAACATTCATGGGATTATACAGGCAAACATCAATTTTATTTTACATGAATTTGAAAAACTTGTTCTTTTAAGAAATGGAAATATAAGGGTGTCCGGGTGGCTCAGTTGGTTAAGCATCTGCCTTCAGTTCAGGTCGTGATCCCAGGGTCCTGTGATCAAGCCCCTATTGGGCTCCCTGTTCACCAGTAAGTCCACTTCTCCCTCTTCCTCTGCCCCTTCTCCCTGCTTGTATTCTCTCTCTCTCAAATAAATAAAATATTTTTTAAAAGAAATAGAAATATACCAAGGATTTCATTCTACTCAGGTATTGAAACCATCTCTAGCTCAGCTGCCTCCTCATCCAACACATTCTACCTTTGCACTACCATTTTCCGTGTCCTTTGATATTTATCAGAATTCAAAATATTCTTTTATGTTTGCGCCCATAACTATCCAAGACCAACATCGTTTATGAGACTAAGTACAACAGTAATCTGATTAATTCCTTTGATGTCTTGCATCAAAACCTGCATACCAATCAGCCCTTCTAAATTAACTCTTTCTGTACTTTACCCAAACAAACCATTGTCATTGGCTCACTGCCGGAGACACGGCCACTAAACACAAGATACCTGTCTGGGCAACTGCAGGTATAAACACACTTCACGTACCCGGCTGTTCAACTTTCTGACTTGCATTGTTCTGGGCATTAGACAACTTCAAAATCCAGCATCTGTATAACCGAGTTCTTGCTGCATGTACTGACATTAAATCCCGGGCCTAATTCTCAGGACTTCAGAAACACATTTAAAAAATATGCTTTCTTATGAAACCGTTGCTATCAAATGTATATTTTAAAGGTCTTTCTTATATCTGTCATTCACAAAGTCGGACACTTGGATAATGGCACTGGGCATGCCTGTTGACCCAGATGCTAGACATTAATTAGCCTTTAATACAGAGCAAGAATTTAGAAGCCTAAATCGCAGTGACAAACAGTTGTTAAACTCCTGCTAAAACTTCCATTAACGGCCACATCTTCTTTTATTCCTCCTTTAAAACTTCAATACAGATGTAACCCAAGGGGACATTTTTTCTAATTTCACTGTCTGCTGGCAGTCCTCTCCATGAACGCTCTGCACAAGTGTGCCTTGTATATTCAAGGGCAATTAAGTTGCTAATAGTCAGCTATTTCCAAAGTCGTCTGCGGCAGATGATGATATATTATAGAACATCTGATGCCAGAAATGTAAGTGGGGAGAGAAGGCTATTTTTCCTTTAACTCTCGTTAATAAAAGAAGCCAGCATATCTGAAATGAAGAGCCGAAGTTTGGTACTAAGTGCTTCGTGTTGAACTTACTGTACAGGAGGCGTTGCCACGCGAACTGGCTTATTACGCACACGGGAAAAGCGAAGCGGCCGACCTATTTTTCCCCCATTTACTCCTACCAGATATTCTGCATCTTCCCTCACAAATTCCTTCTCAAACACTTAAGCAAGATAAGATGCTCTCCCTACCCCAGATAGAAATGTTTGAGCTCATTAAGCCCTTTCTTCCAGAATACTAATTCTGTGCTCGACTGGTACTTTATTACAGATAAGAGAATAATTCAAAATTAAAAGACATGAAATGGAGCTTTTCTAACTCCATCCCTTAGACCATTTGAGGGAAAAAATACTCTTAGCAAATGCAATTTCATTGCAATAAAATGGACACAAACATTTGTTCCAAGTTCCCATGGCCCAACTTTACATCGTGTCCTGAACAGCATTGAACGTGCAAGGTAAATAGCTGTGCAGATTCCTAGAGCTGCCTCTTCCCTGCAACGAGCTTTCTGGAGCCCCCTTTCTCTTTCTCTCTTTTTGCTCTTTGCAAAAAGCTGGCTGTGGGCCCGGCTGTCCTGAGGCTCCGGGGTGCCCCGCACAGGCCTGCGAGCACACAGCCCGGCTGCCTGTCCTAAGCCCAGACTCAGTCCTGGCCAGGCAGGTGGGTGCCCCGACGGAGTTCGCTCCCCTGCTTGAAGTCAAGATTGTGTTAAGCGGACCTTCTCATCCCACTCAGTTTTGATATCCCACCCTTAGGACAAATATGCTGTGAACGTGCATCCTGAGATGCTTACAGGGCACTCCAGAGCGGGCAGCCGAGGGACTCGGGTGAGAAGTACACGTTCCCAAAGACAGGTGAGGATGTGCAGAAGGTAGGGTGCTCCCAGGTCCCTCGCCGCCTTCTCCCCACCAGGTTATTTCCCTAAACCTTCTGATAGCACATTCCGTCTTTACTGCGGGCACCATATAGGGGAAAGGAGTCCACTTTCAGAGAATTTGGCATTTACACCAGCAGCTGAGATGTGGGATGAAATCCTTTTTCCTACAAAGGCGTTTCCAGAATCTTCCCACTTACAGAGAAGCCACCCCGCCTCCCGCCCAGAGCAGCCGAAAAGCACTGTAGGAGTGAGCCTCGTCTCCCCCAAGGCCAGCCCCGATTATGGGGCAGATCGCAGGGGGCCACTCCATGGCCTGCAGCAGAAACGTGGGCTGGGGAGCAGATTTCTTTTGTCCTCCGATATTATGCAAATAAGCAAATCAAATTAAGTACCTGAGCTTTTTTTTTTTTAATTAAGGGTTTTGATTAGATGCAGATCTGTTGTAGGCAGAAGAAGAAATTTTATTCCAAAACCCCAGATACCCCTGCCTTTCTGCAAGTCTTCAATCAAGACAGATATCCCAGAATTATAGGGAGCTCGTCTTATGATTTTCAGGTGGGTGGGCGCCTGGGACAAGGGGGAGGGGCACTGAGCCTAGAGAAAGCAAGAGAAAGAGAAGTAGTAGAACTTATTTAAAAGTCAAACTCAGCTGCTCAGCTCTTCTAGAATTTCCGTGTGTAACACCAAAAAAAACAAGCTCTAGTCCATAGTTACCCAAGAGGGGCTTGCAAGGCTTGTAAACCACAACATGAATCTTGGAAGCCCCCACCGCCCCAACTTAGACCAAAGACTAGATTTTATAGGATTAGAAGATGTTAACGCTGGAGAGTCTTACAGACCACAGCTTTCATCAGGAGACACATGTGTCTTCCACCCCAACACTGCCTGGCACACAGTAAATATTTGAGTGTTAAGTGAGTGAATGAATGAAATGTGGAGAGATACACCTAAGATCACAGACTTTGAGATAATGATTAGGCAGTGAAACTTGGTCATTCCAAGGTAAGATACCACAACACTGGAGGAAGAGAATGAAAACCTGGATTCTAGTCTGATTTTGCCAAGCCAGACATCAAGATCTTAGATAAGTCAATGTGGCCCAACCCGCTTTTCTTGTACTAACAGGAGCTGTGTTTTGGGCAGTCTTTGCTGGAACACGGCATTCTGGATTTTTGTCCAAACAAGTCACATGGAGCCACTCTCACATGGCCAGGTACAGCTAACTGAGCGACTGTTACTAAAAGTAGCATCTCTGGGAAGCTCCGAATCAGAGCCAAGAAAACAATCCAGAGTCAGATCACCATTTGGAAGAAGACTCAGCTGACCAGGCACAAAGCCCAGTTAAACTGGTGAGCTGGGAAGTTGAGGAGTGGATTCAAGACCAGCTTGTCTCCCCAACCCCCACCTGCCATACTGGGATATTAAATGTAAAAATACAATGTGGCTTCCATTCCAATCCAAAGGGACATCCATTGACACCATTTCATTTTTAACCTGCTTGAAATACAGACATGAATGTTAAGGAAATACAAATCGATGGTAAATACATGAAAAGATGTTTGACCTTCCTAAAAATCAGTTAAAGAAAAATTAAAATAATGAAACACCATATTTAATTACCTGACAAAGATCAAAATGACTAATAAAGCCCAGTATTGACTAAGGTATAGGAAAGGTGAGATGTGTCTATAATGCTGGTGAAAATACAAAATGGTACAGCCTCTTGAGACAGTAATTTGGCAACATACGATATAAGCCATTAAAATATCAACACCTTTGACCAAACAATTGGAAACACATGGTAAAGAAATAATCAAACCAGAATGTTTATTGCAGTACTGTTTATAATAGCAGAAGGTGGAAACAGACTCAATATTCAACAGTAGAAGTATAGGTCAATAAATAGAATATGATATCATTTTTAAGGTTGAAGAGATAGTTTTAATTTATTTGAATGGAAAGATATCCGGGATATTTATTAAACAAGCAAAAAAAAAAAAAAAAGCACTCCCATAGAGCATGAATAGAAAGAATTACCTAGGTAGACATCCAGGCAGTATAAATTACACCACCAAATGGTAACCATATCCTCTCTAGGTGATACCCTGATACCATGATTTCACTTCTTTTACACTTCTGATAATTTTAAAGTCATGTCTCATTTTCATAAAATATATATATAGTGAGAGTGGCAACTAACTGTTGAGAAAATGAATATGTATAGTTTCTAAATTATCAAAATGATCTTTTTAGGGAGATCCCTGGGTGGCTCAGCAGTTTAGCGCCTGCCTTCGGCCCACAGTGTGATCCTGGAGTCCTGGGATCGAGTCCCACATCAGACTCCCTGCATGGAGCCTGCTTCTCCCTCTGCCTGTGTCTCTGCTTCTCTCTCTCTCTGTATTTCTCATGAATAAATAAATGAAATCTTTTAAAAAATGACCTTTTTAATTAACAAAGAAAATGTGATCATTACAGCAAAAAATAAAAACAGGACAAAATATATATTAAAATGAAACATCAAAATATAATACAGAGAGATGTACATGTAAACTACTCATAAACTGGAAATATAAAATAAAATCAAAGAAAGAGTACATTAAGCCCTCCCAAACTTGACCCTGGCCTTACTGTATATTGAAGGATCTTACCAAACGACAATATTAAAGCTGTGTGCCCTAGTACAGAGAAGGACAGAGCAAAATAGATCATAGCATAGAGAATGCAGACATGAATCCAAGACTTATGGGAAGTCAGAGAAGGAAATGGAAAAATTAAGTTAGATTCCTAGTTATTACTTTGAATAACTTACATAGGACTTAAAATTTTAAATATCTAAAGATACATATTTAAGCTGTTAAAGGAAAACGTAAAGAAATATTTTATCTTGGAGCGGAGGATGTTTTTTTAAAGCATAACACCATGATGAAAACCACAAAGGAAAAACCAGATAGATTTTGCCATAAAAATTAAGAAACAAAACAAGGGAAAACTTTGGTACAGAAAAACACACTTTAAACAAAGAAACACAAATATAAAAAATATGCTCATAACATTCCTGACAGGCCATGGTTTTATGTCAAAATAGAAAAAGTTTCAACAAATCATTAAGAATGGGCGTGAGTAGAAAATTATCCAAATGGCCAATGAACAGACAAAGAGAATGGGAGGAATGCAAACTTCAATGACCAGACGACATTTCTGGCCTCCCAGGCTAGCAGCAGGAAGCGGACTTGTCTATCTGATGAAACATTTCAGAAAAACACAACTGGGGGGATCCCTGGGTGGCTCAGCAGTTTAGCGCCTGCCTTTGGCCCAGGGCACGATCCTGGAGTCCTGAGATCGAGTCGCACGTCAGGCTCCCGGCATGGAGCCTGCTTCTCCCTCCTGTGTCTTGTCTCTCTCTCTCTTTCTCTAGGTCTCTCATAAATAAATAAATAAATAAATAAATAAATAAATAAATAAATAGATAAAATCTTTAAAAAAGAAAAGAAAAGAAAAGAAAAGAAAAGAAAGAAAAGAAAAGAAAAGAAAAGAAAAGAAAAGAAAAGAAAAGAAAAGAAAAGAAAAGAAAAGAAAAACACAACTGAGTCCCGATGCAGCTCTGTCTCCTGTTAGTGTGCTGCAAATTCCAAAGAATCTCATTATCTTAATTTAGGGCCATTTCTTACTTGCACTAAACCAACCTCAGGTTCCTCTATAAAAGGAGGCTCAACACAGAATTTTCACCAGAAAGTCACATGTGAATGGAGTAGTTTCCTACGGCTGCTGCAACAAGTTACCACAAACTTAGTGACTTACAACAACACAGATTTATTATCTTACAGTTCTGGGGGTTAGAAGTCCAGAATCAGCCTCACCAGGTTCAAATCAAGACATGAACAGGACTGTGTTCCTCCTGGAGGCTCCAAGGGAGACTCTGTTCCCTTGTCCTTTCCAGCTTCCTGAGGCGCCTGACCTCCCTGGCCCTTCCTCCATCGTCAAAACCAGCAGCATAGCGTCTACCAATGTCTCTCCGACTCTGACTTTCTGCTTCCTTCTTCCATCCTTTAAGGACCCTTGTGATTACATTGAGTCCAACCAAACGATCTGGGTTGTTCTTTCTCAACATCATTAACTTAATCACACCTACAAAGTCCCTTCTACTATGGAAAATGACACAGCTCTCTAGGATTAGGATGTGGACATCTTTGGGAGGGCGTTAGATTGCCTGCCCACCCCAGGGAAATAAAGGAATCAACACAACAAATGCCTCGAACTCAGAGCTTGGCGAACAATACTCGAAGCACTCGAAAAGTACTAGCTGTTATCACGAGTTATTGGTAATCAAGGAAATGTGTGCTATCTGGGACTGAGAGTGATGGGGAAGTAAGTGCTCAAACATAGCTGATGGAAGAGAAGGAACTAGAGGACCGGTCAATGAGGACATAACCCATGAGCAGCCTCTGAGCCCATGCAGACCCTTTGGGAATTTTTGGACACAGGGGACCAACCCAACATACATGGATATTCGTTGCAGCCCTGTTTATCATAGCAAAGAATATGGATAGAAAAAAATCCCATCATATTTACGGAATACAGAGCCCTCATCCAGAACTGTTGTGTAAATGTCTAATTATTGACACAGAAATCGTTTTGCAATACGCTAGTCAAAAAGTAGGCTCCAAAAGATATTAATAACATCTCATTAAATTTCATTTTTGAAATTTATGTGTTGCCACGTGTGTCTGTGTGTATATAGGTGCATACTTGCATAGAAAAAGTGCAGAAAAGTGCATGCAAGTATTACCAATGTGTTCTAGACGATTTGACTCTTGTATACTTCGGAGCGTCCTGAATGTTTTTGCATGGTGGCCAGGCATCCCTGGTTTTGCAGAAGGTGAGAGCACCAGCAACCACCTCACAGAGGGAGGAACACCAGGCAGCGAAGACCCAAGTAGCCCAGTGGCTTCATGTACGTTCTGCAACTCACTTTCTACATATATGGAACGCTTGCCCTCTCAACGCTCATTTGCCAGTGAACCCAGGCACCCAGAAGATAATATGAGAATTAAAAGATCTAGATACATTCCAGAAACTGTTCCTCTAGGAATCTGACCCCAATTGACCTCTCACCCCAGGAGTCTCCGTATCCCCCTCATCTGGCACAGTACCTGAGCATGGAAGATGGTCAGACACCCCAGCTCCTTCTCACCTATTCAGGGGCCTCCCGCTCTCCCACACACACACCCCCAGCTCCCTCCTTGCCTGGCTAGCACCCACTTCATCCACTGTCTTGCAGCTTTAATGTTGCTTCCCTGATCCAACAGACTAATCACAAGGTGTCTCATGGCTATCACGTGTCACGTTTTCAAGCCAAGGACCAGCATAGGTAAGAGAGATTAGCCCCTTGGGGGAAACTCTAGGAAATGGTATAAAACAGAAACAGACACCTCTGTGTGTTCTCCTTCTAGGAGCAAGGGTGCTGGATCTTTACACATCGGATCCTGAAGTCCTGGGTGCAGGTGGGACAGGAGCATTAGTCCCCAAGCACCTGCTGCTGCCACAACGGTATCCCACAGGCAGGGGAACAGACCGGCAGGCGAGAGCTGTCAGGCAGGAAGAGGCACACACTCGTAGCTGGAGGTTGGGATGCCGGGAGGGGCCACGACCACAGCTGGTAATCCACAGTGACACAGGCATCTGCGTGTGTCTTTGTTAAATGTCTGTGTCCTTAGGCAGCAACTCCACGAGGGAGGAGGGGTCTTGCCCAACCTTACAGCTGTGCCTCCAAGGGCCTGCTAGAGTGTCGGCTACATGATGAGACCTTGGACTAATGTTTGTTCAAAGAACGAATCCAAGAGTCAATGGATGAATAAATCTTCACAGAGGCTCTTGTCTAAACTTTGGTGCATAGTCCCAATCAGATAATATGCCAGACCTTGGAAGAGACTTGAGTTGTTATGCAGCCTGAATTATCACCTGCGACCGCTAAGACCTCTTGGTGCTTGCCTTCCTAGTAATGCTGTGGTTATGCCCAAAAGACACAGCAAGTTCAATGTCTAGGGTTTACAATAGACAAAACTGGACCGAGTAGAATATTTGCCAGTGAGAATTTTCGGTCATCCCCACTCAGCAGGTGCTGGCAAACCACAGTCTGGAGGCCAAAGCCAAACCACGGGCTAAGAATGGATTTTATGTTTTTCAGTCATGCGGGGAAAAAAAATAACAAGATACATCCTCACATATAAAAATCGTATGAAATTCAAACTTTGGTGTCCATAAATAAAGTTTTATGAGAACAGCTAGGCCTGTTTGAGCATGAATTGTGCATGGCTGCTTGTGAGGCACCACAGCAGAGCTCAGTGGTGTGACAGAAGGTAGGACCCTGCAAAAACCGTCATTATTCACTCCCAGGCCCTTTGCAGAAGTGGAGTCAGGCAGCCGGGGCTCCCAGTAGGAATGGACAGTGCATCTCAGAGGTGCTCGATCCTCACCGGCTGGAGAAACATCTCCTAACACAGGCCGGAGGCTTTCCCGGGATAGATGCTCACACAACTCAACCATCCCCTCCAAGACCTCAGCCCAGATCCCCAGCAGAACCTCCCCCAGACTCCACCAGTGGCCCCCTCTCTCCTGTGGCCACAGAAATATCTAAGCTGCGCAGACTCTTCCTCCTACCCCTCCCCGAGCCATTCCCATGCCTCCAAGTGCTTCTGCTGTCCAGGGAGACACACCTTCCTTTCTAACCCCCTCGTTCCATCAAATCCTCTTCAGTTCCACACATTCTGTCCTACCGACAGAACATAACATCGAAAACAGCACCAAACACGCATGACCACACACAGAGTTCTTATGAGAGACATTTCCCATGAATATTGCTTAATCTAATAATTGTCCCTGTTTTAATACCATCAATTTCCCTCCTGATCAGTGCTACCCATCAGGAAGTATCTTCAGGTAATTAACATTTTTACATTTTTAATTATGAAATCTTTCCTGAGCTAGCAGGGTGTCAGAGATTAGAAGCATCAGGGATCCACGGTGCTGAGATCCGAAGGTTCCCTGCAACCGGAAAATCAACTCGGGCAGGAGCTGGGGCCGCGGGCTGTGCTGATGCCCATCGCTTAAAGGTGGGCGGACGTCTGCACAGGGGAGCTCAGTGGAGGAACTCGTGCTTGGTGGGCAACCCCACTCTAGGACTTTGATTCCAAAAGCAAACGTGACTTTTGCAAGGATGCACCCGCAGCCAGCCTTCAAGGGGACTTGCCTCCATGCAGAGCCGGGATGCCGCGGGCAGACTCCCTCCCTGACCGCCTAATCAGGGTTAACTTCCAGACCCCCCATCTCACCGCTGAAGTCATGTTTTGGATGTCTTCCTCCCTTGGCTCTGCTTTCTATGTCATCAAGGCCTTCTTTATCCCGCACCTTGTCTAAAAATTCTATTTAATACCTTTGTGCCTGCTCATCAGAAAGCTTTGGTTGTTCTTCAATTCATATACTTCTGTAGAAGAAGCACACCCTATAGACACGTCACAGAAGGCTGAGAAATTAGGGACTGAATGGAATGGAGAGGAGACCCCGGACGCCATCTACGTGTGCACCCCCCTGCTCTACAGACCTACGTGGCTTTCAGGACAATCCTCCCTGGCTCATCTTCATCTGAAGGGCTATCCCCCCTCTGGCTCATCTTCATCTGAAGTCTCCTTGGCTTGGACCCCTATGGTTTCCTCTGCATCCTCTGGCTGGTCATCACCACTCTGTCGAGAAGGGCAGTAGGAGAAGGATGCTCTGACCCCACATAGTCTTGTCCAAGACCAGGTCCAATGGAGGGGAGGCCAGAGTCACCCCCACACCACCTTGTCTCCCTCTCAAGGGACACAGCACACCCCACTGGCAAGAGATGCTCCGTCAACATCTCTGCCGTGTCTCCTGTCCTCCATTAGCCAAGTCTCTGCCCAAGACACGGCCCTTCTCATGTTCTCCTCCTTTGCTCCTACTATTGTCCTGATCTCTGCCCAGGAGCAGTGTAGATGTCCCCTGTCTCTGACCCCACCTGCCAGGGCTCCGGATGCCACCAAGTGCAGCCACAGCAACCAGTGCATGACAACACCCGTTTAGGGGAAACAAAAATGAAATGAGAAGCACAGGCCCATTGAAGGGGAAAAAGCTTTTCCTTATATTCTCATGAAATGGGATGCTTCCCCCTGATTCCAAAAGTATTTGGATTGGGCTGCTAGTCCAGTTCAGGCTATACAAGGTCAACAGGTTGATGTACTGACTTCTTAATTTAGTAAGAAAAAAAAGTTAACTCGCTTTTTGCCTGGTCTAGATAATCTCCTAAGAGTCGCACTTGCCATCCCACGTACGCAGACAACCACAGATGAGAAGTATGTCACATAGCTGTATGTTTAACCCACGGCACAAAAATGTTTATTTTGGGGTCTCCACAAGATAAAAGCCCACTGCTGGGAATCCAGTAGCTTCCCCATGAAGGCTGAATGGATGGAAGAAATTTAAGCAGATCCATCATAAACGTTCTATGAAAATATATTTCCACAGGTCCTCATTTTTATGTCAATGGTTGTGTTTCTCCATTTGGATATCAGGAAATACAACTGGCCAAAAAAAAAAATAAAATAAAAAAAGGTAAAACTCTCCAGAAACTAATTAACCAGTAAGGACTGGATTCATGTGGGAAGCAAAAGTTTCGAGGTAGAGTTCACCGCTCCCTAGAGTTAGGACCATTTGGCCACTTTTTAGGAGTGGCCAGGGTTGCTTCGGACGGAGCCTGGCGGGAGATGCTGCTCCCAGCAGAAGAGCCGACTTGCCTTCCCAAATAAGGCTTTGCGAGTAGGCAGCGATGCTGTCCATGAGTACGTCCACTCACACGTTCTTTTTATTTTATTATTTTATTTTTTTTATTTTTTGGGGGGGGTCACACGTTCTTTTTAGTCTGAAAATCACCCACAATTAATTAAAGTCCCATAACTATCTGTCCTCCCCAAGATGCGTCCGGCCTATCCTTTGGGTCACTCTAGTTGGAAGTGAAAAGAAAGTAACCTGGTAAGCACTTGTTTACCCTGAACACAGGCGACCAGTGGGTTTTTCACTGGGATTAAACTATCAGAAAACTGGGAGGAGGGATCCCTGGGTGGCGCAGCGGTTTGGCGCCTGCCTTTGGCCCGGGGCGCGATCCTGGAGACCCGGGATCGAGTCCCACGTCGGGCTCCCGGTGCATGGAGCCTGCTTCTCCCTCTGCCTGTGTCTCTGCCTCTCTCTCTATCTCTCTGTGACTATCATAAATAAATAAAAATTAAAAAAAAAAAAAAAAAAAAAAAAAAAACTGGGAGGACGTGTCACAGGGAAAGCTCGGAGCCCCAAATCACAGTGGCTTTGGTTCGTCTTGTGGCGATGGCAGGTGTAGCAGCACCAGGCTCACGTGAGAAGAGGGGCCCAGAGGACCGGGCAGTCAGCTCCCACTGTGCTCACGGGGCGCTCTCCTCGAGGTGCACACAGCCAGCCTCCCCTCCCCTCTGCACGGGGGAACACACCTTTTCTAAAGACAAGCAGCACGCCCCCAAGATGAAGGTGACCACACCTTCAGGGAGACCTCGGAGTTCCCATCCTGGGCAGGCTGATGACTTTGCCCTAGTTAGTAGGTGGCAGTGGCCACTTCACACAACGATGCCTACCTCCAGGTTCCGAAAGAGCGAGAACCAAGTCTGAAGGCCACCCGCGTGCTTCTGCCCCTTATGCAAGGACCTAAATGTCAAGGAGAGAAAAATACATGCATTTAAAGTAAACAAAGCTATTTGAACAATACCTTCCGTCCTAAGAAGTAACATTTAATCTGGTGTTTTAAAAGATGACACTTGCAAATATGGCTAAGCCGTGTATTCAATTCTGTTCAACTACTGGTGTGAAATTTTAATCAAAAAACTAGAGAGCTCATTCAAAAAAGAAATTAGTGAAAAAACTTTGGTCGTCTCTCATCAGTGAAAACTGATTTAGTTATGCAAATTACTGCTATGAATATTAAACCACTGATGAAAGGTTTTTAATGAAGGGATCTTTTGTTTTGGAAATGCAAGGGTATATGCTTTAATTTCTTGCTAATTTACTGTTCTTTGATAATGTTCACATTTTCCCCAAAGTGGCTTTGCTGATGGGTTTAATACTGTGAATAGAACTACAGACCAACAATACTGGTTTTGACAAGCCTTCCCCTGTGTAACCGTACACCGTGATTTGCAGCCCCTTATGCACAATTCTATTAGGGTGAATTTTGTCTACAGGGCTTTCCCTGAAATGAATTCTCATTTTAATGTTAGCCTCCTGCAGTTTTTAATTTTTAATCTGTAATATGAAATTGCAAATTTTACAAACATCATTTGAAAAAGCCACCAGGACAGAACCGAATGCCAAAGTTTACATACTGCCTAATTAGACCGTTATGAGAGGCAGCTTATCAATGTCACGCCAAAGATCATCAAAAAATCCAATTACTAATTTGAAAAACACATATATTTATAGGTTCATTTTGTTTAATTTGCATCCGGTTAGCTCAATAATTGTTTTAAAATTGTATTAAAGCTAATAATTTGGGTTTAGCTGGTAACATACCTGAACTGCAAAGGTGGTGCCTCACTGCCCACCGTGAGAGGCGGTGGCCCCCGTGGCAAGGGACCTCCCGCCACGGAAAGCTCCGGTCCCTCGGTGCTCTAGAGATAAATCTTTTTGAAATGGAAAGACCTGGTGCACCTTGCCAAGAAGGGCAGTTTCCAGCGGGTCTAGCCCCGGGCATTCTCCAGATAATTAGGAATAAGTGGAGAAGAGCAGGAAGCAGCAGGGGAAGGGGAGCCGGAGGTGTCCCCCAGGAGAAGTGGGCGGAGACCCCTATCTAGTCCAAGGTGCTGGTCTGAGTCATCCCAGAGAACCAAGAGCAGCTTCCTCAAACTTCTCTATTACAGGAAATAGCAACACATGCAAAAGTACAGAGGCAGTGCCACCAACCCCCGGTCCCTCTGCCCAGGCTCCGTATTCAAGTCATGGCTTCCTTGGGGCTCCCCCCACCCCCCTCCTTCCCTCTTTCCTTCCCACAAATCCTGGACAGTCTATCATGCCCACATAGGCGGTTAGGATTTACCTCGAAAAAGTAAAATATTTCATTTTAACCTGTAAAATACCATTATCTTACTTTAAATAAATACTTTAAAAAAAAAACCATGAACAAGAATTCCTTGATAGCATTAGGCAGCCACTTCCCAATTATCCCACAAATGTCCTGGATGATTTCTTTTTTTACAGTTTGAGTCGAGATGCAAACAAGTCTCCCATGATATAATCGGCTGGTGTTTAATTTTTGCATTTTCTCTCTCTCTTTCTCTCTCTCTCTCTCTCTCTTTTCTTCCTATCTCTGTCTCAATCTCTCACCAGTTTATTTATCTATTGAAGAAGCCAGGTCACTTGTCTATGCAGTTTCCCATCATTTGGCTTTTTCACTGATCCTGGCCCTGTGGGGTCCCCGTTAGGCAATCCCTCCATCCCCTGTATATGTCCTGGAAATCGGTACTTGAATCTTCCACATGTATCAAGATTCATGTTTCATTATTTTGGCGAGACTACTTCTTAGGAGAGTGTGTCTCCCCCAAGAGTTAAATGTAAGTAGGAATTGTTTGATTTACTTGTTTCTTGTTACCAAATGAATATTCAGTATAAGCACTAAAAATAATTCAAAAGAAGAAACACAATGGGATATATCCTTCCATGGATATCACTGTCTATTTATTTTATATTTTTCTTTCTTGTACGTTTTCATGAAATAGGATCGTGCTGCACAGTCTTGTTTTAGAAACTGTGTTTTCTTCAGTTAGCCAAAGACCATAAACGCTGCTGGTTAAATCACTGGACTGTCGTGAGTGATCTTTCCAATTCTTCATTTTATGAGAGCAGTTTCTCAAAATAATCTGGAGTTTTAGGTAGTCTTTCTGCGCCAGATTCAAAATCGCACACACATTTTGAAGAAGTCCCTAATTTACTTATTCCACATTTCAGATTTTGATTAATAAAAATAATCACTCCTTTTTGAGTCTGAATAATGCTTTCTTACAAATTATGAGAGAGCAGTGATCTAAGGTTAGCAGTTTTGCCTCACTTGAAATTCTAATGTGGCCTCAAATGTCGGCAAGGACAGTTTCCTGGAGCCTCAAGCTGGGGGCGGTGACCGCACATCCTCCTTGAGATCCCCCACAGCCAAGCGACACGGTGAGACACTACTTAGCTTTAATTCCTCTTCTCGTCCACTGTGTTTTCTCGAATCACCACTTCCTCTCCATGAGGCCGGCCACATCCAGGCTCAGAGTCCAGGCATTTGTGGGCCCCAGAGACGATCACGGGGAACAGTGGGCCGACAGCAGAGGGCACTCTGGTTTCAGGAGGTAGGAAGAGGAAATGTGGCTTCACCGAAGTCGACCTATGTCATCTCATAGCTGCCCTGAGAAGCAGCCCTGCTCCTCCCACAGACGAGAAAAGGAGGCTCCACGAGGTTCAGAAGCTCGCAGCAGACAACACAGCCCCGTTGCTCAGCCTGTCCTTCCAGCAAGACTCCAACCCGAGTTCTTGGACATCGGGATCTCCTGCCAGACAAGCCGAGAATCTCAAACCTGGTTCAAGGTGCCCTCAGCAGGCCCCCTGGTGCACCAGGACCAGCCCCTCGAAGTTAGAACAACAGGCACCCGCTTGCCCACCTCTCCTCGGGCAATTTTGCAAATAGCTAGTTGAGAGCCAGATTCAGGTAGGAGTTGAAAATGCCAGAGCTGAACTAGCAGCTGTGCTAGGAGCCCCTCTAGGAAGCCACCCCGCCCCCTAATGCTCTGATGGCCCTGCAGAGTCCGTGCCGCCCCATCTTACGGGTGGAACAACTGAGGCTGAACGGCTGCCCAAGATGGGGGAGCGTCTCAGCACAGCTCGCCTGAGCTTGTTCTCCACCAGCTGCCCCGAGCAAGGACAAGCTGCAGCAGGAAGCCCATGCTCGGGTCACCAGCCACCAGGCTGCGATGCTCCCAGCCTCCCCCAGCCCTCGGGATGGGAAGGGGGGGCAGTGTGCGACGTCCACCTGCAGACCCCGGTCACTTCCCGCAGAAGCCGGGTTATGTGCCCATAGCCTGGTAGCTAAGCCCAGAGGGTGGCACCTGTCTATGCTGCACATGGTCGTGGCCTTGGATCCCCCAAGGTCCCAGCGGGGCACCGGGGCATAAGAGGTGGACGAGCAATGCCCGCAGAGATGCCTGTTTGTACGGGGGGCGACCGGCCCGCTCACCTAGGGGACTTCGGCAACCTCCAGCCTGCAGGGCAGCAGGTGTGGGGGTTCACATCACCCCGCCACATGCCAGGTCACATGGAACAGGCCAGGAAACGGCGAGATGCGCTTTGAGATTTTTAATACATTATGATTCAATCCCAGTCAGCTCGTTCGCTCACCGCCATGCGGCCGTCCTTATGCTCTTCTCTGCTCCCTGCCTCCTTCTTCTTCGTTCCCTCCTTCTTCCTTCCCCCACCTCTCTGTCTTCTTTCCTTTCTGTCTTCCTTCCTTTCTTTCTCTTTCTTTCTTTCTCTCTTTCTCTCTCGATGACATCTTGAGTCCTGGGGTTCTGTGGTTGGTGGAGGTGGAGGGAGCGGCAGGGTCCGCGGTCCCTGTCCAGCAGGGACCCTGGGGACCGGAAGCCCCGCCAGAGAGGAAGCAGCTGGCGGGAGAACCCGAGGCTGCAGGTGCACTTCTCATTTGTCCGCGGCCCCTTCCTCTCCCCTGCTCTCCCTTCCACTCAGTGCTTCCCCTCCACGCGTGGAAGGCAGCCAGCCCGGAGCACGCGCCCACGGTGCCGGACTTCATGTCCTGCATCGGGGGGGGGGGGGTAGGGTTTCCCAGGAGGGAAGTGCCACCCACAAAGTTCTGTCTGCAATCGCCGACTCTGGCAGCCACATTCGTGACCCATGGCGTGGAGGAAAGGCAAGGGGCTGGAAGGAAAGAAGGGGGTAAGCTGTGAGGAGCCACTAGTCCTGCCCACTGTCCTGGCCGAGAGGGCCGGAGCTGGCAGGTGACTGCGGCGACCCAGAGGAGGAGGCTGGAGCTGGACCACACGGCACCTCGAAACGGACGCAGCCAGTCCCAGGAAGCAGGCTACCTTGACGCATTAGGTCGTGGGCCTAAGCTCACAAGCCCAGGGAGTGCAAAGCTGCAAAGGATCTTAGGAATCATCTAGAATGCCAGCTTTTGCACATGCTCCCGCCCACCCCTCCCCGGGACCTCAGAGGTGGAATAGGGCAGCAAGGGAAAGGCTGAGCATGTGGGGTCTGCTTCCTGTCCCCTCACTTGCACCACCCCTCTCCAAGCACACCTCCCTTTTATTCGTTTGAATAAAGGACTTTATGAATATAGGGGGGAAATGGAAAGCTGCTTCCAGGTTTAAAGATGGGAGCTAAGATCCATAGAGAACAATAACTGCCTTCTCCTCCACTGCAGCTGGTTTGGAATTGTTCTAGAACATTCAAATGTGCAGGTCCCATGGTCATTTGGAGATCCAGGCCCCACTGTTCTCACTCGTTTTCTTTAATAATCACCGTTCATGGCCCTGCCATGAGCCCTTCACCACTCAGAGCCAACAGGAGGCAGACTCACCACGTGTATCCTGAGCCAGGGATAATCAGCAAAAACCCATGACTGCAGGAAAGTAAGGAAGACTAGGAGTGAGAAGAGGAACAGGAGATTTAGGAAGAGGCTGTGCAAGAAGAAGAAAAGTGGGTGGCAAGGGCGGGGGTCTAGCTCATGTGTTCTGGTCTCATTTCATTTTTCTGTTCCTTCTAACGGTACTCCTACGTTGAAATCTGTAAATGCAATAGGTGGCAAACCCAGCAGGAGGTGGCCTGATACACCTGAGTGAGCCCCACCCCCACCTGACACACCCGAGTGAGCCCCACCCCCACCTGACACACCTGAGTGAGCCCCACCCCCACCTGACACACCCGAGTGAGCCCCACCCCCACCTGACACACCTGAGTGAGCCCCACCCCCACCTGACACACCCGAGTGAGCCCCACCCCCACCTGACACACCCGAGTGAGTGCCGCCCTCACCCCTGCCCAAGGTACTCAGGTCTCTCCAGGACCCCGGATGCAGAGACCTTTCTTTATGGAGCCAGTAAAGTCTTCACATTAATTTACTGTTTGGCGTTGCAACTAATAACTTTTGTTTTTAATTATGACGGTTTGCTGAGCTCTGAAAAGCCCAGGCTGTGATTTAGCTGCTGTAAAAATGCAGAAGTAAACAGCCCCCATTCAGTTGCCTGAGAGCAAATTATAAAATCACTTTCTGTGTTTACAAAGGAGATCGCCTCGGTAGAAGCATCATAATGATGAAGAGACAACTCCAGCACGGTCATTTAACTTCAGCTGCTCCCTACCTGATAGCTCCCAGTCCAAAATTAACGCCATTTGCAGGTGCTCAGGGGTCTCCTGCAGCAGAACCAAGGGGCCTCTGCTCGGGGAGAGGAGACTCTTGCCCCCTCTGCCTCGCAGCCCTCTGCAGCACGCAGACAGCCAACCACTCACGTAATAGCTCCGTCCATCATCCTGGGTTTGATGAGTACACCCATTACCCAAGCAATTAGGAGCAAGTCAGTGTTGGTCACAGAGCCCAAGCAATGTAAACTTTTATGAACAAGGGTGAGGCTGCCTGGCTTCAGAAGTGGGGGCTCTGGTCCCCATACCTGCCTGCCTCCCCGCTGGGGGTGGTAAGTGGGATCTGCTGCTAACACATTGAATCAAGGGAGCCAGGCCAAAACAAGGCCTTGGATGGGCCTCAGACCAGGCGGGGTCGAGGCAGGAGCCCCGCAGAGACTGCTTCCAGCAGCACCCCATGGCCACTCGTCCTCTTCCAGTTTTGAAGAAAAAGGAAAAGCGGTGATCAGATAGCAAGAAGCCAACAGAGAATAAGAAAATGATTTAAGAAGTCCGGGGCTGTAAGAAAGCTCAAAGCTACACTTAGCCCCTCTTGTCCCCAATCTCTGGGGCCCCTTCTCCATACCAGCTCCCCTCTGGCGTTCCTCTTGCTGGGCTTCAACTCATGCGGTTACCCTCCAGGCCTCAGAGCTGCCTTCCTGCCAACAAGGCCACTCTCTGCCTCCTGTCCTCTCTACTGCCCAGGAAGCTCAAGGATGTCTGGACTCCATGCATCACTGGCATAGCCGCCCTATCTTGCAGCCTCCCAGCTGGACCCCAGAAAGTCTCCACCCTCAGCAGACCTTACCCACTCCTCTCCACCTCCCACTGCCCCCAGGGTCGCTGTAAGGACAGAAGCTCTGTTATGGACTGAGCTGTGTCTCCCAAATCCATATGCTGACATCCTAGCCCCAGTTGCTCCAAATGTGACTATATTTGGGGGCCTTTGAAGACGTAGACTGAGGTCATTAGGGTGGGTCCAGTGCCCTATGATGAGCGTCCTTATAAGAAGAGGAAATTTGGACGTTCAGAGACACCAGGGATGCACTCAGAGAGGAAAGACCACATGAGCACACAGCAACAAGGCAGCCATCTACGCACCAAGGAGAGAGGCCTCAGGAGAAGCCAACTACACCAACATCTTGATCATGGATATGCAGCCTCCAGACTGTAAGAAGATGCATTTCTGTGGTTTCAGCTCTCAGGCTGTAGGGCATTATTATGGCAGCCTGAGCAAACCAAGAGATTCATACTCTTCTCCCAGCCACAGGCTTCCTACCCTCCCCACCTACCCCCTACACTCCACTTCCCACTTGTCCCTGCTCCCCCAAAGCCTCCTCCCCTCCAAAGCCTACCTCCTCCCCATGGAACTTTCCAGAACATAGTGAAGGGGCTACCCACTTTACCACTGAACAAACAAATGCCTTTTCAGTCCCTTGGCATCCAAGGGACTGGCATCCCCCAGACCACACGTTAAATTCCTCACGACCTGAAACCGTGTGCTCTATATTCTCAGCAGCTGGCAGAGAGGTCAGGGGAGTCACGTAGTCAGTAACTGGGAGCGTTTAGTCTGTATGGAGACAAGTGACCAGTTATAACTGGTATAGTTGTATCAAGTATATCAATAGTTACATCAATATATTATCAAGTATATCAAATATGACAATACTAGGGCAATACTAGGAATACTAGTATCACAACAGGAATACTCTTAGGGGAATATTACTCTTGTTCGTGTCTCTCTGCCAAGTGCTTTACATGTATTATTAGCTCATTCAATCCTCACGAGGAGTCCATGAGACACCGGTCATTGTGGCTCCCTGTCACATGCAAGGGGACTGCCGTGGAGTCAGTGACCCGAGCAGGACAGGAAGGAATGACGAGGAAACACCTTTTCCTTCCTAGAGCATGAAGACCGAGCAGTGGAGAGAACCCCCAAAGGTGAGCTGTCCAAAGTCCTCCAACCCTCAGGCAGGTGAGGTGATACCTAGAATGGAATGATGTCCCTTGGCTGCTATTCTTCACATATTCCCACATTCAGGAAGTTTAAAGCATTAAACTTTGAGATATTAGTGTCTGTAATAGTTTATGTATGACAGATAGAATATTATGATAAAGGTGGGGAAAAAATCAACTAAAGACTGGAGCACCAAATCAACGGCATCTCCCAGACAGAATAAGACCATAAAGGGAGACACCTTGGTGGCTCGGGACGTGATCCCGGGGTCCTGGAATCAAGTCCCGCACTGGGCTCCCCTCAGGGATTCTGCTTCTCCTTCTACCTGTGTCTCTGCCTCTTTCTCTCTGTCTCTCATGAATAAGCAAATAAAATCTTTAAGAAGAAAAAAAGAGCATATGGGTAACAGGAGAAAAAGGATAAGAAAATTAGATAATCAGCCTAGAAGGTCAAATACCTAAAGAATAGAAGTTTCCAGACGAGGAGAACAGTGAAGCCAAGAGGAGGAAATTGGCTGACAAAATCATCCTAGAAAGTGCCTCAGATCATGAAATTCTAGATGGAAGGGCATTACGAGTAGCCCAAAAACAATTGATGAAGAGACACCCAATGGGACACGTGTTATGGTAAAAATTCTGAGCTCTGAGGACAAGCAGAAGATGGTACAAAACTTCCAGAGAGGAAAACGTGAGAAGAAAAACAGGCCACTAGCAGGATCAGGAACTAGAGCGACTTGAGAACTCGTGGCAACCCACCAGGACCTAAGGATGGTAGACTGAAGCCTACAAAGGTCTAAGGGATGAAGCAAGTACAAGTTAGAATAGTGACAGATTGAGACACACCAGCTCTTAGAAAACATCCAGTGCACCTCTTCTTAGGAGGTGACCAGAGAGTGCGCCTAAGACTCAGAAAGGACGGAGAGAACGTTTCTGGAACACAGGGTCTAGGGGCCGATGGAGCAGGCCTGGTGCCCAGGTCAGGAACTCTCGGAGAGGTTTTCCTCTGGAGCGTGCGAGGCACACAGAGGTCCTGACGACTTCTCCATGATGAACGCACAAAACTGAGCAAAGAAAATTGATTCCTGGAAAAGCAAAACCAAACATGGTGCGATGAGGTATGTGGTAGCCAGCGTCTGCCCATGGCTGGGCGTCCCGCAGCGATTCTGAGGCTATGGCAGCGTGCACCTGCTCCAACCAAAACTGGGGTGGACGTGGAGGAAGAGGGTGGGCGGGTGTAAGGCTGTGAGTGTGTGGTGAGTGTGCCTTCTTCTCATCTTCACGACGGAAAGACGGTGCTGAACAGGAGACCCCCAAAGGAGCGGAGCTGCCGCAGAATTCTTCAGCACAACACGGGAGTCAGAATGTCTGGGGAAGGAGTTTCGGGAAGAAGGAGGAGGGATGGGCAGGGCTGCTTTCAGGTGGGGGGGGGGTGGCTTTTCAGCCTTGTGAAATGATTTTATTTCTTCATCAGATGCATGCACAGCCCTGATTTTTTGGTTAAGGTGGAATTGTTCACTAACTCCTCGCTGGATAACCGCGAGCAACGAAGGATATTTATGACTGTGGTCCTCTACATAGAAACCTTCCTGTGGAGTTTCCGTAAAGATAAAACGAGATGATCCACGTAGAGTTATAGCAGATGCCTGACGCATAGTTTGCGCTAATAAATTTTTTTTTAACGACTTGCAGGTGGACAAGGCGCTGCTCGGGCCAGCTCTGGGGCTGGTAGCTGGCTGCTGGGGAAAGGAAACATCTCCCTGCCCCAAAGTCGCACCGAGGCCGCCAGTTACGGCTTCCCTGATGTTTTACCAACCAAAGGCAGAGAGACCCACGTCCCACTCTGCGGCCACAGCTACACTGGGAGTGGGCGCCGACAGGACTGTGAATTGCCTCTAAAATAAAAGAATGTAAGGCTGGAGAGTGTAAGGTAGTTACTGGCTCTCTTTGATTAAAAAAAAAAATACCATTCTTAGGGAAAAAAATGTAGATTAATTAAAACTTACACAATGGAATCAACACAAATCTTTTAGCTCTGCACACAGCAACATAGGTTTGTGAGCACCGTAATCTGGCAGTGACAACTGGACAGATCTATGCCTGTTTAGAAGGGAAACTGTAATGAAGCCTTGCCAAATTCCAAATCCAGTTAGACAGTGTCGGACCACGACAGGTAATAAATAACAGTGGACATAAAACATAAAACATTCCTGGAGTTCTAAAGTTAACAGGGTCCTGAGGCCCCACCTGTCGATTTCCAACCCCCCCCAAAAAAGGAAACTTCCACAAGACCCACGTAAACAAACAACGGGTTACATTAATTAATTAATTAATTAATCAATCAATCAATCAATCAATTTATAAAGATTTTATGTATCTGTTTGAGAGTTAGAAAAGAGAGAGAGCATGAGCAGGGTGGGCAGAGAGAGAGAGAAGCACACTCCCCTCAGATCAGGATGCTGGATGCAGGGCTCAATCCCAGGACCCTGAGACCAGGACTGGAGCCAAAGGCAGATGCTTAACTAATTGAGCCACCCAGGCTCCCCCACTCTTTTTTTTTTTTAATAACTTTTTAGGGATGCCTGGGTGGCTCAGTGGTTGAGCGTCTGCCGTCGGCTCAGGGTGTGATCCCGGCATCTGGGATCAAGTCCCACGTTGGGCTCCCTGCATGGAGCCTGCTTCTCCCTCTGCTCTCTGCCTCTCTTTCTCTGTGTCTCTCATGAATAAATAAACAAATCTTTAAAAAAAAATCTTTCTAGGGACACCTGGGGGGCTCAGTTGGTTAAGCATCTGCCTTCAGCTCAGGTCATGATCTCAGGGTCCTGGGCTTGAGTCCCACATCGGGCGTCCTACTCCCTCTCCTGCTGCTTCCCCTCCTTGTGTATGCTCTCCTTCACTCATGCTCTCTATCAAATAAGTAAATAAAATTTTAAAAAATAAAATATTTTTATTTGAGGATTTTATTTTATTGAAATAAGGAGAGAAAGAGAGAGACAGAGAGAGCACACGAGTGGAAGTGGGAGAGGGGCAGGGGGAGAAGGAGAGAATCTGAAGCCGACTCCTTGCCACTGAGTATGGAGCCCGACACGGGTCTCAACCTCATGACCCTGAGATCGTGACCTGAGCAGAAACCAAGGGTCAGAGGCCTAACCAAGTGCACTACCAGGTGCCCCTGGGTTATGTTTTTGTAAGAAAATTGAATCAGGTCGGCCTGTGAATCTCGTGATACGTTGTGAAGCACATATATGTAATATGACTCGAAGCCGAAGTTATCATCTTGCATCCATAAGAAATTTGAAAGCAAAACGGTGGAAACCCACATGGCCCAGATCGTCAATAAGGCTGAGTGTGAATTTTGAGGAAATAACCAGCAAACTGGGGTTTAAAAAAAAAAAAAATCTATTAGAAAAGTTAACCCGTCAGGTTTCAGTAGCTGCAGTGAATTTTGTGATCCCTCCAGTGCCCGAAATCATTGTTTCAAAAAGAGGAAGTTCTTGGGTCTCAATTGCACATGTGACTGCAGAGAGTCCCCAGAAGTCCCCTGGGTCTCCTGGGAGTGGGGGTCCCATGACCCACGAGGAACCCCCCCCCCACCCTCCTGGCTGCCACGGACAGGCCTCCTCCCCATAGCGTCCCGTGTCCTGCCCAAGGACAGGCTCCGAGCATGTGGGTCGAACACACACACTAACTCAACCCAATCAGAGTGCTTCCTCCTTCAGAAACCCGGCACCTTCCTCAGGAAAATGAAAAGCAAAATTACTTTGGAAAACAGATTTACTAACAAAACAGCCTCACTGGTGTCGGGTGGGCCAGGGAGTCCTCGGGGCTGAGCCTGTCCCAGGCTTTGAGCTCCCACAGCCACAGGCCCGGGCCCTCTCCTGATGCCTCCCTGATTCAAGCTCCCAGAGGAGACCTCCCTCCTCTGCCCTGGGCCGTGAGCTGCTGGGAGGGGACGGTGCAGGCCGGGGTCCCGGGGAGGGTGAGCCAGACCAGGAGGAGAAGCCCGAGCCTGTTTCCGTCCTGTAGGAGCTGTTGCCTTGGGAATGTCTGTTAAAGACCTTCTGGAAGTCTCCAAGTCCCTATTGAGTCCAAAATGGTTATATTAGCAAAAGGCTCACTAAGGAAGCTGCATCTCTGCCAATAAATAAAATTAGAACTCAGCTTCATTTGTGTTTCTTTTTTCAGTTAGGAATGTTACTGGAATATAAAATACTTAGAGGAACGTGCACCAATCACAAGAAGTCAGCTCAGTAAATTCCCACAAATGAAACACTGCCTTGCCCCCGGCACCCAGCACAAGATGAGGATTTTGTCAACCCCCCCGAAGTCCCCGGGTGCCCTTTCCCAGCATTCCCTCCACCCAAGGGTGGCCGCAAACCCATAGGCCGGCCTTGTCTGGTTTTGCATTTCACACAAAAAAAGGAAGCCCACCACACGTATTTTCTCTGGTATCTGGCTCCTTCTGCTCAGCGTCACGTTTGCAAGGCTGACACGTGTTGTCACATGCAGTGGCCACTCTTCCATCCCCACTGCGAAGAGGCATTTATTTCATAGTCCACCGTCGGCAGATTTTGGAAAGTTTCTCAGCTGGCTGTTACCAACATCCTGCCTTCAGCTGTCTTTGGAGAAAATAATGTTGACTAGAGAGGGTTTTAGAGTGGGATGAAAAATGACCAGCCTGAGATTAATAGAAAAATGGCTCAAAACAGTGGTGCAAAATATTAACTACCCATACAGGTCTTAATTAACTAGCTCCCACGTACATGTATTCCTTAGATACGGAGAATGGGAAGAGACAGGAGGATGGGCCATGGCAAGGAATCAATGGGATAAAGTTAGGGAAAGTGGGGGCTGCCCAAGAAGAGGGTCCGGCACATAGACACGACATCAGTTCTCACTAAAAAGGTGCCTGCAGCGTTGCTGATCCAGTTCTGTCGAGGCGAAAGCAATAATGAGGTCAGCCCTTGAGGCTCGCTTGTCTCAGCTCATCTGAAGACCATTCCCCATCACGCAGCACGGGGCACGGCCGACCGAGCTTGAGAGACGGCGAATGCCACAACCCAGGTCTTACTGCAGAGCCTCTAAGAGCCTCCTGTCCTCCTGGGCAGTGTGTGCAATAAATCTTCAGGCAGGACATTGACTGCACAGTGTTGCCCAAAGTCATCTGGCCAGGGGGACCTTTTCCAAGTGCAGTGTCTTTGGGGACTCGATGCTACACCAACACACTTTGAGAAATGGTACCTGGATTCACGTATGCCGTAAGCTCTGAGTGGGGGTCAGACATTGCTGATCCTGAAATGAACATGACACAATTTCTGACCTCAAGGAGGTGAATTAATAAAATCTGGTGCCTGCCGAAAAAGGACAAGAAAAGAAAAAAGAAATTAGGGCCTCCTAAGAGTCTCACGTAGACCGGGACTGGGAGAGCCATTGTGTCCATCTGCTCCACAGCTCAAAGAACACAGAATGGGCAAACGAGACAAATTTATTTTCCTATAGCTCTGAGGGCTAGAGGTCTGAGGTCAAGGTATAGGGAGGGCTGGCTTCTTCCCAGACCCCCTGGTTGACATGTGGATGGCCTCCTCCTCCCTCTGTCCTTACACACTGGTCCTTCACATGTGTCTGTGTCTTAATCTCCTCTCCTTATGAAGACACCTGTCATACTGGATTAGGACCCACTTAACCTCATTTTAACTTAAATTACACCTTTAAAGATTTTATCTTCCAATATAGTCACATTCCAAGGAACTAAGAGTTAGAACTTCAACTTAAGAATTTGAGAGGGACACAATTCAGCCCATAACTGCCATGGGACACATTTTATTTCACATAGTTCTCATAATTGCAAAGTTGCAATTACTGCTGTCTTGAGAAGGTCACTACCACAGTGATAGGAGGAGAAGAAGAAATGTAAACCCGGGTCCACAGCTCACCGATGCCCTCAGCCTGCAGAGCTGCTGCTGATTCATGAAGATGCATTTCCACGACAAAAAAACGATTTGTAGATATTATGCAGCTATGAGAAAAATCCGAATGTTTACCACTTTTGTAACACTGTGCATGTTACAATGGGGGTGCTCTAACACCAGCAACATCCACCTGGTCATTATTTCTAATTGGGATAAATACTCAGTCACAAGGGGACATTGCTGATGAAAAAAAAAGAGTCTTTCCAAAATTTTAATAAAATGGTTACTTTAAACATCAAGTACTGAGTCAGATGCTCTAAGTTTCCAGGTGCCCCTGTCATATAAATGAACCAGAGGGCTCCTGTGTTCCAGCCATTCCTCTGAATCTGTTCTGAGGCAGGCAGACCCCATGACAATGAGCAAACCCTGGTGCTGGAGGTTCTGGTTTCATTCTTACCTTCCGGCAGCATGATTATCTTAGAGCTTACTTTGGACCTTTCCACACCGTCATGAACCACTTCATCCACGCCCATTGAAAAGGCTGTAGGGGAGCATTATCCTAACCACACACACACACACACACACACACACACACACACAAATTAAGTGGTGGTAGCCTCCTTCACCCAGAAACACATGAAGACAGATGGCCTTTTATACACATAGGAGCTACACCAAAGGGTCTGGAGCAGTGGCCTCCCAGGAAGACCTGCATGTCCCCTGCTCTGCTGCAGATTGCTTGTATGACATGGACCGAGCCACTCACTCTCTGAGCTCAGACCCTCATCTGTGAAATGGGGACGATTCTTCCCATCTGATGTCACAAAGGCTAATGAGATTGTGCATGAAATGGGGTATTGTCGTGTGCCTGGCTCACAACAGATGGGAGATGGTGCTGCAATTTCCAACATTATTAGCTTCATCAGTTGTATTCAATCACAAGGGAAAAGAAAGCTTCAGTCTTTGATAAGTGTCAAGAGAGAAGTGTGGCCTCAGTGGGGAGAGAAGCGTGCGGCCAGTTTCCCATAGGGCAGGGCTGTTGTGTATGGCCAGGCGGTGTCCCTGAGGCTGCAGAAGTGACCCTTCAGGTGGATGCTCAGCTCCACGGTCCGAGCAGGGACTCCTGGCTTGGGCCACCGAGGCTCCCCAGTGCTCCTTCTGCACTGCTCTGTAATCAAGTAAGCCACCAATAATGAGAATATCTGGGTGGGGAGGCAACTTAGTATTAAAACAAAAATAAACACTTTGGGGACCCAGGGATCCTAGAGACACAAGAAGAAACCACATAGCTTAGGTGCTAGGGGTAGGGGCGCCAAGGTCAAACAGAGCCATATAATTCCCAACTCGGAAGCATGCAAGCTGTGTCATCAGAGAAGCATAATTAACCTCTCTGTGCTGTGGTTTCTTCATGCAAAATGGACCCCAGGGCTGGATGAGAGAGGTACATGTTGGGGCGTGGGGGAGATGTGCAAAATTTAAGAAGGCGCTTACTCTCTGGGGCGTGCGAGTGGAGGGCCAGCAGCCCCTGAGAGTGAAGACTTCCTTCAGTTTTGCACACCAGGTGCTTCCAGCCCCTCCCTGGCCCTGGCGGTATCTAGGGCATAGGAGAAACCTGCAACGCTCAGCAGACTGCCTGACACAGGGCGGGCCCTCAATAAAATCATAATGATGTTAGCTCTGTAAGCTCAGGAAAATACACTCTGACGTCCCATTCTAATATCTCGCTCAGTTCCATCTTTCTTCGGAGTTTACCCAGAGAATATTTCCAGCAGCACAGAAGTAGAACTCTTCACCAAAATGAGGTCCATTCCTGTCTGGATCCCAAGGCTACGTCTTCCTAATGGTTATGGCTAAGTCTGATTACCGAGATCTTCCCCTGGATGAGTACTCTGCTGTCTTCTAAGTAGCACCCAGGAGCTCTGTGGCATGCGGCACACTGTATTAGTAAGCCTTTGGGGTCTCTTTTTTTTCCTGCAGCTTTTGTGCCTATTGACAACATGGACTGTCTTATTCATCTTTTTCATACACTGCTCATCACTTAATAAATGCTTATAACACAGAACAGCTAACGGGGCAGATATATCTAAAGTTTCCAAATTAGTACATTTATAATAAAGGGTTCAAGATTCCAAATACATTATTATTATTATTATTATTATTATTATTAATTATAGCAGCAGTAAATTAACCAAGACAATCAGCCCCGCACTGAAATATTGATTCAAAGGTTTCAAGACTCAATTAGAAGACATTTGTCTCCAAACTATTTTGGGGTTTCAAGAGTCAATTAGAAGACATTTCTCTCCAAACTATTTTGGGAGAAAATAGTTTGGAGAGAAATGTCTTGTGCTCAAAATGAACTATTGGGACTTCATCAAGATAAGAAGCTTTTGCACAGCAAAGGATACAGTCAACAAAACTAAAAGACAACCTACAGAATGGGAGAGGATATTTGCAAATGACGTATCAGATAAAGGGCTAGTTTCCAAGATCTATAAAGAACTTATTAAACTCAACACCAAAGAAACAAACAATCCAATCATGAAATGGGCAAAAGACATGAAGAGAAATCTCACAGAGGAAGACATGGACATGGCCAACATGCACATGAGAAAATGCTCCGCATCACTGGCCATCAGGGAAATACAAATCAAAACCACAATGAGATCCCACCTCACACCAGTGAGAATGGGGAAAATTAACAAGGCAGGAAACCACACATGTTGGAGAGGATGTGGAGAAAGGGGAACCTCTTACACTGTTGGTGGGAATGTGACCTGGTGCAGCCACTCTGGAAAACTGTGTGGAGGTTCCTCAAAGAGTTAAAAATAGACCTGCCCTACCACCCAGCAATTGCACTGTTGGGGATTTATCCCAAAGATACAGATGCAGTGAAACGCTGGGACACCTGCCCCCCGATGTTTCTAGCAGCAATGTCCACAATAGCCAAACTGTGGAAGGAGCCTCGGTGTCCATTGAAAGATGAATGGATAAAGAAGATGTGGTCTATGTATCCAATGGAATATTCCTCAGCCATTAGAAACGACAAATACCCACCATTTGCTTCAACGTGGATGGAACTGGAGGGTATTATGCTGAGTGAAGTAAGTCAATCGGAGAAGGACAAACAGTGTATGTTCTCATTCATTTGGGGAATATAAATAATAGTGAAAGGGAATATAAGGGAAGGGAGAAGAAATGTGTGGGAAATATCAGGAAGGGAGACAGAACATGAAGACTCCTAACTCTGGGAAACGAACTAGGGGTGGTGAAAGGGGAGGAGGGCGGGGGGTGGGGGTGACTGGGTGATGGGCACTGAGGGGGGTACTTGACGGGATGAGCCCTGGGTGTTACTCTGTAAGTTGGCAAATTGAACACCAATAAAAAATAAATTTATTATAAAAAGAAAAGAAAAAAAAGAAATGTCTTGTGCTCAACTTCATTCAGAGCTTTTTCAGAGGATCACGGTTTCTCCCCCATTAATCAATCCTATTCCCGCAGCACTTGGTTTGGGCTGAGCGCTGGGGAGGATGCAGGGTTCCAGGAAGGGCCCCTCCAGCCTGCAGGAGGCCCCGCGCGCCCCGTGCCTGAGCCAAGGCGGTGCCCTTGCCATCCCCCCGGGCCTGCACCTCGCTGAAGAGCGCGGTGACCTCGGGGGCACGAAGGCTTCGTGGAAACACTGTCCCCTTCTACAGACGCGGGAGGCCGCTCTGCCTGGTAGGACGAGGCCACGGGCCCAGCCTGGCTGCAGCGCTCAGCTCAGTGCTGCACCTGTGCGCCCCCAGGGCGCCCGCGGGCCCGTCCACCCGACCTGGTCACCAGGTGGCGCTGCGGCCCCAGCCATCGCGCCCGGGGGTCGGTGGGGGCGGGGATGGGGTGGGGGCGGGATGGGGGCGGGGATGGGGGCGGAGGGACCGGGCTCCGCTCCTGCGGGGACAATGTGGGGCGCGCACTGGGCCGGGCGGGGGATGCTGCGGCTCCCGCAGACGGCGGAGGCCCGCCTGATGGAGGCGGCCTGATGTTCTGATCTTTTAAAAGAAGCGAAAGAAGCTGAATTTCTTCTTCTTCTTTTTTTAAAGATTTTATTTATTCATGAGCGACACAGAGAGAGAGAGAGAGAGAGGCAGAGACACAGGCAGAGGGAGAAGCAGGCTCCTGCAAGGGAGCACGATGCGGGACGCTCCCAGGACCCTGGGGATCACGACCTGAGCCAAAGGAGATGCTCAACCACTGAGCCACCCAGGAGCCCCAAGAAGCTGAATTTTTGTTCTAAATGTAGAACCATTGATTGTAGGCCATTGATGGCCTTTACATTTTTAAAGGAGGGGCAAGCAGGGATGGGGCTTGGAGCAAGGCCCCTCTGGCTGCGCAGGGGGTGCAAGCTGAGCATGCCCGCCGGGGTGCTGGGGCTGCCGGGGTGCACGAAGGCTCAGGGAGGTACCTCCAACCCATGGCCCCAGAGCCTGAATTCAGCAAACAGGACCCAGGATGGGTCACAAGAGGGGGTGGGTCTCCACTGGGCCTCCCTGGACTTCACCCTCTCCTGCCCAAGAACCTGTTCCCCCTCCCCCGCCAACCATGAGATGCTTCTTGATGTTTTCTCACTGTTGGAAATACTTGATTTTAAAGACCTTCTCTCATGGGAAAATTTAAACATATACAGAGGTGGTAACAGTAACATAATGAATCCCCAAGTACCTATCACCAGGCTTCAACAGCTGATGTTCATGGCCATCTGGTGTCATCGGCGCCCCCAGGACACCTTCACTGGCACCCCTGACCCCTACTGCTTTATTTCCAAGCAAATCCCAGATATCCTATTTCTTCCTCCATAAATATCCAGTGTGCTTCTCTAATAGATAAGGACTCGTTTAACATAATACCATTGTCACAATAATAATGCCAGTATCACAGCACAAATAGTTCCACGGTATCATGAAACATTCAGTCTGCACCCTGATTTCTCCCACCGCCTCCTGAAAGTTTTGTTAACAAACTAAATCAGGTCTAAAAAAGACCCATAAATTACACTTAATTTTTTTTAAAAGGGTGCTTTAAAAAAAATGAGGTAAACATTTTCACATACTGAAACGTACAGAGCTTCAGGGTATGATCCTAGGAGTTATGACATTAAAAAAAAAACCCACCTGTGTGATCAAGACATTAATCAAAATATACAAGGCTTCCATCATCCCTGAAAGTCCCCTCCTGCCCCCTTGCAAACAACCCCACCACCACCACCACCCCAGCCCCACAGGAAACCACTGATCTGACTTCTATCATCACAGAGACACTGATGTCCCACAAATTCACACACACGGACACACAATATCTACTCCTCTCCGTCTACGCATAACGTGTAATGTGATAATATGGTTGAGGTTCAGCTGCAATGTCCCACATGCCAATACCTCCTTCTTCTTCATTCCTTTGTAGTAATTCACCCCGTGAATACAACACAGCTTATACTACAGCATATCCCGTCAGGAAATACCCTGTTGATGCGTGTTGGATTGTTCCCAGGGCCTGGATACAATGAAAAAGCTGCTTATACGAGTCCTTTTGTGGCAATATGCTTTCATTTCTCTTTGGCAGATTGCGAGTTGTGGAGTCGCCGGCTGGTGGGAAGCACGTATATTTAGCTGCACGAGAATCCACCCAGGAGCTTCCAGCATGGTTGTGCCACTTGGGTTCCCACCAGCAGCGCTGAGCGCTCCACTTGCTCCGCATCCCCCCCCCACCCCGCCCGCCCCACTTGCTGCGCTCGCTCTTTGTAATTTTAGCTGTGTCGGTGGGCGTGCGAGGGTATCTCGATTGGTGTGAAATTGCATTTCCCTGGTGTGTTGGCAAGGAGTTCTAGTTCTCCCCGTTTCTGTTTATCTAGAAGTGTCTCCTTCATCCTGATTTTAACAGGATGTTTTCCTTGGATACGGACAGCTCGGTGGACAGTTTTCAGACCGTGGCTGTGTCCTGCCAGGGCCTGTGGAGTTTCTTGGCGCTTGTGTGATCCAGCCTTTGGTTGAGGGCCCAAGGCAGTCCCGAGCCCTACAAATCCACCTTCCTTGGCCTCTCCAAACCCCTAGAGCCGCTCCCTCTGCACGAGGAGATGACACTCTGGGCCGTGCTGCCTCTCCCTGCACCTGCACAGGAACAGGGGTTGGCGCATGGAGCTCACATCAGGGGCTTCCTTCTTTCAAGATCAACAGCCTGGGGGTGGTGGCCCAGTTCCAGCAAAGAGCTGCCTTCCAGATTTGTTCTGTTTCATAATTGTTGGCAGTGGGAGGTCTAAAAACCAGTTGACTCCATCATGGCTGAAGCCCAAGACCTTCTGATCTGTTCCTTAAGTGTGTAGGTTCCCTGGTCCTCTTTCTCTGTTTCCTTGCACCGCATTGAAGAAGCCATGGTCATGGTCCTGTAGAGTTGCCCGCATCTGGATTTCACTGGGGCACCTCCCTGGCGCTGCTTCATGGCTCCGTGTCCTGTGTGTCTCCCATATACTGGGTATCTCCGTCCGGGGGCTGAATCCTACTCCAGTGTATTTTTTCCAGACCATCCGTACAGAGGTCCACACTGCAGGTGAGGCTCAGCGTCTGAGGCTGCTGTGATGAGCAGCCCTTGGCAATCATTGCCTGGATGTAGGTGTTCATTAAGGGTTTGTGTATTGTTATCTTCTGCGACAATTTCTTTTTTTTCTTTTCTTTTTTTTTTATTCTTTTACTGTTTGCATCTCTAAACAGACACTTTCCATAACCCACTGTGTGATTGCACTGAGGCTGGGTTCACACAAGGCAGGCAGGCAGGCAGAAAGCTTGATTTCCTCCCTTTCTTTGCCAGAATGGGCTGGTTTCCTTCCATCCTCAGGAGGAGTCCAGCCAGTTACTTTTCTTTCATTTTATTAGGGAGTCATTGTGAATTTGAGGAATTTCAGTGTATTTTACATGTTTCAATTCACTGCGGTTTGTTTTTTGTTTTTTTGGATTTTCTACTGAAGATCAAAGTTTCCCCTCTGTGGATTGGGCGGGGGGGGGGGGGGGGGGGCGGCTTCCCACTGGCTCTGGGGGCCTTTAGACGTCATCCTGGTAGCCATCAAGGAACATCCTCACTCTTCCGTGAGACAAAATGTCCCGGCGTCATCCTCCACCGTCCTAGCCCCTGGTATGGAGTCTAGCATTTCTTCAGCAACCTGGGTTCCTTTCAGTGGGAAATGATATGAAGCAGCCACGATCTAGGTAGTAAGGACACTCCTAACTTTGGGGTAAGTTCAAGGTCTTTTCAGGGAATATATCAAGAAATATTACTTTTTGTTTAAATTTTATTTTATTATTTTTTAAGTAATCTCTACACCCAGCATGGAGCCCAAATTCAAGAGCTCGAGATGAAGAGTCGAATGCTCTACCAAGTGAGCCAGCCAGGTGCCCCATTTCTTTTAAATTTTAGAAGAGAGAACGCACCGTGAGCTCATACTGACATATCCAATTCAAAATTTACTTAACGCGGGCGCCTGGGTGTCTCAGTCGGTTAAGCAGCCAACTCTTGATTTCAGCCCAGGGGATGATCTCAGGGTCGTGAGATCGAGCCCTATGTCAGGCTTTGCTCTGGGCATGGAGCCTGCTTGAGATTCTCTCCCTCTCTCCCTCTGCCCCTCCTCCCTCTCTAAAACAAAGCAAAACAAAACAAAATTTACTTACTGTAATGAGGAGTCAGGCTGTATTTTTTTGATGTGTGAGTGCTGACAGCTTTGAAGCCTCACCTCTGACTCCAGGTCTGCCCCACGTCTGGGCGAGCTGGTGAGAAAGCCCAAGACCCCTCCTCTTTCAAAGCAGCCAGGCCCCTGCCACCAGCCCCTCCTGACCGCAGCAAAAACCTAGCCAGTCCTGTCCCTGCTCTCTGAAGCCAGCTCAGACCTGCCCTGCTCCCTACAGAGACCTCAATTATGTGCATCACTAACCTTTTCATACCCTCTGGAGGGTGGGCATAGCATCTTCCATCTCGACATTTGCGGTGAGGGCCCTTCCTGCTTTGGCCGGGTAGCCAAAAACAACACTTCGCTCTTGGGTTTCATATTCATATCCCTTTTTTCTTAGGCTTACTTCCTAGTCGTCTTCACAAAATTCCTTCTTTGCTTCATCCTACTCTTATATATCAGCCCAGAATGATGGTTCAACCAATACAACTGTTGAAAACTGCTTGCTATTATAATTGGTCCATTTAATTCTTAGGGAATGATTATCAAGCGTTATACCATTAAATTATTATTTATTATTTAAATAAATAACTTTGAATTATTGTTTTCTGTGTGGCTGTGTTGCTGCCTGATACAGAGTTACTTTTGCTTTAACGTCTATGTTTCGAGGTTTCTGTCCCTTTGACCTAATTGGCTTTGTATTTACATAAGTATTAATATGATCCAAAAGTCAAATCTATTAAAGAAGATGGATTCAGAGAAGTTAGCTTCTCTCCCTGTCCCTTCCCCATCATTTTTACATTATATGGCTTGTCTTCCTGTTGTTTCTTTTTTTTCTTTTTTCTTTTGTTTGTTTGTTTCTTTTTAATAAAGGCAAATATACATGCATATCCATGAGCCCATTTCTTAGATAAACATTGCATGCTGCCCATAACTTTTTTCCACTTTATCTTTTGCATTTGAAAATGTTTGGAGGCAGTCATTCCAAAGCAATGTATGGAAACATTAAAACCGTTTTGTTTTAATAGGTTAATTAAGGCCATTTAATATTGAATCAGTTGATATATTTTATGCCAATTTTGTTGTATGTTTAAAGGTAACAGACACAGCTGTGTGGTCTGTGCTCTCTAACTCTCTTTTCTGCGTATTTGGGTATTTAAGCACTTTGGCAGCTAGGGTCTGACAGTTACACTTATGTTAAAGCCTCTATATAATTCCTTAGTCTCTTCTTTTTTAGTCCACTGGTTCCTTAATATGGAAATTCTTTCTTTTTTTAAAAAAAAATTATTTATTTGGGAGAGAGAGTGAGAGCATGAGTGCACAAGCTGGGGTAGGGACAGAAGGAGAAGGAGAAGCAGGCTTCCCATCAAGCAGGGAGCTCAACATGGGGCTTGATCCCAGAACCCCGGGATCATGACCTGGGCCGAAGGCAGATGCTTCACAGATGGAGCCCCCCAGGCACTCCTAATATGGGCATTCTTGAAAATCAGCTAACACCTTCTCTGTCACAATATTTAATTTGAAAGAACATTCTTAAAAAAAATGAAAGAACATTCTTTTACTCAGAGTTGATACCTAAAAAGTCAGCAGGGAGCAGACTATTTTTCATCTGTCTCTCCCTCTACCCACCTGTGCTCTGCCTCTATCGTCAGCAGATCCCCGCTATGTGAAGTAGCCCCTTTCTTCAAACTATCATTTACTCTTAGTTCTGCATTTAAATTTACATTTAATACTCAGCACTGAAACTGATGAAATGCGTCTCAGTCTTCAGTTATTTGAAGCTTATCCCCAGGAGTTTCTCCAAGTCAGGCTAGGGCACCACAGCCATGCATCCCATCTTGTCTTTCCATGACCCACATGACGTCTCTTCACCCCATGGCATGCCCATCTCTTTACTCCATGAGCCTAACTTCCTGGTGTGCTTTCATTATTTTCTAGGGAAGTAATTCTCTCTTTTGTTATGATCCCACTACAATTCCTTTCTCTGTTCCTTGGGTTCCCAGTACTACTACTCCTGTAGGACTGGGGTTTCACTGTGAGCTTTGGACTCACCTCTGACAATGGCTGTTGTGTTAATCCCAGCTCCCCCTGCCCCACCATGTGTGTCAGCCACACATAGAACTTTCTCAGACAGCTAGAGAGTTTTATTCTTTACACACCTTTATCTAAGGAATCCAACAACTGGCCATAAATATTCTTTGGCTTTATGGCTGGCTTTAAAAATTCTACTAATTCAAAAAAAAAATTCTACTAATTCTGCAGAGCAAGAATTTACATATTTGTGAAATAAATCCATAAGGAAAACTCTAGGACATTAATAGAAAATTAGGGAAAGGGCACAAAAACACTATTGCCCTAAAGCCAAAAAGATGAAAAGTTTAAGTAGGTGAGGAAAAGTGTTCAATCTAACTAGCAATTTTAAAGTTCGAATTGGATGTCTTTGGCTTATCAAGTTAGCAGAGAATTTGAAATGTGAATGCAAGGAGCCTGTGATAATACAGGCTTTCTCAAGCACTGATTTGGGTGGATAAATTGTTACAACCCTTTGAAAAACAGGCAGTTAGAGGATATGAAGCAAATATTATTTGATCCAGCAAGTAGATTTTGGGAGATAGAAACTAAGAACATCATCTGTTATGTCTAAACAAGGTTTCTGCTCCAGATATTAATCACAGCATTATTTGTACTAATTAAAAGGGAAAAAAAAAACCTAAATGTTGAAACACAGTTGAAAAAGGGTTATCCAGGTGATACTCACCAAGAATGAATGAGAAAATGCTTACGTGGTAGCAATAAATGAAAGCCTAAGAAATAAAATGTTATCTGTATACACAGATATATTTATTATGCAAAATAAACATCAGACAAAAACATGATTTCTTTGTTCATATTGGGGTAAGTTTTTCTTCCTCCTACACTTGTATATTTTCCAAGTATTCTATAATGACATCATTATAAGATTAGCTTCTTAATAAAAAAAGGTTTTTCAATATTTCTTTCATGTTTTTCAGTCCCATGTTCTGTCCCAGTTTCTTTTCCCTAAATTCAGAGAGTAGAGATCAGCATTCTGGTTCCCCTTTCCTCCGGTTAGTCAAGTGTGAGTACCTGCGGTTGATGTAGAAAAGCCCCCTTGGCTGGAGCATGTCTTCACTCGTCTGGGCACATCCAGGAAGATTCCTCTCCAGGCTGATTCTTCAACCCACTGCTTTGGGAGTGGTTCATCCACTCTGCAAAGCTCACCTCCCCTTCCCGCCCCCATAAAAGTTGGGGGAGGGAGGGACAAAATCCACAGCCCTCTGGCTGGAAGGTCTGGGCACCTCTGAGGAAGGAGGAGCTCAGGTGGCTAGGGCGCTGAAGGGGACTGGGAATAAGATAGCCAAAGAGGCAGGAGGCCCAAGGGCACGTGGGACCTGTTAGGTCCTGGCAGGAGTTAAACATATGCTCCATTTATTGGAAACACACCCTCTAATCAGGTGGATGGGCATAGAGGTTAAGGGGATTGCTGAAGGGTCCATTATTGGGGGCCTGGTGCAATTCCCCAAGTAAATTTCAGGCAAGTCAAAGTGGCAAGGAGCAGGGGGATGGGGGCAGGGAACTCCCCTAGAGACACTTTCTGGCCTGGATGGGTTTGGACATGAGTGGGTGAGGACTGTGAGGATCCGGAAATAGATTCCCTGAAAATTCCTCAGGCCAAAGCCTTTTCTTGCCCGTCTTGAGTGCCCGTTGTTCTAACAGGATCCCCATTCTACACTCTGTTTGAGACTCTGATTGTGCTGGAACTGGGGGCCCAGATGCCAGCCCTGTACACGGGGCATGGGATGCTCCTCGCAGGACTGAGGTCTGTGTTTTCAGTGAAGTCTTAGGTTGTGGGCCAGGCTTCGAATCCAGCAGAAAGCCCCACTGCTAACCTATTCCATCCAACAGTTTACAGAGGGTGGTCCCGCAGGCCGAGATCCACCACTTGGCCAACCCCCTAGGTCTTCCTGTAACTCTTGCTCTCTCTAGAGAACTAATTCCATGTACTGCAGAGTGCGTGTAAGATTATTTGACAGGAAGCCTAGCACCTCCCAGTTCTAATTAGGCTGCTCCAGCAAGGTCACAGAGCCGTCCCTGATAACAAGCAGTAATTAGAGTGACAAAAGTAGCATTTTATGGGGTTGTTCGGAGAGGCGCTCGCTGTGGTGGTGTAAAGGGGGAGAAAATAGAAACTAATCCCCTAAAGAAGGTTAATAGCATCCACGCATTTAAATTACCTACATCAGCCTTGTCACAGACAATTAGGAGTTGGAGGTCCTGTGCATTCATATCTCGTTCCTAGGAGCTTTCCCTCATTCCGGAAGGCAGCCTATCACTGAGTGAGCACTCAGGAGCAGAAAGGTTCAAACTTCATTTGTCAATTCATCTTAAAGCAATGGTGAACCCACTTCCTGTTAACATAAAAACATATTTCTATGAAATACATCTATCTTATTTTTTAATTACCCAGAAGAACGGTATTATTTTCTATTTTTGCAAATATCTGTAACACCTGATTTAGTGAGACAGCTTGTTTCTCACATTTGCTCCTGTATTCGGAAAACTCCACCCTTTGCTCCTGAGCAAATGACAGTGAAAAGGACAAAGAAAGTCTGGTGTTCTTACAAACATGGTTTTGACCTCCTGAACCCCCTGCAAGGATCTCAGACACCCTCAGGGCTCCCCAGTCCATGCTGTGAGAAAGGCAGCTCCATGGGTTGTCCGGTGAGGTGGGAGGGGAGGTGACGTTCAGGATGGGCATCCGGGTCTCCTGGCTCTATTCAGTCCACACCATGTTTGTCCACAGGAGCTCCCCTAACCGGGCAGGTGGCCCTAGAAAGAAATGCTGTGCTTATTTTAGATACCATCCATTTTGTAATGTACAAGCTTTTTAAATTGGAGATTATTTTTTTTTCTAATAGGAAAACACCCTAAACCTAAACGCATAGCAATAATAGCGATTGAGGAAATTATGATTTCTTTCTTTCTTTTTTTTTTTTTTAAATTATGGTTTCTGAAGCCGAATGCTCTGCAGCCATCAAAAAGAAAGTAAAAGGGAAGGTTATGCTGGAAGTTAATATCCACAGGATTAATTAAGCAAAGAATGCAAAGTCCAGAACAATGTGCAGGTCATGATCTTTTTAGTGTGTGTGTGTGTGTTTTTTTTTTTTTTGAAAGGGAACCATAACATGCACAACAAGAAATTGCTTATAATAATTGTTATATTTGAGGCAATACAGGAAGCCGTCACAATTTTTAAACCTTCCGGCAACGAGTAACAAACACACCGTGTACACCTGTGTTTGTCCTTAAAAGGAAGGCGGCAAGAGGGGCTTGCGGCAGGGAGACCAGGACACGGTCCCGGGGAGGTCCCAGGTCCCGCAGGTGCACTCGCAGCTCCCCCCGCCCTCCGGGCTCCAGGAGCGCGCGCGCGCCGCGCTAGCCACGCCCCCGCCACGCCCCGCCACGCCCCCGCCCCTGCCCATTGGTCAGCCGCCCGCCGCCGCGTCCAATCACAGCACTTAGCGCCAAATTCGAATCGTTGTTTTCATTTGAATCGGGAGGGCGCGGCGGCGGCGGCGGCGGCGGCGGGCGGGCGGCGGCGGGTTTACGCGCGGACCTGCTAACGCCGCCACCTCCCGGACGCGGCTGGGCCGGGCCACCTGGTCGCCGGCGAGGGCGACGGCGGGGGGGAGTGAGGGCTGCGGCGGAGGTGGCCGCGGGCGGTCCCCGTCCCCGGAGCAGGGGGCGGGCGGTGGACGCAGGGGAACGGGCAGCGGGCTTTCCCCGGTGAGGACTCGGGTTTGCGTCTCGCGGAGCGGCGGATCCGCCGGTGGCGGTGCGGGCGACTGGTCCTGGGTGAGCCGATGCTGGGGCGCCTCGGGGGCGGGGGAGGCGGGCGCGCCCGGGGGCCGGGGCCGTGGGGACGCCTGCTCGACGGGAACCGGTGGCGGCGGCGCGGCTGGGGCTCTGGCCAGGGGGTCCGCAGGGAGCTCCCGGGAGCCTCGACGGTGATGCGCAGGGTCCCGGCCGCGGGTCTTTGGGGGCACTGGGTGCTGTGGGCGCCTGGCGTGCAGCCCGGGGCCCGGCTGGGGCTCCCCTAGGGGTCAAGTTGAGTGTGGGTCAGGGTGGCAGGAGCATGGCGAATGGCACAAGCGAGCCCATTTGGTGACTTACAAGTGACTTCCTAGCTCTTTGCTTTTAGAGTAACTCTCCCCCCCCCCACCCGCGCGCGTGTTTTGTTTTTGTCTTATTCAGTGGCATGTTTCTGCAGTAAGTTTGCTTCAGCGAACTTTTTGATGCCTGACCTTCCTGTTTGGATCATACTCAACATCTTGTTTAGAAAATGGGTCCTACAGGACGCCTGGTTACCATCAAAAGGAGTGGGGTCGATGGCCCTCACTTCCCACTGAGCCTCAGCACCTGCTTGTTTGGAAGGTGAGCCCGGCATAGGGGTGGACCATTTAGCATAAAAGATGTTAATATCCAAAAAAATAAATATATATATATACATATAAAATATTTATAAAAAAACCTTAATATCTTAATCACAGATTAACAGACTGCTGGGGACTTTCTTATCTATTAATCAACATAGTTGTTTATTAGGAAATAGAATTTTTAAAACAATGTGTATATGGTTAAGTGTTGTTTTTTTTTTTTTAATCAAACACATTTTAAAATGGATTTGATAAAATATTTAAATGGAGAAAAATGTAGATTATTCTCAAATCCTGATTCACTTCAGGCATTCTTTAGATGGGGTTCATCTGAAACCCCTTCAAGCTTGGTGCACCTTGGCTGTGGGGGGACGCTGCTGAGCAAACGAGGGAAGGAGGCTGTGTATTTGGCTTGTTGGGTTTTTGGAAAAATGAAAATAGGAGAAGTCCTGCTGGAGTGTTTTCGAGAACTTCTTTCTTTTTGCCGGCCTGTGTCGGTGTTGGTAAATGACCAGGGTCCCTGTATAACAGGCACCCTCCTCCCGGTTTCTAACATGTGATTTCTCATACAAATTATAAGTCACCCTCTCTCTGGAACCCTGTGAGGTGGCACCCCGACCAACATCTGCCCACACCCCATCCTCCCATCTCTACCATGTTCTACCTTCCTTAACTCAGACATTCCAAGCTTCTGCTCATCTTGGTGCTTTTAGCCAGTTTAAACCTTCTGACTGGAACGTTTTCTCTATCCTCCTACGTGAGTGAGACCTTTCCAACTTTCAGATATCCAATTAGAGGGCATCTAAAGAGAAGCCTTTGGTGGACACTGCTCTTATCTTTCCTAACACCGTGCAGGGTGATGAGTCTTTGGTTGTGTCTCCCCACTACAGGGCTGTCTAAGGACAGGGACTGTCTGGTTCATAATTATGTACTCAGTGCCTGGTACAGGTCTGACAGTAAGAGGTGATCAGTAGTTGACTGTGTCTAGTAGATGCTTGGGGTTGAGTGTGGAATCATGAAGAGCAGTGGTTCTCAGCCTAGGGTTATTTTGCTCTGCAGGAGCCATCTGGCAAGGTCTGGAGACATTTTTCTATGTCACAATGTGGGAATCTTACGCCACTGGCATCAGTGAATAGAGGTCGGGGATGCTGCTAAGGAGCCTACAATGTACAGAACAGCTCCTCCTGTAAAGAATGTCAATAGTGCTGAGGTGAAGAACCATGGGTCCATAGGGGTTCTAGTTGGCAGTTCGCAGCCACACAAATTCTCAGTTCTAATGCAATAGTCTCTCCCTCTTGCTGGAATATTCTGTTGCCTAAAAATCAAATTCTCTTCTTTAGTTTAAATGAGCCGCTCAGTTCCCATAGCTTCTTTTCTCTTCCAAGGAAAAAGAATAAACATTTTGGTGTCAAGTGTCAGTAATTCTGGTTATTATACAGCAGTGATTAAATATCTTTTTATGCAGAATTTTATCATTTAAAACCCATTCAAGAGTGTTTGGTCACAGGACATGGTAGAAAGAGATATTCTTTTTAATTTTTTTTAATTGTTTTATTTGGGAGAAGTACTTCTTACAAAAAAAGCAGATACAAAATACAGAGACCTCTGCAACTATGACCTGTTTTTTCTTAAAGTGGAAGAATGGGTGGGTTCCAAGGAGTCAGAGTGGTAGCCGGACACATGAGGAGCATCTCCAAGTTCTTTTAGGAACTAGAGCCACAAATCTCAAAGCTAAAATTTCCAATCAAGAAATTCTTCTAACAACTTAAGTTTAGCTAATCTTGTGGATGACCACCCCACACCCCTTTAGAGAAAGAGCATGACTTACTCCTGCAAACCAATGACTCCATGACAGGAAACCCCTTAGAACGGAAGTTTTAAATCATATCTGGCTACCTGCAAAGCTCAGAGATGGAATGAGGCAAGTAGAGAAATAAAGATTGGACAACGAAACCTCAAAGGAGGATGAAGTTTTGTCCAAAAGTGCCCAGGCTGGAAAGGCTGGGAGACCATAAAACAAAATACAAGTGTGTATCTGAACCCCACTTTGTGTTAATGTGTGGGACAACCAGATAGTTTAAATCTCTGTGGCTGAGCCCATTCCTCTATTTCTATGGACAGACAGAGCTAGCACTGCTCTGTCTACAGCTACCAATATACTGCTTTGTCCTTTACCATCTACTCGCCACCCTAGGCTGCAACCCCTAAAGCTGTTTGTCCACTAAGGCTAAGAACACTGTGCAACACGTAGGGAAAGAGACTTACCACACACTCACACTCACACAAACCGAGTCTATCAGCCCTTGGGAGCCCTCCAGTTCTACAATTATTTTAAGCCACTGCATCTTTTATATATGTTCTAGAAAGAGATATTTGTAGCTCTAGAATAGTATATTGAGAACGGAGAGGAGAGTATATAACTGTTTAGACTTACAGTAAAGGTAACACCAGAGACCTAAGGAAACTTAACTAAGGAGCATTTTGATTAGTTTTGCACATGGGTTTGGAAATTCTCCCTTCTGGTGCTTCCTGCTGATGTTGTTTGTGTGGGAAGACAAGTCGAATCTAATAATGCTTATTTGTTGCTTGCATTCGTGTTTTTAATGACAGAGTTGTGAATCTGTTAATCCATTAATACAGTGTAGTTTTATTTATTTTTTTTTAATTTTTATTTATTTATGATAGTCACACACACAGAGAGAGAGAGAGAGAGAGAGGCAGAGACACAGGCAGAGGGAGAAGCAGGCAGAGGGAGAAGCAGGCTCCATGCACCGGGAGCCCAACGTGGGATTCGATCCCAGGTCTCCAGGATCGCGCCCTGGGCCAAAGGCAGGCGCTAAACCGCTGCGCCACCCAGGGATCCCTACAGTGTAGTTTTAAAAACAAAAAGCTCATGAGTAAATGGCACTGACTGTGTGCCAGGCGAACTGCAGGCATGTATAATTCATTCACTGTTTGAACAACACCACGATACAGGTGCTGATGTAATTGTCTTTGTATGTGAAGAGGCTGCTGCATAGACAGGTGTTAGCATAAAATACAGCATGTGTAGTGATGATTACACCTTTAAACGTACATAACGTTACAAATGAACACACATGAACCTTTTTTTATAGGGAAAAAAAGTACAGAGTATCAACAATCCATTCATTTCTCCAAACTGGTATAAAGTACTCCCTGATTTGGGTTTTATAAGCATTGGCATTTCTGTAAAAAGGCAATCCAGTTTTGTATTCTAATATTTTCCATTGTAATCGTTTTCAAGTACCCGAAGTTTTAAAGATTTAAAATGGTCGCTTATATGATACTTGTCAAAATTGTTGGCAAAATGCACAGGTCCTCTTATCACCCAGGTTATTTTTCCTTTCTGTCGTTTCATTAATCGATCAACCATGTAGTCAAATGCTGTTTTATTTCAAAGCATTCATGGAATTTCTAAAAAAAAAAAAAATTAAAGTGGCCTAAAACTCTTAATTTCTTTCGATGAAGGGGTATTGAATGTGACATTCGTATCCAGCTCCCTGTCGTGTCAAAACAGCATTGCAAAATTGAAATCAGTGGGCAGGAGGTAAGTGGGGGTTTGAAATCAATTTATTTTTTAAGTTTTCATTTCACTTCTTACCCATTCATCAATTACCTATTTTCCCCTTTCTTCTCCTCTGTAGGCGGTATTGTTTAATTTCAGTTCCAGCAATCCGACGCAGGTGAACGGCTGTGCTATTGATGAGCCTGTGCAACTAAAGCACGGAGATGTGATCACTATTGTTGATCGATCTTTCAGGTGGGTGAGAACTAAAAACTAGTCATTCTCGGCATAAGCAGACCTTCTGACGCTCCAAAACTAGACTTCTGGGATTTTTCTGTGACGCTGATGATGTCAGAGCACTAGAGGCCGCCTCTCATGCTGATGACGTCAGAGTGCTTGAGGTCGCCCCTCCCCACTGGTTCTCAGTCTGGAGTCACCTGGGTATAGAAGGAATGACACCTGGGGCTCGTGTGATCCCCTTGGAGGATCTGAGTGCCCCCAGTGGAGCCAAAGAGGGGTGACCAGATCCTTGTGGGGTTTATTTTGTTGCAAGTGTTGTGAAACCATATAATTTTTCAGTTTTGGTTTCATTTTAAAGTAGAAGACTGAATAAATAAAATCTTTAAAAGGGCAGGACAGCTGGGTGGCTCAGGGGTAGAGTGTCAGCATTTGGCTCAGGGCATGATCCCAGGGTCCTGGGCTCCCTGCAGGGAGCCCGCTTCTCCCTCTGCCTGTGTCTCTGCCTCTCTCTCGTCTGTCATGAATAAATAAAATCTTTAAAAAAAAAAAAAAGTAGAAGAGGCTCATGGGGAAAGACACCAGATGTCCACTCAGCTTATGGTGGAGTGAGCACCGTGGTGATTATCATCCATTATGCACTGAATTGTGCCCCTTCGCATTTCCTATGTTGAAAGCTTAACCCCCAGCACCCAGAATATGACTATATTTGGAGACGGGGTCTTTAAAGAGGTGATTAAGCCAAATCGAGGCCTTAGGGCGGGCCCTAATCCAATCTGACTGATGTCCTTGTAAGAAGAGATTAGGACACAGAAGAAAGGGAGCAGGTGCTCGGAGGGGTGGCCCTAGCAAGCCCAGCAGAGCGGCCTCAGGAGGGAGGAGCCCCGCCAACACCTCGATCTTGGACTTCCAGCCTCCAGAACTGTGAGAAAATACATTTCCGTGTTGAAGCCACCAGTGTGTGGCATCTTGTTGCAGCAGCCCTAGCAAACTAATACACCGCCCAAGCCATACATATCACCCAGAACCTTCTTAATATGTCTGCTAATCACTACTTCCTTCCCTCACCAAGTAAACCACCTGAGTGGCTTTTCTTATAACATAAAGTCTTTGGAATTTGGCTACCTAAGCATGCATCTCTAACCACTATGGTTTTGTCTGTCTTTGTTAAAACTCCATAAATTTGGAATAATGAAGAATATACTTGTAACTGACTTCTGGTGAGATGCAGACCGTGGATGTCCCAGTTTGTTCTTTCTTGCTGCATCATAAGTATCTCATTGAAGTAATGTCACAGTTACATACACAATTATACATAATTTTTTCATTCTGGACGGACATTTAGGGAATTTCCAGTTTTTGAAGTGAGTCAGGGGCTTGCTTTATGACCAGATGACCAGCGGCTTGCTTTGTGACTTTTGTGCTGATTTCTCCTGTGTGTTTGAAACGAATGTGCTCCCAGGTGCTATGTTCTGTCCATTTATGTCCATTAGATTCAACTCCCCAGCTCTAGAATCAGTGATTTACCCCTTGATTCTTACTCAGGCCGGTAGGTCGAAATCACACATTGATGATTTTTTTTCTCTGTTTTTTTAAGCTCTTCTGTTTTTGCTCTCTATATGCTGAGGCTAGACTGTGTGTTGAAATTTAGAATTCTCTCCAGGTGGATGAAGCTCTATCTCTTATCTTTCTGAGATGCTCTGTAGCTTTAGTAATGCTCTTTATCAGTGATTGCATACGATCATATTTTCTGGCACGTTGTTTTCAACTTTTCATAATCCTTAAGGTTTAGATTGTCTCTTGGAACCAGCTATTCCACCCACGTTACTTTACAATTGGTTTATCTTCTGGATAGGTTGATCTTTTTATCATCATAAAATATGCTTGGTGTCCATGAACAGTTTTTATCTTGAAATATATTTTGTCTGACGTTAGTGTAACCCCCCCCCCCCCCGTCTCTTTTTTGGCTACTGTTTGCATGGCGTGTCCTCTCCCGTCCTGCCACGTTCATCCCGTAGGTGCCATCGATTGTTCATTGTGTCTCTCATAGGCATCACATAGTCAGGTCCCTTTGGTCATTCATGCTGCCAAATGGAGTGCCAACCTCATTACCTCCGGTCGCATTAAAGAGATATTTTCTGTTTGTTCAATCGGTCATTTCTTTCTCTGTGCTTCTTGTGAATTTGCCTTCTTCATTTATCAAGGGCATGCTTCTCGAACAGACTTCTAGGAAGGAAGTATTTGATGTGGAATGGAGATCAGAATGTGTTCCCCAAAATGAGATGCTGTTCAGATTGAGATTAATTAAGATAATTCAATATCTCCAACATAAGAGTTGGGAAGGAGTCTTAGGAAGAAGGACTTAACTATGATCTCTGTGACCATGAGAACTAATTCCAGACAGCCGGCTGTTTCGGGTCACCTCACTAAGGCCAGGTTCACTATACCCATAGAAGGTTGTTCTCTGAATTGTGCCCAGGTCCAGTAAAAGGACTGGGTATGTTGCTACGTCTGTCTACATAGTCAAGAATGTGCCAGTCTTTCTTCAGATACAGATGCAGTAGGCAGGAAAGAGAAGGTCACCGTGACCCTAAGGTACATGGTGGTTCTGCGGTGACCCTGCAGTAGGTGACATCACAACGTGCCTCAGGCCTCAGGTGCTGCTGGGCTCCCTGGGTGACCTTCCAAGGCCTCAGATGATTTCCATGGATATACATCGGTGGAAATCTAGTTGGCTCTCGTAGTCAGTAGGTTCTCACATAGGAGGTGCGCAGATATTGTTGAAATCACACAACTAGCTGGTCAGTGTTCAGAAATTAATCTGGGTCCCAGCCTCCGACAGTAACGTTCCAAAAGAAATTTGAGGCAACGTATCAAAGTTTTCGGTGTAAGATCTTTTCTCACTCTACATTTATTTTCGTGAAAAAGGTTATGATCTTGAATAAAACCTGCAATTTGTTCCTTGCTCCTTGGACATTAATCAGATAAGGAGGCTTTACCGTGAGTTACAGATCTTGAATCTGAGTATGTATCTGTCCTTCTGTGCACTTCAGGTATGAAAACGAAATTCATCAGAATGGAAGCAAGTCAACTGAATGCCTGGGACGAAAACGCAAACAGGTGATGGGGGGTATTATCCAACTTTGGGCTCTGATTCTTCTGCATGACAGCGTGAGATCATTTATATGCACGTCGATGAATGGTGTCTCACAAGGGAGGGTGACTTGCCAGTTATGAGACGGACATGTGCCTGAGGTCTTAAACAAGTTGAACTTAGACATAGCGGAATAATTTACAACTATGCTTTTTATTTTCACAATGAGAGGACTAAGTGAGTCTTACACTTTGGTCCTAAGGCTTCTGGAGTATCTCACAATCTGCTCTTCTTGCAAACCTTTAGTTAGGACAGCCCATCACATAGAACTAAAATCTGAGAACTAGGCCGCCTGGGTGGCTCATTGGGTGAAGCATCTGCCTTTGGCTCAGGTCATGATCCCAGAGTCCTGGGATTGAGCCCCCGTGTCAGGTTTCTTGCTCAGTGGAGAGCCTGCTGCTCTCTCTCTGCCCCTCACTCCCTGCGTGTGCTCTTTCTCTCTCTCTCTGTCAAATAAATAAATAAAATCTTAAAGAAAAAAAAATCTAGGAACTAGATTAGTGGCTCGTGTTATCTTCCGGTTATTGTACTCCTCCATTTCAGTGCATCTGAGATGATCACATCAGAGCTGTGAGTACCAGGCATGCTTTCTAATTTTGATGGAGAGACAACCCATGCCACTGGGGGAGTGTTACGCACTGTGTCATGTGAGAAGAGAATCTTATTACCTATGTCTAGCCGAACAGTGCGGCTTATCAGAATGCAATTCTGTCCCTATCCTTGGAGACTTAGTAGGACATGTCCTGAGAATTTCTATCCTTTATGAGCTACCCCAGCTGGTCTCCTGTGACCAGGCCGTAATTCACTGGCTTAAAAAGTCATATTGTACTTGCATCTGAAATTAGCAGGAGGGCCTTCAACTAGAGATCTCTGCTCCTGCAAGGTGCTGCTTCCTCCCTAGAGGAATGGCCTTGTTGGTGACCTTGCCCCTCATCGGCTTTGGGGGGAAAGCTACCTTTTGCTACCTTTTGAGGTTTTCTACCTACTTTGTTGGTAGGTATTAGGGCACCAACCAAAAAGCTGGACTTCAAGTTAGAAGTGGTCTCAATGGCCTATTGTGATAGGATTGTCTGGGTTGTGATAAAGTCAATATTGAAACTGAATACTTAGAACGTGTTTGACAGTGATTTTTTTTTTATGTCTATGGAATATGACATTACAAAAAACGGGCTTATATGATTATATTTTGTATACATTTTTTACATTTTAATTCATTTTTGTGGTTTAGTCCTAAAATTGGCCCACTTCTAATTAGAAATTAGAAACTGATCCCTCACCTGGCGAGTTTGAGAAACAACGTGTTAGATTCCAAGAAATCTGAAATTGATTGAAGAAAGAAGTTATTTGCTTTTGGATATATTTTGTGATTTTTTTCCCCCATAATAATTCAGATGAGATAGTTTTTCTTCTTTGAAGCAGCATTGAAATTTTATACCTTGTCGCTGTTATTCTGTGGTTGTTCCTAGCCCCCTAAAAAATTTCCTGACAGTTTGTGAAGACAGCTGTTGGGGGCCAGGTCAGAACATTGGAGCCGATTGCTGTGCTCAGAGGGTGCGGCGCCTGTGGCCTGCTGGTTTCACTTTCGCCTGAACATCCGGGCTGTTGGCTGCACCTGCCAGCCTGAGCAAACAGGCCAAAGGGGGGGCCCCAGCTCACTCACAGGTCCTGCAGCCTCTTCTGATAAGGCTAAATCTTAAGTCAGTAATTCTGCACCCTTGTAAAGTTCACAGATGCCCAGTGTAGGTGACGTTTAATTTTAGCTTTGGTTCTTTCATATGGTGATGAGAAAGAAGTTTGAGGAAATTAGGAAAACTCAACTGAGGTTCCATTTATACAATTTGGAGCTTCAAGTTTGTTTTTAAAATCAGCTAAGAAATACTTGTCTTGTGAGCACTTGTCCCTGAATGTCTTTGGCTCATTTCTCAAAGTCTCTAAAATTCCTATAAGAGCAGTCTGGCAAGGAAGAGCATCCATAGCAAGAATATTTTCATAAATATGACTGTTGGTATTTGAAAAAAAAACACCTAAATCGCTGTTTGTATTTTGCCAATTCACAGGAATCTCTGCTTCGGGTCTCCAGATCTAGCTTCTCTTCTGATCCTGGTTAGTAGTTTTTTGGTTTTATTCTGGATCCTGCAAGATCAGATCTCCGTGTAGTGTCAGGGCAAGGAAGAGACAATAAGAACACAAACATTCCACATCAAGGTTCATATAAGTTAGGAAGTTGTGTTACTTAACGTAACAGATAGGCAGACGCTAAGTTAACTTTTTCCTCAAGTGAGGTATAGGGCACCATGCTTATCGGAGTGTCCAGGTATAAATAAATAACACAGCGGTCAGTTGAATTTCGTGGAGTAATAGCATGTGATCCCTCGTATTGGTTATAGGAGGCTGATGTGACTTATTTGTTTGTATCATAATTCGAGTATCAGAATGCTTTTGTCATGCTTTTTGGGCCTTAAGTAATATGTAGGCTCAGTGAAAAGCTAGATTATAAGACACTTTGAAACTATTTTAACATTTGAATACTGCACAATGTTAATCATTGAGACTAAGAACTTTCTGTTCAATAAGTACAGAACTTTTCATTAAGAACTTTCTGTTTCTTGTTTCATAACTCATTGCCAAGATGGGAAAGTTCAAGATCCCAGTGCCCGTTCAAAAGTCTCTGAAGATGTTTCAGGAAGTCCTCTGGTGCACGTGAAGAATGGCAAAGCAGCCAGCACAGTCTTGGATGGCTCTGGAGATCATGTTGCCAGCCAAACTCTTGATGTTGTTCATTCCTCAGAACCGCCTGGAGAGAACTACAGAAATGTGACAGATCCTACAGCTAGGGATTATCAGGAAGATTCCAGCGTTCCCTTAGTGAGCTGTAACAGAAAATTGAAGTCTTTCCCCTCTACAAGGTGTCTTGAGAATAGCGAAAACCATGAGTCTCCCTTTAGGAAGCTTTATGTGTCAATGAAGGAAGAGTTTGATGTGAGATCAGAAAAAAGAAATGTTCTGCAGAGCAGTAAAAAATCAGGATCACAGAGTCATCCTGCCCTGGAGAATGAATGTTCTGGTGGTTTACAAGAGGGAACACAAGTCCCGCTCTCCCTTAAATCCAGACCCAGATCGGGCCGATTCACCCAAATCAAGGCAGACTCTGCTTTGGGGAAACAAGGAATTAGCCAGACTGAAGACAGGAGAAACGATGAGGACGCTGCTCAGAATCCCAAGGAGGCCATGAGTCCCAGCATCCCTCCTAAGGAGATGACAAGAGCCAAGACCCTGGCCCAACGTTCCCCACACAGTTCCTCCCGAAAACGTCGGAGTGAAGACATGAGTGTTACCAGTGGAAGTGAATCCATGAATCTGGATCAGAGGGAAGGCTTCGGGACAGAGAACGAAACGTTTACTCCTAGGAAGTTCTTAGCCAGAAATCAAACACCCGCTAAAGTTGAAAATGCTGATAATTTTGAAGATACACCAGAAAAACTCTTTTCCAAAAAGAGGAGGAGTGTTCCTCCCAGTGTGGACATTCTTACCGCAGAAACAGAAACCCAGAATCACACTATTTTGGCTCCGTTGCCCGTTCAAGTTGAAAGGAAGATTCAAGGAGTTTCCGTCCACCAACCTGAGAAAGTGGGCGCCACAGCTGGGCACACGTGCTCTGGGTTACCTGGTCATAGTTCAGTTGATACCAGCAACTTTGGTGACTCCAATAGTAAGTTTACCTAACTGCATTTATTTTCCCCCACAAGCTCACACCTACCTCGTATATAGATATGAATTCATGAGGCCTTCCTTCGCTCGGTAGTGGCTTCACTGTGGTGGACAGTCTGTGAGGTGTGGAGGTGCGCTCATGAGGCAGCCATGTGTGCCTATCTACTCTGATGGGCTCATCCTGGAGAGTTGTAACGAGGGGCTCCAGAGGAAGTGTGGGTTGTCCAGGAGGAACACAGCCAGGGATCTCAAGGGGATCCAAAGACATGTTGGATTTTCTCTCCACCTATAGGAAGATAGGAAGGAAGATAAGCCTAATAAGCGTAATTGCTTTTCACAAAGGTTTTAATTCTGAACCATATGCACCTGTATCCTAGGAGTTTGCTCCTTTGAATGAAGTCCAGGGAAATCCCTTGGAACTGTTAAAATATGGGGTATCTCGGGTATTTCTCAAGGTCTCCTACTAGCGTAGGAGGATTACACATAAATATTCATATACATATGATGTCATATATACTAGCAGCCCATGCATCGACACATAGATAGTCCAGTGTTTCATATAAATTCCTGTGACAGAATGCATCAGGCATTCACACTTGATGGTCTATGCAGGCAGCGGGGGTGCCCACAGGATGGACGTTCCTGTCATTTCCCTCTTGCAAATAGGGAGTTGACAGCCTTACGTCACACAGTGGGTTACAGAGCTCTGGCCTCTGGAGGAGGCTTGGTACCTCCTGGGCTCTCTCCCGTGCTTTTCGGCGGGGGAGGCTCTGTGGGTGTTCTGAAGTAGCAGGCTTACTGCCTGGGCCCCTTCGGCAGAGGGCCCACGTGCAAGGTGTGCGACTCTCTGAAATCAGACCCGCACGTATCCATCACATGTCCCCGAGTCTCAGAAAGGGCATCCCTCAGACCAGGGATTTATGTCGAGGGCTGGCTCATAAGGATGTGTGGTGGACTCCGTGAATTGCCTGTTTGAGTCACTTGGAGAGGTTTTCAAGTTCATGACTTCTCACTAGGTAGGTCTGGGTGAGCCCGAGTTCACACAAGTCTTTTGAAAAAGCCCTCTCAGGTCACTGTAGAAACATCCATCTCTGTTGAGAAGTAGAAAACACCAGTCCAGACCAATCCCTTTATCAACCTCTGTCCACACAGGGTTTTTCACCCTTTTATAGGAAATCTTTGTCCTATCCAGCCGGGACTTGACGTTTTTGTTGATTTGTCCCTGGGTCTCTCCTGAGCTCTTGAAGCAGCTCCGGATTCTCAGCAGGACAAAGGGGTGAAATGCTGTGGTGTTAGATTTCGGGGGACTTCACCTGTGGTTTGTCTTTAACAGCAACCTGAGACAAGTCCTGAGCGTATGTCTTTCATTCCTTCTCCTCCTTTGTATTCGTTACTTTAGATAAGATTGAGGGAATACCCCTGAAAAGAAGGCGGGTCTCCTTTGGTGGTCGCCTGAAACCGGAGTTATTTGATGAAAACTTACCTCCTAACACGCCTCTCAAGAGAGGAGAAACACCAAGAAGGTCTCTTGTAAGCCACACCCCACCTGTCCTGAAGAAAATCATCAAGGTATGTTGGGCAACCAACATTCTCACTCATCCCTGTGACACAGCCTTTCCAAATGCCCCCCACTGGTACAATTATTATGAAGACCCTTTTTCTTTCTGATAAAAAAGTAAAATATATATGTGTGTCAAGGACAGCTCCTTCACGGGGCTCCTTAGCACAATTCTAAGGTGGCTGAGCACGGGTGAGCCCTCAGGGCTGCCTTCTCCTGCAGGGGCTTCCTAAGGCCAGCCAGGCTTACAGGTGATCCCTCAAGGGTTTTATTTTTTTTTTTAATTTTTTAATTTTTTAGATTTCATTTATTTATTCATGAGAGACACAGAGAGAGAGAGAGGCAGAGACACAGACAGAAGGAGAAGCAGGCTCCATGCAAGGAGCCCAATGTGGGACTCGATCCCAGATCCCAGGATCATGCCCTGAGCCAAGCAGACACTCAACTGCTGAGCCATCCAAGCATCCCCCTCGAGGGTTTTACAAGCAATTACACTGGCACCTGGGTGGCTCAGTCAGTTAGGCATCCGACTCTTGATTTTTAGCTCAAGTCATGATGTCGAGCCTGCCCAGCTCCTTGCTCAGCTGGGGAGTCTGCTTGAGTTTCTCCCTCTTCCTCTCCCCCTCCCTCCCTCTGGTGCTCTCTTGCATGCTCTCTCTCTCTAAATAAATCAATAAAGTCTTTAATAAAAACACTAGCAATTACAAGGAAACTGGAGACCTCATGACACATAACCATAAGGCTTTTTTTTTTTCTTTTAGAATTATAAGGTGTATAAGGTGTAAAGGAAAGTCTTGGATGGCAACACACCAGTGATTTTGACCATCATCTACTCAGAATTTTCATTCACCTACCCTAGACTGTGTTGTCCTCTTGACTTTAGGTCTCTAGAGAGGTATGGCCCCACAGCTCATCCCCATCAGTGGTCCTGGGCAGTCTTTAATTTCTGTTCATACCAAATCTTTTTGTGCTGGCTCCCAGAAATGAGCAGCCTTCCTTCCTGTGTAGACCAACCAGGGTTAAACACCCACAGATGTGCTCTTTGCCAATTCAGATGAGAGCAGGCTCACTGGTCACTCCTTAGGAGATTCCTTCCACTTTTTCCGAATTACCCCAATTAAGATTTATTTGCTGTTTTTTCTCTCCATCCTTTTTTTCTTAAAGCAGGGGGCACAGACTCCCGTTTCTACCTGACACTTGACAGACAGTGGTTGAAACGTTTTGGTGCTTTAAACAGCTAAACTTCTTCATTGGGGAGGGTTTTCACCACAGAGATGTTCCCTTGGTGGTAAACTTTCTTATGAACATTTAAATCCCATCAGGAGTGCCCTCCACCATCAGGAAAAGAAGATTCTTCAGAAAACCAACTGGAAGTGACCGTACAACCCCAGCGTAAGGGATCTCCAGCTCGTGATCCTACGCAAACTTCTCCAGTTGCTACTGACACACGCCGTAGGTCATGCAAGGTAGCCTCGGTCCCCGGGCGCAGCAAATCTCCTCATCACACAGATATTCCCAAGAGGGGAGGGAGGAGGAGCGGCAACTTGCCTTCAAAGAGAACTTCCATCGATCGAAGCCAACATGAAATCTTGCAGATGATTTATTCCAGAAGAAGGAGTGGTGCTTCGGAAGCTAATTTAATTGGTGAGTGTTGTGTTAGCAGGTTAGGTCTTAAGGTAAATGTTCTCATGGATGCTGGTTTGGAAATATCAGAAAGGGAGACAGAACATAAAGACTCCTAACTCTGGGAAACGAACTAGGGGTGGTGGAAGGGGAGGCGGGTGGGGGGTGGGGGTGAATGGGTGACGGGCACTGAGGGGGGCACTTGATGGGATGAGCACTGGGTGTTAATCTCTATGTTGGCAAATTGAACACCAATAAAAAATAAATTTATTATTAAAAAAAAGTGGAAACGTTTCAACACGCTTTCCTTCTGACAGTGGCAAAATCGTGGGCAGATGTAGTAAAACTCGGTGCCAAACAAACACAAGCTAAAGTGGTTAAACATGGCCCCCAAAGACAGCTGAACAAAAGGCAAAGAAGAATGAATACACCAAAGGTAGGAATCACTCTTAGCGCATACTATCCTGTAAGATTACATGAAGTGTGGATTTATGCTTTGACGTTTTGTTCATCTTGTTCTATTTTTTCTAGAAGCCTGTTAGCGACGTTCACAATCAATTTAGCACAGGCCATGCCAACTCTCCCTGTACCATAATAATAGGGAAAGCTCACATTGAGAAAGTAAATGTGCCCACTCGGCCCTACAGAATGCTGAACAACTTTGTATTCAACAAAAAAATGGACTTTAATGAAGACCTTTCAGGTAAAATCCTAGCCTTGGGTCTTATAAACCGAAGCCCTCTGATCCTCCTACCTGTGAGGATGTGGATGGGTGCTACGGTTGGGTCTACTGTGAGAGGGACGGGAGGATTAACAATCTAGTCAGCTGCCTGGGGTCGTGATGGTTCAAGGAAGGGAAGGGAAGGCTGATTTGGATAAGAAGAGCGGGTCCGCTGATAACGGGGGATCATGAGTCCTGCATGAAGCAGGTATGAATGGTAAAGGCACATCTTTACCTTGGATTGCAGCATGGGTAGAGAGAACTGGAAGCTGCTTTATGGTGAAAAAAGCAGGCTTGCCCTCATAATTGCCCTTTCCCTGCATTTCTACTAATCAATTGTCCCAAAGTTAGAGCAGTTGGTTTGAGCAATATTTTGCTGCTTCACCATTTCCTTCCTTTCCATGAAGCTTAACTGCGTCTTGAAACAAAGGCCTGTAAGAAGGTTTCCCTTAAGCATCAACAATTGAGCCAGTGTTTCCGTTCTCAGTAAAAGTGGGATGTGACTTCCTTATGGTTGCTCTAGGATAGAACCAAGGCAAGAGCCCAGGATTGGGATTCCATGCTACATGGCTTGACCACTGCTTTCTGCCTTGAAGATTTTTGGAGGGAGGTGAGACCCGAGTCTACCTCCCATTAGATGGAATCTTGTTTTTACTTCCTGGCATATTTTAGGATGGAAAACCCATCTGAAACCCATTTTAAGACGTATAACCCAGATAAGGTACCCTGTGATTATAGTCACAGTTTGATCAACATATTTAGCTTTAAAAAAAAAAAACACAAAAAAATGCAGAAGAGTTGTAGCCAGTTTTGAGATTGTGCTCAATGAGAAAAAAATTTTCGAGTTATGCCACCCAGTGTGCAGACATGCACATAAGAGTATCCTTGTAAATTATGTTCATGTGTGAGTATGACTAATACTTATGTGTTGAAGCATTGAAAACCAATTCTCAAAAAATATATTTAAGGTAAAATTAATAGAAATGCAAATACTCAGTACCCAGGATAGTGGATTTCCTCAATCTTCCTTTAAGACCACCTTCTTAGGAAGCCAAACAACTTTTCCACCCCTTGCTATGAGTAACTTTCATGACAAAACATCAATCTGTACAGAAGACTGGATTCTGGGTATTTTAAGGAAGGCCCGAATAGGGGCAGAGGGATGAGATTTTTAAGTGAACTGGCTGATATGAGGGCCTTCAAAATAGGCTTCCCAAGCACAGTTTGCAAACAGATTCCAGACTGAGAACATTTTGACCCATTGATGGCGAAATGAGAAAAGTCAGAAAAGTGGGATAATTTTAGTGTTTCAGAAAGATGGATCTTCCAGCTAAAGTACTGTATGATTCTTTTTTTTCTGAGATTATGTTATTATTACTTTTGGGTGTTAAAATGAAAAGATGGTGATATTATCACTTGACAATACTATTATGAGCAGCCCAATGGACAGTCATTTTTTAAAAAATTTGGGACGTTTTATTTGTGCATAATACCCAGGTCTACATAAGCTAGGACTTTCCAAGGCAGCATGAGGGTGCCAGGTTCCTGGATGTCTGGAGGGGAAGCACCGGGGGCCAGTCTCTGTCTCCCGGCTGCTGCTCAGGATTGGGGCAACCATGCAGGATTGAGATGTCAGCTTCCTTCATTAGATTTTCTCACCAAGAAGAAAGACAAAGAAGAGGAGATATAATTCCAACTTCCCATTGCTCTTCTTCCACAAAATGAGTTCTTTTTTTTTTTTTTTAAGATTTTATTTATTTATTTGAGAGAAAGCACAAGCAAGATGAGGGGCAGAGGGAAAAGCAAACTCCTCTCTGAGCAGGAAGCCGGACATGGGGCTGGATCCCAGGACCCTGAGGTCATGACCTGAGCCAAAGGCAGATGCTTAACCGACTGAGCCACCCAGGTGTCCCAAATGAGTTCATTATTATAATGTGACCCTGTCTTCCAAGAATTCTGGGGAGTGATTCCCTGTTCACTCTCTGCTGCTTCCTCCAGTGTATGTGAGGACTGTTGGCACATATGAGCAATATGTTAATTATTTTTCCATTATTCTCATCTCACAGGGTTAACTGAAATGTTCAAGACTCCAGCGAAAGTGAAGTTACAAACAATGAGCCTATGTCCCAAAACTTTTTCAAATTCAGAAGATCTCTTTGGAAAAGAGTTTCAAGTACCTAACTCAGGAGAAAAACCTCTGCTGTGCACTTCAGAAGATTTGGGTTGGTTTACTGTTTTTTTTTTTCCTTGCGCTTTGATATTTTCAGTAGTAATTGTAGATGGTATTATTATTATTTTAGTTTTACAACAGATGCTGTATTATCACTCTACATTAGATGCCCCCCCCCAAAAAAAATCATTTGTAGCTTCTCTCTTCTGTTGTGTTTGGGGAAATTTCCTACTAGCAGTTGAACTAATGTTGTTATTTAGCGAGTGGCATAAAAAGGAATGATTGTAATAATAACATTTTATTTAATATAACTAATAATTGTGTTAATAATTTTAATACCATAGAGTAATAATTGCAAGCTACCTATGTACACTTTTGTCTTCTTTATTTAAAGGGATTGACCTGCAGAGAGGTACAGTGATCTTTTATCATGGTTATATAAATTTCTCAAACTCAAAATAAGTGTACATAACCAAAGAGAAAGATACTGTGTGCACTGTGCAGTTATCACCTCTGATCTTCAGGATGGTCTGTGCCCTGGTGTGAGCCTGAGGTGGGAGAAATGAGTCTGTCTTTTTGTCCTCTACTGAGTACCGTCCTCTCACTGAGTACTGGTTACCCTGTACCTGTCAGAGAGGAAACCGCATACTACACTAACAGTGCCTCCTATGCCGACAAGCAGGTGTTTCCTATGCGGTATAAACCCCACGCAAACTGAGGATAAGCCATGTTATCATGTGGGGGGTTCAGCAGGAGAAATGGCTCTTTGCTTCTCGTGTTTGAAGAAAAGAATGTCCGTGTTCAGGTGCCTGAGACACGGAGAGGCAGTCTTCAAAAGACCCTTCTTAAGGAATTTTTTTTCTTTTATCTAATCCCTGTAGATCCTAATCACCACCTCAATATGATCCCACTGTATGTCACCGGATACCATTCTTCTTAAGTGTGCGTGGTTCATATGTAAGACAGACTTATGGCCACATAAGTAGCCAGCTTCCTATGCTTAGCCAGGTGGGTAGGAGGCTGAATTATTGACTCTTCTGCAATGTTTCCTAAAGGTAAAATACCAAATTGGCACAACACAGGGAACAGAATATATTTCTCATGTGTGTTTCTGTTTCCTGTAGGAGAGAATGTATTCTCCATGAGTCAGAATGCATTACAAGAGCCATCTAATCAAAGTCCTGCAAGCCCTGCCCTCAGACAACAGGCTATTGGAGTAAATACAAACATCGAGAAGACTCCAGGATCAGGGGCAGAGCCTCGGAAATCGGCATCAAATGAAAACAGGCTTCGAAGGTCCGAGGAGCTCAGAAATACATGGATGCCAGGTGTAGGGCCCAAGGACGGAGAAGCAGAAACAGACATTGCTGAGAGCACTTCAGGACGACGTCTGACAAAAACTCCACAGCGAGGGCGGAACCTGGAGGGAGCGACGGAGGAATGGGAGAGCTATTCTGAAGCGTGTACGAAAGCTGTCCAGTCAGAAGAAAATTCTGCAAAGATGGTAGCTGTGAGGAGATCAAGAAGATATTCAGAGCAAAAATGGGAACCAGTAGCAGACTTGACCACCCTCACAGGATGGGAAGACCCAGAACCCAAGAAAGACCTGAGGGGCATCCATGGTCTCCAAACCCCCACTCACACCCAAGAGCCAATGGATGTGGGAAATAAAACAGCAGAAAAGTGCCAGAAATCCTCAAAACCAGAAGTAGCTGGCATGCCAACCAGGATGAACATACAGCTCAAGACCTCTCCCCAGAGAGTGGAACGAGAGGAAGAGCCCTCAGCTCTCAGGAAGCCCACCCGAACTCCAAGGGAAAGCACACACACACAGAGAGAATCAGGAGGTGGTGATGAAGACATCAAATTGTTCAAGGGAACTCCAAAGTGGAAACTGGACTCGGCAGAAGATATAACTCGAAGCAAGAGGAGGTCAAGAACATCCAAGAAAACTGCCCAGTCCTTAGAAGACCTGGCTGACCTCAGAGAGCTCTTCCAAACGCCAAACCACAAAGATAAATCAATGGCTGATGGCAAAGCCACCAAAGTGCCCTGCAGATCTCCACTAGCAGAACCAGTCAACACACCAACAAGTAGAAAGAGGCAGCTCGAGACCCCTCTCCAGAAGGTGGACCTAGAGGAAGAGCTCTCAGCTCTCAGGAAGCCCACCCAAACACCGAGAGAAAGTACACCCTCACACAGAAAACCAGGAAATGGTGATGAAGGCATCAAATTGTTCAAGGAAACTCCAAAGCAGAAACTGGACTCTGCAGCATATGTAACTGGAAGCAAGAAGAGGTCAAGAACACCCAAGAAAATGGTTCATTCTCCAGAAGATGTGGTTGGTCTCAAAGAGCTCTTCCAAACCCCAGAACACACTCAGTACCCAATGGCTGATGACAGAACTACCAAAATACCCTGCAAATCTCCACTAGCAGATCCAGTCAACACACCAACGAGTGGAAGGAGGCAGATCAAGACCCCTCTCCAGAAAGTAGGCCTAGAGGAAGAACCCTCAGCTCTCAGGAAGCCCACCCAAATGCTGGGGGAAAACACACACTCACATGAAGAACCAGGAGGTGATGATGAAGGCATCAAAAGGTTCAAGGATACCCCAAAGCAGAAACTGAACTCTGCAGAAAATGTAACAGGAAGCAAGAGGAAGAAGAGGTCAAGAACACCTAAGAAAAACATCCAGTCCTTAGAAGACCTGGCTGGCCTCAGAGAGCTCTTTAAAACACCAAACCAAACAGAGAAACCAATGACTGATGACAAGACCACCAAAGTACCCTGCAAATCTCCACTAGCAGATCCAGTCAATACACCAACAATCAGAAAGAGGCAGATCAAGACCCCTCTCCAGAAAGTAGGCCTAGAGGAAGAGCCCTCAGCTTTCAGGAAGCCCACCCAAACACCGAGGGAAAGCACACACTCACACAGAGAACCAGGAGATGGTGATGATGAAGACATCAAATTATTTAACCAAACCCCAAAACAGAAACTGGACTTTGCAGAAATTGTAACTGGAAGCAAGAAAAGGTCAAGAACACCTAAGAAAACTGCCCAGTCCTTAGAAGACCTGGTTGGCCTCAGAGAGCTCTTGCAAACACCAAACCAAACAGATAAACCAGTGGCTGATGACAAAACCACCAAAGTACCCTGCAGATCTCCACTAGCAGATCCAGTCAACACACCAAGTAGAAGGAGGCAGATCAAGACCCCTCTCCAGAAAGTAGGCCTAGAGGAAGAACCCTCAGCTCTCAGGAAGCCCACCCAAATGCTGGGGGAAAACACACACTCACATGAAGAACCAGGAGGTGATGATGAAGGCATCAAAAGGTTCAAGGATACCCCAAAGCAGAAACTGAACTCTGCAGAAAATGTAACAGGAAGCAAGAGGAAGAAGAGGTCAAGAACACCTAAGAAAAACATCCAGTCCTTAGAAGACCTGGCTGGCCTCAGAGAGCTCTTTAAAACACCAAACCAAACAGAGAAACCAATGACTGATGACAAAATCACCAAAGTACCCTGCAAATCTCCACTAGCAGATCCAGTCAATACACCAACAATCAGAAAGAGGCAGATCAAGACCCCTCTCCAGAAAGTAGGCCTAGAGGAAGAGCCCTCAGCTTTCAGGAAGCCCACCCAAACACCGAGGGAAAGCACACACTCACACAGAGAACCAGGAGATGGTGATGGTGAAGACATCAAATTATTTAACCAAACTCCAAAACAGAAACTGGACTTTGCAGAAATTGTAACTGGAAGCAAGAGAAGGTCAAGAACACCTAAGAAAACTGCCCAGTCCTTAGAAGACCTGGTTGGCCTCAGAGAGCTCTTGCAAACACCAAACCAAACAGATAAACCAGTGGCTGATGACAAAACCACCAAAGTACCCTGCAGATCTCCACTAGCAGAACCAGTCAACACACCAAGTAGAAGGCAGATCAAGACCCCTCTCCAGAAAGCAGACCCAGAAGAGCCCTCAGCTCTCAGGAAGCCCACCCAAATGCTGGGGGAAAACACACACTCACATAAAGAACCAGGAGTTGATGATGAGTGCATCAAAAGGTTTAAGGATACCCCAAAACAGAAACTGCACTCTGCAGAAAATGTAACTAGAAGCAAGAGGAGGTCAAGAACACCTAAGAAAAACATCTACTCCTTAGAAGACCTGGCTGGTATCACAGAGCTCTTCCAAACCCCAGAGCACACCCAGGACCCAATGACTGATGGCAAAACCACCAACATACCCTGCAAATCTCCATTAGCTGAACCAGTCAACACACCAACAAGTAGAAGGAGGCAGCTCGAGATCCCTCTCCAGAAATTGGACCTAGAAGAAGAGCCCTCAGCTCTCAGGAGGCCCACCCAAACACCGAGGGAAAGCACACACTCACACAGAGAACCAGGAGGTGATGATGAAGGCATCAAATTGTTTAACCAAACTCCAAAGCAGAAACTGGACTCTGCAGAAAATGTAACTGGAAGCAAGAAGAGGTCAAGAACACCTAAGAAAAGCATCCAGTCCTTAGAAGACCTGGCTGGCCTCGGAGAGCTCTTGCAAACACCAAACCAAACAGATAAAGCAATGGCTGATGGCCAAGCCACCAGCGTACCCTGCAAATCTCCATTAGCAGAACCAGTCAACACACCAACAAGTAGAAGGAGGCAGCTCGAGTTCCCTCTTCAGAAACTGGACCTAGAAGAAGAGCCCTCAGCTCTCAGGAAGCCCACCCAAACACCGAGGGAAAGTACACCCTCACACAGAAAACCAGGAGGTGATGATAAAGACAGCGAATTATTTAACCAAACTCCAAAACAGAAACTGAACTCTGCAGAAAATGTAACTGGAAGCAAGAAGAGGTCAAGAACACCTAAGAAAGACACCCAGTCCTTAGAAGACCTGGCTGGCCTCAGAGAGCTCTTCCAGACCCCAGAGCACAGCCAAGACCCAATGGCTGATGGCAAAACCACCAGTGAACCTTGCAGATCTCCAGTACCAGATTCAGTCACTCCAACAATCAGGAGGCAGCTCGAGACCCCTCTCCAGGAGGTGGACCTAGAGGAAAAGCCCTCTTCTCTCAGGAAGCCCACCCAAATGCTGGGGGAAAGCACATATTCACGCAGAGAACTAGGAGGTGGTGATGATGACATTAAATTGTCTAAGGAAACTCCAAAGAAGCTAGACCCTGTAGAAAATGTAACCAGAAGCAAGGAAGGAAAGGCTCAATTCCTGGAAGACATGGTCGGTTTTAAAGAGCTCTTCCAAACTCCAGAGCTCAGCAAGGAACCAACAGCTATTGTCAAAGCCACAATAATGCCCTGCAAATCTCCACCAGCAGAAACAGGCAGCACACCAACCCACATGAAGAGATATCTCCAGATACCTCTGGGGAAGGAGGACTTAAAGAAAGAGCTCTCACCTGTCAGGAAGCCCATCCTAATGCCAGGGGAAGCCACACACACAGAGCAAGATCCAGGAGCTGATGATAAAGACATCAGATTGTTCAAGAAAACCCCAAAGCAAAAATTGAACCTTGCAGAAAATGCACCTGGAAGCAAGAAGCAGCCAAGAACACCCAAAAAAATGACCCATTCTCTAGAAGACCTGGTTGGTCTCAAAGAGCTCTTCCAAACCCCAGAGCACACCCAGGACCCAATGGCTGATGGCAAAACCACCAAAATGCCCTGCAAATCTCCAATAACCGAACCAGTCAACAAGCCAACAGGTAGAAGGAGGCAACTCAACACCTTTCCCCAGAAAGTGGATGTAGAGGAAGAGCCATCAGCTCTCAGGAAGCCCACCCGAACGCGGCGGGGAGCCACACACTCACACACACAACCAGGAGGTGGTGACGAAGATACCAAATTGTCCAGGGCAATCCCAAAGCAGAAACTGGATTCTGCAGAAAATGTAACTGGAAGCAAGAGGCAGCCAAGGGCACCCAAGAAAAACGTCCAGACCTTAGAAGACCTGGCTGGCCTCAGAGAGCTCCAAACCCCAGAGCACACCCACAACCCAATGGCTGATGGCAAAGCCACCAGTGTACTCTGCAAATCTCCAGTAGCAGAACCAGTCAACAAGCCAACAGGTAGAAGGAGGCAACTCAACACCTTTCCCCAGAAAGTAGATGTAGAGGAAGAGCCATCAGCTCTCAGGAAGCCCACCCGAACACGGCGGGGAGCCACACACTCACACACAGAACCAGGAGGTGGTGATAAAGATACCAAATTGTCCACGGCAATCCCAAAGCAGAAACTGGACTCTGCAGAAAATGTAACTGGAAGCAAGAGGCAACCAAGAGCACCCAAGAAAAACGTCCAGACCTTAGAAGACCTGGCTGGCCTCAGAGAGCTCCAAACCCCAGAGCACACCCAGGACCCAATGGCTGATGGCAAAGCCACCAGCGTACCCTGCAAATCTCCAGTAGCAGAACCAGTCAAGAAGCCAACAGGTAGGAGAAGGTGCCTCAAGACCTCTCCCGAGAAAGTGGACCCAGAGGAAGAGCCGTCAGCTCTCAGGAAGCCCACCCGAACGCGGCGGGGAGCCACACACTCACACACAGAACCAGGAGGTGGTGACGAAGACAACAAACTGTTGAATAAAACCACGAAGCAGAAAGCGGCCCCTGCAGAAAATGTAATGCTCAGGAAAAATCGACTGAGAGCACCTAAGGAAAAGTCTCAAGCCCCGGAAGACCTGGCCGGTTCCAAAGAGTCCTCCCAAATGCCAGGTCACACCAAGGGACTGGGAGATGAGGCGAGTAGCATCCAGGAAACTCCAAAGCAAACTCCAGACAGAAGGAAACCTGTGAAGGTTTTGCAAAGAGGGGTCAGGGCCCCCAGAGGAAAAGCCGTGGACGACCTGGTGGGCCAGAGAGACCCTCTTGAGGAATCTGGAAGTGAAGGCAGCGTTTCCCTGTCCTCCAAGAGGAAACAAGGAATGGACGGAGGTCAGACAGGAATGAAGAGGCTGCGCTCTGCGACTTCTGCCCAGGACACTGCAGAGGAGAAGCCACCCCAGAAGAGGAAGAGGACAGCTCCCAGAGAAGGATGTGACCCACCGGAGCAGCCCCTGACTGTGAAGAAGAAGCTGAGGGTTGTGGCAGAAAAGATAGAAGTCATGGGAGACCTGCCCAGGAGCCACAGAGAGGCTGAAGCAAAGGGACAAGAAGTAGGAAGGACGACCCCGCCACATCAGGTGATGCTGGGTGTCCCGTGGTCATGATAGGCCCTCTCGGATGGGGTTCTCCTCTGGGGGCTGATGTTGGGTGTAAGTTGTCCTCGGTTTGAGTCTCTGTGGATATCTTTTCCCGGGGTGGAGGGGGGGCAGATTCTGCATCCAACGCTGAATAACTGCAGACCAAGGTAAAGAATCATTTTGGGATTTGTAGAGAGACTAGTCTGGGGAAAATAAGTAGTCAAAATGGCTACTACGCATTTTGACCAGAGTTTCTCAGGAACTGGTTGAGTTCTGCTCATCTGCAGGGGTGGGAAAGGGCCCGAGAACAGGTGGGAGCTTAGTCCTCTGTGGTTCCAGTCCCCACCAGCAGGAGCACTGGGCCGGAGTGGGATCTGCATCAGTCTTCATGGGGGTAGAGCAATCTGCGTGGGGGTCTGTGTCCTGAGAACGGCCTACCTGCTGGGCTTGTGAGATAGAGAGGGTTCCTCCTACACGGAGAGAAGTTGGTAAATCCAGTTCCAGAAATCCCAGTAGTCCTGTCCTGCTCCAGCAATGATTGGTAAAGGATTGGGAAGTCATTTACTGCCTGAAAAGGGGGCATTTTTCTAGAGTGCCCTTTTAATGTGTGTTGTAATCCAATTTGACGCCTATGACACTCAGATGTGGTGATAGGGTGTAGACCGCGTGTCTTATTCATGGCTGAGCAGTAGGGAGGATTTCTCCCTGGAGCAAAGTGATTCCAGGCACCTTAGAAAACAACTGTAAACTTTTCAGGCGAATTCTTTTAAGTTCCCTTGGACTGTGTGCGTCTCTCTGTCCGTGTCGAACTGTGAGAACTGTATTACTCATGATTGGCATGCTGCGGGTGTCTTGAAATTTTTAGGGAAGGTCCCTGCGCTCTAGACGCCCCAATAAAACGGAAGTGGAAGAGCAAAGACCCGAGCCCGTTACAGCAGCAGCCGCAGCAGAGAAGATGAAAACAAAGAGAAGTGACAAGAAGCCCCTGAAGACCTCCCAAGAGACGAGGCCACAAAGGCCAGAAGACAGAGCCAAGAGTTCTGCTTCTGGGGGCAAAGCACCCCGTGAAAGTAGAATGTGTCTGCGATCTGTGAGGCCGAGTAAGATGCCCTCGCCCGGCGTAGCAGAGGAGAAGCAAGGGGAGAGAAGAGGGGGTGCTCTCGTGAAGGAGCAAGAGGAAGACGTGAGGCAGCCTTCAGCCCCGAAGCATTTGAGATCCAGAAAAATCACAGACCCTCCTGGAGGAAATGCTTTGGAGAGCGAACCCCGTCACAGAGTAACTCGGAGTGCCAAGAGGTGTGCCGAAGATACGAAAGAGGCAAGTCATTGACAGTTTTTCTTTATTTCTTTCTTCCTCTCTTCCTTTCTTTCTTTCTTTCTTTTTCTTTCTTTTTTTTAATGAGCATAGAGCATCTCAATATAATTTTTGCCCCGTGTGCAAAACCAAACAAAACACGGCGCGGAGCATGCTGGCAGCTCCTAGTGGCACCGGTGTAGGAAGCATGCGTCTAAACCATGAGGCAGGTCCTAGCTGTGTTTAGCTGTACCTGTCTCGGGAATCCCACTTCAAATAGAAAACTGACATTATGAAAACGCCATTCAGGACGAGCAAGGAGCTGATGTGGTCAGTACTTCCTGACTGCTTTACAACATGCCCAGGACGAAAATTCCAGATAGATGTCTCCAGTTTCCCCATTAGCTCAGCAAAACTTACTAAAGCGGAAAGGTGGGCCTGGCCTGTCTGGGTTCGGCGGGAGTTCCTTTAGAAGCTGGGACGGAGGAAAGTCAAGAGTGTCCATAAGGCCAGCGGTCCTCAGTGCCTGCTCATGCGGCGTCACCTCTAGCAGGACAGGAGCCGTCTGTCTTCTGAGTAAATCCAAGACACATGATTAAATTCAGTGGGTGTCCTTCTGGGGAATACTTGGTTTTTTTTTTTTTTTTTCAGTATTTTGAAATACTTGAAATTTTTTTTCAGTATTTTATTTGTTTATTTAAAAGATACATTTATTTATTAAGGAGTGAGAAAGAGAGAGAGCATGAGTAGGGGGAGCAGCAGAGGGAGAGGGAGAAGCAGGCCCTCGAAGGAGCAGAGAGCCTGATGCGGGGCTCAATCCCAGGACCCCGCGATCATGAACTGAGCTGAAGGCAGACGTTTCACCAGTGGAGCTCCCAGGTGCCCCTATTTTGTTAGTTTAAAAGAAGGGGGTTCAGCAGCTCCGAGTGTGGGAGGGCCGTAAGTTACTTGGCACGCGTCTCGAGACTAGAGGCCAGCGCTGGGGCCACTGCTCTCACATACACGGGGCAACTTACTGCTTGACCTGGTCCGGTGCCTGCTGCAAAGGCAGAAATCTGTTTACCTCGTGCTGGAATGATGGTGATGGCACTGGCATACGTCCCCATCTGGGGTGTCATTGGGTGCCCCTGCCGCCGCTTTGAGCCTGAGGGTGCAGGGTCAAAGCGGGTGACGGTGGTCGGAGAAAACAGAGCGTATCCCACTCCGCCCTTTATAGCGTGGGAGGTGCCCATTCTGTTGTCCTCTGCGTGGGGGTCACCAGCTTGGCCTTCTCCCAATCTTTGGGTCATCGAAAGGCCATCTGCGCTGTAGTAGGTGACACCTCCCATCGATATTCAGGGATTTCAGGTCATTTGCTTTCAAACTCGGCCTTTGATTTTTTTTTTTTTTTAGATTTTTGTGTTTTGTCTTCCTGACCCATCCCTCCCGTCAATAGCGTGTTAAAGATTCCTTGGTGAGGTCGCTGGTGGGGTTGGCCTTGGAAGAATCCCCCGCGTGACAGTCCATCTTGTCCTTGTATGATGGGCTGCGGGGTTGGTGTAAAGTAGGAGCAGATGCCCCATCAGCTCTGAGAAGGCAGGTGGTCTGTTGTGTTATCTAATTGTCCTGAGGGGTGAGTCTCCCTCAGCTCCTTGGAGCAGATGCCGCAGCGGGGGTCATAGGTCACACCGGGTGGGGAGAGACTGTCCGCGTCATACGCAGAGATTCTTTAGGAGACCCGAGAGGTCTTGTCCTGTGTATACATTTGAATTAACTTTTTTGAATGGTACTTTTTAATTAGTGGGGGAAAAAAATGCATATATTTGTGGAGAAGTTTCCTTTTTCATTACCTATTAGGGATAAGTTACAAAGTTTACTATTTAAATTTTAAAAACCAAGTAGTGAAAACAAAACATCTTAAAGAACGAAAGCAACTTTCCCAGGATACATCTCAAAAGAACTATCCAACCTTAAAATTAATTTCCTAAAACGGAAATTCTGCATCACATCTAGTAAGAATTTGGGGTGTTTGCACAGAGTTGTATACAAAAGAAAAAAAATTTTATTCGTCTCAATTACTTAAGAGTCCCATTTTTCTTTCCAAACAGGATAATGACCACGCACGCCCCAAGAGATTAAGAACCCGAAGTCGTCGGAACGATGAAGATATTTAGCTAAGAACATGAAGAGGGGGAACAGAAACTAATAAGTTCAGTTTAGTGATATATTCTAGTACAATATTTGGGTACATTTAAAAGGGAATTCTGTAAATAATGCTGAGTGTTTAAGGAAAGAAGGCTTAGAGTGTTGTCCCAGGATGGTCTGTTGAGAAAGATCTGCCGACCTGAGACCGTGAGGAAGATGTAGACCTTGGGTCGGGGCGGGCGGGGGTGGGGACCCAGAAATGGCCTTTGCTTTGGCAGAACCAAGCCACGAAGCTCCTGGCCCGAGGCCCGTCCCTGTCGCCCACACCAGCACTTGCCACGTCGCGCCGTACGTTCTCTCTGTTGCTCTGTGTCCCCGCCAGACTGTGGAGCCGGGGCTCCTGTCCCTGTGTCCCTGGCCCCGGGCAGGCACTCAGGAGACAGTACAAAGGGGCAGATGAACAGGCTCATCGCTGGGGGGACGCGTTTGGTCCTCTGCACCGGGCAGCCCGTCCTCAGGATCCTTAAGCATGGAAGGGAGCCCAGGGGTGGCCCAGTCGCAGGGTGTCGGGGTCACCGATGAGGATCTGACAGGCCGCCGGCCTCCCGCTGCAGTGTGGCTGCCCTGGGATGGCACCAACCGGGGAGCCACTTGTCTCCGAACGGCCGCAGCTCTCGCAGCTTCTCGAGGTTTCCTCTTCCCTGTTCCAAGCTTTCTCCTGGATCTGCCCCCGGCCTGTGCTTTCCCTGACTGCGCCTGGCAGCCGCCTTCCCCCCCAGCTCCCACCTTATTCAGGAACCAACACAAGCCCCCCCCCCCGAAGGACAGCCCTGTCCCCTTGGGTCTCCCACCCAGACAGCGCCCCCTCGGGCCTTCCCACCTCCGCGTCCACTTGGTCCCACCCCTTTCCGTGTTCCCTGAACTAGGAAGCAGAGCACCGAGTCCTCCCCGCTCACCCGTCCGGGCAGCTTGACACGGGGATGAAGACCAGAGAGGGTTGCTGTCCCCGACACTGTCCCTGTCCGTCCATTCTGCTATCGTGTCTGGCATGGGGCCAGGTGCACGGAATAAAAGACATTTGCTGGACAAATGCATGAATCCAGGCACATCTGTGGGGCAGCGGTAGAGGCTCCTGGCACAGGGTCTAAGGCCAAGGAGAAGAGCGCTGGGGGGGCGCAGGGGTACGGCCGGGAGGGGACGCCTGGGAGGTTCCACGGGGCAGGTGATGGTTGAGCTGGGCCAGATGGGGTGGGATCCTGGGGAGCAGAAAAAGGGGGAGTAGTTTAGGAAGTGCGTCCCTTAAAAAAAAAAACAACAAAAAAGGAAGTGCGGCCCTGATGAGAAAAGGCACTTTGTTTAAAGGTGTGAGACATGGTTGCTGTGGTAGCAAAGTACAAGAAAAGGTAAAATAATGGGATTTTTCTATGATTAAGTTGTTCCGCCAACACTTTAGATTTAGTAGTAATTATGAACGTTGCATATAGAAAAATTTCAATTAGCCACATGCCTGGGGAATGGGGCATACTGGTTAATTAAGAAACCCTTGAGGGTTCCGTTCCAACCAAAAATCTCACTCCAATAAGTCTGCGTATTTCCTCACCTTCGTAAGTGCGCAGTATGTCCAGGGCATCGTAGCCTGGTTTTCATTTTAGGGGCTGCAGGCACCGGATTAGAGAAGTTCATTCGAGCAAGTGGTTGATAAAACGTGTCCACGGGACGCATGTTTCACGAGCATTGGGGGAGCATCAGCGGGTAAGGACCAGCTAGGCCAACCTAGTATCAGAGGACAGGGTGCGAGCAACGGAGACCCCCCTGCTGTGGGGACTGGTGACTTCTCCGGGCCTCAGATTCCAAAGACTTGCTCCTACACACACTCAAACACACACATACTAACAGGCACTCCTACACACAGTCACGCTAACACATGCTCCTACACACACAGTCATACTAACGCGCTCCTACACACACGTGCTCATACTAACATTCCACATACTCCTACTAACACATGCTCCCACACACAGTCATACTAATGCACTCCTACACATACACGCTCAACTAAGACTCCACACACTCATACTAACACATGCTCCTACACACACAGTCATACTAACGCGCTCCTACACGCACATGCTCATACTAACATTCCACATACTCCTACTAACACATGCTCCCACACACAGTCATACTAATGCACTCCTACACATACACACTCAACTAAGACTCCACACACTCATACTAACACATGCTCCTACACACACACACATGCTAACATACACTCCTATACACACACTGATACACATATATGCTCATATTAACACCCCACATACTCATACTAACACATGCTCCCACACAGAGTCATACTAACACGCACTCCTACACACACACTCATACACATAGACGCTCATACTAACTCCACACACTCATACTAACATGCTCCCACAGTCATACTAACACGCACTCCTACACACATGTACGCTCATACTAACACTCCACACATTAATACTAACAGATGCTCCTATACACACACACGCACACACACATACTAACATGCACTCCTACACACACTCACACATACATGCTCGTACACTCCACATACTCATACTAACACATGCTCCCACACATACTCATACTAACATGCTCCCACACAGTCATACTAACATGCACTCCTACACACACCCATTCACATACATGCTCATACTAACCACACACTCATACTGACACACACTCTTACACACTCATACTAACATGCACTCCTACACACACTCATACACATAGACACTCATACTAACTACACACTCATACTAACACATGCTCAGACACACGTACACTCACACTAACATGCACACACACACACACACACACACACTGCACATTTCTCTGCCCAGGACCCTCCCTCTCCTCCTCCCAGCCTCACAGGTGATTCCCTCCAGCCCCAAATCTGATTGTGGGGAGGCTCCTGGAGGAAGCCTGGGTCCCCTGTTTCCCAGGCTGGCTCGGGTCCCCATTCCTTGCTCTGTAGTCATCCTGCTCACACATGGCGTGCAGCTCTGGGGACACTGGAACCCTGCCCGACAGCCTGCCTCCTCTGCAGGACTAAGCCTTGTCCTCCCACAAAGGGCAGATCAGGGACCACGGGCAGACGAGGTGCCCAGCCGGATGTCTGGGAAGTGAGATTTTAAAACCCACAAAACTTTCATTAAAGGAGGCTCTGAGGAAAAGAAGGCAGGACCATGAGCCAAGAGGGGGTGCACAGACCAGGGCTGAGGGCCTGCCTTGCCAGCTGGGTTGTGTCTCTATAAGCCTGATGTGCTGAGACTATGACTTGGGTCCCGGCCACTGAGCCCTCGCAGTATCTCTGCGGGAGAGGCCCTGTATTTAGACACGGGCACTCCAGGAACCCCTGGCCACATCTCACCTATCTGAGCAGAAGCAGTGGGTCCAGGACAAGGGTTCCACCCACAGCTGCCAGACAAGGCCAAGAAAATCCATGTGGCTCAGTCTTTTTTCTGGCCACCTGAGTATGATGTCCTAGGTCCTGGGAGGGGGTGTGCAGCCAAGTCCTGGGGTATGGGAGCCGGTGGTGTGTGGGCTTGTCCTGGGGAAGACATTCTATCCGAAGGTAGAGAAGGGTGGTCAGGTGTCTGGGTGTGTCTGGAATTTACCACTACCTGGAGGGGCTGAGGAAGAAAGGAAGGGGAGGCCCCCCTCAATCCTACACACCAATCAGGACGGGGGGCCTGGGCCTCAGTTGCCTGGAACTGCACCGGGGTGAGGTGTCCCGAGTTGGCACGAATAGACTGCATCGCAGATGTCAACTATGAAAACAACGTCCACCTCTTCACTAAAAATGAGTTGAGATACGTGACTGGGATACTAGCATTAGCTGGGCTTTCCAGGAGCTTCCTCTGGATGAGCCGCTGGAGTCATCCTCCCGGACACAGATCTGGTAATCCAGCCACAGTTCCCCGACTCGTACTGTGCGGACGTCCCGGGCCCCCCAGGACATGGTCACAGCCCTCCCCCATCATGGGGCCTCTAGCACCGAGGGTCGTGCTGGCACATGGGCATTCAGTTGGGAGTTCATGAGTGCTGGTCTTTACAAAGGAACAAAATGCCTGTGACTTGTGCACACAAAGCCCCTCCTCATGTCCACATGATGATTTCATAGGAATTAAAGTTCTATTCGGTATGTTTATCGGGTACTGCCAAGCAAGAGCCACACAGAGGGCCCGGCTGCTGGAAAGAACCAACTTTGTGTTCCTCAACCCAATCTGTAAGCTGGTGAGGCCCAAAGCTTCCTGGACAAGGCGGTAAGCAGCCACCAACGACAATCTCCTCTAACGCATTAAAGGAAAATATGTATAACATGAATAACAGAGGGTCGGTGTTGATGTCGATGTGATTAAATAATGGTGATAAATCGATGAGGAAAATTCAAGGGACACAATTTGGAAGACGGATAAAAACTACAAATCAGTGATTCACAGATAAAATACAAGAAATAAAAGTGTGAAAAGATGCTCAACCCCCCGGAAGTTAGGGAAATGCAATTTGAAGTGAAGCAGGATTTTTTTCACCTGTCAGTTTTGCAAAAACTGAAAGGTTTGGTATTATCCAGGGCTTGTGCTGTGTAGGGAAATGGGCACCACTGTTCCACGGGCGGCAAATGAGTTGGGACATCTTCGGGCAATTCGGCAGTTGCTATTCATATTTAAGATGATTTATATTAAAATGTGTAGACCCAGAAACTCCACCCCTAGGAAGCTCTCCCAGGGAAGTACTGTGTACATGAGAACAAACATGCATGTGTGCAAGCATTGTCGTCATGACCCTGGAACACAACATGGCAATGGAAATAAGCTAACGACCACCAGAGTTTGTGAGGTTTAGAGAACACCGAGCAGCCCTCGAAAGCCACGTAAGGAAGCTGCCAGTGTGGCTGTGGCCAGAAACTAAGACAGAATGCTGAGCAAAAAGGCAACACACAGGGGACATGTTTCGTCACTTCTAAGATGTTTAGTTTTCATACACGAGTTTTTTCACATGCAGGTGTATCTCATCCTGGAGTCCTCCGGTGCTTGGAAATGCCACATAACCTGCCAAAAGGCATGTCCCTAATCCACACCATCCAATCCTAGCGAGGTGCCACTTCCCTTGGAGGTGGGTGTTATAACCTGCCAGTCTGTCCGAGGTCACTAGCATGTGGTATCGTGTTTGAATGTTTCCATCTGATGGAGTGGTTGTGGTGGCGGTGGGGGGTGCTTCCAAGGCTGGCCTGGTGTACCTTCCTTCCCTGAGGCTGTGGGCTTGGTCAGGTTGGTTGGTTGAATCACCTGGTCCCAGTTGGCTGGTGGATGCCCATTCTTGCCCCCACCCCGCCTCTCCCAGACCTTCCCCCTCCACTTGTCTGCATCTTCACTTTTCTGGTCCCTTGCCCGCACAGCCTGCTGTACCTAGAGCTGATAAGGGACATGCAGACAGACCCATAAGGAACACCCAACAACGAAAGGGCCTGTAGGAGCAAAGGGCATTTCATAGCAGGAGATATTTGGGGCGGGAGGGGCGGAGAGAGGGGAATAAAAGGTTATGAAAGCATCCGTTTTAACAAATACAACAAGCCTCATAACACGTATTAAATAAATACAACAAACAATAAGAAGCATATGTTTAAATTCCATGACAGGCCTGGAATATCTGAAAGAGGACGCTGGCGTGTGGGTCCAGGAAGGAGGTGCAGGTGGCAGGGGCGCAGAGAGAGATTTGGGGATGATCAGAGACAAATGGATGTGCAAAAGGGAGGCTTAGCAGGCTTTCAGAACTGGGGAGGCCAAGCAATGTTGGAAGGCCTTTCTGATTCCATCCACCCATAGACTTGAAGCATTTTGTCCTCCTCCTTGCGGACTCCGAGAAACCACGGCTCCGAGCACAGAGCCCAGTTTGGACTCTAATTGGAGCACAGGCTCCCAGAAGGACGAGTTTTTACTCCATGCTGCACACACAGCTCACACCTTCTGAAGAGCACCGGGGAGCTGGGCCAACCCCATGGCCACCGTGCCCGGTGTCCGGGCTGTTTCCATGCCAGGGCTGAGCTCTATTCTAGAAGTCCCAAAATAATGGTCTATATAAATCAGCGTCTACCTCCTAATGAATGTCTTGTCTAAAAGGACGTAAGGCACAGGAATGCAATGAAGAGACTTCGTGGAAGAAAGAGACACAGGCTGGAAGTCAAAGTAAAGATTTATCCTTGCATCAGAATGTTTTAGATCTTGCAATTTGCATATACAAAGAATTCAGCAACATTCACTGGCATTATAATCAGAGCAAGATCAAATTATAGATGTAATAAAAGAAAACATGATAGTTGAAACGGGAATACATACATATATTATAAAGACCGCACATAAATTAAACACAACTTAGTTAAACAAAAGTATCAGTAATCATACATTTTTTAAAAATAACATGGGCCATGTCTCCGAACGCTGAAACAGACATGTCAGGCTCATTTTAAAAAGTTTTTTAAAAACACATAAAAATACTTTTTAAAACACTGGTATGCATTCTTCATTCGTCTAGCACGAGGAGAGAAACAGTAAAGTGAGTCACACAGTGACCGTACAGCTTGTCGATCAGAACGGTAGGCTCCTAATCGCTATTTGGCATTTGAATGCAACCGCATGCAACATACGAAAACGTGAAGGGAAGTCGGCGTCGTCAGTGCCGCCAGCGTGGCACTGCTTGTTATGTACAACGGACCTACTTTGACCGAGGGGGAAGAAGAGCTCAGCTTTCTGGGTGGCACAGTAGGGTAGCCGGTCCCCAAGCGCCCAAAGAGACTGTTGGGACGGAGGGCGCCCAATACCTGGGGCCCTGGGGGGTTCTGGGCAGTGGCCATGAGGCTACAATTCCTAGACCCTCAGAAAGGCAAGCGCCTCCAAGGGATAGTGGCTTCTGCTTTGTTTCCAGAACTGGAAGGGCCCCGGGGGGGTCCCAGGATGCCTGCAGTAGCCACAGGGGACAGAAGAACACACAAATGGGGCGCATTCCCAGGGGCTCCCCTGATAAGGTTGATCTTAATCACCATCCAAGAGATGCCCAGGTAGGCCACTGAAAGGCCTGACAGATTCTAATGAGGGCTCCTAGGTTGGGCCCAAATCCCTGGCCTGGACTTTGACTTTGACCCCTCAGACACAATACTAGTCACCCTCATCACAACTAGCGGGCTTGGTTTCTAGGGTTTGGTGCCGAATGAAAGCTTGGTTCTCCCTCTTCTCCTTCAGTCAAAGGAAGGCTTTAGACTTGGGATTTTAACCATGAAAACATATGGGACCAACTGGTGGTGCATCTTGCAAAGTTCCCTCCATTTTCTTCCTCGACCCCCACGCAGTCTCGTTGTACCGGGAAGGAGAGGGGTGCATTCAGCAGTGCGTGTGCAGCCCCGGGATGTGGCCGGCGGCGGTGGCAGCGGTCACAACGTTGTGCTCATGCCCTTCCAGCTGGCACCTCCTCTCGCCCGGGGGCTGGGGCTCAGAGGGGCAGCAGAGGCTTGATTACCGTGAGGCTGCTATCAGCACGGAACAAGCCCTGGGCTTGCACTGTGCACAAGGAATGGACACAGGATGAGCAGTGCAATAGGAGGATGCAGTCACTTCTCGTGGAAATGGCAAATAAGGCCTTTCTACTTCTTTTAAAAAGCAAAAAAAAAAAAAAAAAAAGTACCCCAAATGCACGTGTTAAACACTTTTAGTAAGTTAGAACCGGTGTCTTTTTTTAAATTATATATATATATATATATATATATATATATATATATATATATATATATATATTGTGCTCATCTGCTACCTAATGGCCATAGAAAGATCACTGTCACAAATTAAACTTTTCTACATTCATCCTTCCTCCCTTTCCTTTTTGCCCCATAAATCAATCCTGTCTGGCAGTGAGATCGTTATTACCCAGTGTCAGAGATCTCAGTAGTATTTCTATTCAAAAATAAGTTAGCTTTTAGACGTAAGGAGTTCTCTCTCTTTTTCTTTCATTTAAATATTGAGGACTGGGACTTTAAAAAAAACTGTATAAATCTAGATTTTTAAGACTTTTCTTACAAACAATCTTAGCTTTTATAAGATTTTTTTTTTTTAATACCAAAATGCTTCTCAGAAAGTTTAAAGCGTAACCGCTTGTGGTCATCTCCCCAAGCGTGTGCTCCTTGCAGCTGTGAGAGCCGGGTGTTTGGCTTTATCAGAAGTTAGGAACCGGGAGTGGTTTGTGTTGAGCCTCTAGGATCGCTCAGGACCAGCCGGGCGGTGGTGGCAGAGTGGGAGGCGAGGGTGACAAATGCCATTGGTTGCATTCTCAGAAGACAGCAGGTGGCTACCTGGGAGCACAGCCCGGTAACGGGTTTCGTATCCTCACGGCCGTGGGCGAACCGCGCCACCAGCACTGCGTCTCCCTTCCTCCAGCCGGGACAGCGCGGACCTGACCTTGAGTAAACGCGTGTTTAAGTGTCACTCTACGGCCACCAACTACGCCGATTGTGTTTTAGACCTGGATTCAGGCTGTAAAGTCTGTGATCTTAAAAATGTAAAAATAAGCCACATGAGAGGAGATGGAGGATTTCACAGAATTCCCTCTTTACAGTGCATCTTCGTGAACATTTCCCCTTCCACAAAATGCCTCTGCTCAGGGCTGTAAAATCAGCGTCAGGAAAAGAGAATTTTTAACTGATTTTTGAGTCCTCGACCGCTTAAACAGCGGGCTCTGTGTTTGCTCTCCTGCGTAAGCACACGTTGCATATTAAGATTTTTAACATTTAGAGGCGCTGGATGTGTGAAATCAAAGGCTATGATGGACCTAACGCAAAAATTAAAATATTTACTGATATTAGCAGAAATATATTTTACGGGATATTACTTGACCTTAATACATTATTCCAGTTTTTAAAAGGGGTATTTAAGATTTAATGACTTTAGAGCAGGTGGCCTTTAAAGCATAACAAAATATATACAAAGAAATTAGGACGGGTATTAATGTCAACTATGAAATAAATTAACATGATCTTTATAAAATATACTGACCATTAAATTAAAAAATATTTTAAGGCAGGAATTTTCATTTGAAATTAGCATAATCAGAAAATATATCAATAAAATCTTGTACCACTTTGTAGCAGAATTCATACTGTTCCTGAAAAAAAAAACAAGAATATGTTAAAACGATATATATATATATATTTTTTTAATTCCATTAATTTAATTAAGAGAAACATTTTAAAAGAAGAAAAAACAATCTGACAAGTTACTTGATTTACTTTCTGTGCCCAGAAACATTTCCAAATAAAGCTGGATTTTTGTTGCTGTTTTTAAGATTTGCTTATTTATTGTAGAGAGAAAGAGATCCCACGACCCTGAGATCACGACCTGAGCCAAAACCACGAGTCGGGCACTCGACTGGGCCACCCCGGCGCCCCTAAAGCTATTTTTGAAATGAAAATGGGGAAAAGCCAGAATTTTGGCTTCAGATAAGCCACATAGGAAAGAAGTAATCCATGAAAGTTAAAAAGGATGAAACTCCAGGCTACGTTTACTCTAAAAAGGGGACATTGTTTTATATAAATTTTACTAAAATTCAGAAGAATGTTGCCTTCTATCTGTCTAAGGTCCTTAGCTCATTAAAACGCTGCTGCAGATCATTTGACTCTTGCCTCCCCGCGGCTCCTGGAGGGGGAAGGCCGGGAGCCCGGGTGGTGGGTGGATGGAGGGCCAGCCGCGCGGGCCTGTCCTGTCCGCCAACGATGGGCACGCCACAGGGAGACACGCAAGAGACAGAGCCAATGGCAGCTGGCAGAGATTTTGGAAAACTGTGTGCATGATGGTCCACAAGCAGATGGGGAGCAGACCCTGAAGGTCTGAGTAACAACAGACGGCAGCCAACCTGCCTCTCGAGTAAAAGGGTCTGGTCACTGGCGGATCCTGGTACTTTGCTGGCCGAGTGGCACATGGCAGTTGGGCCCTAGTGTGAGGGGCCTGGGGCGCAGGGGAGACCAAGTGTGGCCACCCACCCTTCCCATCTTCTCTCCCAACACACTGGGTTCAGCCTCTTCTCTAAATACACGTTGAACAAGAGCCTAAAGGCTTCTGGGTGGACAGACGGCAAACACTGGCCTGCCTGGGCCTTCCGGTATCTCAGTCAGTCTGGGCAGCAGAGGATGGGGCTTGTCTTTCCAGAGAAAGGAAAGATGGACAGAAGGTGGTCTTGAGACCACAGGGAAGTCACCGGGGGAGCCAGGAAGGGACTGCAGGGTCCTCACTACTGGTTGCTAAGATCCCCACCTGGTCATTGATCAGGACCTTGATCCTTCCGGGACAAGATCCCCAGAAGGAAAACAAGTGAATTTTTGGAGGGAAGTTTTAATAAATATATAGACTCTCTTTAGAGAGACAAACATCTTCACGACACTCATGAGGTATCATATAGGCAAAGGGCTTTTGACTTGACTTCTCCACGTTCTTCTATTTTGAAGGTTCCTTCAGCCACACATCAAAGGTGGCTCCAAGCAGGGCGGAAGTGGAGATGCCATTAATCACTCTGTTTTAGCAGCAAACACAAGAGCTGGGACCCAGCCCCGCTGTGTCTTGAGCATGAATCACTGGTGGCCAGTGATCAGTGGCGTGTATTTTGGCGATTTATTGGGATTGACACGGGCCACACCTCAGGTCACAGACATTTCTGATCAAGGCACAAACATTCCAGAAAATGTTTCTGGGCAACAACAAACTTTTAGCCTTGGAGTGCCAGTTGCCCTAAAGCCTATCCCAGGAGCCTTGCAGCATGGCCAGCAACTAGGGACTGGTTTGTGAGCCAGGGCGGCCACCTGCAGGGTAACTAGTCTGCATGTCAGCAAGCACCTCCTTATCCTGTTACCTTCTCACACCCTGTGCTCTCTTCCAAAATATCCCTGCCAAATGCTAGGTCTCTGCATGGAGGGTCGCAGGTGAGCCCTCCGATGCAGATGGCAGGCAGGCCAGGGGTGGATCTCACTATGACACTTTAGACCCTGGGCAGGTGACCTAACCGCCCACGGGGAGGTGACAACAGAAGGTCCCTTGTGAGTAGGCACAAGGATACGGTGAGGGCAAGATGAGAACAATGCGCATCAGGCACCTGGTTCCTTGGCATGTGATGCCAGACATCATGATGCTTAAATGGTCAACTCTCCTCCATTTATTTCCTGAGTCACCACGTAAGTGGAGCCCTGATGATGCAGAAAGCTAGATGCTGACTTTCAAAGTCAGGTTATAAATGCTCCGTAACAATGTGCCACCAGGCCAGATTGTACAGAGCCAAGCGAGAGGACACCCACAGGCAGCTTCCCAGGGAGGGGTGCGGGAGAGGCAGCGGTGGGCAAGAGGAGAGCTAAGTCAGGAGGGCGCTCGGATGGAGAGGCTCTTGGAGCTAGGACACGTCGTCCAGACCAGATGAACTTGTGAGAGCCGAGGCCCCTTAGAAAGCAAGGAGGTGTTTGTATGCTGAGCCGGACAAGAGATGCTCTTTGCTCCAGTGGCTGGGGCCTCCCTGGGCCAGACACCCGTGGCCCCTGGCAGACACACACAAGCAGATGTGCGTGTCAACGACGGGCAGGTGCCATCACCCCGTTTCCCACAGATAAGGAACTGAAGTCCAGAAAGTGGAAGGAGCTTGTTCAAGTCCGCAGAACCAGGACGGGGGCCAGCCGTCAATTTGGGGTGGCAGCCCAAAGACCAAGCATCAGAGGAACGCCGTGGCTGGGTTTTTATACTTAACTGGGGGCCAGGCAGCACTGAAGCCACTCCCTCTGCCTGCGCGAGCCTGTCGTGGACTGAAAAACAGTCAGCAAAGAAACTGCAAGAGTCTGGCTCAGAATTAAAAATGGCTATTTTCGGGAGGGCGTTCCTATTATTATTATTATTTTGATCTAGAAAATCTTCCATGGAGGGGTCCACCTGTGTTTTTTCCATGCCCAAAGTCATTCAAGTTTGTGATGCCCCTAGGAGGTATCAGCTCTCAGGAGGCAGGCATCACTTTTAGAAAGACCTCTCTAGCATCTTCCAGGGCTTTAGCAAGAAAGACAGTCTGCACTGGGAACCAGGGCTCTAAGGAGCGCGGAGGAGGCCTCACGCCCTTTCCTTTTTGCTCTCAGGTGTCCACCACAGTCGTGGTCCGGCCCCAAGAGGGGCATGTGGGTCCAGAGATGTGGGGAGCTGGCGAGGACCCTGTTTCCTTTACTCATGGTGGCTCTCAAACCCGTCTTCACTTTGGGACCCCTGGGAAGGCTTTAAATATGCTGCTGCCCCCCTGGCAATGGGGGAATGTGAACAACCTCCCGGTCAGGCGAGTGTGTCATCAGGGTGAGAACTGCTCCTGCACAGCCTGGATGAGGGGAGACGAACCCCACTCTCTGCTCTGGGAATTCTAGTGGTTGGGCTTCCCCTGCAACGGGAAGGAAGGTTGTGGAAGGCCTCTCCTGCCACCTTCTATGCCTGCTGAGTTGGGATGCTGTGAGCTGGCAGAGCGAGTGGACAGGGAGGGCAGATCTCAAAATAGGAAGCCTGGAGAAAGTGCTGTGCTCTAACCACTTTTGAAATTGCACCTACAGAGGTAGAACAGTTGCCAAGTTTGGCGAGGAAGCATGTCTTCTGCACACCAGAAAGTGTGTGTATTGGTCACAGAATGAAAGAGAATGGGAAAAAAAAAAAAAAAAGAAAGAGAATGGGAGAGTCACTTGACACAGACAGCTAGTCGTCAGTGCATCTTCCAAGGGGTCTTACAGTCTAAAGTCATGAGTGCACCCCTCCCTCGTGTCCTGCCCAGGGGACAGTCCCCAGCCAGGAAGGCAGCGGATCCGTTCGGTGTCCCTGCGAAGAGTGCCACGAGCCCGTGCCCTTGGGAAGCTCCCCCCGGCCCCACACCCTCGAGCTCCTTTCATGAGACAGATACCAAATGCAACAGGAGACACTTCTTCCGCAAACATCCTCCTCACCGCGTTTCTTACCAGGGTTTGCACCATATGTGGTCTCTGAAGTCGCAAACTCTTCACAGCTTGGAATACGTCTAAAAGGCCCTCGGCTTTGACTCGTTCCAAAATGTTGCTGAGTGCTATGAAGGTACCTGTTCGCCCGGCTCCAGCACTGCGGAGGAAAAGTGCTTCATGCAGACAACCAGACTCGCCCCGGGGGGCATGAGAAAGGGACAGGCCGCAGCCCATCCTTACACATCGGCCCAGAAGCCATCATCACCCAAAGTGATCAAAGCTTGGATTTCTAACGATCACCTATGTTGAGCAAGAGTCAGCAAATGTGAAATTCCTAAAACACTTGCCCAATCGCAGCAGACAGGTCTCTATTGGGTTGGATCGAGATCCGTGACATGCTTTCAAGCTAGTGCAACCATTTCCTTCCTTCCTTGTGTAGATCGGTGGTTCTCAGGGTGGGGTCCTCGGGACCAGCAGCATCCGCATGGCCTGGGAACTTGTCAGAAATGCAAACCCTCCTGGTTCGGGCTTAGGGAGAGGTCTTCTCTGTCTAGACTCTCCTTCTGTGCTAGGGACCACCTTCTGAGAGGTGCTGGTTCATAAGGTGTGATATTAGGACAGAAGGCGGTTGCCGCCAGGAAAGGTTAGATAAGGGACACTTTCCAGCATGAAGATCTGGCTCTACTCCCTGTAAGAGGACCATTTTTCTTGATAAACAGGATAAACCCTACAAGACACCCTACAGAGAGCCAAGCAACCAGGCCTAAAGTGGACAGGCTTGGCTGGTTTTTTTCCAGAGAGCCCTCGGGGCCTAGAGCTCCGTGTGTGAGCTGATTCTAAGGCTCCTGTCCTATTTCAATGACCTGTCCCCACGTCTGCCCTTATAGGATCTTGTTCACCTTTGCATTTCTGGTCCTAAACTCAGTCTGGGCCCATGGAAGGAGAACATGAAGGAACTCATTTCTAGTTATTATAAATGAAGGACAAACATTATATGGTCTCATTCATTTGGGGAACATAAAAAATAGTGAAAGGGAATAAAAGGGAAAGGAGAAAAAAATGAGTGGGAAATATCAGAGAGGGAGACAGAGCATGAGAGACTCCTAACTCTGGGAAACAAACTAGGGGTGGTAGAAAGGGAGGTGGGCGGGGGTGGGGGTGACTGGGTGACGGGCACTGAGGGGGGCACTTGATGGGATGAGCACTGGGTGTTATTCTATATGTTGGCAAATTGAACACCAATAAAAAATAAATTTATTAAAAAAAAAGAAAAAAAAAATGACGCCTATGGAGGACCTGAAACAGAGGCGTGTGCCCCACGTGCAGGCCAGGCCAGAAGTGCACCCCGGTGCCAGGCAAAGAATTCCAAACCCTCTAAGTTAAGCTCAGGCTCTGGTGGCTGCAAGGGGTGGGTGGGGTGGGAGCAAATGGCCATCACCCAAAAGTGGAAGCCACGTGTGGAAAAAGAAATGGAAGTGCAACTTCAGAAGCAAATAAGCACCCCAGAAAATGAAAATACCCCCTAACTCATGCTAGGAAGAGTTTTGTCGTGGTGGCCCAGGTCCCCTGCTGGCATGGGACAGGACTGGCATCACCAGAACTGGGTCGGTGCAGGACGGCGAGCTGGCACCTCCTTAGATTTGGTCAGATTCACCCTTTCCCCTTGTAATGCTGCTTATCAAGGTCCTTGGTGGGGATGCCCAGCTGTCTCCATGCACTCCCCCGAGCACATCCCTCCTGTGGCCTCCCTTGCACCTGACTTGGGAGCTGGGCTGAGAAGCTTGGGGTCAGGGTGGGGCTGCAGGCCTTTGGTAGCCATCCCAGCCTGGACATCCTCGAGTTGGCTCCAGAAAATCCACCTGCGTGAGGATGTGCTGTAGCACTGACTCGATTCCTCAAGCCCAGCAGGGGACAGAACAGGGAGGGGTGGGCACATCAGCCGGAGCCAGAACCATCTTTCACGGTGAAGACAAGCAGTTGAAGTTTGGGAATGGGTTTGTCTGAGTCGTGCTTGGCAGGTTTTTGGATGACTGCAAAAGCTCAAGGAAATGTGGGTTTGAGTCATCTCCTGGTTCCTCCCCCCATAATGCGTTCTGCGTGTATATAAGACGGTGACCTTTACGCGGTTATGTAAAGCCATCTGTGTAAGGGAAAGTTGACAACACAGTCTAGGGAAATCACGCCCCTGGGAGCAGGAAGGGGGGGGGGGCGTGCAGTCTGGAGGTGCCCCGCCAGGAGGGGGCTCCCCGGGCCCAGGGCTGCTCACCTGCAGTGCACCGTGATGGGGTGGTTGCCCGTCTGTTGCTGCTGCTTCTGCACGGCCGCGATGAGGTCGATCATGCCTTTGCCCTCGGCTGGAATCCCGATCTCGGGCCAGCCGTGGAAGTGGAACTGGCGTACCACTCGGGTCTGCTCCTCCTGGCGGGCCAGGGGCTGCGGGCAGGAAAGGGCATCTCGGTGCCACCCGGTCACATGACCCTGACCACCCGGAACAGGCCCCAGGCCCATCACCCTCCCAGGGACTTGGGCCAAGGCTTGGGGTCCTCCTGGGGCCTGTCCTCACCTGGTTGGCCTTAGGGGCCTGACCAGGCTCTCTGTAGGCCATGTGCACCCTAGAGTGGAAGGCTAGCAGGACTTCCCTCTGAGAGGGAGCAGGATTTCCAGGGGATGGCCCTGGGACCCCCCGCAGCCGGGGCCTGCCAGGCACTTTAACGGGATTCTCGGCAGCTTGCGAGAACAGGATCATCTCTTTCTTCAAAAGCCAGGACCCGTCATGTCCCAGAGGCTCTGAAAAAGCCTGGAGAGGCCTCTGGGGCTTCATCCACACACTTTATTCCTCCTGCCCTACGGCCACCGCCACTTCTCCTGAGTGGGGTGTTGGCGGCCGTTGATGGCCTCTTGGAGTTGGTCGCTCTGCTCCCCCATCTCCGTGCTCCAGCAAGGCGGCAGGCGACCACGGAGGTCTGAATGTTCCAGGAGGTCTGCCCCTTGATAACACGGCTCCCTACCCTCCCGACCCCAACCCCCCCTCCCCGACAGCTGATGCTAACGGACCAATTAGAAAAGGCTGAAGGAGCAGGACATTCTGGTAGGATCGCAAGCAGCCCCTGAGGGGTGCCGTAGGGCCTTCTGTCCCCGAGAGCCTACAATACCTGATTGAAAGTGACCAGGAAGTCCCGTATGCTGATGGCTTCGGAAAGTGTGTCGCTTTTTATTTCGATTGTTATATCGCCGTGAGTCACTGAGCCTTCCGTTGGCCAATACTGGTAGCATTTATCCTTGGGGGATAAAATACAATTTTAAGTCTCATAGGAAATAACTTGCTGTTAGCAGTTTGATGATATGATGCAGAATTGCTCCTCAAACCACTTAGCGTACTTGATCTGACCAAATAAATCCCATACGGATACGAATATGAATGCCCATTGATACTTGTTGACCAAAGGAATCCAGAAACAGAGACGCGTGTATTTGGAACTCTGATACAGGACAGTAGTGACATGATGCAAGGAAGAAATCTCCCTATTAAATCAATGGAGCTGGAAAAATTGGTTTTCCGTATAGGAAAAGGGCTGGGTCCCTGACTCACAGCCTACCAGGGCTGAGAGGAATGGTCCAGCACTCCTGGGGTTGGGCAGTGCACAACCTGCTCTCCCATATAATGGTAGCTTTGAATTTTCATAAAAGTAAACCCAGAATGGGTTAAGACTTAAAGTCAAAAATGAAACTGTGAAAGCCTTACAAGAAAATGTCTTTTCATTTTGGGGTGGAAGAAGGGCTCAGTAAACAAGGCCTCAAAAGAGCTAACCACCCACAACACAAAGATTGTGACATCAGATTCTAACACAATGAACTTCATCAACAAACCTCATCGAGGGAGTGAAAAGACATGCCATCAACTGTGACAAGATATTTGCAGTTCCTGAAACCAACGAAGGCTTAGTATAAAGAGTATGCAAATATGTTGGCAAATTGAACACCAATAAAAAAATAAATTTATTATTAAAAAAATAATAAAGAATATGCAAAGAATTCTTGTAAGTCAACACGAAAAGAACAAACAACTCGCTAGCAAAATGGGGGAAAGCATGACCAGGTGCCTCGCATGGAGGAAACGTGCCATCTATACATATAGGAAGTGACGCTCGACCTCACAGGCATCAGAGGGACGCCAAGCAGAGCCAAGGAGGGATGATACATATGTACGCCTAGTCACTCAGCAAACATGAGGGTCCCTAACGATACTAGGGACATCAGGGAAGGATCTCTCTCCTACACAGTCCGTGTCTACCTTGGAAAACATAACCACTTTGCAAAGCAGTTAGGAACTATCTCCTAACTTAAATTGCCACACGCTCTCCAACACGGCATTTTGTTTCTTTGGAGAACTTTCTATTCATGTGCAGGAGGATGCACCAGTAGTACCATTTTTAAGATAATAAAGCGGAATCAACCCCATGCCAGGAGAAGGGATGCATAAACGGATGCAGGATGTACATAGCGTGTGCAGTGGCACAAAATGAAACACTGATGAATGAACCGCAGCTCTACGCATCAATGTAGAAAAGCATCAAAAGCATCATTCTGAGTGGAGAAAGCAAGAATATATCCCAGAAGAATATATACTGTAATGACACCCTTTATATAAGGTTCAAAAGCAAGCAAAATGGAACAGTTTCTTTAGACATACACGTGTTGGATATAAAAAGATTTCTGAAGAAGCAAAGAACACAGCCACTAGGACGGCTTTAAAAAAGACCAGCAGTAGTAAGTGTTGGTAGAGAAACTGGAACCCTTGTACGCTGCTGGTGGGAATGTCAAATCGGGCAGCTGCTTTGGAAGGAGGTCTGGAGGTTCTTCAAAATGCCCGGCTATATGAGTGTGCAAGCCAGAGCTATGGTACGGCCCAGCAATTCCACCCCTAGGTGTCGACCCAAGAGAAATGAAAACACACAACCATATAAGAACTCGAACGCGGACGTTCCCACCATAACTCTTAATAGCTCAAGAGTGGAAACAAACCCAATATCCATCAACTGGTGAACGGTAAACAAAACGTGGTACATCCGTAAGTGGAATATTCATTGTCAAGAGAAAAAAAAAGAACCTATTCTTGATACAACATGGTTAAAATCAGAAAGCATTAAGCTAAGTGCAAGAACTGGATCACAAAAGGCATGTATGATCTCACTGACATGAAAGATCCAGAATAGGCAAATCCATAGAGTCAGAAAGTAGATTAGTGGTCGCAGAAGCTGAAGGAGGAAGGGCTGGGGACTGGTGGCTATTCGTGGGTATGGGGTTTCTTTTAGGGGTGATGGAAATGATCTGGAGTTAAATAGTGGTGATGTTGCACAACTCTGCACATGTATTAAAATTCACTGACACCCTTTAAAAAGGTGAATTGAATGGATTGTGAATTGTATCTCAATATGCTGTTTTTTTAAAAAAAGCAAAGACGTCAAAAACACAGGTCCAGGGTAGTGGTTGTATCTTGGGAGAGCACCCAGATAGATGTACATTACTGGCAAAAGTTTGGTTTTTCAGTTGGATAGTGGGTTCGTGAGTACCTACTACGTTGTTAAATAAATACAGTCCAGAAAGGCCCTGGATGGATCTCTGGGGACAGGGAAAGACTTGACTCATTCAGTGCAACCAGGACAGCATCCATAAGGTCCACCTATCAATGCCTGTGTCCTTATGTCTTGAAGAAAGTAAGTAAATGTCGCTCTGCTCAATAGATTTTGATCAAAGTTGCCATTTGTGGAAAATACAAAATGGTAGACTTTCCAGGCCGGTTAAATAAAATATCAGACAAGAACAAAAGCCAGTGGGTGGTCATGGCTAAGCAAATGGAACTTCTTTTCATTTCCAACCTGTCTCCCTCCCCAGTCACTGTGGCCAGGCCTCAGCTGGTGGGTGGGCCATTCCCAGGGGAACACTGGGATCGTGCCAGGCGGCCTGGGCCACCAAGGGTGCACACTGTCCCCGAGCCGGGCACGAGCGCCCCTGACCTGCTCTCTCTCCTGGACCTCCGTCAGCATCACGACCGTGTGGCACTTCCACTCCCACACCATCCTCCAGAAGTCCTCCACCGTGTGCGCCAGGGGCCCCTGGGTGGCGATGAAGTAGTCCTTCTGTCGGTAGCCCTTCAAACAGGGAACAGGGATGAGAGTCTGACCTCCTTTTGTCGTGGGCCCACTACAGAGATGGGGTTCAAGAGAGCCCGGGGTCTGAGGAGAGGAAAATGTTCTCCAGCTTCCCCGGCTGAGCCGAGCCCTCGCTGGTGCACACACGTACACACACACACAGGAGGTCTGCAATGGGTCAAGACGCCAATTCTTGCTGCAAACGAGGCAACTCCCCTGCAGCACCTGGGGTCACCTCTGTGCCACCCGAGATAGCACCGGTGGCTGTGCTCTCACAGGTTTCTGTATGGTGGCTCAGCCAGCATCACGGTGGTGGACTGGGTGTGGACATAGAGGATGTGGGTTCAAATCCAGTTCCCTTCGGCACAGTTTTCTCATCTGCAAAGGGAAGTTCTACAGCAGACTTGGCCGCTGTGCGTGGAGACTGCTGGTGACCGTGCCCTGAAGACACAACTGCACTGTCCACGGGAACTGGTTGCAGAAAGTGCAGGCTAGAGAGCCGTGGGAGCACCCGTGTGTAACAGGTGCACATGAGAGACCAAAAAGAAAAATCGCTTAAGAACAGAATGAAAACTAGCCAATTACTAAGCAGCGGGCCTATGGTCTCTATTCCCAAAATCCATTCTTCTTTTTAAAACAAAACAAAAAAACAAGTTAGTCTGCTAACGAAATGGTTTGCATTTCAGGATTCCTCCCTGATTGTGGAAATGAGTGAATGAGGGGTCCGTGTGATCCCAGACAAAGGAAACGTGCGTCTTTGCAAAGGACGCCCAGGGCTGCTGTACTCACGTCTATGAAGGAGGCGTTGATGTAATCCGTGTATTCCTGACCCCTTTTCATGGAAAGGATCACCCGATTGAAGTCATCTGCAAAGCAGCATGGCCCCTCAGTTAGCACAAACACCGGTCCTGCCTTGCAAACTTCAATTTGTTGCTACGAGTTTCCGGAATAGAAAACTTAATAAAAAATCGCAAAGTGAAGTCCCTGGAAGGGTTTCTTTATAAAATAGGTTAATTAAATTGGCCCAGAAAATGGTGTTTTAGTAGGAAAGCTCTGAAAATATTCCAGTTGTCATTTTCGTTTGTCACGAATTGAGGTAATTCATACCAAAATACGAGCGTTAAAAATACTGCATTTCAGGAGTGAAAGGAGGGTGGCCAGGCAGGCGGCCCCGAGTGGCAGCCACGGCCGCGCAGCAGCCAGGGTGTGGGGCTGAGGCGGGCTTCCCCCAGCCTGCAAGCACTTTTCATGCTCGGTGACACTGAAGCATGTCAGGAGCGGGGGTCCACCTGCAATGGGGTGCTCCCCCGCCCTTCCTTTCTCTTGGTTCCTCTGATCTCTACAGAGTTCCTTTCCTCCCCCTCAACAAACAGATGCGGGCCCCCCCTCCTGCCCTATACCCGGGGCCTCAGCAGCCTCGGCCCCTGACTGCACCCCTGCCCGCTGCCCGCCTCCCTAAGGCCTGGAGCCTGATGTCTCGTATCAGAAGCCGCCGCCTGACACACAGGACCGTCTGGGTCATCGGTCCTCGCTTCACAGGTGGGTGTTTTCTTCCTAACACTCGCCTTGGCCTCAGGAGCCCTTAACCCCAGGCTCCGCGAGGGTGTCCTGCCCTTGGGCCCTGGCTCGAAGAGGCGGGTCGTCCACGACTTGCATGGGGCGCCAGCCCTGATCCCTTCCTGCCCCGAGGGTTTAAATTCCCGGGGCGGCCCCGGGGCTGCCTTACACGGGATAATCTGGATGACCCTGGCCTTCTTCATGTTGGCCGGCAGGTTGCCCGTCCTCATGTTCTCCTTCATGATCCGGACATTTGTCAGTTTCTGCAGTGAAGAAGGACACACCCATGAGGTCACCACACGACACCCCGAGCAGGTCCCTCAACCTTGTAACCGCACCACCGTCGAGGGCACCTGTTAAAGGGCAATAAATACCTTTCTCCACCTACAGACATTTCCTCAATCTTGGGAAGTAAAACAGTGTGCACGACACGCTCCCCCACACGGGGTGCCGCTCTGCTCTGAAAGTCCCCGATTCTTCTTCCCCCTAAGTCCCAGGTGGGGCAGCCACCCTGATTTTTCTGGGGTTAGTCAGGAGGGGAAGTGAGTGAGAGTGTGGCCTCCTTTCCCTGGTCGCTCGTCTTCCTCCCGAGTCAGTCCACACTTACCCTGAACTCCTCCTCCAGCCCGATCTTGTCGAAGTGGCTGGTGGTGCCATGGAGCGTCTGCAGGTGCTTTTCCAGGGAGGACACGTCCAGCTCGGTGTCCCCGTAGAGGTAGTACTCCAGTAAGGCTTGGTAAATGAACGTGTACTGCATCTGCGGGGAGACCCAGAGCGCCCAGCACCCTCGAGGGAGCCCCGCAGCCTCTGGCCGCTCGGAGCTCAGCAGCCCCAACTTCCAAGCTTCCTCTTCTCCACGTCTCACCAGAGGGAGGAGATTTGGGGACAAAAGTCAGATTAACAGCCATTTGTAATGACCATTTACGGCGTTGGGTAAGGATCACGCAACAGCTGGCATTACTGGGCCCACGGGCCTTGCCAGGTGCTGTCATACGTGCACCCTCTGGGGGACCGTCGCGTAGTTTCGGGGTGGCGAAGGGGTCTGGGTCTGCTCTGTGCAGCTCCCGCCGGGATGGGGGCTGGGCCTGGGGCAAGGCGCTACTCACATCCGTCTGAACCATCTGGGGGCGCTGGTTGCGAATTCTTGACACAAACTCAAAGACATCGACCTTCTGCTCGGCGTGCATCATGTCCATCATGGCATCGATGACTATGAAGGTGCCCGTCCGGCCCACGCCGGCGCTTCAGGGAGAAGGAAGACGCCACGTGGTGAGGCACAGGCGCCTCCCCCGGCCCGACCACCCCGAGGCGAATGACTGCAGAGCCCACCTGTGCGCCCGGACAGAAGGACAGAGGACAGCCCGCCGCCCTGCGGGGAGCCTCCAGCGTCACTTAGTGCCCCCTTTCCTCCGTTAATAAAGAGCAGATCTACGGCGAGGCCAGCAGAGGGCACCGCAATCTCAGGAAAATGATCTCAAAATGCTCCTCTACGAACTACAGAAACTGTCCCAAAGGTTTCTCAGAAAGATCTGTGCCAGCAGCCTCGCGCGACGTTGTGCGAGTGGTTTGCTTCCATTACCCAATGCTGACCTGTCACCATGAGTGTAAATGGATTTTTTTAAAAATGTCACACTTGAAATGGCTTTTTTCCCAGGTTCTTTATAAAAAGGAGGCTCCCGGGCCAGGTCTGACGGCCCTTAAGGAAGGCCAGCCCGAAGGGGAGGCACCAGCTCGCTCCCTCTGGCCTCCCAGGCCTCACCCCGGGGTGGGCTGAAGCCAGCCGACCCCTAGGGCCTCTGCTCTGTGGCTTCTTCGCTAGGAAGCTGCCCGACTGGCTTCCTGGGTTTGGATTTCCCGCCCTCCCAGTGTGCGCCCCACAGCACCTCCCGGGCCTCCGTCCTGCCCTCCGCCACCTGCCGGATCTCCCCCAGACGGTGGGCCGCGCGCACCTGTTCCCAGCACCCAGGACAACGCGGGCACACGGTGGCACTCAGCCAGTATCTGCTGAACGAGGGGCCCGCTAGGGACGCACACTCGTGTGTGCAGCATCTTCCACCAGAACTGCACGCCGAACGGGGCTGCCCCCTCCAGCCCCTGCAGTGTTAGCCTCTTGCAAAAAGGAAAATCATCTCCTTAACAAAAAGGCTCACAACTTAATGAGCTGAGTCCTCCTACTTTCCTCTTTGGGGGGGGGGGGGGCGGGTGGGAGCTACCCATCTTTTGGGTTAGGCTCCAAAATGGGGCTAGGACAGTGGTGAAGACCGTCCCCTAGGGCAGACCTCTCATCTCAAAGGGGGAAAGCAGGTAAAACACACGAAAGGCCCTTTGCGGGGATCCCTGGGTGGCGCAGCGGTTTGGCGCCTGCCTTTGGCCCAGGGCGCGATCCTGCAGACCCGGGATCGAATCCCGCGTCGGGCTCCCGGTGCATGGAGCCTGCTTCTCCCTCCACCTGTGTCTCTGCCTCTCTCTCTCTCTCTGTGTGTGTGACTATCGTAAATAAATAAAAATTAAAAAAAAAAAAAAGAAAGGCCCTTTGCAGGGGTCTTAGGTCTTCACAGATACAAAGTCAGAGAAACCAGCAGGTGCAGAGCCAGGTGAGCCCCACCCGATGTGCGAGGAAGGCCACAAAACCACCGGCTGGAAGGCTGGAAGGCCGTCAGGGTCCCTGAGCCGCTCACAGTCCCCCTTGGCTGGCCCGGGGTGCACGCGGGAGAGGCACCACGCGGGTCCCCCAGGAAAAGGTTGAGGCCAGGTGGTCCTCACACCTGGCCTCCACGGGGATGCCGATCTTGGGGTATCCGGGCAGAGGACATCGGTTCCTTTTAAGTGATTAAGAATCTAGCATTGAGGATGAGTGTGTCAGCAAGGACACCATGAAGCCAAAGCCCCGGGAGCCTTACGTGGCCTGGAGCTGAGAGCCCCCGTGAGGATGAGTGTGGCCCTGGAGGTGGGACGTGGAGGCCGGGGGCTGCCACCCAGCGGGAGCCTCTCCCCCACCCCGCTGGCTTCCGGCAGGCTGTGCTCTGGGCAGCAATTCCTGCCACCGGGCAGGAAGGGAGGAGAAGCGGCAGCCAGGACCTCAGAGCAGGTGCAGGTCTTCAGGACGCCCTGCCCTGGATGGCTGCTCCTGGCTGCTATTAGCTGTGCCTGGGCCATGGCTCCCTGCCCCTCTGAGCCCCTGTAGCCCCTCTGAGCCCCCGTGGGAACTCTGAGCCCCGTGCAATCTGGGGGCTCCCCAGAGAAGTGTGGTTTCCATCTCTACCCGCAGAGGTGACTTGGAGGTCTCCGGGGGAGGTGGAGGCAGGCCAAGAGAAACTGTCGGGAGCCCCGCTAGCTCTATCTACCAGGCCTCTTGGCTTTTATCTGTTCTAGGTCCTGGGGTTCCCCCTCAGATGCGGTGGAAGAAACAGTGCTGCTCTCACGGGTGGAGAATGTCCCTCCAGCTCTCACCTCGAGGGATCCTCTGAGGTGTCAGTAGTAACTTGCACTCACCCTGGGCAGGGGGCTGCTTTCACCCCGGCCCTGCCTGCCCTCCTGCCCACCCTGATCCCGGCCCACCGGTCATCTTCCCATGACAGCCAAGTCCTCCTTGTGTGTGTGTGGGCTGCCCTGTGGTCCCACCTGGACGTACCTGCAGTGGACCACTATGGGTCCGGCGTGGGCCGGGTTGAGAGCCTTCACCTTCTTCAGGAACTTCAGCATCCCGATGGGGGTGAAAGGCACGCCGAAGTCAGGCCAGCTGGTGAAGTGCAGCTGGGAGACAAGCCGTGGGGCTTTGCAGCCATCAGGGAGCTGCTGTGGGGGATGGGGGGTGGGGGTGGGGACATGAGTGAGGGGTGCTGCCTCCCCCCTGCTCCTGACATCACTTTCTGAGGATGCTTACTGCCCCTGCCACCCCCCACCCCCGCCATCTAGGCCCTAGGCAGCCATGAGGACACCAGGGGCAGCACAACAGACCCCACAGCACCTATCGCAGGCCCAGGGCAGGCCAGCCCCCGGGGAAGCCAGACACCCCCCAGAAGCCTGCCCTTGGGCTCACCAATGAGCAGGGCTGCACTTTACGCCTGCATCCTTACCAGCAGCGCCCCCTTTCACTCCCCAGAGTGTCTCCCATTTTGAGGGAAAAGAAGATGCAGCTGGCCGGCCCGCCCACCCAAGGCCTGTGATCATGGAAGGCTAGAGAGCGTACGTGGAGGTGTGTGTGTGTGTGTGTGTGTGTGTGTGCATGTCCTCGAAGGACACAAGCAGGGCAGGAAATGATAAAGGCCAGCCTCTTCCCATCTTTGCTGTGGCTTCTAGAAACCTCAGACTCCAATTTTGCCATCTAAGCACGCCAGGCCCTCTACCTCTGATTCCTGACACTGTGACCTTCTGTTTTTCCCATTAAAAAAAAAAAAAAAAATATATATATATATATATATATATATATATCATATATATCATGTGCTTTGTCCCTGGGCATCGGTATTGAAGAACCTTACATTCTTTCAGGCAGGGCCTGGGCGGGGACAAGCAGGAAGTCAGTATGACAAATACTGAGGAGGTTACAGAAATACTTTCGAGACTGTTAAAAAAAATTAAAAATCCCACCTCATCACTGCAATGTGTGAAATGACATCATGCTGCTGAGTGAGAACCCCCAATCCCAGTGCCCCCCGCAAGTGACCCAACTTCCTCCGCCCAAAACAGTGAGCCGGGCCCAGGAGCATCCAGCGCTGTCTGAAGACACCTGCCTACGCGTCCCCTCGACCATAGGTTCTTGTCCTCGGTCCACCAAGGCTGACCCTGTCCACCCCCCCACCCCCCTCACGCGCAGCCAGAGCCGCTGCAGTGCTGGGGGCCGGGGGTGGGGACGAAGCTCGTCATATCAAAGACAAGCCAGGTGCATACTGACTCTCGACACTGCTCTTTTGAAGAACTGTCTTTCCAGAAAGGCGATAACTGCACACGCTTACGGACTGAATGCAGAACTTCCGGATGGTGTAATCCACCAGAACCACGCAGTCCTCCACGCACACGCGGATGTTTCCATAGGTCCAGCACCCCTGGTCCGGCCAGTACTGGTAGCACTTCTCCTACAGGGGATGGTGGCACAGAGAGAAATAGGCCTGTGGGTGCCGGGGGCCCATCTGCACCCACGCACTCGACACGCACACACTCCAGGTGCCATCGCACAGTTTCCCCGACCGGGCAAGGGCCCCAGAGAGCGCAGCCACGTGGGCAGTCCCCAGTCTACACGGGGTCCCGGGCTGATGGGGACACCGACGCTGGGTGGGGCGTGTCGCTGGGCCCGGCAGGGAGTGTTTTCCTTGCTCAGCTCCCCGAGGACAGAGCTGGCCGGTGCGCTCGCTGTTGAAGAGGGGACAGCTTAACGCTCCCCACGGCCCCCACCCAGGACGGGGTCCGCAGGGGATGCGCAGCTGCCACGCAGGGACCCACCTCTGGACCTTCCGTCCCCCTATGCCGCAGGTGTCTGTGCGTGGGGACGGCGCACCCCCAGGCCCATAGGACGAGGCCTCTGAGGGCGCGTGAGCGCTGCCCCGCATTAGCGTTACGAGTCCTCGGGACAATTTCCCTTCCATCCCCCAGGACGTCTCTGAATCCAAGGAGAGTCAAACACTCCAAGGTGATGGTCTGGACCATTCCTGGCTTCCTGGGGGACCCCCAGGACCTCCCGAGCCTCTCCCCTTGAAGGGCCCCCACGCCCCTCCACCCTCGGCCTCCTGTCTCCCCCCGGCCGCGGTGCCCTCCCTCCGGCCCGGTCACGAGCCGCTGCCGCAACTGCGTTTCACAACGTTGAGCCAGAACGTTGAAGCCAGGGAGGAGACAAGAGAAGTGCAAGCAATGAAGAAAAGGGAACTCTATTGAGAAATGATTTCATCTGAAATGGTGAAAATCAAGATAGAGAAGCAGGCCAGCTCTGAGTCACAGAAATGGAAAAATCCAGTAGGAGGCTCTGGGGGAGGGGGGGCTTCTCGGAGACCCACGGCCCCCCTGCCCGTCTCACTGGGTCTCCTGTTTGTAAACAAGCCCCCTCCCTGCCCCGTCCCACCCCTGGCAAGTGGCAGCGGGAGGTGGGGGGTGGAGGGGGGGCTCAGGTCCCAGGCCCCCCTGGGGCTCCCGGGGAAGCGGCCGCCTCCTCTTCGGGGTCCAGGGCCTGGTCCTGCGGAGGCATCTGCTGGGAGCGTGGGAAGGGTTCACTGCTCCTGCCTTGAAACCCCCGCCTGCTGTCACTCTTTCCATCCAGGGGCGGGATTCACCGCGGGAGAGGGGTGGCCCTCTCCAGCCCTGTCCCAACCCCCTTGGAAACAAAACAAAAACCCCATCCGACCCGACCGGAAAGGGTGACTGGAGGCCTTTTCCTGTGCTGGTTGGCAGGCATAGAACAAATCAGTGACGGTGGCACTTGGCAGGCGGCTCCTCCGTGCCTGCCCTGCCTGCCCTGCCCGCCCTGCCTGCAGCCAGTGTGCCCCTCGAGCCCCGGCCCAGCTCCCCGAGCCCTTGGTCTCAAAGGGCAGCCCTTCCCTGGAGCCCGAGCCCAGCTGCCTGAGCTTGGTGGGCCCGGCCAGCGGTTCCCAGGCCCCTGCGTGACAGCGGGGCTGGGGTAGAGACCAGCAGGCACCCACCGGGACCCAGGGAGCAGCAGGACAGAGGTCTCCCCCCATGCTGGCCCTTCCTCTCCACCTGCTTGTCTCCTCCACCTTGCTCTGGCCCTCACCCTGGAACATGCTAGAACAGTCTCCCCATCCCCAGCAAGTCTCCTTCTAGCCTGAGATTTTTCCACTGTGGAGAGCGAGCTCACGTCCTGAAACTCAGGCCCCTGCTTTCTGCTGTGAAGCCTGCCACGGGCCCCCGTCTCAGCCTTCCACTGGAGCCCCAGGCCCAGTTCCCAGATGCATCCCTAGTGGTTCTGCTCCCAGCATGTCTGGGGGCCCAGGAGATGACTCAGGGCCTGGCGATCACATCCCCCCCACCCGCACACCCAGGGTGTCTCCCTCGGGGTGGATTTGGTCAAGTCCTCTCCCAGCCTTTGAGATTCCATGTGGCTCCAGCCCCTGCCCTGACCCACACCCAAGAGAGGGTGCGGCTCCCGCAGGGGGGCCCCCTCCTTCCTGCCCCAGAAACCATAGTCATGCTGTACTGTGACTTAGTTGATAGGGATCTGAGTCCCTTAGGTCAAGACCGAAGGACTAGAAGGCACAGAAGTGGCCCTGCATGCCCCACGCCCACCTGGGGCTCCACCCGCTGTGCCCTCGGTCCACCTGGCTCGCTTGGCCCTCCCTGCCTGCCGCTGGCCCTGTGCTCTCCGCTATTTTTTTTTAAGATTTCATCTATTTATGAGAGAGAATGAGCAACAGAGCACAAGTGGGGGGAGAGAGAGAAGCAGACTCCCAGCTGAGCAGGGAGCCTGATGCGGGACTTGATCCCAGGGCCCCCAGGATCACAACCTGAGCCGAAGGCAGATGCTTAACTGACTGAGCCACCCAGGCGCTCCTCTCTGCTATTTTTTATGTCACCTCCTGATACAGTTTACATTTATCTGCTTTCTGTTTGGCGTCTGCACCCCCCCACACACCCAGAGGCAAAGACATAGCAGGAGGTAGGGTTTGTGAGCTGGTTCACGGCCCCCCCCCAACGCCCCCCATCCCCCGGGGCAGCACTGCCTGCCCAGGACAGCAGACACCAAGGAGCATTTGTCACATTTAGGGAGTGAATCTGTTTAACCTTCTTCTTTATAGAGGTTTCAAGCTTTTTCTTACAATGCACGTGCATCACGTGTCACGTTAGAAACAGCTAAACGGGGGTGATGAATCCACATTCCTTCAATGCACCTCGTTTTCCAAGAGCATCTCTCTAGTCTGGGTAAGAAGCAGGAAATGCGTGTGTAACTCGAGGCTGAGCCTCTCAGGCCTGAGCTCCGTGGCCCCCACCAGGGCGAGAGCAGCCCGCTGGCCAGGGACCCCCGGCTGAAAAAAAGAGCTAACTCCGTGACATTTCTGCATCACGATCTAGAGCAGTGAGATGCCTGGAACACAGCGTATTTATTTCAAGATAAAAAATGCTGTGAGCCACTGGTGGTTTGTTGTTTTTCTTTTTTTTTTTCCTTCGGCAGAGATAAGAAGGGAGAGGAATAGGAAAAGGATGTGGTGAGCATGCCTCCCAGCAAAAGTACCAGAAACTAAAAGAGAGTCCTCGGTGAGTGAGTCACGCGGCTGGGCTCACCTCTTTCCTCTCCTTCACGTTGGTCAACATGACAATGGTCGCAGACTTCTGTTCCCAGATCATCCTCCAGAAGTCATTAACCGTTTCCTGTTTGGGGCCTGCATGCAGAGGAAAAACCCCAAGTCACACCGGAAGGGGGGGTCACCGTGGGTCGCAGCCCCTGTCACCCTGGCCTTGGGGCCCAGCTGCTCTGAGGCGCGAAGGGCTGCTGTGCAGACCCGGAGGTCTGTGGCTTCTCGCCCTGTCCCACCACAGCCACACCCCTGCCCCCCGCCGGGGCTGGAAGTCCTTGGGGAGCTCCTCAGCTGCACCCAGGGGGTGACCCCATTCACAAGCAATAGAGAGTATGCAGAGGAGGCTTGGGAATACGCCTGCCTGCGCGTCAGCGTGGTGTGCGTCCACTCCAGGGCCTCGCCGAGCGTCTCAGTGCCACGCAGAGACGGATGCAGACAGACACAGACCACAGGGCAGCTGACTCACCCTCTGTGCCTAACCCCCTTCCCTCAGCTCTCAGCTGCCCTCGCAGCTGGCGGTGATTCAGGGCCGTCCAGGGAGCTCTGGGCTAACGTTCCTGGGGAGCGGTCTGAACAAAAGATAAAGTGTCCCCAGAAGAAAGTCCTTGCCCTTTGCCCTGCATCCTGCCTGGATACAGACACAGTGCCTGGAGATGCAGCAGCTATTTTGTGACCCTGAGGAAGACAGTGACGTGCTCCAGAGGGTGGAGCAGGAAGATAAAGGGGCCCCTCTCCCTGGAGCTGGGCTGCCTCCCCTGCTTACGAGAGAGAGAGACAGACAGACAGAGACAGAGGTGTTGATCTGTGTCAGCTGATGCCTGTCAGGCTTTCCGACGATGTTGTCTCCTGGGTGTATGTGTACGTGTGTTTACCTAGGTTTTAGGGAATGTGCATTTTTAATAAGCTCTCCAGTGATTCCGATATACACAGGTTTTTGGGACCTGTAGTCTGAACGGCTCTTGCCTAAGAGGGAGAAAGTCCAGGAAACCAGCCAATCGCTCCACACCCCTCGCTGCATAGCACCAGCTCCTGGAGCAGTGGACGGTACGCAGGCTTGGAAGCACTCGCACGTACAAAGTGGACTGTGTGCAAGGTTGAGGGCGAGCTTCCAGAGCCGAAGCATCCTCACAGTTACGGCCTTGAGCTGAAAAGCTACTCTCTTCCCTCCCCACTGCACCCCCTCCCCGCAATAAAACAACGTGGGAGCCACACAGGGCTCCACCAGCTGAGAGATTCAAGGTTGTCTAATGTCACTGACATGGTCCCACTGGCCTTCAGGGTGCCCTGTCTTTGAATCACGCAGGTGTGGAGAAGGCCATGTGTCTGTTTATCTCACGTACACCCTGGGTGGATGCACATCCGACAGGCCTCTTACACCTGCACTTGGAAATGACTGCACCTGCCCGGCTCCTCACACGTCTGCCCTGACCACAGAGGGAGACCAAGGTGCCCGGGGGCTCCAAGTCGTCATGCTTCACAAATGGACGTGCAGAACGACCTCAGAATGCTCGCTAAGACGCAGATGCAATAAGCACTGCTGCCCAGCTCCCAGGGCCTGCGGACACTCCAGGGCAGCGCCTTGAGCTGCAAGGCTCTGAGAGATCTGTGACCCCCTGCATGCCCTGAGCTTAGGGACAGGTGGGACACGCTGCACCAGGCAACGCAGATGCCGCACTGCACACGTATGACAGGTGAGGAGCGGAAGCCCCGTGTTCCTGCCATCAGGTAGTGCCAGCCACGACATTTTACCCAAACCTTGTTCTGAGAGAAACGATACAAAGCTTACCTTGAGCTGCTATGAATTTATTCTTCTCTTTGTAACCCTAGAAGAAATAAAATCAGATTAGTAGTTTTCCATCATTCTCTTTGCTGCTTGGAAAGCAACATAGTAATCATGAAAAACTTACTAGTGATTTCAGAATTAGTGGGACTTTGGTTCGTCCCTCTGCAATACTTTCCCAGACACACACACACACACACACAAATGGACACGCTTTGAGATATTTTTAACTGGTTAATACATACACATTCTCCTATATTGTGCTTTTACGATAATTTTATGATTTACATTAAATGATTTTTAAGGTTCCAGTAAAGTGGATTCTTAATGCACTGAATATGGTTTTATCACAAGTTTGTTTGTCTCTCCCGTTCAACTTTGTCAGTAATGTAAAGAATGCTGTGACACACATTCTTTCTTGTCCTTATCTGTTTCTTTTTTTTTTAAGACTTTATTTATTTATTTGAGAGAGAATGAGCAGGGGGAGAGAAGAGGGAGAGGGAGAAGCAGACTCCCAGCCGAGCAGGGAGCCCGACACGGGGCTCGATCTCAGGACCTGAGATCATGACCGGAGCCGAAGGTGGATGTTTCACTGACTGAGCCCCCCAGATGGCCCTGCTTATCTGTTTCTTGAAACTGAATATCCAGACGGATGCTAACTTCAAAGGCCTGGGTGATTCCATGCTCTCTGGGCTCTGGCCAAACTGCCCAGGAAGGTTGGGACAATCTACATACCTGGCTCCCCCAGAGAAAAATCATGATTCACATTGAGCCCCTAAATGATCCAGGCATGTGCATCGTGCTGGGCCGGGGGGCAAAAAACAAAACATAACAAAACAAAACAAAAAAACAGACTTACATCTATGTAGGAAGCATTAATGTAGTCTGAACAGGGGGTCCCATCCACTTGGCTCAAAATCACCCTTGAATGATCATCTGTTTAAAAAAGAAACAACAAAACATGCTATTAGGACAAGGCAATCACAGCTGCCATACATTTCTTCCATCTACAGCATTAAATGCCGCAAAGGACACCACCTCTGATTCTATGGTGATCAGAGGGACAGAGGCGGTGCCCTTCTTAAACGTTCGCATGAGACCCTTCGTGCCATGAGGGTGGGAATGCACCTGTTTCGTTGAATATCACGTCTCAGCACTGACGACAGTGCCAGGTCCTCCCCAGGTGCGCAGGTAAGAACTTCAGTGCCCAGGAGCAGGGGCTGCTGGATCTCCCCCTAGAAACAGGCCAGCAGCACCGGCTGGGACCCCACAGTGAGATCACCACATTCTCGGAAACCCCAGTTGGGCCCCAGTGTTAACAACCATAGTCAGGACAACTCTGGGTGGAAGGACTGAAGCCCGCTCTCCCAGGCTTTCCAGGGATGGGACAAGCCGACTCCACAGCCCGATCCTCACCCTCAGGGCGGCTCCAGGGATGGCAGGTGTGCAGGCCTCACAGACCTGGGCCGGGCGCCGTGGGCCACCTGCCTTGTTGTACGACTAGTCTCCAGAGTGGGAGGACTGACCACAGAGAGGTCTGTGTGTGAGTGTGTGAGTGTGGGGTGTGCAGGTGAGTGATGTGTGTATGTGTTTTCTCTGTGTATGGTGTGCATGTGCGTCTGTGGGGTGTGCACGTACACACGCACTGGGGAGGCTGCAGCCGGAGCCCCTTTGTGATTGTGGTGGGTTCTTGCCACTCTTGCCTCCGTGGGCCACTTCCTCCATTTAAAAAAATAAAAATTAAACATTTTATTTTATGACTGTGTTACTAGTGAGTATAAAGCTTAATGTAATCCAGACTGGACTGTGTATATATTTTTTTTCTCATTTCAAAGGGAACTAGATGGTTTCATGGGACTTTAGAAGTGCTGTGGCCGTGGACCTGGGTCTCCATGCTGCTGTACTCGTGCCTCTATTTGTACAGCAGCTTCTCTCGGGGGGTGGGAGCACTGAGGATGCCCAGATGCAGCCCAGGGCCTGGGCCAAGGGGCAAAGCTACTCCTGGGGTTATTCACACTGTGCTGGGCACAGAGCATGGAGTAGAGTGAGCACTTCCCATGTAATAACTGCATTAATTATGGAAAAATTCTGTGTCCCTGTCCTGCTTTATCCCCTCCTCGTCCCCACAGGACTGAAACTGAGAAGAATGTGCTTGTGGCATGGATCTGGGGCCCAGACCCCGGAGCACCGCTGTGGTCCCCAGCCTACCTGCAAGGCGCTGCTGGCTGCAGACGCCCATCACCTGGATATTGTATCGCTGGGCCAGATCTGTCCTGCTCCTGGCAGGACAGGGCCAGCGAGGCTCCCAGGGAGAGTCACGACCCAATCAGGGTGTCGAACCCCAAACTCAGAGCCCGGGTGGACTTCTCCATGAGACCCTCCTTCTCCGTGAGACAGCCCTGCAGCAGAAAATAGCTCTGGCTGCACACACGTAAAGCCAAGTTGAAAATAATTTGGATCAGTTTATGCATCGAGAACAGCTATAGAAAGCAGAAGGCAAAAAATAGCCTTCTGGTTAGATTTAGAACCTTGCAGTTTCTAAGAGCTTCCTGTCTTTTTATTCTGAAAGTCACACTTCGCTTTCAAAACATTATTTCCTGAAATTATCAGCTGTTGCTGTTTTTCCAGAGAGAAGGATGCTGCCTCCCGACCGGCCACCGGGGGCTTTCCATAGGCCTCGTGCACAGAGCAGGTGTCCTGGTCTCTGAACTCGGAGATCCCTGGAGCCCCATCCAGGACTGGGTCTCATAAAGCTGGTAAAGTTTCAGCCGATCCCGGCTTGGGGAGGACGGGGAGCGGCCTGGATGGTGTACAGGGTGGTTGGGAGTTGGCCCTTCTCAACCCCTGCTGACCCTAACCCCACCCCGAGCAAGAGCAGAGTCTCCCAGCCCTGGGCAGGGCGCGACAGAGAGTTGAGACCCCCCACATGACCTCAGTGATACCAGTCCAATGCCGTCCTGGGCCCCCACCCGGCCCCGGGGCATCTCTGGCCAACTCCTCAGTTTAATCGGACATGGCTCTCCTTCGCCCTGTGTCTTGCTGACACCAGATGACTTTCAGCAGGTGATCTCCAGGGCACATCCCAAGGGTCTCAGGCCGCTGTTCCATAGCCCAGTGTCCCGTCATGTGAAACACATCCACACACCCGGGCAGAGTGACCTGGCCCCTGAGCAGCGCTGGTACCCCGCTTCCTCTGGCACAGTGCTCCCGGGCAGGACAGGGCTGGGGCCGGACTCTCACCCAGTGCCGGGGGGTTGGGGGCAGACTGGCCCTGGTGCAAGTTTTTACTGGCAGGAAAGGGCCACTTCCCTCTGTAGCACAAGCTTGAGAACACGTGGAGGTCGGTGACCCTCGGGGGAGGCAGCACCCCACCCTGGGCCACGAGCTTTGCAAAGAGGGGAGAAGGGACAGGTAATTTCCACACCTGGCCGTTACTTCCACTCCCACTGAGGCCTCACCAAACATACTTTTAATTATCAGTGTAAATGTCACCTATTAGGGACACCTGGGTGGCTCAGCGGTTGAGCGCCTGCCTTTGGCTCAGGGCATGATCCTGAAGTCCCAGGATTGAGTCCCACATCGGGCTCCCTGCAAGGAGCCTGCTTCTCCCTCTGCCTATGTCTCTGCCTGCCTCTCTCTCTGTGTCTCTCATAAATAAATAAATAAATAAATAAATAAATAAATAATCTTTTAAAAAATAGAAAATAAAAACCACAGGGGTTTAGTAAGTAAGAGACAAATGGGGATCCGGAACCTGGGAAAGTGCTTGGAGCAAGGAGGTCCTCCACATGTGCATTCAGCAGATCAATACATAAATTACACTAATTAATGAGGCTATTCTTTAAACCAACAATAGATAATAATACTACTAATACTAATAATGCTAATTTTCTGAACGTCCCAATTTTTATTTGACACAAAATATTCCAAAGACCCCAAGCATCCCACCATGGTTCTCCTCTCACTTGAGCTGCTCAAGCCAAGTGGCTTGCCTCTTCCCTTCTCTGATAACCCACACCCCATCCTCCCAAATCTCCCCATTGCGCGGCCAGAATCTAACTTCAGTCCGAGCCCCCTACCCGCCAAGTGGCACGACTACACAGCGTCCTGGCCCATCTCCTTGCTGCTCCCCTGGCTGCCTACACAAATATGTTTTGGCCCAGAGACTACGTGGTTAATGTCTCTTGTTCTAGTTGGATCAGAGCCTCCCAGGGGCCTTTGCACAAAAGACGTGTAAATCCTCTGTAAAGTGCAGAAGTATTATTTGTATCAAGCGCTGGGAGTCCAGAGGCCACACAAATTGGGCAGACTGCAGCTTCTCTAGCCTACAGAAAAGGTGGATTTAACTCTGATCCTAAAATCACAACCAAGAGCCCATGCACGGAGGCCCACGGACGGGCTGGCTTCCTTGCTCCCACAGAGGCTCTCTGGAGCAGGGAAGCCTGGGGTTCAGGGTTTAAAAGCTTCCTGGATGCCATTCTGCTACCCAGGAGGGGTCCAGCTGCATGAAGAGTATGAGACCTTCCTCAGCCAGGGGTTATAAGGGCAGCTTGGAACCTCCAAGGTTGTCCTGGCACCGAGGCAGGCTGTGAAAGCTGCCCCCAGGGCACGGCCCATCCAGCTACACCCCTGGACAGACCTGTCAGCTGCGCTGCCTGGTGGCCTCCCTGCAGTGCACGCCCACGGCCGCTGGTCCCCTTTAGCAGGTGGGGTTTCTGAGCCTTCCCACAAAGCTGTCAAAGCCCGACCCATTCCTTACTCTTTCATTTTTGTCCTTGGTTTGGGGGACCTACTGCTGGTGGCCAAGGACACTGAGTCTGAGTTGGGGAGATGACCAGGCCACCAGCAGCATGAGACTGGGGCTCAGGGCCAGATCCAGCCCGTGTAGGTGACACTCCCGAATCCCCGGGCGGTGCAGGTCTCGACATCAAGCACAGACTCGGTGGCCAGACCCCCAACGACAGCGGCAGCCCGAGCCCCCGTAGGAGACGGGCACCCACACTCCTATGCAATTGGCATGCAGCAGTGCGGCCCAGGGCCCTCATATGCAAGTACTGGAACCATCACACCGCACGGTCCCCGGGAGCTGCGAGGGAATGTCGAGTTTACTCCAAATGCCCCCACTCATGCAAAAAAGGTAAAATCTTACTGGGAAGGATGTTGGGATATCTGTTTTTTTCTCTGTTTTCTTCTTTATTGGCCAGTTCAAAAGTTCCTTGTATGTGTCCGGATGGCAACGACTAGAAAAGAATACACAGTTAGCACTAGACGTGATGCATCCCAACACCGTGTGTACATCAGCTTGCCCTTGAGCGCAGGGATGGAGAAAACTCCGTCTGCACAAACCTCCTGCAGTCCCAGGCCACGGCCCTCTCTGCCCACGGCGGTGGTGCCCGGTGCTGGGCGGACATGCGACAGAGACACAGGCCCCTTCAGGCAGGGCGCTCCAGCCGGCAGGCCAGGTGAGCTGTGGGCATAATGATGAGCTCGCAGCTGGACCCTACACCGCATGAGGGCGGGGGGACCTGCCCAAGCACCATCACCAAATCCCGGGGAGCCACGCGTCCTGGCCCGGAGTAGGCCCTCCACAAATACTACACACTGACCACAGGACAGCTCTGGACCAGGAGAGGACAGAGCAAGGGCACCTGTGCAGACGGGCTAGAAAGGCACCCTGTGACCTTTGGCAGGGGGCTAAGGGATGAGCAGAATGATGCCCTAAGAAGTCAGGTGGGGGCCTCCTGCTGGAGACGCCGAGAGCTCGTGGGCCAGCAGCTGAGGTGCAGCTGGGCCCTTGTGCAAAGTGCGGCTCCCAGTCCCACCCTGGATCAGCATGTTGAACCCAGGCCTCTTTGTCACGGGGATCCTGGGTGCACATGTGGTTTCAGAAGCTCCGCCCTAGTCCCCCCTGTCTCACGTGAGGACACTGAGGTGCCACTAGGATCCTGTAACAGGTGCGTGGCTCCGTGGATGTGAGCCCAGGCTCCCCGACTTTGAGCTCACTACATGGGCCCCCTCCCATCCTGCCAGCTCCAACCTCCTCCTGTCGCGTTTGCTGGCTACTGGCACAGCCCCTGCACCCAGGTGAGCCCCTGGCCGTGCACAGTGGTAAAGAGCCTTTTGACCCCCAAATCATGTCTTTCAACATCAACCTAGATACTGACTGGTCCGGGGATCCTGGAATTCGAGTAGCAAGCATTACTATTTACCAGGCCTCTTTGACAGGCCAGGCACCGTAGGACGAGCTGGGACACCTGCTCCAGCCCTAGAAGACATCCTGAGATGACACGAGCATCACCTGTTTTACAGGTGAGCAAACTGACCCCCCCCCCCCCAAAAAGCTGCCATAGCTTCATCCAGAGCCAGGCGGCTTGCAAGTGGCACACACCGGGGTGGGGCGGCTGTGTGGCCTGGAGCTGGCACTAGGCCACGAGCAGGGTGCTCATGTCTTCAAGTGTAAAGTCCCCGGGAGATGGGGGCAGTTCTCACAGTGCAGCTGAGGCCCTAGGCTCGTTCCCACTGTGAGTCAGAAGGGCTGGACTTGCCATGTACGGGTGCCCAGAGACCCCTCGCCCAGGTCAGAGGACTTCTCCATCACACACTGAACCCCCCCACAGCCAGTGTCATCCTTCTCTTGTTTTGGGGCCACCAAACTGGATGGTCACAAGGCAGAGGCCCCACCAGGGCTGGGGTGGAGGCCAGCCTGCTGGGTGCCTTGAGACCAACACGCTCTCTGCTGAAGTTCCTGGTTCTTTTTTTTTTTTTTTTTTTTTTTTGAAGTTCCTGGTTCTTATCAAAGCTGTCTTGACACGGACTCTCTGGACCTGACCTAGACAGAGAATCTGAGATCGCATTCTACAGGCTTCTCATTTTCTACACCCGAAAGCTTTTTTGACCTCAGCCCTGAAAATAAAAATGAAGTATAACACCGTAACGGTGGATGCACGATGCCAGGTGCTCACCAAAACCCACACAATGTCTGACACAGGAACCCCAGCTCTGGCTTTCAAACAGTGACAAAAGGTCAATATTAGTTATTAATTGGAATGCACGTTAGTGACAGCCACGCGGATAATTGGGGAACCTGTGTGCAGGGAGGGGTAGGGTACGTGGGAACCCTGTACTCCATGCACAGTTTTTCCGTGAGCCTAAAACTGCTTGAAAAATGAAAAGTCTATACAAATAAAAAATTAAGAAGAAAAATAGAAGCCTCCCCCTTCCTCAGAGGGCAGGGTGGCTACAGCGTGGTGGGTGGAGAGGCTGGAGGGGTCTAGGGGTGAGGATGGACCTAGCCCTGGCAGCGGCTTGAGACCCAGAATATGGAGCTGGGATGGTGACACTGGCTCTGCGGGTGGCACAGAGGGTCACTCGGTGTGAGAGGCAAAGTGCCTGCAGATGGCTTCTCAGATGGCACAGGGGATACGGGACAGCCCCCGGGGAGGACTCTGCTGTCACTGGGTCACCCCTGCCGTGCCGGGCGAGAGCCATGCACGTCGTAATTGGTCACAAACACCTTGTGAGTGATCGTCCAATCACATACGTTGGCCGAAGAGGGTTTGCCCATGTGCTTGCTCGCTTGAGGTGAGCTCTCGTGTCAGTGGACACACAGAGTGGAGCCACACGTCATGTCCCTACTGCTTCCTCCCCGCTTTGCAGTGCTGGGCAGGGGGTAGCACAATGAGAAGGACAGAGAGGAGCCAAGTGTGGGCTGTTCCAGCAAGCTCCAGGGGACGGCTCTGGCTTGCATGCTGTGTGGGGACCTCTCCCGGCTGCACCTCCCCTCCGCCTTTCTACAACATGACTGACAGGGCTGGATCCAGGCCCGGGCTTGCAGCCTGGGAAGAGTCTGTCTGGGGAGGTGGGGTGTTCCTGGCCTGAGTGGCACTCACTTCGCTGGGGTTTAACTGGGGGCCTGGAACAGACTTCGCTGGGCTAGGGCTCGATCACTGCGGCGTGGAGACTGGGATTGGATGTTCCCAGGAGTAGTCCTAAAAAGCGCAGCAGCCCAGACACCTCTCGTGCAGACCCTACTCTGAGTCAGGCACGCATCTCTCTCTTGCACACGTTGGGACAATCCTATGGCAGTAGCGTCCTTAGTTTATAGGTGAGTAAACTGAGGCAGGCAGAGGTTAAGTAAATGGCCCAAGCTCTCCAGGCTGGTAAGAGACAAGCCGGGGCAGCCACACAGGAGGGCCAAATCCAGCATTTGTGCCTTGACCACTCCACTGAGCCCAGCACCAAACCCTTTCAATCCATGGAGGCCCTGGATGGGCAATACACACATCTCCAACCCCGTCTGGATGGACTATATGGTGACTCGTCTATTCCTTTCACAGTTTCTGGGACTGGAACTCAGGACAGTGGGTGAGGAGAAGCGGTACAGTAGCCCATCCCAAGTGGGGTCATCTGCATCTGCAGAGCCAGGAGTGGGCCGGTCCTAGCAGGCTCCAGCGCTCTTACAACAACATGAACCTGGTGTAGGACACATCCAGCTCTCACCGGTGAGAGGAGCACACCGGAGTCCAGAGAGTACAAGCAGCTTGTCCCGGGTCCCCGGCGTCAGGACCCGGCCTCCTCCCCTCTGCATGTCTACCCACCCTGCACGGCACAGAGCACTGCAGTGGGCCACTGGGGAGGCGCTCAAGGGCAGGGGCTGGGCAGAGCGGGAAGAGTCAGGCATCCAATTTAAAGTCGTGCCCAAAACCCTCAGAAATCAAGTAGAATAATATTCAAATGCAATATTTCGTTTTTAAAATTTTTTTAAAAAGTCAAGAGCAAAGCAAAAAAAAAAAAAAAAAAAAAGAAAGAAAGAAAGAAAAGAAAAAAATCGATGATGACCAAAGCACAAAAACACAGAACTTCTAAAGAATGATGGGATGGGTTCAAATGCAATGTTTCATTTTTAATTTTTTTTTTAAAGTCAAGAGCAAAGCAGAAAAAAAAATCGATGATGACCAAAACACAGAACTTTTAAAGAACGATGTGATGGGTTCAAACGCAACATTTCATTTTTATTTTTTTTTAAAAGTCAAAAGCAAAGCAAAAAAAAAAAAATCGATGATGACCAAAACACGGAACTTTTAAAGAATGATGTGATGGGTTCAAACACAATGTTTCATTTTTAAATTTTTTTTAAAGAAAAGTCTAAAGCAAAGCAAAAAAAAATCGACGATGACCAAAACACAGAACTTTTAAAGAATGACGTGATGGGTTCAAATGCAACGTTTCATTTTTAAATTTTTTTTTTAAGAAAAGTCAAAAGCAAAGCAAAAAAAAAAAAAAAAAATCGATGATGACCAAAACACAGAACTTTTCAAGAATGACGGGATGGGTTCAAATGCAACGTTTCATTTTTAAATTTTCTTTTAAGAAAAGTCAAAAGCAAAGCAAAAAAAAATCGACAATGACCAAAACACGGAACTTTTAAAGAATGACAGGATGGGTTCAAATGCAACGTTTCATTTTTAATTTTTTTTTTAAAAAGTCTTATGCAAAGCAAAAAAAAAAAAAAAAAGATGATGACCAAAACATGAAACTTTTAAAGAATGACAGGATGGGTGACCGCGCAGTGACAAGCCACGTTGTCAGAGCCTGGGACCACAGGAGAAATCGGTCGGCATGATCTTGTCTTTTTTTACGATTTTGCTATTTCGTTCAGCATGGATTTGTGAGCGTTAATTTTGATAGATCTGCTTGTTGCATTAAGATAGCATTAACCCTGACGAACTGAGGTCTTTGTGCGCCCGGGGCCGCTGCCTCACCTGCGCGACCCTATTTCTGGCCCTGCTCCGCCGGAGTCACCCTCACGGCTGGGACCTGAGCCGGCAGCGAAGCCAGCTGGCTCTGACTCACGGCTCTCCGCCTGGCAAGGTCAGCCCCCCCCCCTCCGGCGTGGAGAAACACAGTGAAGGGGAAATGGGACAAGACAGGAGGAGGAAAAATCACGTTGCTGCAAACTTGGGTGGTTATTCTGAATACGGAGAACTAACTTCTCTTGTGCAGCTGACAGATTGCAAAACAATACTGCTTAGAGCTGTCTTTCGATATGACCTAATTTCTCCAAAATAAAAAGAAAGAAAGGTGGTGGGGGACACATTTGGAAACAATTAAAAGGAAGCAGCCTAAAGGCCGAGGAGGCTGGCGTTAAAAAAATAAACCAAGTACAGTCAACGTGCAGTGTCACCTCCCATGCCAGCCCGCGACGCTTCCTCGTGAAAAGCCCTCCCTCTGCCATGGTGCCACCTGCACGTAAAACTGGACAGCACGTGCTGTTCACGAAGCCGCTGTCTGAGCCTCATGTGGAGCTGGAGGGTCCCCGAGACAGGCCCGTTCCCCGAGCCGCCCCCCAGGGTGGTGGAGGCCGGCTGGCTGGCCCTGGGGACCTGCGTGCCACGGCCGGGGAGTTGCAGGCTGGGCTGGGCCTGGTCAGCTCGCAGCTCCTCTTTCCAGCTCACACTTGGCACATGGCTGTGCATGAAATGAGGAACCTGCATGAGGCAAAACTCAGGCTGAGGTCAGGGATAAGCTCTGAGCAGCTCTCTCTCTCTCTCTCTCTCTCTCTCTCTCTCTCCCTCTGTCTCGCTCTCCCTCTGACATATTCAAGAATCACAGCACGTTGCATGTAAAATGAGCAACACAAGAGGAGGGGTCACGGATGCACGTTGGTATTTCTTGTCGAGGGCCAGGACAATCAGTCTGCAGCATGGGGACTGTCCCGACCACCCAGTTAGCCACCCCAGTTAGCGGCTGCTGTCGCAAAGTTCACCCAGAAGGCGGCAATTCACCCAGAAAGTAGTAGCAGGATGAAGACAAGGAGAAGCTGGGGTGCACATCCAACCATAGGGATCTCGGAGGCAGAGCTAGCGACCCCTCCAGGCAGCCCCCATGGTTGCTTAATTCACGTTCTGAGGATGGCTCGGAAGGGGGACCCTTCCCATGCCAGGGAGGTGCCCAAGCCCTTGGAAGCCTGCTAGAGGGGGGCTGGGGGCACCACGGCTTTGAACGTGGAACTGTCACCCTGCCACCTGCTGGGGCCCTGGTCTTCCACCTTAGCGAGACAGCCGTGTTTCCATCCCACTAGCCCTCAGGACATGGCCCTCACAGTGTCTGTGCTCGAAGGAGCCTTCGGGACCATCACACTCAAGCGTCTCATCTGATGATGGAACAATGAAAGGGGGAAGGGGCACTGCCACACAAGCCAGGTCTCCAGAAACCCGTTCCGGGACAGCGTCACGACCGGTGCAAGAGTTCCCAGTCTCTGGGACGATCTCCCCTGACATCTGTGCCAGTTTTTCCAGCACACCACGAGACAGACGACCCTCCCCACTCACGTTGAACTCCTCCCGAAAGCGCTTGCAGTCATCCGCCGACCGGACGCGGATCTCTTCCTCCAGGTGCGCCACGGGGATGGGAAAGTACTTCTTGGGCCCGGAGGGGGACCTGCTGAGAAGCATCACTCTTTGCTGCTCTGTGGGGTCAAAAGAGACAGGGGTGGGAGGCCACTCAGCCGTACTCCCGGATGACGGACAGTGCTCCTGGAGGAAGGACACGGCTGGAGGGGGGTGCATTCCTCTTGGGTCATGCAGCCAGGGCCAAGCAGGCGCCCTGAGCACCGGAGCACAGAGGTCTGTCCCCCTTAATACAGCCTCGCCCTTTACAGGCAGGGGCGTCCCTCTGGCCGGTGTGGCCTGCTTCCACCAACCGCAGATGTCCCATCTCAGTGCCCCCATTCCAGCCCCTGCTCTTCCCATAAAGGATTTGGGCAGCTTCACACTGCAGTTCAATTTTCCAAATTTGAAACAGGGAGCGTGATTCTATGGTAATAAATACAGAAGGTGGTTTCGGTTCAAGCTGGGAACGGGCCGGGAATCAGCTAGGACGTGAGCCTCCCTCAGCCTCATCATCCTCATGACACACAGCCCCGGTCGCTCAAACCCCATAAGCTCCAGCAGAAATAAGACAAACACCATCCTTGTTCTGCGAGGAGCGGGCAGGGAGGCGTGGGGAGGGGCTGGCTGCAGGGAGGTTCCCGGCACAAATTCCTTCCAGAAACTGAGCCAGAGACAAAAGGAGAAATCCTTGGCATGTGCTTGTCTTCCTGGGAAATGCGCTGATATTCTCGACGGGGTCAGCACAACAACTCTGCTGTCACGCTTGCCAAGGGCCTGTCCCCACCTGCAGCGCTGTTCTGAAGCCCAGCCAGGAACGCCTCCCAGGGCTCATTCCTCCCCGACAAGATGTGTCAGAAGGGGCCTGGCGGGGCCTCTGGGTCTGGCTGGCCACACCTGCCTCCCTCCGTGCAGGGCAGGGAGAGAGGGGGCGGGAGGGTGACACCCGGACACCACGCTGGCACCTAACAAGGTGCGGGGACCACCAGCCGCACCCCCCACCCCTCACCCCCCCACGTCCTGGTCCTCGCTGCTGCTAGTTTTGCAATCTCTGTGTGAAGTCTGAAAGCATGTTTGTTCCCTCAAACCGTGGAACAATTAGGTAGCCAGCGACCAGAGGAAGTCAGCGTCACTGGTGTGAACCAATACTTCTGAAAGCCTCTGCCTCGCACAACCCCACAGCCCGCTCGCTCAGCCACCTGGACGTGTTGAGGGTGAGGGAGGAACAATGCGCCGCGTACGTAGCTTGAACACTTTCCCGACCGAACTCGGGGAGCCGGAAAGAAGGGTCGGGAATGCCCTCCGCCCGCTGCGACCAGCCCCGCCACACACGCTGGCGGCCTAGCTCCCCCTTTGCATCAAGGTCCGCCAACAGTGGGAATTTCAGGGGAGCCCTGGGAGCACTTGCGAGTAGGACCCAGGCTGTGTCATCTCAGAACGGCTCCGAAGGGCTCCCTGAAACCTGTTACATGCTACAACCCCCTAGAAAAGACAGGATGTGAACAGCGTTTCCAACAAAGCCACAAACTGAAGGCCCCAGTGTCTGTTTCACATCAGAGAGAAGTGGAGAAAAGTCCCGAAACCGTAAAACTCTACCGTCCTGAATGCTTAGCATCATCCCCAGCAAAGCGAGACCAAAGTCGCAAAAGAGAAGGACTTTAACATAATTTAAAATAAGAGGCAGACAAGAGCCCCCGACATGGTCAGAAAGGGCCAATCTCCCCCCCTCCAGCCCCTCCAGCCCCCAGCAGCCCCCCAGCACCCCCAGGCTGTGCCCCAGCCCCCAGCAGCCCCTCAGCACCCCAGCACCCCCCAGCCTCCAGCAGGCCCTCAGCACCCCCAGGCTGCCCCCAGCCCCCAGCAGCCCCCCAGCATCCCCAGGCTGTCCCCCAGCCCCCCAACAGCCCCCCAGCACCTCCCCAGCCCCCAGCAGGCCCTCAGCACCCCGAGGCTGCCCCCAGCCCCCAGCAGCCCCCCAGCACCCCCAGACTGTCCCCTAGCCCCCCAATAGCCCCCCAGCACCCCCAGCCCCCCCAGCCCCCAGCAGGCCCTCAGCACCCCCAGGCTGCCCCCAGCTCCCGGCAGCCCCCCAGCACCCCCAGGCTGTCCCCCAGCTCCCAGCAGCACCCCCAGGCTGTCCCCCAGCCTCCAGCAGCCCCCCAGTACCCCCAGGCTGTCCCCCAGCCCCCAGCATCCCCAGGCTGCCCCCCAGCCCCCAGCAGCCCCCAGCACTCCCAGGCAGTCCCTTAGTCCCCAGAAGCCCCCCAGCACCTCCAGGCTGTCCCCCAGCCCCCAGCAGCCCCCCAGCACCCCCAGGCTGTCTCCCAGCCCCCAGTAGGCCCTTAGCATCCCCAGGCTGTCCCCCAGCCCCCAGCAGCCCCCCAGTACCCCCAGACTGTCCCCCAGCAGCCCCCCAGCACCCCCAGGCAGTCCCTTAGCCCCCAGAAGCCCCCCAGCACCTCCAGGCTGTCCCCAGCCCCCAGCAGCCCCCCAGCACCCGCCCCTTCCCGGGTACCTTGCTCTTCCAGGATTCCGTTAGGCATCTTCTTGTCATTGGCGCTGACCACGGCTTTCCTCTGCTTCCTGAACCTTGGAGGGACAGACCGGTTAGCGGGGGGCGCAGGGACACCCCCGGGAGCGCGGCCCCGGCGCGGCGATACCCACCAGGTGAGCCTGGAGAAGCTCTTCCTGCTGCTCATGGCTGGGCCCTCCTCGCGGGTGCCCGGCGCCTCCGGTCCCCAGCCCCACCGCCCTCCGCCTGGGCCCACACCCGCAGCGCAGCCTCGAGGAGCTCATTTCCTCTTTGAGGCTGGTCGGGGCACGTCCGCCTGCGCCCCGGGGACACTCCTACCTGAAGAAGTAGGCGGCGAGAAGCAGAAGGAGGACGCAGAGCAGCAGAGGCAACAGCAGCCAGGCCAGCTGGGGCTGGGGCGCGCCGGGGTCCGGAGGGCCTGCGGGCAGAAGGGGTCCCCAGTGCCACAGAGGACCCGAGGCAAGGACTCAGAGGATGGGCAGGGAAAGATCCCTGGTGCCAGACTCACTCTACAGTTTGCAAATGAGTTGCCCCTCCATCCCATCAGGACGTCCTCCCTTAGAGCGGAACCGCCTTCCTCGGCGCCTCACTTTACAGTCTGCAAACCAGCCCCCCGTCCAGGTCCACCGTGCTCACCCCATAAGAGATGAGTAGCCTTGACACAGGGCAGGGAGCCTGAGCTGAGGAGGGACAGTGGAGGCACAACGGGAGCCCCTGACCCTCATGTCACCTGTCGTCCCGGGGTCCTGGGGCGCCTGCCTCTCCCCATCCTGGGGAGGTGGATGAGGGTAGAGGGTTAGCTATTCTGTGTGAGGACAGCGTGGAGAGCATCCGGGGCCTCGGGTAGGACTCAGGGCACGGGGGTGCAGCCTGGCCGTTGGGCCAGGTGGAGGTCCTTGGCCGTGCCATGATCAGGTCTTCTGGGACCTTCGAGCCCCCAATCCTACTGGTCCAGGTTGACCTTCCTCATTCAGAAGGTCCCATATCCTTGGACCAAGAGCAGCTGCTGCCCTGTGGCTGCCCAAGACCTGGCCCATAAGCCCAGATGCCGAGGGGCTCTGGTGGCCTGGCCGCGCCCCCCCCCCGATGTTCTAACTTAGTCCCTGCCTCCCCAGCCTGCCATGCTGCCCTCTCCTCACCAAAATGTCCTTGTCCCCAGGGAGCATGGCAAATGCCACATCCTCCAGGAAGCCCACTTGGCTCCCCTCTTGTGGATCCCAGAGGGTCCCTGTGTGCCCCGAAGCACAGACTCCACTCTCCTGGAGTGAACAGGCTCTGGGGGTGACCGTCTTCAGTCGGATTCAGTGGAAGCCCCTCAAAGGCAACAACAGGATTTCCATAGCTTTGAGTTCACAGGAGCACCAAGCAGGGACTTGAGCCCAGCGGGGACACAGCAGTCCTGCAGCTTCCCGCCCCCGGCACTGCCCCCCGCCCTGAGTATTCTAAAGATCTTTATCTGCATCTCATGTCCCAGGTTGTAAGCACCCTCCCCCTCCAGGGCCTCATGCCGACTCCGGCACCCTGTACGTGGGTGTATGCACGTAGTTCTAATAAATGACAACATTTTACTGACTCGAGTGACCCCTTGATGTAGAAGGGCACGGAGCGATGGCTGGTCTGTGATGAGAAGGTGGCCGTGGCCACCATCAGCCTGGACAACCAACAAGACACCCTCATTCCAGGCTAGGCCAATGCCTCTCCCACCTGGCTAGGGACCTCCCAAGCTGAGCCATACGACAAAGCCAGGGTGACAGCAGGCTGAACCACTCCGGGCGGGTGCCTCAGGCCGTCTCCCCTGGCCCCACCTGCTGCAGAGCTGCCCTGGGGAGCTGACCTGGCCTGAGGCTTCCACACTTGCCCATCCAGGGGGTACCCTCCCTGCACTACCAGGGTGTTGGAGCAAACTCAAGCCCAGGCTAATGGGGGAGATGCCTGACACCCAAGGGGCAGAGCTGGGCCCAGCCTCTGAGGGCCGGGTGCCCCACACCCAGACTGGGCTCCATCGCCACCCTGCCAGGTGCAACTACAGAGCACAGGCGTGTGCCCCTGTATCCCTACTTCTGCATTTGCACAGAGGTCGGGCTGCCCCAGCTCAGCGACTATCTTGGCAGTGACTTGACTGCCTAGCTTGTGGGTCCCTTGTGGGTCCAAGGGCTGGGTGGACCTGGCAGAGGGAGGGCCGTGGGCCTGACCTGGAGCTTTGTAGGGCACCCAGACCCCAGACAGCCCGTCCCTGGGGGTGTTGTCAGGAGGCTCCAGGGCCCAGCCTCCTGGCAGTAAAGACTACAGTTACAGAAGTGGGTGTCTCCTCGAGGACCGAGGCAGAATGACCGATGGCCTCAGAGTGTGTGTGTGTGGGGAAGGGGCTGTACTCAGGGGCAGAAAGTGCAGATCGCAGGGACAATGCCAGCCACTGCCTCTGTCTGGAGAGCAGAGATGGGCTAGGAGCACTCAGGAATCCACAGGCCTGGCGGGGGTTGGAGAGCTGGGGCATCCGTGCCCTGCCTGCATGTGGGGGAGGCCCCAGTGGGGTCCAGAGGAAGGTGGGCCCCCTCCCCACTGTCCAGTCCTTCTAGCGTGCCAAAAGAAGAAATTCATATTTTCACCCGAAAATCACCTGATTTTTAAATACAGATAAGTAATTCAACCTAAGTGCAAATTTAAAAAACACAGTGAGGGATCCCTGGGTGGCTCAGCAGTTGAGCGCCTGCCTTCGGCTCAGAGCGTGATCCTGGAGTCCCAGGATCGAGTCCCACGTCGGGCTTCCCGCATGGAGCCTGCTTCTCCCTCTGCCTGTGTGTGTCTGTCTCGCTCTCTCTCTATGTCTCTCATGAATTAATAAATAAAATCTTTAAACAAATAAAATAAAAAACAAAATGATCCAGGAAAGGCCTCTGCAGGCTGTGTCCCCCGAGGGGGCCAAGCGAAAGGTGGAAAAAAACAAAAAACAGGTGACATAGGCCATCAGGGCAGCTCTGTGGCTCGTCTTTCTCGTTCGGCCTGTGTCTTGGAAGGCTCCCGCGCGGGCACACATGAGCCTCTCCATTTCGCTGAGCTGCTGCTTGCACTTCCACTTTGTGAATAACCCAAAATTTCCATGGACATTTAGGTTGTTTCCAACTTTTGGGCTGTTACCTACAATTTTACACCTGGTATCTTTTATCTCTGTGTACCTTGAAAGTGCGTCCGTAGGGCACTCCGAGAACGGGACCCTGTGCATCGGTGTGCACACACCCTAAATGGTAACAGAGACTGCCACGTGGCTACCGGCAAACTTTCCAGCTTCCACGCTCACCCAGACTAGGGTTTGGAGCCAATGTCTCCTGCCTATTAGCCACCCTTTTAATTTTCGTCAATCGGAAAAGGAAAATAAAACCACTTTAATTTGCACTTCCCGGGCAGTCCCGGTGGCGCAGCGGTTTGGTGCCGCCTGCAGCCCGGGGTGTGATCCTGGAGACCCAGGATCGGGTCCCACGTCGGGCTCCCTGCATGGAGCCTGCTTCTCCCTCTGCCTGGGTCTCTGCCTCTCTCTCTCTCTCTCTCTGTGTCTATGAATAAATAAATAAAATTAAAAAAAATAATTTGCACTTCCCTAATTTCTATAGAGTTAAGCATCATCAGATGATTAATAAAACATCATCAATTCGGTATTTGCACTGGGCTTGGTCATATCCTCCACGTTTTCCTGCTTATTCGTTTTTAGGAATCCTTCCTGTAATACGGACTGTCACATCTGGCTACGCTGTTTGGGAATATTCACCTTCAGCTCCTGCATAAAGAAATGTCTCTTGCTGAGAACAAACAAAATGGTAATTTTTGGCTATTCCGTGCACCGTGCCAATGTGCCGTGATCATCTGGAATGATCCGTCTTTCAGGGAGCAGAGTCCCAGAATCCCCCCCTGGAATTCTAGGTCCATGGAGCCTGTCCACGTGGTATCACTGAGATCTTGAAGCGGAGCCAGTGTCGACTTCCCTCCTGGTGTGTGACCAGCGACCGATGCCAAGACCGTGAAGGCCGCAGCAGAAGCTGCAAGGAGCTGTGAGCGTCACATCCGTTCCGGCGGGCACGAGGTCACACGACAGTCCCTCCTCACGAGGGAACACCTGACACCCACAGCCACCTTGTCAGCTAATCATCTTATGTTCAAGTGAACCGACGAGGCCCGGGAGGGCGCTGAGTCACCCTGCCGGTGCCCTGGGTGCCGTCTGCAGGAGCGGCCACGCAGCTCCACCGTCGCTTCTCCGGCACATGTGTTGTTGTTACTACGCGCTTCTGCGGCTGCCGGGCCTCGGGCAGCCAGCTCCTCCCCGCCGGGCACAGGGACACACGGTCCTCGGGGCAGGTCCGGAGGGTCCCAGGCTGTGCAGTCCCGCCAGTGGCCTCGCATCCCGACGCCTGCTGGAAATGAGGCAACACAACAAACGGCAGTTTCCGGGTGCTGGGGGCTTCTGTCTCCTTTTTTTGAGGTTTTGGACTCCTCTGGCTTTCAGCACGAGGCCAGTGCCTCTCCTTGCTGGCGGCTGGCATCCACGGATGCCACTTAAGATGAGTTTGCACGACCTTTGTCGGGGGTTCGGAGATCACGTAAAGCTCTTGAGCTGGATGGGGGCTGAACCCCTGACCCCCGCCGGAACAGTGCCACCTCCAATCACCTCACCCAAGCTGCTTCTTCCAGAGGGAAATTGATAGTTTTTGCTCTCCCAAGGCCTTGTGATGAGCAAGCGCGATGCTTAATTTGTGTGTGTATGTGTGTGGGCCGCGAGCTGCCAGATGTTTGGTCAGACATCGTTCTGGGTGTTTCCAGGGGGTGCTTTCTGGGTGAGATTGAGCATTCAAACTGGGGGTCTCAGAAAAGAAGATTACACTCGTCTCCCTCCCCTCACTGTGGGTGAGCCTCGTCCAATCAGTTGAAGGCCTGCACAGAACAAAAGGGCTGAGCCTTCTGTGAGTAACAGGGAAGTCTTCCCGCCTGATTGTCTTCCAACTGGGACATCACTCTTCCGGGTTCTGTAGCCGCCTGCCAGCCTTCAAACTCAAACTGGGACACTGGCTCTGCATATTCTGGACCGGACAACCTCCACAATCGTGTGACCCAATTCCGTGTCATAAATATAAATATAGATACGAGTATAGATGTGAATGAAAATATAAATACATAACGGATCCCGTTTCTTCGGAGAACACGAACCAATTCGCCAAGGGATACCCTATCAGAGAAGTCCCTGAGTTGTATGCCTGGGAGTCTCGGAGGGACGGAGAGCGAAGGGGATGGGGCAGGCCTGTGGGCACTGGCACGAGGCCCCGATGCACGCTCCGCGGGGAATGGGGGGGACCAGGCCTGCTGGTTATAGGCTCTTGCCGCCCTGGCCATGGACAGAGCTGGCTGCCACAGGCGGGCCTCCAGGCTGCCAGGGAGGTGTGGGGTTGCCCAGGGAATCCGCCTCCAGTCCTTGGGGACCCTGAAGTCACCAGTCAGGCTTCTGTCTGTGTTGGGCTCACATCCAAGAAGGAGACATCAAGGGACCCTGAAGAGCCAACTTTCTGGGCAGTCAGAGACGGGCTGGGGGCCGGGCCTCCTCTGACGCCTTCTCCTGCCAACTACAGCAGCGGCCCACGTGGACCAGCTCCCGCACCCAGCTCGGCTGCCTCTTTCGTCCTCACAGCACTGCCGAGCAGTGGGCACTATCATTACCTCCGTCTCACACATGGGGATACTGAGGCACAAAGAGACTTTTTTTTAGGAACGTGCTCCAGGTCACTCAGCGGCCAGTAAGCGCAGCGCTGGGACTGCACACACACGGGCTGCGTGACGCCAGAGCATCCGCTCCTGCTGCTCCTTCTCCCCCTCCCTCCTCCTCTTCCTTTCAGTTTGCACGGCCTTTATTGCATTTCATTGATGTAAAATTTACATACTACAAACTCACCCGTTCGAAGCATATGATTCAACGATTTTTAGCTAATTTGCACAGTTGTGCCACCACCACCACCACAGCGTCTCAGGACATTCCCATCCACCTGGCGCCCATCTGCGGTCACTCTGTGTTGGCCACCCCCGTCCCCCCGCCTCCCTGCCCGCCCAAGCGCTCGTGTCCTTCCTCTTCCATCACCTGGTCTATTCTGGGCATTTCCCCTCAACGGAGCCACATACCACGTGTCTCGTGTCTGGCTTCTTCCACTTAGCGTGTTTCTGGGGTTCACCCACGTTGTCACAGGTGCCCATTCACTCTTCCTTATCCCTAACTTTCAAAATATGGAAAAGGGGATGGCTGGGGGGCTCAGTGGTTGAGCACCTGCCTTCAGCTCAGGTTGGGATCCTGGGGTCCTGGGATCGAGTCCCACCCCACATCAGGCTCTCTGCAGGGAGCCTGCTTCTCCCTCTGCCTGTGTCTCTGCCCCTCTCTCTGTGTCTGTCATGAGTAAATAAATAAAATCTTTAAAAAATACATGGAAAAGGCAGGAGAAGAGAGCAAGGAGCCCCCCATACCTGCCACCCATCCTTCTGATCAGGACAAGGAGCCGTGTTGGGTCTATGGCCCGCCCACCGCCCGCTCCCCACTCACTTATTCTCAAGTCATCCCTAGGCCTCGTGTGGTCTCACTCATAAGGACTTCAAAATGCACCTCTAAAAAGCAAGGACTCTTCTTTTAAAATTATAAATCTGACCACGACCCTAATATCTAAGAATATTAATACTCATTTCTTGATCGTGCCAACTGTGTATCAATATCCCCTATGGACTCAGCAGTGCTCCTCCAGGGTGGTCTGAATCGGCCTCCCATGGGGGGCCTGCGGGGTGGGGGGGCCATGAACCCCTGCTCTCCTGCCTCCCACCGAAGCGGACACCGGCTCTCAGCGCAGGGCTGCCTTTACTGCCCTCCGAACCCTAAGCTTTGTCCTGGTCAAACTGCCAACAGCTGGCTTGTGGGGCAGGCGTCACCTGTGAGCTGCTGTGCTCGGCCGCTAGGGGAGTCAGCCTCACTGTGCACCCCCCCTCCCCCGCCAGCCTCGTCATCCCAGCCCAGACAGCCTCCTGGGAGGGGCAGGTGGCCGGGTCCTCACCTGAGGTCGTAGAGGTCCAGTTGCTGTAGGCCGGGGTGGTCTCGTTGCCCTTGAGCGCCCTGGCGAGCGGCAAGCTAACACCCGCCAGCAGGAGCGGACAGATGGGCTCCATGGCGAACCTGCAAGAAGCGGGGACAGGCTCAGAGGACTCCCCACTGCGCACCCTCCACAGAGAAGGGCAACAGGTGGGGAACCGGGCGGGCAGGTGCCGGTGGGCCTCCTTCCGAGTGTTGCCTTGTGGATCTGGGCTAGGGAGCCGGGCCTGTGGGCCACCGAGCCGGGTGAGCAACCCCCTCAACTATTCCCAGGTTGTAAAAGCTCGTGCCACTGGGGTGCACTTCCTTTCTTGTTTGCTTGCCTCGTTTTGCAGGGAGAGGGGAGGTGGGCAGGGATGTGCAGGTGTCGGGGAGGGTGAAGTCTGAAAATACCAGGAGATGGAAGATTCTGGGAGGCAGCTCTGCAGAGCCTCAGTGAGGCCCTTCGCACGGCTTCTAGATCGCCACACGGTAGTGATTTGGTCCACATTTTGGGTACATTCTACAGGGTCTGGAGTGCCATGCCACACGGTGTACACACAGGTGCAGCATTTCTATTCTGCCTGGTGACACCCAGAGAAGCGCAGCCCCCTTGGGAAGAAGCGCAGGCCCATGTGGTCACAGGGTGGGGGGCCAGGGAGCGGGAGTCCGGTCCATCTGCATGGGGCCCGCCTCCCCTGTCCCCCTGGCCACAACCACAACCCGCACCATGGCCCTTACCCTGAGTGCAGGTCTTCACTGCCTCCCACCCGAGCTACAGGAGCAGGTCCCTGTGTGTCCAGCCCCGGGCCCTCTGCCTTTCCCACACTCTGGAGCCTGATGGACCTTTCAAAGGTCAGCCCGGTCCTCCCAGGCCTGAGACGTTAACAGTGAGAACGGGCACGGGCAGGCCGGCCCAGGACCGAGTGTTCCTCGGAGCCACCCACTCTGCCTGTTGCTCTCTCGAACTTCCTGTATGGCTCCAGGGTGGGGGTGGGGGGTCACCTTGCCTCCTGTCTGAGCTCTCAGGTGAGGCAGAGGGAAGCCCCCACCTCCTCCAGGAGGGACCACCATCAGCACGTTTCTAACAGAGCCACGTGGACACTGTCAGAGCAAGACGGAGGAAGTCTTTATTGGGTGGGTGGGTGGGTGGGTGGGTGAATGCACCGAGCAAAACCAGATTGCAGTGTGGTTCAACATAGGAAAAGGCTCTTTCACCCAGACCTGCAAGGACCACCTCAGATCCCCACTCAGCGCACCGTTTTGCCAAAATAACCTTAGACCCTCAGAAAACGTGGCATTGATCTCTGGGTGGTGTAGAAGAGGACTGGCCACAGGAGAAGGTGGGTGGCTGCAGAGCCGAGGGAGATGTGGTGGTGAGGATACGCGCGGTTGAGCTGTGGGCTCCCTCCCTCCTGCATTTCCCACTCCGTGGTCAGCCGGGGTGCCTGTCCGCTCAGACAGCACTTTCCTGCAAAAAGCCTCACTGAGGCGTATGAATGCACCGAGGCCCAGAAACACTGGTCGCTTGTAATTAGAGAAGACATCTGAACTGGCACCAAAAAAAAAAAAAAGAATCTTCATGTTCCAGCAACCACCGCTGCTGAAACGGAGCCATCCTGAGCCTACAGCTATCCCAGGACGACTGCGATAGCCACAATCAAGGCTTTCACCTCTTTCCCTCGTGTTCATGTCCCAAGTACATTTTAGACTCTCAAAGTGAGCCACACGCACACACACAGCAGCTCGTGTCCCGTGAGCATCTGCCACGGCCAGGCCTTCCTGTGGGCATCGCCCTCACACCAACCCTCCAGGACTGAGAAGCTGAGCCCCACGAGGGAGAGGAACTGGCTCAAAGTCCAGTCAGAGGGGATGGAAGAGGCATAATTTGAACCCAGGACCGACGGAGCCGGAAGCCCTCCAGCCTGGAAGGGCAGCTCTGCACCGGCTGCATTAAGCAGAATGTGTTCTTTTTTTTTTTTTTAAGATTTATTTATTTATTCATGATAGACATAGAGAGAAAGAAAGAGGCAGAGACACAGGCAGAGGGAGAAGCAGGCTCCATGCCCGGAGCCCGACGCGGGACTCAATCCTGGGACTCCAGGATCGCGCCCTGGGCCGAAGGCAGGCGCTAAGCCGCTGAGCCACCCAGGGATCCCCCAGAATGTGTTCTTGAACAGAGCTTTGACATAGTTGAATAAACTGCAGAGTAATCGATTAGGAGGTATTAATTGGTTTATTAGAACTCAGAGATGCGGGCCTCCTAGTTGAAGCATTAACTCATTTTCCTTGTTACATGCATTACCTCAAAACGCTCCTCTCCAAATGCTCAATGGTCTAAGAGAAAGCTGACACTTCCGAGCCAGACCAAAGCCATCTCTTCACAGGGCAGACACCTTGGGGTCGGTCGCGTCCCCGGAGCGGCAGGTGATTTGCCCGCTACGGCCAGCAGAGGGCACTGAACTTTGCAGACTTCAAACCCCCTTGATTGCGGCATTTTTATTTTCCAGGCCGATGACAACGTCCCTGGCTCTTCACCCTCAAAGGGTTGGTGCAAGCCACCAGTGAGCACGGACACGAATCCGTGCAAAACTAATCCTTGACATCCCCATTAAATCCACCGTGAATGTGAAGGGTTTGTACCGAACCTATTAAATGTTAAGTACTGTGGGCAGAAAACATGTTGGATGTCAGGACTGAGATTATCAAAATCGTCTCCAACAAAGCAGCCTTTGTTTTTACTCCTGTCCAAAGTCAACCAGCTATCTGTCGCTTAGAATGGCCTTTTTCCTCCATTTGATGCCTTTTTAGGACTCTTTGTCGGGCACCTGGTCTGGAGCGGGCAGGTTGCCGGGCCCTGGAGCTGCAGAGACAAACATGATCCTGCCCTAACGCAGCTGCATGGAGCTGGGAAGACGGCGCAACACAGCTCCCCCGGGACCCCAGCGTTCCAGAGACGTGTGGCCACGGTGCCCAGGAAGGAAGTGATGAAGCGATGACTCGACCCACCCAGGACCGCGTCTAGAAGGCCCTTGAATGTCATGTTCAAAAGTTTAGTTTGGTGCTACAGGCTCCATTCCCATCAGAACCCACCTTACTAGGACCACTCGAGGGCATGATAAAAAGATGCCGACTCCTGGGCTGGACACCAGATGCATGACATCCAAACACAGGGGGAGCGACCGGTTTTCTAGGGACCGCAGTTGACAACCGTGGCTGTGAGCAACAAGCTGCCACAGAAGTTTCCAGAGGGAGCCCTGGAAGCCGGTCAGGAGCCACAAGAGACGGAGCATCAGCCTCTGCTGCCCCAGAGTGGTTGGGGGTATGGGCATCCCCGGGCTGCTCGCTGGGGACGCAGCGTCTCAGGTACCACAGGATGGCCCACATTTTCACAAGATCCCTGGGGGCTTCCCACGCACATAAAATGTGACCCACACAGGCCCACACAGCCCAGTAAGGGGGTGTGGACTAAGCCAGGATAACGGGAATGGCAAAGGAGGGAGGGACTTGAAAGGGGTCCCAAAGGCGGAACCGGTGCGAGTGGTCGTCAGCCGGATGCGGTGATGAGGAGCGTTTCAGAGGTACTGGGATTCTCATCTTGGGGGATGGAACGGGACGGGGCGTCATTCACTAGCTGACATTGGGAGAACAGGGGGTCCCCAATCTGAGGATAAAGATGACTTGGGCTTGGAATATAAAACAATAGTACAGGCTCCCATTTATCGAGCTCCTATGAAGTGTGATAAGCCATCGAGGCTCTGAGGCAAGCGACCTCACCATCCCTCCCAGCAATCCTATGAGAAAGGTCTCCTGCTGTCCTCGGAGATGGCCCGTTGAATCTCAGGGTTCTGGAACGTTCTAGTGGGGACTGTCAACAGGAATTGTGTTCAGGGCCTGGGGCTTGGCTGGACGGCAGTGGGAGCGGGAGGGTCAGCGTGTGGGTGAGTTGACTTTGAGGATGTGTAGAGGGGCAGAGGCGAGGTTGTGGCACCAAGCTGAGGGTCGCTACTACACTTAGGGACAGGGGAAGAGGAGCTGGGCTGGGAGTCTGGAAAATGGTAGCCAGGGGGACAGGTGGAGGACAGGAGGCGGGTGGAGGTGGAGACCCCACGGCAGGGCAGGGAGTGTCCTGACCCCAGTCCACTTCCCCCAGCCCTTGCCCACATGCTTCCCCTTACTGGGTGACCCCACCTCTCCCCTGTGCCTTGACCCCACCAGCTTCTGAGGTCCAGCAAGCCTGAGGGATATACCACCTGCGTCTGTTCACAGTCATCGGGGTGTTGGGTCTCCCAACAGGACCTTGAGCCTCCGGAGGACAGGGGACGTCTCCTGTCCCACCCAGGCAGGCCTCACCAGCTGACTGGGAACTCCGGGGTTTTTGAGGGTGTGGAGTCGTCCCGAGCCAGTGGCTTTGAGGCTGACCCCTCGTGTCCCGAGGGATGGAAAGGTGCCCTGGGTGTCCCTGAGCAGACTGAGCCACGCTGCCTCTGCAGCTCAGACCCATCCCCCGTGGTTGAAACGCCTGGTTCTTCTGCTCTCAATTGCAAGACGGACTCAGCTCCGCCACAGAGGAGCAGAGCTAAAGATTTGCTCCAGCTTTGAAGCTGCTACAGTTAAAGAAAGAGCCCCTGGGAGGGGCCACGTGCAATTTCTCATCCCTCTCAAGGCCTCTTGAAGGCAAAAGAGAGGCTGAAACAGTTAAAGTCCTGTGCGTTCCTACAGTATTTCATTATCGGTCAGCATTTGGTTTTATTAAAATGGAAACCCACTAAGCAGTTCTTTTCGAAAACTATTTTTAAAAATTAAAAAAAAAAATCTCCCTAGGAAACAAAACTACCAGGGCACATTATTTTTTTTAATAAAGAAACTCTTTTTATATTGATTACATAGGAATAAAACGAGGACATGGACAGAATGCCTATTCTCGGTATATATTCACCCACTTGGATTAATTTCTTAGCCTTGCCTGTTCCTAACACGTTTCACTTTTAATATATTTTTCAATATCCTTAATATTCAAAAATTTCCACAAAATTGACTTCAGTGTTTTTCAAATGAGCATCTTGTGAGCTCTCATCATTTATTTCATTTGCTTTATTCCTTCCTTGCTTTTACAGCAAAGGATTTTAACGTCTTCCTGTTCACAGCCTATGTTTTCAACAGTCATAGGTCTCTATGAGTTTAAAGCCCTGAGAGTTTTTTGTTCCTTTTGTGTGTGTGTGTGTTTTCTGCTCTGTTTGTTGACTACTTTTACTAAATATTTCCAACTAATTTAGAACAAAATGCAACCAACGCGTAGGGCCCCGTTTATAGAAAAGCTCACTGTCTTTGTAGGACCCTTAGGTTGACTTCCAGAGCAATTTTTTGAAGGCCCAGACGTTTCTGAGATCTGAACGAGCAGGGAAGAGAACGTGCACGCTCCCCAGCTAAAGTATTTTTAAAAACTCAACATCAGCTTCATTACATAAACTTGTAGCTCAGCTACTCAGTATGTGCAACTGTTGGTAAAATCTGACATCTACAGCTTCTATTTTAACTGGTGGAATATTTAGCTGGCGTGGGCGCAATTAAAAACGATCTGTACGTCAGAATCCATTCTAAGCGCGATACGTTCACCCCAAACGCTGAGCTCCACCAACATCGACAGACTTCTATCATCCCACAAAGCAAATAAACACATCTTCGACGTCGAATTCTTTCATTGCATTTGCAGCGATCTTAGCAATCATGTCAGGGGCTCGCCTTCCACGGGAGGAGCCTCTCGATTGTAGCTGGATTCCATGAAATGGATGAAAACCAGCAGAACCACTATTGGAATTAACTCATTTTGCTTGAAAAACGGCTGTTTGAAAAGGACGTGGATCTGCAGCTGGCATCATTTGACGGGTTGGGAAATTCATCTGCCCTTGGCAGCATTCGCAGCTACATGCTTCATTCACCTCCTGCACACGAACAAGGAGACCTGGAGCTGAGAGTGAGCAAGATTCATGGCGAAGGGTCATTGGGTCTAAAGGAACGGTCGGTCGTGGTCCCAGAGCTGCAGGGAACTCCACCCGCAGTCGTCGTCCTCAGGCCCCGAGTTCTTCACATCACCCTTCAGGGGTTGCTGCTGCTGCTCCCTTGGAGGCCTTTTCCTCTCTCGGCTTCTCTGTGGCCAGTGGGACCAGTGCAGACCCCGAGCAGGAAGGTAAATGTTGATGGATGTTTTGTGCAAATTATAGCTTGATCATCAACCGCCCGTGAAAACAGAAAGTCGGTGCTTAACATGCCCTTGGTCCAAGTTTAGTCCTGAGGTTTAATGCAAATTCCCAAAGTTTAATGCAGATTCATAAACTGTTACTAAAAAATAATTTCAGCGAAGAGTCGCAGACTTCCACTGTACAGCAACTGCCCGGGCAAAGGGTAGTGAGAGGTCAGCCCGTTCTCTCTACAAGTTTTACAGTAAAACTCTTCTGCCTCTGTGTCCTGCAAATATTTCAAAAATGCCATCTTGCGATGTCTCATTTTTCCCTCTAACTCGGATGACCAGGTGGCAACAGGTAGGTGGTCCACAGGGTCCGCAGCCTCAAATATTTCTCCTACCATGCAAGGGGCCAGGGGAGTTAGCATCCAACCTACTCTTGTCCAAGTGCATGACTTCTTTTCTTGTCTTTTTTTTTAAAGATTTATGGATTTATTTGAGAGTGTGTGGGGCCCAGGGAGGGAGAGAGAGAGAGAGAGAGAGAGAGAAAGAGAAGCAAATGCCCTGGTGAGTGTGGAGCCCGGCACAGAGCTCGATCCCAGGACCTTGAGATCATGACCTGCCTGAGCAGAAACCAAGAGCCTGGCACTTAACCGACTGCACCACTCAGGGGTCCCTGCGTGACTGCTTCTCTAACCGCGGGGTGTCCTCCAAAGGGAAGTACTGCCTCCACTGTGCCACCAAGCCCTTCCTGGGCTCCTTCCATGCAACTGTTCACAACTAAAAATTTTCATTTTTAATTACAATGAGATGAAACATATGGAAGAAACATGAAAATGGACAGGATACAAGGACCCCAGGCCCAGCACAGAGAAAGAGGTGAATATGGGTCCCTGGAAGGAACGTGGAACCCACGTGCACAGAACGAGGTGGGGTGTTGGGAGCGGAGCCCGGGCTCTCCAGCACTGCCATTCTCGGAGGCCAGCGTCATAAGGATGAGCTCCTGGTCTTCCTTCTCTCTCCTAGATAGGCTCACCCTATCTGATCTCTCCCAACTTCTTTTGCCCTGAAGGTTCATGGCTGAGCCCGGTAGTGAACACAGCCACACTCACATCTGACTGATGGCTTGGCACAGAATCACCACCCTGGGTCCTTCACGTTCCCCAAAGGCCTGCGCACCCATCAGTCAGAACAGATGCATCCTATCAGAGGATAGGATGGAGCAACCCTTCAGGAAAGTCAATGTGGGGGCGGGACCCCTGCCCGAAGCACCTGAACAGGAATGGGACCCACAGCACCAAGCCCCATCCATCTGCTTGGGACCTGGCAGTAGTGGGGTGAAAGGTAACAAACGTGGACCCGCAGACGCATGGCCCTCTCCCCATCTCTCTCCACGAAGAGGTGCCCAGCACTGAGGCTCAGCCCTCCACTGACCCTCCATCAGAAGCGTGGATGACGGGGGAGAGGCTGGCCGGCTCCAGGGGCTGGGCAGCCCCCCTCTGGGTGAGCCCCGGGCCACACTGCAGGGTGCAAGGGGACTAAGCTTCCCGGCTGGGTGTACAGCAAACTTTTGATTTCAAACAAAAGAGTCGAACCATAGACTGACAGTATCTGCCGGTTAATTTGTGCGTCCGTCCGTTCGGCGATGTTTACGAGACCTGCCCGAGTCTGGAGAGACACCTGAACAAGGCAAGCACTGCCCTTGCTCCCCTGGAGCTTGCATTCCAGTCGGAGAGATGAAAGGACTATTCACCGAGCACCCCCCAGGAGACTCGCACCTGCTAGTGCTGGAGGCGGCCACCTACCCGGTCTGGAGGCGTCGAAGGCTGCCCAGGGCGAAGGGCTTCTGCTCAGGTGAGCAGCCAAGTGGGGGCGGGGGTGGGGGGCTGCGGGGAGAACACGGCGCTGTCAGGTAGCCCCAGACCCTGCGCAGGATCCAGGAGCCCGGAGTGTCCGCTGGCAGGACCGGCCGATGACGCCAGTGTTGAAGGATGTGGGGGGGAGGGTTGGGGTGCGGGGAGCTTTCCAGCAGGACGGCTTGGAAGCAGAAGCTAACAACACTGGGCAGGATTATCCACGCCCTGGGGCTTCTTGGGGGCGAGAGCAGGTCTCAGGCACGTCCATCTGGCCCAGCGGAGATGCTCAATGAATGTTCTTGAAGGAAATAGGTCATCAGGGGCTCTCATGGCGGATTTCTCTCCATCTCGTCAACTCACGTCAGTGTTCAAAGAGCCTGGGCCTCTGAGGCTGAAGACGCAGCTGGGCTCGGGGTCTCTCTGTCTCTGTCACCCCCGTCCCCTCCTCTCCTCGCCCCGACCCAACCACAGCCTCCCCCGGAACACGTGGCACCTCTCCGGCCCGGCTTCCCGATTCGTGGAACAGGAGGAGCCAATGATAAGGAGCCCGAGTAAGTCCTCACGACGGGCTGCCTCCTAGCACCCCTGGGCCCAGGGGCCTCGGGGTGCAGCCCGGGAGTGAGCTCAGCCCAGCGTCTGCCGCTCTCACTGAGAAGGCCTGTCCCCCCGACCCCTTCCTTCTGGAAGCAGCCAGGCTGCGGGTGAGCGTCGGTTGTTTCCACAGGGACCCCACTCCACGGCCCTGGCTGAGAACGTGCCTCGTCTTCTCCTCTGGGGAGGTCGGGTCTTCCTCTGACGGAGGGTGTCGGGGACAGAAACACCCCCCCCACCCCCGCCCCGGGAGAACAGCTTCAGAAACAGCTGAGCCAGAGCCGGCTGTGGCTGGGCAGGTGCCCGGGGCCACCACCGGTGCAGGTGGGCCAGGGTGCCAGCAGCCCCGAAGGCCCCAGCCTCAGCCTCGAAGGGACCTCAGGGGGGCCCATGCTCGGAAACCAAACTCAGCCCCCACGGGACCCACTGTCTGTCCCTCGTCCTCTGTTGAAACGGCCTGTGACCCCACCGGAACCGGGTGTGACGCGACGCCCTGCTGCGTGTTCGGAAGCAGCCTGGAGCGTCCGTCGGGGCCTGGCATCACCCGGAAAGGAGACGCGCAGGCCTGCGTAGTGCCCCCCGGGGCGTGTGCGCCCCCCCAGGGCCCATCCTGTCATCTCCCTGCAGTGTCGCGCTCAGGGACGGGGCCCGAGGACGGTCAGCGTGAGGGCGGCACGTGTGCTGCCGGCTTCCAGAAGCCCCGTGGGCCCGGCAATGACCTGACTTTGGGGCGGGTGCCCACACCGGGCTTGGCTCACGGCAGGCGCACGATGTCGGCAGACAGAGACGTCCCTGGGCCCCGGGCCCCGGGCCCACCGCGCTCTCGGGAAAGGTGGCGCCTGGGGAGCCACGCGGTCTGCCCCTGGGTGAGCCTCCGAGAACCAGCAGCGGAAGCGGGTTCCAGGCATCCCCGGGGCTGCTCCCTGCGGCTCAGACACCAAGTCAGCAGGTGGCTGCAGCACGGGCCCCCGGGACCGTCACACCAGCCACCACCCAGCGCCTGCGGGGGGGAGCGGGGGCAGGAAGGGCATTCCGGGAGGCACCAGGAGGGTGCTGCTCGTGCAGGCAGCCAGGGCCTGGGTGCCACAGGGTGGACGTCTCCAAGGCCTCCCGGGGGAGGGCTTCTTCCTGGAGCCCGATCCCCACTCCTGGCCTGGGTTTGCTGCCAGAAGGTGCCAGAAGCTGACAACCAGGGACCCTGCCTTTCTGGCCCTGGTGCTGCAGCAGGTCTCTTGCTCTTGGCGGGAGATGAGGCCCCAGGAGCAGAACTGGCCACCCCGTCCATGGGCACTGGGGGTGAGCTCCCTCCAGCCCCCTGAGCCCCGTCCGCACATGGGGGCAGATGCAGAGCTGAGCTCACTGTGTGCCCGGCTCCCCCAGTCTTTCTGGGAACGTGGGTCACAGTGACGTGCAGAAGCAGAAAGAAGACCGCGAACCACTCACAGCCTGGGCAGGCAGGGCTCAAATCCCCGGGCACGGCTGCTCATGTGCCTCCCAGAAGGGAAGTTACCTCATGTCAGGGGAACAGGAGGCAGGCACCCGGAGACGAGATCCCGTATTTCCCTGCAGGTGGGGGCAGCTCCTCCCTCCTCTGCTGAGCCTGAAAATGTGGCCAAGAATGTCCCCTGCTCCTTTCTGGAAGCTTCTGAGGATAACTCAGGTGACCAGCTGTTGAAGCTCGGCCCTCCCTGGGAGCCCGAGGATTCACATCACCCCTGCCTCTGGTCTCCTGAGCAGAGGGAAGCTCCCAAGCTCCCCGCCGAAGTCGGAACCACTCCAAGGCTGCTGACTGCCCCGACACATTCCTGCACATCATGCCTCTTGGCCTCTTTGTTTCTGCCAGAAGCACGGCCCCTTAGCGGCCAGGTCTGTCCAATGGCAGGGGTGGCACCTCTGGTCCAGGCTGGGGTCTCTCTCCGTTCCAGCTTTTGCAGGCCTTTCCAATGCAGGGTGAGCCCAAAGAGAAAGACCACCCATTGCTCCCTTCTGGGTGACCCTGGCTGCTTCAGAGAACTTTCAAGGCCCTCTGTGCACCAAGAAATAAGGCAAGCACAGATGTGGCAAGGGCACTCTGCCTTCCCCAGTGCCCCCGCTGCCCACCTTCTGGGGCCACCACGATTAGGCACAGGTGCTACCTCCACTTTTCGGGTTAGGAAACCAAGCAGAGACCAGGAGAAGAGCCAAATCCTTGTTTGCTGACAAATCTCAAGAGCAAGGAAGTCAATCAGCTTCAACTGGGATGACGACAAACGGGACCCAAATGCTCCCAGAAGACAGACAAGCCCTTCTTTGCACCACAGGTCAGATTTCTCCTTGACACCTGTGGGCTTCAGGAGTGTGAGAGTGAATTCTGGGCACCGGGGATCCCTCCACCCAGCAGGCAGCTGAGAACAGACAGTGCTTGGGACACAGTCCTGGCAGGGAACGAGCCCCATCAGCCCGCTCGCTGCGGAAACAGACTGGGAAGGACAGTGCCAGTTTTCTGAAATCACGGCTACAAGTCAAGTAGGTCCTGCCACGAGGAGCCAGGCCGAACTCCCATCTCCTTTCTATCACGTCGGCTCCCGGTTAAGTCCTCGAGGAACCAGGGACCACCGTGGGCCTCGGGGGCGGGGCTGGCCCAGCCACACATCTGGCACCTACTACCACTGTGCCTATTTCTCATAAAATCAGGGCAACCTTACTCACAGGGCAAGACTGTCCTTTTGTTGTGCACTGGGGAAGAGTCAAACCTCAAAGAACAAAGATGTGTTTTCACCATAAAGGAAGAACAAATCGAGGCCTTTTCTGAGCTTCAGGTGTGGATACACTTCCACGGATGAAAGGTTTAAATAATAATAATAAAAGCCCCTTAAGCAGCCCAACTTGCAGCATCAGCATGTTCCAGATGCGTCCACAGTGATCCTTCCTTTTTGGAGGAGGCTTTGCTCGTTAAAAAAGATGCACAGGGCGTGCTTTTTATCTGAGTTGGGGAAGGCTGGAACTTCACTGTTCCTGAGCAAAGGTAATTGCAAACCTCTAAATGTGAAACCATTGAAGCGTCACTAAAAAAGCGATGGGCAGAGAAGTCCCCTTGTTAGGAGAGAAAATGGGGAAAACACATACACACACAGAGAAAGAAAGAAATGACAGGGAGGTGCTGGATGGTGGCCCTGTTCCCAGGTCTGGCTGACTGTCACCCAGCAGAGGCCGGCACCACCCATGATGACCTCCAGTGTCCCCCTGTCTGGCCCTGCTCTGACAGACAGCCACCCACCCAGACGAGGACAAGGAGGTCAGAGACAATGACGTGCCTGTGGCCACGCGCAAGCTGCCGGGGCAGAGAGCTCTGACCCTCTTGTAGACTGAGGTACATCCCTAGGAGATCATGCAACGAGCCCCTGTGCACACATGCAGCGTCTGGTTGGGGTTCCGGGATACACAGAACCCGCAGGGTTCAGGAGCCTGAAGTCTGAGCACACAGAAGTACCAGGCTGTGGGGTGCCCAGGGGAAACAGCCAGGGACTCAATGTTTCACTTCTTTCTCCAAACATCCTTGTCCCCTGTTGCCCCCCCCGCCGCCGCCCAACACACACAGGCCAGCTGTGTCTCGAGATGGCTGACGTCCTTGGGGGATGCACAACACCCCCCGGGGAAGGGGCCCACCCTGGAGGCCCAGGGAGCTAGAGAGGCACGGAGCCCCCAGGGTCCCTGCAGCAGGTCATGGGGAACGAACATCCAGGGCCCCACAGACAGCGCTGCTCTCGGCATCACGGGCAGAGGAGACCGGGGAGGCAGGCCCTCAGGGGCAAAGGGGCCCTGACCTGCTCACCCGCATGGGGCTCCTCGGGCAGCCGCCGGCCCACCCCGGGGACAGGGCAGCGGGAGCATCTTTGCCCCAAGAGCATCTCCCCTTCCTCACTTACTGCGTGTCCCCCACAGACCCTCAGCTGGCACAGCCCCAGCCCTTGGGGCCCCCGGGGTACCAGCCGCATGGGATCCGGGACAGCTGGGAGGACACTCAGCTGGAGTCCCGTCCCGTTAGGAGGCTACGCACAGGGAACGCACAGGGAACGGAAGGACCTCCCAGGGAACCACAGTTTTGTTTTTTGTTTTTGCACTTTCTCTCTCACTATGCAAGCACCAAGCAATGGTTTTTCTGAGAAGAGAGATGAGGAGATGGAAATTATTTTTACAAGTTGGAGCTGATCACACTATGCTTACATCACTGGGCACGGAAGCAGCCGTCAGATGAACAGTGTGTCTTAGAAGAACAAACAGAGCATCTCAGGAGGTCTCCACCGACCTTCAAAGCAAAGCACTGCCCTTGCCTGCTGCAGCCTGGCCATGAGCCCCTGCACAGGTGAGTGCTTCTCCTCAGGTACCTGCAGGCTCCCCCCTCCCCCCGCCCCTGCCTGGAAGGATTGCCCAGCCCGGGAGAGCTGGGAGAGCTGCAGGCTGAGCAGAAGAAGAGATTAAGGGGGGGCTCTTTGGAGTCTTGATTTTACTTTTCCTGAACGTGGGCAGTATGAAAACGTGATTCTGGAAGTAGAACTATTGTGCCTTCCTCTCTGAGTTCATGAAGGACCTCCTGGGACTTTGCCTGCTTCTTGGTACATCCCTGAGACAGGGTGCATCCCCGAGACAAGGCACATCCTCAAAACTAGGTGAATCCCCAAGGCAAGGTGTATCCCCAAGGCAGGGTGCATCCCCAAGACAGGGTGCATCCCCAAGAGTGGCACATCCCCGAGACAGGGTGCTTCCCCCGAGACGAGGCACATCCTAAGACAAGGTGCATCCCCAAGACAGGGCACATCCCTGAGGGTGGTGCATCCCTGAGACAGGGTGCTTCCCTGAGATAAGGCACGTCCTCAAAATAAGGTGCATCCCGGAGACATAAAGCTCCTGGAGGAGCTACAGGTGGTTCCCAGTGAGTAGGCCAGTCTCGGAGGTGGGTCTGCCCACGTCGGGTGAGGCAGGGAGACCTCACTGCCAATGCTGGGAGGCTTGATGGCCCCAGAATAATGGATAGGCTCATATTTTAGGCCATCAGTTCTCAACTCGTTAGGAAAAAAAAAATGACTCTTCAGCAAAGCTCATTATTCTTCCTTTTAATTGGGGGAAATAAAAATTAGCTCATGAAATAACATCTAAAAAACGTGCTTTGCCAGGTACACGACAGAAGAGGGATATTCCTAGAAGACAAAAGGGCTGTCTGTTTTTAAGCGCAAAAGGGTTTAAGTGCTCTGGTTTAAGGTTACCAAGGTCAAAGGCCTCACAAAGAGAAGTGGCTCCCTGGGAATCCGGATGTTTTCACAGCAGAATGGGAGTTTTGTTTCAACTATCTCAGGCTTGGTTTGAGGACTGCTTGACATAAAATTAAAGTCTTCAGAGAAATCCTGTTTAGTAAGGTCAACAGAATTTGACATTGTGATTGGACTTAGATCTCTATCCACTCGATTTTCTTATTTTCCCCTAATAAGTAGGTAACTTGTTCTTTAGGACAGGGCATCGGCCGCCTGGCATTTGATTTCACTTTCTCGCTTGTCCTGAAGGCATGTTACTCATCTCTTGTGTCCCTGCAGCTTTGGGGACTCCGAGGAGGCCAGGTATGTGGGGGCTGTCTGCAGGTGCACCCAGGTGGTACAGAAGCACCCGGGCGGGGAGCAGCACCGGAGAAGCCCCGGGGTCTGCAGGGGAGCGTGGGCACGGAGGACAGAGGGTCTGTATTCGCTCCCTGGCCTGCCTGACAACTCAGCTTCCTCCTGTGATTTAGTCTTTCCATTCAAGAACAAGAACGATGTGTTACACGAGTGGCTAACTTTTAGAAGAGAGAGAGCAGGGAACCCTGGGTGGCGCAGCGGTTTGGCGCCTGCCTTTGGCCCAGGGCGCGATCCTGGAGACCCGGGATCGAATCCCACGTCAGGCTCCCAGTGCATGGAGCCTGCTTCTCCCTCGGCCTGTGTCTCTGCCTCTCTCTCTCTCTCTGTGTGACTATCATAAATAAATAAAAATTTAAAAAAAAAAAAAAAAAAAAAAAAAATAGAAGAGAGAGAGCGTTAAATGTGGAAGATCTGACTCTGGAAGGCCAACCTCTGCCCAACTTTGACTGGTCTCCTGGAAATGCAAGCTATTAGATTAGAAAAAAAAAAAAAAAGAAAAAGAAAAAGAAGTGGGTGGTTGTAGGGATGAGGTCTCAGTTTACTCTCCCATAAAGTCGGCCAGTAAACATCTACTGGTGTTGCATCCCCAGCTGGCCGGGGACAGAAACCCGCCTCCTTTATGAGAGGCTCAGAATCTGGAGAAGGGGTTTCCCGGAGCAAAGGAAGAGCTCCATCAAAGGAAGCCACAGACAATGCTAAACAAAGCATCCTCGCTGGGAGCCCCACTGACCCTCCTCCGCATGCTGACACAGTAACAGGGTGGCAATTAGTCTTCAAGGAATTAAGAAAAGCCTTTATGTCTCAGAGTAAACGGTCCTTTATAATTCATTTCAGTGCTTTATTATATACACAGTGCTAAAGACCCGTGTGCACATCTCTGGATGACATGATGAAACCGATTTCATCAAAGCATATTAAAAAAAAAAAAAAGACCATACATATGCAAGGAAAACGTAAAGCCCCAGGGCATCACACAACCTCTGATGTACTGGTCTGCGCTGGGCTTCCTGCCGGCCCCTCCTGAGCAGGGCTCCGGGTCAGCACAGACAAGGGACCCTCCCGACACAGGGCAACACTCCACCTGGGCCACCAGCAAAGACCCGTAAGGACGCTGGCGCGTGTCAGCAAGTCTGTTGAGGGATCGATTCAGTTTCAATTTCCTCTGGGCCACGCGTGCTAATTTGCATAGTTCCAATTATGCGGCTTGCCCTCTTGAAGATGAATAAAAAGTGAAGGGCTTATTCTGTAAGAACCAAGTCCTCCATTGCGGCGAAGACAACAGAACCACAGAGAGTTAAAGATCCAAGGAAGCTTCTCAAAGGCACATTTTCACCCACCCTAACGCCGTACCTGACTTCATTTAATCACCAGCCACAAGCCCACTGACCCCTCACCCATGAAAGAAGAGGAAACAGCGTGTTTCCATAGCTGGAGACAAATCAGACAGGAATGAACTATAGCTTCCTTATGGATTTTAAAGACTTTATGTATTCATTCATTCATTCATTCATTCATGAGAGACAGAGACGGGAGGGGGGGGGGAGAGGGAGAGGCAGAGACCTAGGCAGAGGGAGAAGCAGGCTCCATGCAAGGAGCCTGATGTGGGACTCGATCCCGGATCCCGGGATCACGCCCTGAGCCAAAGGTAAACGCTCAACCGCTGAGCCACCCAGGCGTCCCATCATTCTTGAAACCATTTAAAGAAATGATTTCATTCTTCATCATTTGAAGAAAACCATCCCTCTTATTTTGGAAGAACACATGGAGGAACCCCTGACAACCGCTACGTGGCAACTCTTCATTCCTGAAAGCATTTGCATAAAACCAAAGACAACGATGAAGGCTTTGTGGTCTCATCTCAAATATTGTGAACGACACACCGCGTCTCATAATGGTTCACAGGCTTCCCAAACTAGCAATAATTAATTTCTCTACACTTGTAGTGGCTTGTAGATTGTCGTTTCACATACGATGTGACTTCGCTGAATTCTTTAGTCATTAAAAATTACCACCTCAGCAGTGACAAGACGGTTCTGCTCTGGATAGTCTTTGGATTTTTACCAAAACCAAAATATGATTATAGAATAGACTATAAATCAAACGGGGGGAAAAAAAGCCTGGAGGATGGCACCTGTACAGGGGCAAATAAACAATAATTAATAGACACCAAGGACCCTGCCCTCAGCAGGTTACCAGTTCTTGTTACTTTTTCAATCAGAAATCGCCTGGGCCCTGATGGAGGGCGCTCTCGATTTATCTGTAGCAAAGCTGAACAAATGCTGTTACTCCCTGGGAAAGGCACTCAGAATATCCTGCATCCTCACCATGTTGCATTTTAATTTTAACAGAGACATTTAGACTCTACAGCCAGCCAAAGCAGTACGACCGATGGAAGGGGACCCTGGGGCGATGGTGGCTTCTTTCCATCTCAGCTGTCATCTCCTGACCCTTGCTCACACGGCTGTCCCGGGCAGATGCCAGCCTCGCCCATGTCACTTCAGGATCTCACCCGCGTCCAGGGCCCCCGGCGCCTGCCACGGCCCAGGGAAGCCCTGCATTGTCCACACCAGCTCCCAGGCCTGGAGGTCTGGGCTGGCACCCACAGCTGGTGGTCTCTGCTCCACGAAGCCTTCTGTCTCCTCCTCCTTTTAAACTCGGATGTGGGCTCCTAGTGAGTTGGGGCCAGCTCTCAGCGTTGTACTTCCTGGAGGGGCCTGCAGGCAGAGGGCAGAGTCTGCACCAGCACCCAGTGAGACTGTAGGGGCGGCATCAGGACAAGACTCGGCGGAAGGCTGAGCCTGTGGCTGGGGAGGCAGGACAGCGTGCGGCGAGAAAGGACAGGGCCCATGCACCGTCTTCTGGCGGGGCCTCCGTTCCTGAACATCTCCTTTTCTGTATCTCACTGAATTCCCCAAAGAATGCACAGTAGAAAGGTGGTCACAGGCACAGAAGCCGTTTCACGAAGCCCAGAGCATTGGGCTCACTCTATGTTCTCACTCGAGCTTTGTGCAGGGAGCAGGTGTGCGGGACGCCCCCCGGGGAGGACAGGTCCTGCCGATGGAGCGGAGCCGGCTTTAAGAGTGGAGGGTTAAGAGTTCTTCAGGGCTTCAGAACACGGTCAGAGCACCTTCGAGAACACCTTTCATTTGACTTTCATCTGGGCTGTGTCAGTAAATCAATTTTTGACATCCTTCAAACAGGATCCATAAATAAACCAACACTTCCATCCCTGCCTCCAGGGCAGGCGCTGAGGTGGGACGATGAACCGAGGTCCTCTATCTAAGTGGGGAGATCGTCTCGCTGCAACCTTGGGTTAATTTGTCCCTGCAAAGACGCCAATCGCCTGGGCACACCGCTCTCTCAGAGATCGATACCGAGATGCACATGCTACAATGGTTCCTGAAAACTGCAGCTGATTATACTGGGAATCAAAGTCCTGGGAAAGGAATGTGGAATCGACGTAAAAGTCAAATAAAGATGCTGGACCTTCACCTAAAAGCAACCTCGCGGGAAGGAAGTGGTAAAAGATGCAGTAGGAAACTAGGAATCTGCTATTCTTCTTTTCTCTTTTTTTCTTCCCTAAGAGCATTTTTAAAGGCGCCTTTGGACCTCTCTCCTCTCCTCTGTAGCAGGCACCTGTAGCGGGGTGTGGCAAGATTTGGGGGCACAACGCAACGAGAAGAGGGCTCCGTGTGCCTGGGGGCCCCCCAGGAGCAGGTGCTGGAGCACTGAGTGAATGCACCTGCTTGGCTTTGGAGGGCATCCCATCCTTCGGGAGGCTGACAGCAGAAGCTTTACCGTCTTACTGGTGCTCTGACTGTGCTAATGTTCTGGAAACAGCCTGCGTGCCTGAGCACCCACTCCTGGGGGAAGGATGGAGGTGGTCTGAGGGCAGGAGACCCTCCTGAGACCGCACGTTGCTACAGAACGAGGTGCCAACCGATCATGGTTCCATTCATTTCAGCCTGACTCGGTTCACTGAGCCTCTTGCCATTGTGCGGGCGGTGCTCCTGCTGCAGAGGCTCACCGGGTGTCAGAGGCCCCATCCCTGCCCGATGACATCCCAGTCTCCTGGGCGGCCAGCGCAGGACCTGGGGCGCGGGTGGACGCCCTCTGCCACTGGACATGTGGAATCTGCAAGGGTGGCGGGCACAACACTGTCTCACTGAGCCGACTCCAACCCCATATGAAGAAACATGTCACACTTGTACACCTGCAAGGCTAAAATTCGGCTTATATGGAACCATTGGGCTCCCACTAAATTCCATCACTCCCAGGGGAGCCCACGATAAAACCTGCAGGATGGAGGAGGTACGGGGGCTGCTGTGATTATTCTCCATCTCTCCACCCATGTGAGACTGGAAGCCCAGGGCACCAGCTGGGCATGGGGAGGCTGGGAGGGCCGGGGCTTCCCAGTGCAGCTGGCCAATCGGCCTTGGGATCTGCAGATGCTACTGGCCATTTTGTTATTGCACAGCCAAATAGTTTGGTTTGGGGTATTTTGTTTGGATACACACACACACACACACACATATATATATATATATATTTTTTTTTTTACATACAAACTGAGGAGAGGATAGATAGATCTGGATTTATCTAGTTCCATGTGCTCTAAAACCTAAATACTGAGCCATGGTGACACTAGGCAGGTTTCCCGTTTGTTTGTTTTGTTTTGTTTTTATGCTGAAACGTCCTTAAGCAGATTTCTGTTGTCATCAGCCAAACAGCAGAAATGTAAAGGGGGAAAAAATGTAATGGAAAAAAACAAACAAACCCTGCTATACTTGTGATCTGCTTATATATTTGAACTTGGGATCGAGAGATCAATCAGCAAAACCCAAATCAGTTAGAAACGGATTTGCATTCATGCCAGATGCAGCACTTGAGCCAAGAACAAGGTTAGGACCTCACACTTCGTGGAATCTGAAGTTACATCACGACGCTGCTCACGTTCTGACCCATCAGGAGGAAGGTCCGCGGGCAACCAGCAATTATCCTTGCTCTGAGCAAGGATCTGCCTCGCAGCCGCATAGTTGTCCTTGGCCACACAGCCGCACCGCCTCCACCTCTTAGCAAAGCCGTTGGGGAGCCCAAGCAAGGGTCTTGATCGTCCTGAGACAACGCTCGTGCTTCCTCATGGGTGTAACACCCGTTCACATGGAGCATCACGAGGGGTTTAGGTGAAGGCAGACTGTCCCTCTTGGCCGTCCATCCTCCCAGCACCGACAGAGGGCGAGGGGTCCTCCCAGGAGGCTGCCGTCCCGTTGTGAGATGCACATCACCCTCTGCCCACACTTCCTAAATGCTTCCAGAGGAAAGACAGAAGAGGAAGGCCCCCAGAAAATGCCTGGCCATTGGGGTCCACGGCCGAGATGGGGCATTAGGCCCTTTGTCCCCATCCCCCTGATGCCCACAGGCACCTTTCCAGCAACGGGTCCTCCCATCAGGAAGACAGGAAGGCTGATGAGCCTCCATCACCTTGGTCTGAACCAGGTGAGCATCTACCTCTAAAAGACCAAGTCACAGCAATAAATTCAAACCAGTCCCATTGCAGGGGCCACCGGGTGGGCAGGACTTTGGTGAGATGGGGACCTTGCAGCTTGCACGCTTGCTCCTAGTCACACCCACAGACACTTGTTAGGGAGCGATGTGTTTCTCCGCCTGCAGACAGCGGGTCCTGCGGCTGCTGATCTAGGGGTCAAAGTTCACCGTAGCACAGAAGTTGATCGGAGCCAGGGGACCCAACGCGACCCACAGATGGCCTGTGCTTGGCCTGTGATGTGTTCCAGAAGTTTTTCTTTTTGTAAAAAACACATAATCACATACAGTAAGCCTGTGGTTTGATGGGTTCTGACAACGTGTGCCCCCTGCAGTCCATGCTGTGGCATCAGCCTACCCACCTCCCGACCCCGAGAGGCGGCTACTGTGCTAATCTCCATCTCCAGAGATGATTAGCGTTGCCAGTTCTAGAACTTCCTATAAATGGAAGCATACGGCACATATTCTTTTGTGTCTGGCTTCTTTGATTCGGCAGGTTTGGGAGGCTCATGCGCGTGTCCGTGTCCATGCCTTTCTGCTGTGAAGAATTTTCCGGAGCGTGACTGCCACAATTGGCCCACCCGGTCTCCTCTTGCCACACATTTGGGTTGTTCCCCATTTCTTGCTGTTATGAACGACGCTGCGAAAGGCCCGATTACAAGTCTTTTTTTGTGGACGAATAGTTCTGGTTGATTTGGGCCTTCAGGTCTATAAGTGGAACTGCTGAGTTCCAGGAGTGGGTGCAAGCCTGCGGTTTAAAAACTTTTAAATTAGTGTGAAACCTTTAAAAAGAGGAGAGTCCTCCGTGTAAAGGAGGGAGATCTGGCTTCTCTCGGGAAAACCAGGTCTGGTGTGCGTTTGTGTGCGGCCGCAGGGGCTGACCTCGGCATGAGCCTGGGTGTGCAGAGTGCCATGTAGCCCCCCACTGGGCCCCAATCCCTGCCGGGTCATCCCCCCCGGGTCCTTCATCACACAGCCTGTGGCTGCCACCCCACACGTGGGCACCTGGCCCCCGTCTCCGGATTTCGCGTGGTTCTCAGTCCCGCCACCCTCACTCCGCCAGAGGATGGACCTGGGGTGGGCAGAGGGCAGAGGGGAGGGGGGAAGGCTCCTGAATGTCTTCTTGTCTCAAAGCCAGACATGTTCCTAATTCCAAGTGAAATCTCCCTTCTCGGGCCTCCACAGTCCACAGTTGTGGGAGGACTTTAATTTGGGTTCGTTTTTCCTTAATATGCTGTACATACACAGTTTTTAATCTTCTTTTATTAAAAATAAATCCACCCTCATCGCTCCAGTCTCTTGTGTAAATATCTAATTAGGGCAGAAGCCAGGCCCAGCCCAACAGGGTGTGTCGCTGTCCCTCAAGAAGAATCAACTTCAAAGAACTGCCCCCATCTTCTGAAGGATGTTAATGGGGCCAAACAATGAGCGTGAATTATTTATAGCCACACCTCTGGTTCTCTGGAAGAAAATGTGCCCACAAATTGCAACTAAGAAGAGAACCCTCCATGTTTTCTAACTCAAAGACGCTGCTTCAGAACCTCCTTCGGAAACCCCAAGTATGAGATAGAGACACAACCCCATTTGGGCCTGGAGGGGACCTGGCAGCCAGGGTCCCTCCGGAAAGCCTGGCCCACTTTACGGCTGCCCTGGCTGGCACAGCTCACGCTCCCCAGGCAACATGTGAGGTGCACGGGCTCCTGACAACCTCAGGCCGAATGCTCATATTCGTCTTAGTGTTGCAAATGGGCATCCCAGGGCCTCCTGGGCGCCGCAGCACCATGCGGTGAGCCATTTCACCGCCCCTCACCCCGTGCTCTGCCAATCTGGGCAGGAGCAACCAAGATCCTTCTGCTAGAGCTGAGACGACCACAACCATGGAGTAAGAGCGACGTGGCCCACATCACGGAGCCAGAGAATGGCCAAAGCAGGTTGCCACCTGGGTCTCAAGGAAGTAAGTCCCCCAGAGCTCCTTTCCTTCATTCAACCATTTACCTGCACCTGCTGGACGATGGTCAACAAGATAGACATCACCCTTGGGATGCCCGGGTGGCTCAGTGGTTGAGCATCTGCCTTTGGCCCAGAGCATGATCCTGGAGTCCCGGGATCGAGTCCCACGCCGGGCTCCGTGCAGAAGAACCTGCTTCTCCCTCTGCCTGTGTCTCTGCCTCTCTCTGTGTGTGTCTCTCATGAATAAATAAATAAAATCTTTTAAAAAATATATAGACATCACCCTGCCCTCAGCGACCTCCCTGCACATACCTCCTTGGCCCACTGAGGGATCTTCACAGGACTCCTCTTCTCTCAACAGGCTGCACCTCATAAGGTTGACTTCTATGAAATCCTCTACCACCAGCCGCCAGGGGCACTCGGAAGTAGGATTTCCTTCCATCCCGAACTGATTCCAACACCTTTCCCTACCTGCTATTTATTTTGACCACCCAGAGCAGACCTGCAGAGCAACTCCGCGTTCCCTCTCCTGGGGAGGATAGTCTCTTTGCCACCTCTGACCCACTTAATTGATTAGTTTCCATCTGGTAAGGGCTAAACACTTCAGTAATAGAGTTCCAGGGTTACATTTTTCTTTATTGATGCTCTGTCAGTAAACTACAATCAACACATATAATTATGGAAAATTATAACAGCAACAGAGCAATAAACCAAAAAAGTTACCCTTTGGGAATATTAATAAATAGATACTCTTCTCTCTAATAGAAAATTCATGCCTGTTTCGTAAAATGCTCTGCTCTCACACTGGGAAACATTATGGCACTCATGAATTTTTAAAGAAACGCTGATTTTAATACGACCAAGAGCCAGTAATAGAGATTTGTTTGTTTATTCATTTAGCAAATATTTACTGAGCATCTCGTGGACACAGAGCATGGAAGGAGGCTTTGTTTAATCAACGAGATTAGACAGAGATGCTGCCTTCAAGGGATCTCTATTCTGAACGGGGAGATGAGCTGTCCCCTTAAAAGTAGGGTCAAGGTGGGAGTGTGGAGAGTGTCTGGAGCCAAACCCCTTGGAGGTTGGCTCCACCCTTTGTGTGCCACATGGATACACGGGATGCTGGGGCTGCCTCCTGGACTATAACCCTATTCCTGCCTTTGGGAAGCTGCCACTGGCAGAAAATGATACCCCTCCTATGCCTAGTGTGGAGTAATTGTGCATGACGACCACTGCATGGAGCAGAAACCCAGATGGCCAATGGCATGGCTTCGGCGGAAGGCGGAGTGTGCACCGTCTTCGGAGGCCAGGCTCTCTTGCTGTACCTGCCTCGAAGGAAAGCTTTACTTGTTTTCAGCAAAGCTTGGAGAAGGTATCAGTGGATACTTCAAGTGTTTGGGCTCCTGCAGCGGCTGGGGCTGTCCTCCCAGGGCTATGGGTCAGGAAACTGCTGACCCCGGGCCTCCTATGACAGTGACCTCAGAGCTATCCCTGACATATTTTATCGCCCCACAATAGCCCTTACAACTCACTGGGAGGCTCCAGGAGGCAGGAGACAGGACACAGCAGACAGGCGGCCCGGGGTTCACACCTGGGCTCCTCTACCTGTCACCTGGGCCGCGTCGCTGGCTCCTCCGGGACTCTCATCCTCTGCGACCTGGAGGCAGGATTCCTGGGGACACACATGGGGTCTCATAGCTGGCAGGAGGGGCAGCGACAGCCGCATCCCAGGGCTCAGGGCACTGAAAGTAGGCAGCACCCGCAGTTGCTGAGCTTCTCCTCCTCCTGTGCTGCAACCGAGGCACCCCTGGGCCTCACAGCCTGATGGGTCAAGTAGACTCATAACAACAAGCGTGACGGTACAAAAGGGAAGTCCAGTGACAGGAGTGTCCGAGAAGGGGGTTCAAGTGATGCAAGTATCACAGTTCACATTTTGTTTTATGGGGCCCCACTTGCTCGGGTGGGGGGGGGTGGGATTTGAGAGCATCAGGGATGCAGGTGAGGCCAGGGGAGGGAAGGCCTGAAGGGGGGGGCGGGTGCTGCACACATGCGCAGTCACTGGACACTCGGGTGCGACAGCAGCAAAGACCAGCAGGTGGCGGCGTCGGGGAAGCCAGAGAAACATCCCCTGGCACCTGCTCCAGCTACAGAGCCCAGGCGCCCATCCCCTGCAAGGTCAGGCTCCAGGCACCAGCATCTTGGCTGCACCACTCCAGAAACGAGGTGTCTGGTTCCCGCGTGCCCCCAACAGCAGCACCCTTCCTGCCAGGACCAACACTCGTTCTCCGGCAAGTTTTCTCTCCATTCATGACGCTCAACTGATTAACTAGCGTTCGGCTTTGAAAGATGCACCTGAGCAGGTGCTCTCACACCCATCGTCGAGCCCGGAATTTTATTTTACCATCTGTGGATCCATTATGTTCCCCTCAGTCAAGATATTAACACCGGGGGACACCTGGGGGGGCTCAGCGGCTGAGCATCTGCCTTCAGCTCAGGTCACGATCCCGGGGTCCCGGGACCGAGTCCCACATCGGGCTCCCTGCATGGGGCCTGCGTCTCCCTCTGCCTGTGTCTCTGCCCCTCTCTCTGTGTCTCTCATGAATAAATAAATAAAATCTTTTTAAAAAGGGTATTTAACACTGGAATAGACTTTCCTTGCCTGAAGTGAGAGGGTGACCAATGACGCGCCACATCCAGGCCACGGACCTGATTCTCACAAGAAGCGGTACTTCCATTCAGATTAAAATTAATTGTACTGGAAACCATAACTCCAAGTATATGCGGACAAAGTTCTGTACGAGGACAGGGGTGGCAATTAATGAGCCCAGAGGACTTCCAGGACACGGTTGTCTTTGCCTGCCTTCCGCTTAATGGACCAGCTATCAGTTATGTAATAAACCCACTGATGGCAGCTGCTAGGTGTGACGTTTGCCTTTGGGGAGCCCAAGGGGGAGAAAGAAGGAGAGAGAGAGAGAGAGAGAGAGAGAGGCAGGAAGGCAGGGGGGGAGAGGGAGTCTGTGTGAGGAGGGGAGGCCAGGAGCAAGGCCGGGTGGACAGCACGGCCCTGCCCTGACGGGGTGTACCCCAAGGAGGGGAGCAGTTATTTTGTTCCTCAAAGGAAAAATGTCAGCCCCCCCCCCACAGCCAAGCCTCCAGGGCAAAGGGGAAGAACCTGCTTTGGGAGCCCCCTTGGCTTCGCCACCTCCCGTCTGTAGGAGCTCAGGCAAGTCGCCTCTGCTGCAAAATGCGGAGGCTGCAGGTCAAGGATCCAGCGATCGATGAGCAAGGCCAGGTGAGCAAAGTGCTCCCAACCCGTTGGGTTATCGAGGCTGGGACGGGTGGGCCTGGTTCATGACAGGAGAGGGCCCGGCACCCAGGGGCTGCCCCCCAACGGCCTGTCAAACCAACAGCACTCACTGCTGAGACGGGGCCTTGCCCAGCGTGCCCACGTGCCCACTTGTCCTGGACGGTCTGGGTTCGCGGCAGCTGCCAGCATAATTGCCAACAGTGACCTCTTTCTCTCTCGAAGGCATTAAGACTTGGAGGCTCCACTGTATGTCCCCCCCACTGGGAGAGCCAGATGACGTGAGGCCACCACGCTCAACCAAGGGAGACATTTTATGTCTTCGTACGAAACCTCGCCAAGCAGAAAGGTGCTGAGTGAATCCTCCTCGATGCAAGCAATCTATTTAAACAGGAATCGGAGAATCTCAAGTTCAAAACCGCAAATTACTGAATCTTTTCAGCATCTTTTAAAGCACCGCCGCCCTCCCGGCAGCACAGTGACTTGGCCGTCAGTTCAGGGAGACCTGGGCTCTGGGCCACCATCTGTGTGGCTCTGGGTCAGCTCCTTCCCTCTCGGAGTCTATAAAATGAGCAAAACGGTGACCTGACTGAGCCTCTGGGGAAAGTGTGTAAGATAAGAAGAAAGCCCTTCACACCCTTTCTGGAATGGGAATCAACACTTTAAAATATATTCAGCTCAAAGGCAGCTGAACGAGCAGCAACAGAATCAATTTTATTTCTCTTATAATAGACTCTGGTGCTCAGAGTCAGGGAAAGAAACGTAAAGCAAGTTTTCGGGCCCAGAGACACAAGCCTTCAGAACGACCAGCAGGTTCTGGAGCAGCGAGAGGCCTCAGGTTCATAGGCCCAACAGCATTTTCGGAGCCGTGGCGGGGCCCATGCCCTGGCTGGACGCTCCACACCCCACCCATACGCTCCGCCTCCTGGATACGGCCCGGGTGGGAGGCCACCACGGAGGAGGTGCCAACAGTGACTTCCTAAGCCGTCCCAGATGGAGAGCTTATCCTGGTAAGATCTGCAGAGGACACATGAAGAGTCCCAGGACTCTTCCAGACCAGAGACCTCCCCCTCTGCCACCTCTGGGCTTGGCACTGTGCTCGGGACTCATGCAGGGTTTGCTGATTGATGTGCTGGCTGGACCCACAGCCGCATGAGGAGCAGAGGAACGTGGCACGATGACAGTGTGGCCTGGCTGCCTTGTGCTTCTGGAAGTATCACACTCGGCTCATCTGCTTCTGAGAAAGGGCTAGAGCCTTCCAGCCTCTGCTCCTGAGTCTCCCCTGCTCCATCTCCTTCGCACACCCCTGGCCTAAGTGCAGGGGTCAGCACAGAAAGGCCAGAGAAGATGTGACCTCAGCCTGCAGGAACCGAGTAAAGCCATTTGAGTGGGGCCCTCCCCACGGCGAGGCCACGGGAGGGATGCTCGCCTCCCACCAGCCCAGGTCGGCTACTGCCTCCATTCCAGGGCCCCCCAGACTGCCGGGAGAAGGGGCACTGATCAATTTGATTTAGAGACAACAGGACTGGGTTTTTGAGGCCTTATCCCTGACCCCTGAAAGTTGCTCAGAATCTCTAGGATTTCTCCGTCCTGAAATGAGGCTATTTCAGGCAGAGAGCGCCCTGCCCCATCCCCTGGCAGGTGCACAAGCCAGGAAATTCTGCAGGCCCTCCTGGCACAGAGCCTGCCCTGCTTCCCCAGGGGGAAGGCAGCCTTCTTCCCGGGGGCTGCTCCCCGCCCCGATGCAAGCCCGCCCCTGGGAGCTGCAGGGACGATGGCAAGCCAACACGGGGACTAGGTACCTGGGACAGAACATGCACCTTTATTTCAGCGACAACCACTTCTAGAAGAAGCGAGACAGAGGAGGACTAGGAATGGTCCTGGTCATGACAGTGACCTTTCCAGGGTGCTCGCTCTAGCGTGGACACCGCTCCACACAGTTTACACACACACACACACACCCTGGACCCTCCCAGCAGCTCTCGGAGACGTACAAGGCTCTATTTACGGTGGAGGACTGAGGATCAGAGAGGGTAAGAAGCCTCCCAAGGCTTTACGGCTCTCAACTGGCAGAGCCTGAGTTCAAACCCAGGCAGTCTGAATACAACCAGATTTTAGAAAACCAGGTCTCCTCCGGCACAGTGAGCTCACCAGACCTGGGAATATTCTGAAACCCTGTAAGATTTTTACTAGGACAAGCGTGGGACAAGCATGGGACTCTGTCTAAACGGGAAAACATTTCCTCTCGGGACAAATAGAACACATTCTGTAAATTCCAGAAACTCATTGAAAATATTTACTTTCACTTCCGCCCCACCCCCACTCCAAATCTATGAACTGCTTCGGCGCTAAGCCATGTTAGCACTTTGTGGGGTTGGGATTCCAAATCTCCCCGCTCAGAACATCATTTTAATTCTGTTATACCTGGAAATGCCCTTGCATCCTAAAAACAGGTATTTCATAAATATTTGTTCAGTGAGTGAATGAAATGGCCAAAAGGTTTACCAAAAAAAAAAAAAAAAAATCCAACGAGCAAGCCCAGGTTGAGCTTTGTTTTTACCCAACCAATGTCTCTATAAACAGCAGCTGCATCTCCTCAAATATTTATCAATATAGAATCACAGAATTTCATGTCCTTTGAGAATTCCTTGTTCTGTTACCAGGGGAAAAAAAGCGAGGAAAGAGACCTCAAAAGAAATGAATGTCAGAATCTGCTAGAAAGTCAGGTAACAGGAAAACAGGAAACGGGCCACGAGAAACGGAGTTTATTCAAGTGCGTTTAGGAACATTCGGGTCCAAGAAACGTTGACCTCTTTTAGGACAGTCAGACAGACTGGACATCAGCTGTATCAAACCCTTTTGAGCAAAGAACATCTTTTTTATTTGAAATCCAAGGATGACAGGGAGGAGGGGAGGGCAGAGCCATCACAGAAATGCTCCTTTTGGTAAAAGATTCTTTCATGGGACTTGACACCGTCTCTGGGGCTCAGGAAGGCCCTTTGATTGTCCTGGGAGAGGCTTTCTTCATTCCTTTATCCGCCCAAATGTTGACTGATCTCCCTTCCTCTGTACCCCAGGCCTGGCAAAGTCAGGCGGTTGGAGGCAAAGGACAGCAGCCCCCCATCAAGGAGTCTTCCCATCCACAAACGGAAGTTTTCAATAAAGATGCTACCCCAGGACTAACACAGCATAACTATTGCTCTGTCTCTCCTTTGTATCTAAAAACTGTGTAAGCGTAATTTGGCAAGCTTGAAAGACTATAAACATCTTAATTTCTATTTGACTCAGACAGGAGGAAAGAGACTTAGATTAAGCAGTGAACTTCATCCAAATTACCTAAGTATCTAAGAGGCACCTCTACGTAGGTTCTTGTGCTCTGATTTAACCTTGACTGTGAAAACCCACTTTCTTCTTGGTCTGTGAATTGCACCCAGGGACCCGGTGGTACAGCCGCAGCTGAGGCCAGGCCTCGAGCGGGAAGGTGGATGCGCTAGATTGTGTCTCTTAGGAAACCCAATGGTTTCATCATCACCCTTAAGACCTTCCTTCAGTGGAAGGCGAGAACCTGCCCTGGGTGTTGTACCGGTTGAATTGTGTCCCCTCCATCCCCCAAATTCATATCTACCTGGAATCTCAGTATGTGACCTATTTGGAAATAGGGTCTCTGAAGATGTATTAGTTCAGTGAAAATGAGGCCATGACGGGTGGCCTTGGAAGAAAGGAGAAGATGCAGACACCCCCCGCCCCCAGAGAGGGTCATGTGAGGTGGAAATAAGGCAATGGAGTCAGAAGCCAAGGAACCCAAAGGTTGTTGGAAGAAATCCAAGCTGGAAGAGGCATGGAAGGGGTCCCTCGTGGGGCCTTCAAAGGTGGCACGGCCCTGCTGACACCCCAGCATCACACCTCCAGCCTCCACAACTATGAGAGAACATATTTCTGTTGTTTTAAGCCACCAAGTTTGTGTTCATGTCTTACGACAGCCCCATGAAACTAAGAAAGGTTTGCATCCAGTTTCCTGTCTGCCTATGTCTCCCTTCATTGGCTGTGGGATCCTTCCAGTTCCTTCCAGATCTTTCCAGATCCTCCTCCTTTCCTCATGTCCCACATCCATCAGTCACCATGTCCTACCACATTCTTCTCTCCGGGGAATTTCACACCCTTCCTGTGCTCTGAAGAAAAAGACCTTCTTCACCTCACCCACGGCAGTGAGGAGTCCGTGAGACACGGTGAAGCACATGCTTAGTACACCTCCCAGAACCTGGCGGGGACAAGTCCATAATGGCAGGCCCGCCCAGCACTGTCCATCCAGACTGCTGGCCTTAGGTGTCCTTCACCTGCCACCTGCTCAGGGGCACCCAGGGACCTCCAGCAGCACCCCAGGATTCTCTTACCACCTTCACAAGCTTGTCACATCATTCACTCATTTTTCTCTCCTTCCTTCCATCCTTCCTTCCTTCCTTCCTTCCTTCCTTCCTTCCCTCCCTCCCTCCCTTTTTTTTAAAGTTTTGTTTATTTAAGTAATCTCTATACCTCACGTGGGGCCCGAACTGACAACTCCAAGATCAAGGGTTGCATGCTCCTCTGATGGAGCCAGCCAGGTGCCCCTCACTCATTTTTCCTAAAAATTCAGATATGTGTATTTAAAAAGAAATCCTTCTCATTAGCGTAAATGGGAAAAGTAGCCTTGCTAGCCATACTCAGAGATCACCTTAATCATCAACTCAGGGACTGGGAGGAAGGCAGGCAATGAAATGGAGGCCTTTCGGTCAAACCCTGCTGTTCTTTTGTTAAAAAGGTAGATTAACAAGTTTCAAGGATGTTAAAGACACGCTGGACTCAGAGTGAGCCTCTCTTTGAGTTTGAGGAAGACCGGAGGAGAATAATAAGGGAAGGACTTTCTCCCTTTGTGATTCAAAGTTTTTACTGCTCAGTTTCCACCAAAAACTATCAAGGAATATGGGGTAAGAATCTGGCATCCAGAATGCATAAAGATATCTACAGCTCAACAACAGGAAGACAAATAATCAAAAAAATAGATGAGGGCTTTGAGGGGACATGTCTCCAAAGATAACCCATGAATGGCGAGCAAGCGCAAGAAAGCTCAATACCCACTGATCATTAGGGAAATGCACAGCAAACCCCCAATCCCATACCACTTCACACCCACTAGGGTGACTCTAAGTTTTTAAAGGGTTGGCAGGGATGTGAAAGAGCTGGAACCCTCACACACGGCTGATGGGAGTGCAAAATGGCACGACCACTGTGGGCAGCTTTGGCAACTCCGCAGAAAGTCACGATGGCACCCAGTAATCCCAGCCCTGGGTAGATATCTACCTGAAAGAACTCAGAACAGGTGCTCACACAAAAACTTGCACCCGAACATCCCTAGCAGCACAGTCCATGGTAGGCCAAAGGCAAAAAACAACATTCATCAGCAATGGAGTGGATAAAACAAGTGTGGTCTGTCACATGACGGGATATTATTCAGCCAGGAAAGGGAAGGAACTATGGACACATGCTAGGGCAGGTTTGCTAATCCTCAAAACATGCTGCTAAGAGATAGAAATCTGACAAAAAGGTCACAGAGCCTATGATTTCATTTGTATGCAATACCCACAAGAAGTAAGTCAACAGAGAAAGAAGGCAGATTCGCGGTTGCTGGGGGCTCGGGGGTGGGGTACATGGGACGCAACTGCTGATGGGCACAGGTGGTTCCTTCTGGGGCGAGGAAAACGTGTGGGGACTAGTAGAGATGGTAGTTACATGACAGTATGGACGTAGTACGCGCTCCTGAACTGTTCTCTGTAAGACGGTCAATAGTACGTCGTGTGACTCTTGTCTCCGTAAAGACAGAGCACCCGAGGACCACCTTTGGGAGAAAAGCCACCCTCCCCAGTCTGGCTTCCAAGATCCTCATGGACAATAATAACATTTGTGGAAGTGAGAGCAAGCAGCACCTGTTGAGTGCTGTGGACTCAGTGCTAAGTACTGAGTGCTTGCCATCATGACCCCCCGATAGGCCCCCACCACGAGAATGAGACGGCGGGAGCCTCAGTACCCTCCCTTGCCAGGTGAGGAGGCAGCACGGAAACGCTCGGGGAACGGGGGGACAGTCACACAGCTCTGCAGAGGACACGGCCTCCCGGGGTGGGTGGGCCGGACACCCTTGGGTGGGGGCGCGTGAGGCCCTTGGAACCGCTGCTGCAGGTGGGCTGTCCCAGCAGGCCCCCAGGGCCCCCACCAGGCTTCCAAGGCTCCCAACGCCCCCCCTTCTGTATTAATCATCCTCCTGATTAAATTCTCGTCCTCCCTTCCGCGGGTCCCATTGTGCGAAACCACATGGTGAGCCCGCCCCGCAAATGACACTCATTATTAGAAGCTACACGGCAACATTTATACTAATTAAGTTGGGTCTCATTTCTTTAGCTCTAATTTTAAAACTGGCACAACTCCAGCGCCTCGTGTCCATTCACAAACTGCCGCAAACGGATGGAGTAAAATGGCCTTTTAATTTTTCAGCGCTTCGAGATTATTTTACACTTAAAAACCGCTTACTGGCCTTAGGATGCCACTTCCTTTTCTTTTCTTTTGCACCATAATCAGGGTGAATGTAACACGGTATGGCTTCAAACTACGAACCTTACGGCACGCTGCAGAACCAACCGGGCTCATATTCTTTAATGCACTAGAAGATATTTTTGCAAGTTTGTCTTCCCAGAGTGTGGCTGGTTTTTAAAAATTTGTCTCCCCAAGAAATAGAAATCACGGCTCCCCAGGGTAATCGGGAGGAATGTGAAGGCAGAAATGACAAGCGCACGGGCCCCTGGGTGGCTCAGAGGTTGAGCATCTGCCTTTGGCTCAGGGTATGATCCTGGGGTCCCAGGATCGAGTTCCACATTGGGCTCCCCACAGAGAGCCTGCTTCTCCCTCTGCCTGTGTCTTTGTCTCTGTGTGTGTGTGTGTGTGTGTGTGTCTCATGAATAAATAAGCAAAATCTCTAAAAAAAAAAAAAGAGAGAGAGAGAGAGAGAGAGAGAAAGAAAGAAATGACAAGTACAGTAATAACAGCGAAGCTGCCTGGGGTCTGCTCCCAGGCAGGTGGCAGGTCGAGTGCATCAGAGGAGCAGCCTCATCTTGGCCCCTTGGTCAAGACCTTAACTGAGGTCTCAGTGGGGAAGCGACAAGGCAGGATTTGAACGCACTGTCTGGTGAAGCCCACGCTGCTATTCAATACCCCAAGCTATGTAGGTACACATGCACAGCGAACACACAGTGGACAGAGCATGTCATATGTAAGACATAGGACCCCCAAATCTTGCAAAAGTGAGATGATGTTCCCCGTCCTTTAGTTCATTTTCAAGTACTCAGAAACGGCTGCGTGAACACCTGCTATGTGCCACGCAGGGTGCCAGGTGCTGAGAAGACAACGAGCAAAGTGGGCATCATCCCCTCCCCAATTCCTGGGCTTTGGCACCACCGACTTCTCCTGGCGGCCCCATTGCTGCTTCCTCCCGCCCTCCGGCTCATATCGCTGGGGCCCCCGGAGTCAGACGGCGATGTCCGCTCCCAGCTTACTCCTGAAGAGCATTCTCTTTCCTATGCTTTCCCCTGCGGAGCTCTCCTGCAGGTGGCCACCTGCATACAGGCTTCCTGAAACCGCCGTCACTGCCCAGCACACGCCCGGGATAAAACACTGCACACAGAAAGCTCGGGCTTCACTCACTATGGGCCTTTCTCCAGCTCACCAGCAGCCAGGCTGCCCAAGGTGAAAGAAAGCAAATGGAAAACCGAGTGCTCCTTGAGAGCATCCCCATCCACACTTTGCAGTGTCCCCTTTCTCTGCATGCTGTTCCCTGCACAGCACGCACGCCTACGTGCACAGGCACACAATCAGATTCCTCTTTAGCGAAGAACGTTGGGGTGGCTCATGGTTGACCGGAAGGTAATGGAAGCCCCTTCCCACCACAATCAAAGCACAGGTAGGTTTCCTCCCCACCCCAGACTTTCTCACATAAGATAGTCTATGGTTCTCCCTAATACAAACAAAATAAAGCAAACGTTATATTTACAGCGAACTGTGGATCCCGCTTGTTAGGCTCCATGTGGAGGCCCAAATGCACAGGGACCCCCTTCCTCCTGGGCTCTGAGTGACGCTGGCGGAGCAGCAACCCGTCCCTGGGCACGGTCACCACCTGGCGCATGATGGGACCCCACCCTGCTGAGCGCTCGGGGCCAGGGACCCCAGTCAGGGCCAGCGGATTTCTTAGGGTGACGTGGGGATGACTGGTGTCCTTTGAGTGGAGGACAGAGCTTGTGGGGCAGCGAGGAGAGGCCGGCGATCTGGGATAAGCTGGTTGAAATAAAACACTGCACAGGATGCAACCTATTATTCCCTCCCGCCCCCCTCCCCCGGCAGGAAAGCTGCTCTCCCCATACGTATCAAAAATAATTCACAGGCGAGTCGGACCTGGGTTTATCCCGGCAGCAGATCTGCAATTGAAAAGTAATTTGTGTGTTTATCAAAGAAGGTCTCTGGGAGAACGTGGGCTATTCACGGTGATGCCGCCTCCGACCACAGGCTGTCCGCTTAAAAATAGAGAGAGAGGGAGCGAAAAGAAACGCGGGCAGAGAAAATCTCTTCCTCCAATTTCACGCTGCAATGTTTCAAACAATTGCTTAGTCAGCTTTCGTGCCAAATATTTCCTAAAGTGCCTTTATGATGTTCACATTGGTGGGAAGGCGCGTGTCCAAGACGTCGAGCACGTTCTCGCGGCTTCCAGCACATTTAGCTACGATGTTTTAGGTGGGAGAGCGAAGCACTTACACGTTAAATAGCAATTTATGAAGTCGGGAAGCAGAAGACTGGCATGAATCACTCCCAAAAAACTGCACAACCACCACCTACGTGGATGCTACATCGTACAAACTGGTGGGGGAAACTCACGCACAGACTGGGCAAAAATAAAAAAAAAAAATTTTTAAAAATTAAAAAAAAACAATTGCCACGACACACCTAGCTTATCAGGGAGTCGCATCATGAGCTATTAAACTTTAAAAGCTGCTGGGGAACCCGTTCTCCTCGCGACCTAAGTGAGAGACAGAAGGAACGTTCCGGAAATCCCCTCGCGCGCCTGTATTCCGCATCCGCGGATACTTACAGAGAGCACCGCTTTCTGAGCAGCCCCCAGATGATCACCTGGTGCAAACCCACGTCCGCAGCTCCGGGGGCTCCCTGGCCGACTCCAAGCGGGCCACGGACGCGAGAGGCAATACATTATTTACGTGGGCTTTCCCTTTGTAATTCTCCTTCCGAGGCTGGCGGCTGGCGGCACTGTCATCAGAAACCAGAGCCAAAAATCCAGCCGGGAAAAGGGGACAGGAGAGATCGCTCGCCTCTCGTTGAAATACACGATGAAAAATTAATTTCTAATCGTCGTGGCGTGGTGACTTTTCTTTCTTGCCCCCACCTTAAAATAAATCACTAAGAAAGGCGGCATAGGATCCAGTCTGGCTGCCGGGAGCGGAGCGAGCCGGGGGTGGCGGCTGCGGCAGGTGACAGCCCCCGGCCGGCTGGGGAAGCAGGGGTCAGCGGCGGTGTCCTGGGCATGGGGGGCAGAGGGCAGGGGGCACGAGCGGACGGGGCACAGCCCCGATCACGAGCTCCGGCACCGCGCGTCTGGTTTTCCGGCAAAACCCACTGCTGATGTTACACATTCAAAAGGGTTCTTTCAAGGCAAAAAAAATAAAAAATAAAAAATGAGATCGAAATACATCTACGGTGACAACGTGGGAAGAGAGGCCCGTTGGCACATCCATCATGAGTGCCCGGCCCCGAACAGGGCTGAGAGGAACATTTCCCTCATCCTAGAGCTTTCCACTCAGCCCGAAGAGCAATTCTATTTCCGGCACGGTGCTGCTTTGCAGAGTCAACTTCTCATATCCAAAATACCTCCGTTTTCTTCCGCAGCACTTCCTAAAATAAAAAAGGGAAACGTACCCACAAGATGACTCTCTCCCCTGTTACCCGAAAAACCGAAACTCCTGCTGCCGGCCTGTTGTTACCAAGTCGTCCTTCCCCTGCGACAAAGTGGAAGCTTCTTTATTTCCCATTCTGGGGGTTGAACCGAATTCCCCCGGGGAAGGCAGTGGCTTCATCAAGCAGGTGCCCCTCCCCGGGAGGCCGTGGCTGAACTGCCGGGGTCACATGCACACGGGCAGCTCTAACGCCGTGTCCAGCTCTGCGGAGCAGCCCTCACATACGTGCACCAGAGCGCCACACCGCATGGGACAATGGTTTGCTCTAACGTCTTACTTTTTTGGTTTTCTGTTTTTATTTTATTATTATTATTATTATTTAATACTATGACAAGTCCTCTGGCCAGCCCCAGGCACTGACTTTCATTCGGCCCTGACAATTTGATTTCAAGGACTGTTTACGGAGTACTTGCGTGTGCAAGGAGTGTGCTAGAAACTCCAGCGAATCCGCCTCCCACCCCCCCACCCCCAATCCTTTCTGCCTCCAATACAGAAAAAAAAATAGAAAAGAAAAACATCAGCCACGGTCCTGGAGATGGGCTCTGTGCGGCAGGGACAGTGACCAGACTCTGCGCAGTTACTGGGCCCGGGGTGGGCGTGCAGTCCCCAGCGTCTCGGATCTCGGCCTTGCCCTCCTCGGGGACTTGGGTGATCGCATTAGCTGCCTGCAAATCCATTTATTTCCTGAAAACACCGCTTCTCATTCATTTTCTGTTGATAAGGAATTTCTGAAACAATCACTGAAAACCATCTCTCCTGCAGACAGCCAACGCCACTCGCGTGCAGCACGATTGAGATCTCCCCGGTCCCGAAGGGGGCCATTATTTCTCCCGGTTGCCATGGTGATGCTGCGGCATTGCTGCTGTGCGCTCAACTGCTTCCCACGGCGGTCACACCACACAGTTAAATCAAACCATTTGTTTCACGTGGCACCGGGTTTTTTTTTTTTTTTTTTTTTTTTTTTTTTTGGAAAACAAACACCTGGCTATGCGAAACTTAGTTAACAGAACTCCGCGCTTCAAGCCGCGGCGGTGATGCATGGGGACAGCCGAGAGTGCCCTTGCACACAACCCAGCACCGGCGCGAGCCCCGACATTGAAAACACGCAGACGAAACATCTCGCACGATACCTTAGCGTACTCCCCTTTATTAATTCCAGGGAGAAACTTCTTACTATTTCCGACGACCTGAGGAAAGCTTCTCCGAGAGCAAAAGTGACGTAACTAGAAATCAGCAAAAACAAATGGTTCCTGGTCGGGGGCTCACGTTTAGGGAACCTCTGCCACACTTGTTTTCCAGGCAACGGCTGAGGTCTGCCGCGTGCGCATCTCCTATCTTGTTCTTACTTGTACCTAGTGCACACGCACATACACACGCGACACCCCAGTTAATTCCTGAGGTCTCTAACCCGTGGGGTCTGCCTTAAACACAACGAGGGGTGTGCTAGTCCAGGGCTGCGCTCCCCTTGAACTCAAGGATGCTGGTACCCTGAGGCTGTGACCCTGGAGTCCAGGCTGTGAGAAGCTGTCTAGGCCTTGACAGCCCCGCAGCAGAGCGGGGACGCGAGGACTGGCCTTGGAGCTGGCAGGTGGAAGCGCCCCTGTGGAGCACGTGGACCTCACTGCTTCACCTTCTGCAGACACCGGGTTTGTCTGGACACTCGGGCCGGCAGCTGGTGTCCTCAGCTCCTACTGCAAGTGGTCCTAAGAGCTGGCTTGGACTTCTGACAAAACGGTGTTCATCAAAAAGGGAGAAGTAACCTGGAGTGGACTTCAGAGGTCGCTATTTGGAAAAGGTGCTAATTAAGTAAAGCCAGACTTCAAGGAAAATGTCAAATCTAAATTCGGCTCCAAGTCACGAAGTTATTAACCTGGATTTGAGTCGGGTTATTTGTGCGTTTGGGTCTTTTGTTTCCACGACTCCCTCCGTGACTATCACCATCAATGCCCTTTATTTGTTTTTGCTTTGTTTTTGCCTTCTTTGCTCCTTTCTCTCTCTTTTTTTTAATTTCTGTTTTTGCCAACGACTCTATAAAGATTGGCCAGGCTTGAAGCTGAGAAGGTTTGTTGTTTTAGGAACAGAAAGAAAACCCTCCCCACGTAGGAAAGAATGTCATGGGGGCTTTGAGCCGAGGCTAACAACAATGAATAGACACACACTTCTTGCGACACCCACTCCACAAAGAAATGGGGTTGTGGCATTTGCAGCCACTCCCAACAGCCTGGACCCGCCCGCCCAGCGCCCAGCGTGTTTGCAAGCGCACAGCCTGAGGGTGTGTGATGTGAGCCCTGCAGCCCTCTGCATCCTCCTTCCCCGGGAAGAAGAGATTTCAGGAGCTGAGCTGCTCACGGGCACCAAGGCAGACAGTGGGAGCTGGGGCTCCTGGACGGATGGGAAATGCATAGACGTGGGCTCCACACTGAGGGGCCACGCTTATAACAGGGCTGGCCTCAGCGGGAAACCTGAAGAAGATTCCACTTGATTTTTTTTTTAATTTTATTCATTTATGAGAGAGAGAGAGAGAAAGCACAAGCATGAGCAGGGGAAGAGGGAGAAGCAGACTCCCCGATGAGCTGGGAGCAGGACGCAGGACTCGATCCCAGGACCCCGGGATCCTGACCTGAGCCGAAGACACGCTCAACCGACTGGGTGACCCAGGCGTCCCATAAAGATTCTTAAGTTGGAGATTGTACAGTTAGAATCCTGAGCAATTTGATACGCTTTACTATCAAGTCAGTAGGGTGCAGGAAGGATGGGGTACCACTGAGCCCCCTGCGTCACGCTGCGTGCACGGTGTGCAGCCCTGCAGCCTGCAGCCCCACCCGGACCTCCTCTTCCCTGCTTATCTGTGGCAGAAGCCATCATCTGACCAGGGCAGGTTTCCCCTTTATACACTATCAATATTAAGTGGGCTTTGGCCCATTTACCTGCCTTTGGTGAAACACAGGTAAAAATTACACGTTGCTGAGCAACGGAGGCTTCCGGCACGGCATGTCCTTCTTAGGCTCTCTCGTTCCAAATAATTAGACATCATTCACGGCTCCACGTCCACACTGGGAATAACACATGAGACTTTACATCATCTTGAAATGAAAAGTGAATTGCACCGGTTCCCGGCAACAAGATGCCCATGACATGAATTCTCCCAGAGAAACTAGACTCTCGAATGCCAGGGCTGTCATCGAAGGCAGGAGCAAGTGGAGTCGATGGCTCGCTGAAATCTCAAAGAAAAGCTCCCTACTTCACACGCACACACATTTTAGAAATAGAGGTCAAATCCATTTAGTTCAAGGTGGCCTGGGATTTTTTTTTTTTCCCCAGCGTGTGCGCGTGTGGAGATTGAGTACAAACACGGGCAGAAATGCTCAACGAGGCACAGAGGAACGATTAGGCTCCTGACCTGACAGCTTTCCCCAGCGCTCAGCAAACCCGAGACAACTCCAAGCAATGCTTATCTCAGCCACCTGGTTATGCCAACCAGGAGGACTGGCCAAATATTGCGGCATCACGGGAAAACAAGGCGTTCACGGGGGTGTTTATCACCATCTATTGCACGAAGCTGTTTATGAAACCACAGAAAGCCTTGGGGGCTGTCCGGTGCAAACCCGGCTGCAGGCTCCAGGCCGTCAGCTGAGCACCTGCTGGGGAAGTCTGTGGTGCTCTTCTGAAGCCACTGACCCTGAGAATCTGGGGGCTGCAGGTACCCCTCGAAGTCCTCCAAACGGAGGCCCGAAAAGGCGCATGACCGTTCTGCTGCTGGGCAGCCCGCTGAGGGGGAGCTGGTGGGGCAGAGGGAGAAGCAGGCTCCCTGCGGGGACCCCGATGCGGGACTCGATCCCGGGTCTCCAGGATCACACCCTGAGCCAAAGGCAGATGCTCCACCACTGAGCCGCCCCCCCATCCCTCGCCCCAGCACCCTGCAAGCTGGTGTTCGAACTCGGTCCCCCGGCTGCCACACCTGCCTTCTGGCAAGCCCCGACTCTGCACTCCGCACTCGGGAGTGTTAGTTGACCTCATTTATTTATTTATATCCACCGTGCTCCAAGCACGATGTAGACCGCGGTAAGGAATCTAACTGCATATTCATTCATTCGCCCTCACCGGCTGCCTACACCGCAACGGGGGACGGAGCAGATAAGTTCATGCCAAGGAGAGTGCGGGCTGGGATGACCATGTAGAGACAGTGAGGTAGGAAGAGGCACGGGGCTCAGGGAGGGAGGGCCGTCCCCGGCGGGCAGGGCTCACCTTCCCAGAAACTAATGATGCAACAGGGAGAATTAAAGCACTCGTCGGTTTAACAGAAACCCCTTATTACAGGGCTAACAGAAGCCCCTTATTACAAAATCCTCGGGTGAACATTCCCGGGCTCTGACCATCATTTCTTATGGCTGGGCTGCTCCAGGGACGTGCGACCAGAGCCACCCCCCAGGAATCCACGTTCAGATGGGCCTGGCACCTGGGGGCTATGCCCAGTAGCTGCTGCCTTCATCTGTAGGAATTTTATCTCTGAATTTGTGTTTGGTGAACGCAGTTGGATGGGCCAGTGGCAGGGCATTGGGGGGCCCGGAGCCTCATTCCCGCCCGGCCCACCTTCCGCCACCTGCCCAGGGCGGGTTCCTGACGGTCTGCTCCCCAGCCCAGCCCCCAGTGTGGGCACTTGCCACCAAGTGGCGGGGCCCAGTCTCAGGCACCTGTGAGGCTCGGTACTGCCCGCAGTATCCCCGGAGCCCCGGGGAGCACAGCATTAAATAGAAAGTTAAAACAAAACAAAACAAAAAACCCACCATGACAGATCCAGAGAAAGATCACGGGAGAAAGGAAAATGTTTTTTATCCTTTTGAACAAGCCACCCAGCCTTGTTTGCACTCAGCGCCGCCCCAGGCTCTGTGTGGGGTGCGAAGGTGCTTTCTTTCTGCAGGATGCTTGCCCCCCGACTCCCTATACGCCCCCCACTGGCTCATCCCCTCCTTCACCAGCCTTTCGAGGAGTTGGGGGGTCTGCTGGGTGCTGGGCAACCCGGGGCATCGAGCGGCGTTAGGACGCTGGCTGCCCCCCCCGCAAGCTGCTGTGCCCCATGGGTCACCAGCAGGCACGCGGCCAGACCCACTGCTCACTGTCCTTTTGCAAGGATCCAGCCAGGCACTACCTGCAGTGACGTCTTACATCGTCTGTAAGTCACGGGGAGGAGAACACGCGGTCAGGATAACACGCGTCTCCTACTGTCGACTGCTGCCTTCACCGGGCCGTCCTCTTCATTGGACTTTTCATCTCCCAAGATGAGGATTTAATTCTCATTTAACCACATGCTCCAAGAAAATCATTTCCTGTAGATTTAAGAAACTTCCCACCGGGGATGCCCGGGTGGCTCAGTGGTTGAGTGTCTGCCTTCAGCCCAGGGTGTGACCCTGGGGTCCTGGGATCGAGTCCCACGTCAGGGTCCCTGCATGGAGCCTGCTTCTCCCTCTGCCTGTGTCTCTGCCTCTGTGTGTGTGTATGTTTCTCATGAATAAATACATAAAATCTTTTTTTAAAAAAAAAAACCCTTCCGACCAGGATTGCTGAGACCCCAGTGACACCAGCTCTGTGTCTTTCACGGAATCTGGATTAGAAACGTCAAGGAGCAACCTCCTCAAGCATCCGCCGACCCTCGGCCAGGCTCACTGCGCTCCGTGACCAGGGCCAATGCCAGACTGTTTCATATTTCCCAAGAACACTATGACTTACACAACAGCCAAATTTCTACAAAATGCATGACAGCCCAGCTGAAATAAAAGTTAATTTTTAAATTTATTTATTTATTTGTTTGTTTTTTACTTTTCAAATGAATTTCAGGAAGGGGTCAACACATTCTAGTGAAAAATGAAGACTCCTACATGCACCAGCATGACAAATGCCCAGACTTTCAGGAGGCTTTTAGGACCCAAATGTGCTACTTGGGTTTCTGACTAGGCATCTGGACTTCTGGCACGATGCCTGGCTATCTGACACGGTATCTGAATTTCTAGAGAAGGTACTTGGATAACCGGCTCGGTACTTGGATTCTCCATGTAATATTTATATTTCTGATGCAGTATGAAGAATTCTGATGTGGTCCTCGAATATCGGAGAGGTACCTGGAGTGCTGACTTAGTACCCAAACCCCATGCCGGGGCCCTTGGAGCTGAGTGTAGTGGTTCAGTAACGTCTGCGAAGGTTACGGACCAGAAGGGGTATGTGAGCCCAGCCGGGTGGACAGAGGCCACTTGGCACAAACAGGCGGACTCAGGAAGCTTGAGTGAGTGGAAACTGATGATGTTACTAGGCTCTGGGAGGGAGAATGACCACGTGGCTTTCCAAATGCAACGGATTTGTAGCAACATGGGGGAAAATTTTTAAAACAGCTACACAGAGTTTAAAGCCATTTTCATAGAAAGGAGGGTTTGGGATGTTTAATGAGGCCTGATGTCCTCCAACCACGGGCACTATGGTCACGAGACGCCCTCATCACCATTTCGTAAGAGCCCAGGGGGAGGCTAAATGCCTTCTCTTGGTCATATCACCGTGTCTCCCTGTGATGTCTCCACAAGTGTGCGGAGCACCACATTACCCAGATCCCAGCAAAAATAATTTTTTTAAAAGGAAACAGGTCTTAATTCTCAGCAGGAGGAAAACACACAGCCATGGGCTGTGAATCACTCATTAAAAATTAAATAAATCCACCCACAACAGGAAACAGCACAACAGAATGTCGGTGTTGACTTGAGGTTGGAAGGAATCCAGAAACAGGACTTGGAAACAGTGTCGGCTCTGAGTGCGATCTCGCTTGCACTGGGTGCCTCCAGGACCCCAACCTCATCCCCAAGACCAGCACCCCCCAGCCTGTCTTTTCCCAATGACTCCAGGACTCGCAGGAGGGGAGGGAAGCGGCGTGGCACTGGGGGTTTCCATGGTTTCCGACAACATCAAGCCATCCTCCGTCCCAGTGACTCGCTTCTCCAGGTAACACAGAGCATCACCCAGCCCCCAGAACCACGTGCCAGGATGCAGCTCAGGACAGTGTGGGGAAGTACCTCACGTTACTACCTCAGGCTTGGGCTGAAGTTTTTATTTTTTGTTTTTATATTTTTTTGGGGGGGGAGGCTGAAGTTTTTAAATCAAAGCCCAAGGATTCCAGTTTTCTCTTTGCACACGTAAGCAACACTATGGAAAGAATATTGCTTTTCAAAAACACCTCCCTATTAATAAAACCCTCCTTTCTAGGTCCCTGCCTCTTTCGGAGGCAGCGGGAGCAAACACAGATAAGAGCAGCGGGAAGAGAAAGCAGCAAAGGACAGCTGCTTTCTTTTCCAAGCGAAGATTATAAAACATTTACATCATGAGGTGTAGACCTCATCCCGGCAGGGAAGGTGATGGATGCATCGGGCCCAGGCTTGGCAGGTTCACAGCAGTGGCTACTTTAGAGGGATTTCTGTATTAACCCCAAGCCCAGACGGGCATCACCCGAGAACATCAACTTTGTCTGCAAGGGGCCTTTAAAAACATGCTCACCCAGATCTTTATTTTTTAGACAAAGAACGTATGTATGACTCAGGGCACGAAGGGATGTGTCTAAGTCATTCAGCTTTCTGGAACTAAACTCTTGTGCGTCCAATCCTTTCCTAGGCTCCTGTGCAAAACACACAATTACAGTAGCTACAGCAAGGACTCAAACACGGGCCCTACAGGCGATATTTCCTGAAGTCAGAACCAGGACCTACTACTCCATTTGTCAAGACCTTGCACAATTATGAGCCCGCAGGGGACACCTGGTAAATGCTGGTGGAGGGAACCGACCAACCCCGCGCTGTGCCGAAAGGAAGCCTGGCAAGCGTGTGAAGAGAGATTAGAAAACTGGATTTGGTCAGCAGATAACGTGCGGAAACATTTGGAACTCTGGCCAAGATCAACTCAACTGATCATAACCTGGTTCCAAAATATAATTACCTACCAGCAACCTGTTTGCAGAACCCGCAGGATACGTTCTTATTTATTACTATCTTCTACTACCTGGCAGAACTGCAAAATTATATTTTTCGTAATGGAAAACATTATTTTCTTTGGGGCATGTCCCCTTCCTCATTGTGGGTGGTGCTAATGAGAGCCGCCTGGCTTCTCGGTGGGAGAGGAACCTGTGCACAGCGCAGGGGCTGCGGGACAATGACGAGTCCCGTCTCACTGTCCTCCCAACTCACTTCGCCCAGCCTGCCCGGGTCCCTGTCTTCTCATCTTCAAGGTGGAGGTGAGGATGCACGCCCAGGCTGCCTCTGGGAATCTCTGAGGCCTGAGTGAGCACGCTTCGTAAACTGTAAAATGCTCTACCTGCCTGCATGCACAGTTTTATAAATGCAATTTATGTTTTCAGCATAAGACATATGAGCTATCTGGCAAAACAGGAAATAGATCAAGTCCTGTTTTTGTGAATAATAATTTCCACCAACATGACGTTGTGAAAAAATTCATCTCTCAGCAGCAGCATGGTAACCTGGTGGTTTTAAATGTATTTTTATAAAAAAAGTTAAAATAAAAATAAATGCATTTTTATATACAGCACTGGAACACAAAATTTCTATCATTCCTGATAGCAAACCAATCTTGGTAGAGGTATGTGAAATCATTTAAACACCATCAACCTATTTTTTTTTAGACTTATTAGAATCCAATCAGCACCCCCTCACAAAATAACATGAATCCAATTTTTTTTTTTTGCTTATGCTCATTTTCATTCAAAAAAAGAAGAAAAGCTACACAGAGACATATCTTTGTTCAGCAATTCCACAGAGATCTTTTCTTTTCCAACATTTTAAGTATCTTATACCAAACTCTGTATCATAATAAGCTGGTTAAAAAAGTCACCTTGCATGGGCACTTTTGAACAGAATGGATTCATCCTCCTGTTGCTCAGTGTCCTGAGTCACATGAGGACATCGCCCAGTTGATAGACTGCAGGTGGGGCGAGGGCCCACATCGAATGGGGACTGGTTCACGTTCCTTCCACTGGGCAGCACCTGCTTCCCAGGTTCTCCCCAAGTCACTTCTAACTAAAATGCCACTTTTGCAAATCTAGCTAATACAGAAAGTTAAGAGGGTGGGTTCGATTATAAAAAGAGGAAATGTCCGACTTAAAATGGGTGGGATTTTGATGTGTCATCCAGTCAACAATAATTGGGGATTGTTTTCCTAAAAGGTGGACCTCACCTTGGATTGCTGGCAGCCAGACCACCCTCCCGCCCTGTCCACTATCCCCATACACCACTTGGCCAGGCTGCAGTGGATTAAAACAGTTTCCTGAAGCATAAATCCCAGATTTCCTGCACAGGGCTGGACCAAGTTACCTGTGGTGCTTGCCAGATTTTCACTTAATGACTGCTTCCTTGAACCGAAGTTTTAAAATGCCTTGGGAATTATATTACAAACAGCCGCGACCTAAAATCCAAAGCGATGAGAAACATTCCCCCTTGCAGCTTCCCTTTACCTCTTGTCCTCCTGGAATGACCCCGGGAAGCCATGGTGGCCTGCGAGAATCCATGTTTTCCTATGGGCTGGAAAAGGATTTCTCGAAGAATCCCAGCCCTGCACTGAGTCCGCAGGAGCCCAGGGCTGAGCCAGGAGTTTATATAGAAAAGCTGTGTTCCTATTTCCTCCAAGTGGAAACTGTGACAGCTTAATATCCATGGCTTTGCTCTATGACAAACGATTACCTAGTAGACTCTTTTAGGAGGTACTTCTTGGAAGAACCTTGAAACTTTCCTGGGGGGGAAAATGGAAGTGGAAATAAATGAGGGATTAATCCGTTTGTCACCAGCAGGTCCAAAGGCGTCCTTCCAACTTACTGTCAGCTTCCAGTTTCAGTTTACAGGAGAATAGCTCCTTTGCTGCTGGGAGAAACACGGTTTGCTCGATGGGAAACCCAGAGGATCCACCGATGCAAATAAAAACCCAAGAACAGGGCAAAAACAGGAAACAGGAATCAAATATTTGAGAAAGGTTTCAAGCCTTCCACACTCTGCACATCATCCGCGAAGCTTCTCGTTTTCTTTCCGCAGATGCAGAAGTCAGCATGGGGAGATCTGTTCCACCTGCAGAAACGCAGGCCCAGCTGAGTTGGGCAGAAAGCACGTGCCAAGTGGTGCGCTCTGCCCGCAAACATTTAGAGACCTTCGGATTCTTGTCTTTTCCCGCCGTGGCGGCCATTCGACTCCACACCAAGGAAAAGAAACATGACTTAGAAGAGAAAAAAAATCACACATATGGAAACGGACAGGGGAGGCATGATGGATCATTAAAGGGGAGACAGCTAGTGAAGGAATATTCCAAGTTAATTTTAAAATTAAATTCACTGTTAATACCAGCACGTTAATTTCGTTGCCTTTTATTCCTTTGGTATTTCTACGAGCCAAAGTGAAATAGTCAAGTTACGGTATCATTTAATTTTACTTACTGGTGGATACCCTTTGGTATAGCAATATAAGACCTCAAAGAGCTCGGAAACAATATTTAAACCTTAATTACATGTCTTGCATAAGTTCTTAACGCCGACATTCCACTGCATTATTTAAATCCTGTGCAACCGAGACCCACAGAGTTGCAAGCATTCTCTGGTTGAGGGAACGTTGGTCATGTTTGATGGTTGATGTGAATTATAGTGTCACTTTCCAAGTGTGTTTTTACATGTTACAAAAAGGAGAAATAAAAGAAAACCATGGGAATGGTGGTCATGCTAAAAAGGCCCCTTTTATCCAGTTAAACAGGAGAAAGTTGACTCTCTCTTTTTTTAGGGTCAAATATTTATAGAGAGTGGCCCTTTTTTTTTTTTTTAAAGATTTTATTTATTTGAGGGAGAGAGAGAGAGTGTGTGTGTGAAAGAGAGAGAAAAAGAAAGCATGGTGGTAGGAAGTGTACAAGGGGAGAGAGAGGGAGAGGGAATCCTGAACCAACTCCGGGCTGAGTGCAGAGCCCATGAGATCACGACCTGAGTCGAGAGTCAGATGCCCAACTGACTGAGCCACCCAGGTGCCCCTAAGTGCCCTTTTTTAAATGAAAAATCAGAGACTATTGCTAGAAAAGAGAACTCATTTGGATCTCCATGACAGTAATAGCACATACATCATTACCCAGGTAAAGGACTTCCTTAAACAGAAACAACTGCCATAATTTTGTGCGGATGTTAATTTCAAGAATTTTATTTTATTTTATTTTTTTAAAAGATTATATTTATGTATTCGTGAGAGACACACAGAGAGAGGCAGAGACATAGGCAGGGAGAGAAGCAAGCTCTCTGCAGGGAGCCCAATGTGGGACTCGATCCCAGGAAGGGATCACAACCTGGGCCGAAGGTGGATGCTCAACCGCTGAGCCCCCTGAGTGTCCCTCAAGAATTTTATTAACCGCCAAGTCGGGGTGAGCTCACTTACACAACACAGTGGCCCTAGGAAGGGACGGCCTGCTGATAGCAGGGCGGGCTCCCCAGAACACAGTGGGTTCCTGTGTTCACCCAGAAGGCATCTACAGGGCTCCTGCCTGGAGCTTGGAATAGCCACCAACCTTAGGGGGCTTACTCTCTCCTGCCCTGCCCAAAGTGAGCTATTTATTTAGTTCTAACTGACTCCAAAGCAAGTTTCTAACCACCCCCCCACCACCACCACAAAAATGGGAAATAAATTCCCTTCTATTAGCTGAAATCTTGAAATTCTGGAAGAAGACTCAAATGTTTAGCAGTGAAGCTGCCACAGGCTGAAATATCAATCTGACATTCTCCCCTGACACCCTAGCAGCAGATTCCAAACAGAGGCATCAAATAAGGTAGCCACCACAGGAAGGGGTCATGCTTGGAACAGCCTTGCGTCACATGGGGAGAAAATTCCTGAAACAAGAAGCACTTTTTACCTACGAACTCACAGCTTCTGAAAGCCACCCTGACTTTCCTAATGAAAGGAGGATGAAAGATGGCACCAGGCTGAGCAACATGGCCAGGCAGCAGGCCAACTTGCCAAAAGGACAGAAACCCTAGAACAGGAAATGGCAAGATAGGGTGTGAAGGGCCAGCGCTGGGCGGAGATAGAAGGCCAAGGGCAGATGCTTTTAACAAATCATAACCTGGATCTTGTATTTTGGGAAGGAGGTGAGTCTGTGGGGCAGGACCCTCCAGTGTTTCATTCCGGCGATGTAGGGAGCCACTGCTCTGTGTAAGTAGCATGTTGAAGACCCATCCAAACCAATATGGATGAGCCAACCCCCTCTGCTTAGGATGCCGAGGCAACGAGGGATTGCAGACTTCTTGACCGTAAGTCTCCATCCAGTAATACCATAATACCACCCCAGTAATATTCCTTCTCTTGGAGCCCACTGCTGACACTTGCATTTGCTCAAGCAGATCATGCCATTCAATATCGATAACCTCCGACAACGATACAATAGAGAACTGGGACACTACAATTAGCTTAGTGGGTGGCAGGTGGAGCCTTTCCCATTCTCTCCCTTGACAAATCGCTAACTATATTTGCATTTCCTCCGAGACAGGGAGCAACAGTCCGTACAACCCAAATGCCTTTTATCACACCAGCAAGACCATCAGCATTCACGCCCCAGATGAAACATTGCCACAAGACCCACGAAGGGGGCCAGCCAAAGCAAAACAGCCGACCCACTGACCTTAAAATAATTCCGGACAGAGTTAAAGTATTTCAAACAAGATGATGCACATGAAAAAAAAACACGACTTCCTGGCCACCCACATCCTGGGACACTCACTGATGGTGAGCACCCAGGGCCACTTGCCCACATACTACAACCACTTCCCAAAGCTCTCAGATTCTCTTCCCTCGATTTCTTTAGGGAACTTAACACCAGTAAGCTGATTAAGTGAAACACAAAAAGGCCACGGCGTGTCTTTTTCTGAGGACTGGGACATCGAGACCTTGGAAAGCTGCCTAGATCTCAAAAGGCATAAAATTACCTGGCGATGACACGGTTATTGATGTTGTTGGCATTGTGTTTTTTTTAACCCAGAGCGCAATCCAGAAAAGCTCCTTTTCAGCAATTTTCCCCACAGCAGATCAATTTCAGAGGCAATTACCGTCAATGCAATTATGTGCCCCCGTGGTCCCCAACAGTCACCCTACGCGTGCAGCCAGATAAAGCAAGGCCCTTTCCAAACTAAGGACAAATCAGCAAGAGGAGAGCGTGTGGAAATCGTGGTCTCAACAATATGGTTCAAGAGGCCGAACAGCCGAGCCAGGTTGTGAACACGCACACACAAAACACACAAAACACACAAAAACTGATTGATACAAGCCTGTTCCAGCAAGTCAAGGCATAAAATTCAAATACAACATGCTAGCCCTATCGGTCTACTTTCTCCAGAAATAGTTTCTCTAACAATTAAATCCCACACACTCTCCTTTTTGTTGTTGCTGTTGTTAGCTAACTTTATGTCAGGAGAAATAAAAATTATTTTAAAAAGTCTTGTACTCACCAAGGGAAAACGAAGGTTATCGTCTGAAAAAGAAAAGGGGAGGGGGGAGAAAGGATTAGTTTTCTGGTTACCAGGTGGGAGTTGCTGATTCTAGCCACTTCTTTCTCTACAGCACGAGTTGATCGTGCTCATTTTTGCTTGGTTGTTGGGGTCTTCTTGAGGCCTTTTTATCTACATGGTGATAACTTTCTGCTGCAGTCATCAGCTTTCAGAAGTGTCCTGCCCCAACCTCTCCTGTAATTTCTGGTCATCGGTGATGGGGGTGCTTGGGAGCTGACCGCGATCAGAAGTACTGGGTGTCTAGCCCCCAGGCCGGCTCCCCCACCCCCATGGCAGCAGCCTCACCCCCCTCCCCAGACGCCACCTCTTCACACCTGCATGGGATGGCCCCTCACCCTGCTAATGAACCTGCTCATTACTCAACAATTTAGTTTTTACGTCCTCTTCGTTTTTAACATCTTGTTAAGATAGACTTTACATACCATCAAGTCCACCTGTGCATAATCCAGTGGTTTTTAGCATAACCACAGAGTTTTACAACCATCGCCATCACCTAAATTTAGAGCATTTTCATCAAACCAGCAGAAACCCCATGCCCATTAGTTCATCAGCTCCCCAGCCCATCCTCTCCCCACCCCCTGTCCTCTGGCAACCCCCTGTCCACGGATTTGCCTATTCCAGGCATTTCATAAAAGTGGGATCCTATAAATGTGGCCTTTTGTGACTTGCTTGCTTTTATTTAGGGTTTTTTTTTTTTTTAAGGTTCACCCATGTTGTAACATATACCAGTTTTTCATTCCTTTCTGTGGACAAATACTATTCCCTTTTCCACACACCATACACCATGCTCGGTCTATCCATGCCTCGGTTGGTAGACATGACCCTCTGGTTCTTGTACGAGTGGCCAGTAGGGCAGCCTCACACCTCTGCTCGGTTCTCGCTGTGCATCTGCACTGCTAGATGTTTCGATCTCCACTATCTTTAAATGGCTAATGAGGTGCATGGTGTTTTCTACCAAAATAGAATAGTTCTTATCTTAGTCATGGCCAGGCTGGATATTTTAAACCAAAGACAATACGCTACGGCACATAATTTTAGCAAATTGTGGCACTAATTAAAAAGCTGACCTGAGAAGTAGGCTTGAAGCCAAAGAAGCAGAAGAAATAGTTCTTCTAATACTAAAGGAATTTTAAATCTACTTGGGCAAATCTACAGCTAATGTTACCTTTAGTGGTGGAAGAGTGAATGCTTCCCCGCTCATACTGGGAACAAGGCAAGGATGTCCACTCTCACCACTCGCATTTAATATTGTACTGGAAGCCCTGGTCAAGGTAACAAGGCAAGAAAAAAGAAACAAAAGACCCAGAAATGGGAAAGAAAAAATAAATAAGACTTCTGTGTTCTTGGATGACATGATGACCTACACCAAAAAATTCCAAAGAATCCACAAAAAAAATTAACTGGGGATCAGGTGGGAAACAGAGTCATGGAGTTCCCAGAGGGCAGCAGAGGCCAGTGCAACACGAAGCAAATGGCGGGAAGGTGAGGGAGGGACTGACTGTTGGGCAAGAGCTGATCATCAGAGCTAAGGGGAACTGCTTTTCGTAAGAGTAACTTAGGACACGAGTCCACCTCTTGCAATCCCCTGACAGAACCTGGGAAAGCCCTGGGAAGAGTTACCCGTGTGTCTGTCTGGGGCCAAGCATGGGGAGAAGCCAGGAGTAGAAGGAGCCCTTAATAAGACCTCAGGATGGGTTGAAATGCTTAAAACTATCTTCCAAAGCAACACTGAGTTATTTTCATGCAAAATGAAACCAATATATGCAGAAGTGTATCATGGGCAGAAGCAAAACTGCAAGACTGAGTCAAACCAAAGTAAAAACCTCATGGGAAAAAAAACCCCATAGGGTGTTAAACCAGGTGGGCACTCGCTCAATTGTTGGTTAAACTGATGCAGAAGGAGAATTTACCCAATAGCAACCAAACGCAAGCTATAATTTTGAATTACACTCTGAACTAATGTTGCTCTACTTTTCAAACTCAGCAAGGACCCGGGCACCAAGGCTGTACAGATGGATCACATACTGCGGTGGTCTGGGCTCACACATGTTAGCACGAAACCACAACTATCAGTTTCTGAAAGTACGGAATTAGAACAAAAACCAAGAAACCAAGCAACCAGAATACCCTCTGAAGTCAACCTTCATCACGTGAACACTTCCTTTAGCCTCAGGCCCCGAGACAGACTGCTACTTGAATACTGAGCACGTTTGAAAAGATGAAAATAAATAAGCACATTGAAAATTAGGGGTGGGGGAGGTCCGTTCCCATGGCCAGATCTGCTCCCGTCAGGAGGGGCCGTGCCCCGGCTGCTTGTACAGCATCGTCCACAACTGGAAAGGCTCCTGGTCTTATCGGGAAGGGCAGAGAAGTTATTTTGGGTTTGGGATCCTGTCCAGTGCTGCTTGTGGTGTCTCTCCCACAGCCCACAGCCAATCCTACGGAACAGGCAACACGAGTCCCATTTTATTTTATTTTTTAAAAAAGATTTTATTTGTTTATTCATGAGAGACACACAGAGAGAGGCAGAGACACAGGCAGAGGGGGAAGCAGGCTCCATGCAGGGAGTCCAATGCGGGACTTGATCCCGGGACTCCAGGATCACACGCCGGGCTGAAGGCAGATGCTCAACCGCTGAGCCCCCCAGGCGCCCCAAGACGAGTCTCATTTCAAAAAAGAGAACGCTGAGGCTTGGTGAGCCCCTTGACTTTGACCAGCGTCATGCACAGCGGAGGCAGGGGCAGCAGGGAGGCTCCCCCAGGGTTGCCGAGAGCCCTCGTGGCTGGGCGGCCCAGGGAAGTCCAGCTTACCCTATAGCTTACTCTTGTTCGCTTGTTTGTTTTTCTTTCCGTGTGTCCAACCCCGGAGGGGGGGACGCTGTAATTCCTCCAAGGCAGGGACGGCCAGCCTTTTCTTGACAGGCCTAGTGTCTACGAGAGCCTGCCAGCAGGAGGACCCGGGGAAGGCGCCCGTGCCCGGGCGACAGGCAGCACTGACTCTGCAACTCCCCCAAATCCCTTCTCACCCCGGGGAAAGCTCCACGGTGATCTGTGTGCCAGAAAGGCCTGGAAAGGCCCAGGCTGGCCACAGACTTCCGGGGGGTGGGTGGGGTGGGGGGACAAGAGGGCCTGTGGGAGTGGCTCGGCCCCCAGCAGCCCGGGCCAGCCGCAGCCTGGACACGGGGAGGCCTGTCCCTGGGGCATCCATCGCGGCCGCTCTGCCTGCAGGGGCCAGGCCGGACCCGGGGAAGGAGGTGCTGTGAGGACACGGAACAGGGGAAATCCGCCGAGAAGGCGGGGAGCCGGGCTGGCGAGGTCAGGCGGGCGGCTCTCCCGCAGGAAGGGGCCCCAGCTGCAGGGAGGCCGCCCGAGCGCTCACAAGATATGGAAAGAGCGCGCCACGCTAGCGTCACGGCGCGTCCGGACCGCACGGGGCAGGCGGCGAAGGACAGGGCTCGGAGGCTGTCCCCCGGGGCGGCCTCGGTGAGGGAAGAAACTAAAAATGATCCTGACTTGACAAGTTCTGACATGGACAGAACCGGGCAATCTTTCCAAAGTTAAATGTCCTTTATACACACGCACACACACACCCTTGGCCCGGAGCGTGCCAAACATTCAAGTGGGCGGCATAGACGCTGCCTCCAGGAGGTCTCTACAAGCTCTTCCTTTAAACGGGCGGCGGGGGCGGTGGAACTGTCGGGGGGGGGGGGGGGGATGCCCATTTTCCTCTCCCTTAAACACGGTTAAGAGTATCTTTCCACATCGGGCAGTGAGTGTATCTACAAACATGAACTTTTATGACAGGTTAAAATTCTACAAAGCAAAAAAAAGGGGGGGGGGGCACCCGGGTGGCTCCGTGGTTTAGCACCACCTTTGGCCCAGGGCTGATCCTGGAGACCCGGGATTGAGTCCCGCATCGGGCTCCCTGCATGGAGCCTGCTTCTCCCTCTGCCTGTGTCTCTGCCTCTCTCTGTGTGTCTCTCATGAATAAATAAAATCTTAAAAAAATTTTTTTAAAAAATCTACAAAGCAGGGACACTCAAATCCAAATCCAAATCCAAATCATGACACCCAACAGCTCAAATCCGGGCTCGCCGCAGTCCGACCCCAGGGAGAAGCTCCTCCACCCTCGGCTGCCTTCTCTGGGGTCCCAGGGTCTCTGGATGCACTGAGTTGTGCCCCCATCAAAGTGTCAGGGCCCTTGAAGGGCCCCCGAGTGTCGTACCCCATCAGGCGCAAGGGCTCTCGAGCCCCCCGCCCAGCACCCCCACTGCCCCCAGGGTTAAGTGCATGGTGCCTCCCTGTGGGGTTCACACACCGGCCGGGGTGCCGCCCACAAGGCTTCTGGATCATCTGGGCTTCGCGTCCTCACCGACACCACACCCCACCGTCTCAGGGTTTCCCTGTTTACCTTCCAAGCATCCCCAAAGTGGTTAATGTCTGGATTTTCTAACGTACGAAAGAAAGGCCGAAAGGGGCAGAGACACCTCCCCCCTCCACCCCGACCCCCCGATGAGGAGTTTGGGAGAATCACATTCTCACCCACCCCACAGCGAGCCACCTCGGGAAGGCAGGGGCAATCCTGTTGCGAAGGCTGGAGAAAAGATCCGTTTTCTCAACCCGTTTCGTCCTTCTATGACCCACAAGCTGGGCTTCCAAACATCTGGCAGGTTTTGAGATTTATTCATGGACAGCTGCTCAGCGAAGACCCACGCACACCCCTGCCTGCTCCTGGGGTCTCTGGCGCGCCATCCCCAGCCTCCAAACGGCACAGGAGGGCCCCCCTAGCTACCCTGCAGCTGGTGGGGGGCCCCTTTGGGTTAGGAAACTGCAAACTAGCGTGTCAACCGCTCTTAGATTTGCAAGTTCAGATGGTTGCTGGCTTCCATCCGGCCGCGTCCGTCTCTCCAGCTCTGCCGTTCCGTCAGCACGTGTTTGGGAACACGGGGCTTGGAGTCTCCCGCTCCCTTCCGAGGCACCGGGTGCTCTCCCCACCCAGACAGCAGGGAGGCCTCTCCTGCGCCCGCCCCCCAAGGGCCAGCCGCCCGGGTTAGAACAGGCACGAGCCCCGCCGTCTGCCCAGAGCCAGCCTCAACTGGCCGGAAAGGCCAGGACCTCCTCCTTCTAGCCGCCCCTGCACCTGCACACCCCCGCACCCACACATCCCCTCACCTGCACACCCCTATGCACCTGCATGCCCGCACACCCACACACCCTCATGCACCTGCACACCCCCATGCACCTGCACACCCCCACACATCCCCTCACCTGCACACACCTATTCACCCGCACGTCCCCACACCCACACATCCCCTCACCTGCACACCCCATTCACCTGCACACTCCCTCACCTGCTACCCGCACACCCCCGCACCCATAAGCCCCCATTCACCTGCACACCTCTTCACCCACCCACCCCGTTCACACGCACACTCGCACACCCACACAGCTTCTCACCCGCACACCTCCATTCACCTGCACACCCCACACCCGCCTGCCCCCTCACCTGCCTGCCTCTTGGCACTCAGCATAAACGCTTCTCAGAGACCATCACCGTCACGTTCCAAAAAGTCTATGCGCTGTGAGCGCCTCCTTCGTGGGGGCCCTGCTGCTCAGGGGCAGGAACATAGACCGCACCTGGGAGAAAGCTCGGCCCACAGGGAGCAGGGGTCCAGCCAGACACCTGCCGAGGGCCCACGAGGATGCTGAATCCTCTCTCCCAGGAAGAGTCCATGTAGACCTGACTCTGAATCCTCTCTTCCAGGAAGAGTCTGGTGTAGACCTGCTTTGCGCGTGGGAAGACTGAGGCCTGGAGAGCTCAAGGATTGTCACCGGGCATCCCTCCAGCCGGGGCACTGCTGCGGGACTCCAGGGCCTGGGCACAGGCACCCTGCCCTACAGAGCTCCCAGAGAACGCGCTGGCTGCTCTAAGTACTTAAAGACGAAGGGCCCCACTGCCTGGACTGTGGAGTTCACGTGGGCTGCGCGGCTTGTGCAGGTCCCCAGGTCAACCTAAAGCCGTGTGGCCTCCCGGAGCTCTGAGCAGGGCCAGGTGTCCACGGCACCCACGGCCCGCTCAGCTCAGCCTGCGCCCTGAGGGCAAGAGGAAGGTGCGCACCCTTGAGCCCCCCGCCCCCCCGCAGCCAGCTGGCCCTGGGTGGTAGGCTGGGTGTCCCGTGTGGGCACGTGCCCTCGAGCCTCCTTCTCACTGTGCAGAGCTGGGCTCAGAGTCCTGGAGCGGGGAGGGGGGCTGTACTCGGAGCCGGAAGCAGAAGTGAGGAGACAGGACTCCCCAGATGCACCTGTTCCCACATGCGCTCCCCTCCCTCTGCCAGCCCACCTGGGATGAATCCCACGGACCAGCACGCGGCCTCCGGGCCCCCGCTCCTCCCCCACCCTCCCGGATGCTCGCTCCCACCTGCATCCAAGATCCAGTCCTGACACCAGGGATCCAGCTTCCCTCTGGGGACACTACCCAGGGATCCCGACTCCCCGGATGTGGGATGTGTCGATTTCACATTTTCCCTCAAAAACTTTGATGAAGGGAACAAAGTAGCTGCTGCTGGAATGCATGGACCCATGAAGTACACAGAATCCCTGCTGTATAAATGGTTCTCTCTCCTCTGCAATAAGGTGCACATGAACATTTCTCATAGATCAAGAAAACCCAGGAGACCTTGGCTTGTCGGCGGGTGATGTTTCTTCCATCCTGCCACCCGCTTGGAGGTCTTGCGCTTCACCATGGGGTCCTCTGTGAGCCCGCCCCTCCCTCGCCCCAGATTTTCATCTCACACCCGCGACCAAGCCTGACTTACTTCGCCACGCTCTTCTCATGAAACAAGGCCCCACCCTCAACCTTGGCCGCAGAGACCTCTTGCTTCCTGGGTGCCGGCTCCCATTTCCCCCACTCATCCCATCCCATTCGACTGCAGTAAACTGAGTCACGCTCAGCCACGTTCCCAAAGCTGACCAATTCCCGTCCCCACCCTTGTGGATCTCAGGGTCCTGGCCTGCAGAATGGGCTCCCCATGCAGGGAAACCCAAGGATCCTCACGTTGGGTCAGGACTTGCTGCCTAGAAATATCAAACGTTGGCATCTTTCCCCAGTTTGCAGAAAAATCAAACCAGAAGGTTCATTCAGTCACTTTTCCTTTTGCCCACTACTGCTTGCTTATTGGCAAGTACCACGTGGAATATGAATTAACTGAAATATAAATTAGCCATTGATGGGCAGATGGGGACCCCAGTGGCTTTCTCAGACTGGTTTTGTGGACTCTCGTGCTTAAGAGAGATAATCTGGTAACACACACACAAGGCCACGCCTTCCTAGTGAAAGTGGAGAGAAGTATCCCAGGTGCTTAGAACAGTGACTGGTTCAGGGGAGGCGTCCACATCCCTTTGCTGAATGGGTGAACGGATCTCATGGTCTTCCGAAGGAGCACCGGAGAGTATCGTGATTCTAAACCTGCTGCTGCCCAAGCACGTGCAAGGACCATTCTCATCTTCCAGGTGATGCTCTCAGTCAGCTTACCCTAAGGTGGATGCGAGGGGCCAGGTGTAACATGGTGCCAGCAGAGGAGGAGGGGGTCCCAGCGACCACCCCTGTACACACCTAAGTGTCTCCACCAACTGGGTGAGGCTGGGAAGAAGACGGGATTGAGAACCAGCTCAGAGAGGGAGGGAGGGAGACTTCACCTGAGAACTGCCTCATCTATATGCTCTGTACTTCTTCGCTCTCCTTTGCCAGAGCCTTGATCACATCTTACCTGACACTGGATCTCCCACCTCAGGCAGGGAGGAATGGGGCCATTAGGGGAGCATTCCTTGAAAGCAAGGCCTGCTTCCCTCCTCTTGTTGCCCTCAGACTATGGAAGGTACTCAGGTAGGGGTCGTTGGGTGCATGATGCTAGACGTCACCCATCATTGAATCGGATTTCAAAAGATGTGTTTCTCAGTCTAACTAAAGTTCAGTGAACCTCAAAGAAAAGGATTTGTCTCTCATATCCAGATAGTAAACTGATGTTCCTGGAAGTTAATTTTTAGGAAGCCAATTTGGAACGCCCCTGCCCTTTGCCAAGTGGCCCTAGGCCTGGGATCAGCCCGCTAAGCACGTATGGGAAAGATCTGGTTACTTATCCTCACACTCAGCTGTAAACAGCAGCACGCTGCGGAGGCCCAGGGCAAAGCACCGTTTCCCAAGGCAGCGAAATGGATGAGCCATGGCATTAAATAACTATTTAGGAGGATCATTATTCCCTTGGACCCAGAATGAAAGACAACTTATAACGCGCTCCTTAATTTAAAATTATCTATTGTTGCTGTTAATTAAAATGCTAACTACTACCAATCCTATGCAAATGGCAAAGGGACAAGTACAATGTGCTACTTCACCAGTATTAATAAACACAGTTTTATTATCATCTAAGAATAGCTATTGTTGATGAATTAAGGAAATAGCGTGTTTTTCTGATTAGATTGGCATGGATAAGAAGAGAGGAATGTGTTGGTAAACAACCCTCTGGATTGCTTCACAGAGCTTGCAAGTTCCCAGGGAAGACCCTAGGCTGGAGAAGAGGCAGCAAGCCACCCATACACAGTTCATAGACACCCTCCTTCTTGGGGGGTCCCCTTCCTACTTCGAAGACCAAACCTCCTTCGAGAAGCCCCACCAAAAGCCACGGCGTGCTTCCTCTCAATGGCGTCCAGAGCAGGAACTTTCTAGAGGCGCCTCACCTGCACAAAACTGTTTCTACCATCTTCTGGACACACCACGGTCTTCCTATTTGTTGCTTTCTTGACGCTGCTCCCTGACCCAGAAAGCTTTCCATCTCACCCAACACAGCCAGGTGTTTGCTTCTCATGTGCAGCCCCATCCCGGATCCCTTGTCAGAGCCCTCCAGACTACCCTGAGTTTGTCCATCTTGGTGCTTCTGGAGCACAGAGCTGTCCTCCGAGGCTCCCTCCATCTGCCTGGGTCTTCCTCCTCCAACCACATCTTCACAGCAACAAACATAGGAGGATGGCGCGTTAAGATTCAATCGGCCACCTCTCCCCTGTCCCGGGGAGAGGCACAGTTCACCATGTTTTACCAATGACCAAGCAAGGAGTAGACACTCACCCCAAAGATACAGAATCTGTAGCTAGTTTGGTGCTTTCTGATGGGAAATCTTGTCATCTCTAACTTGAACTTTCTACATAAACAGTTCTGTGCACCTATTAGCAACTTGGAAAATCCTAGTTGGGTGAGTGAATAAATGCACCAAACCAGTGGTGACCATTCACTGGGTATCTACTATGGGCTCATGTTATGGCAAATGCTGAAGATCTAAAGATCAAAAACTAAAATAAACTACCATGAGTGGATGGCAGCTCGAGATCTTTACCCTAAAGGAATTCTGAAAGACAGACTGATAAGCAGATTATTGAAATGCAGGGTGAGCACCCCTGTCACAGCCAGCCTGGGGGGCTTTGAAAAGTGGATGCAGTGGCATTAAACTCACATTTGGCTAAAGTCAGGGGATCTTTCTCAAGAGTAAGATTCCTAAGCAAGTGACATAAACAAAAGCAGGGAAGCCAGAGAACTGAGAAATTTCTGGAAATGGCAAATAATTTGAATCCTGGCTTTGACCTTGGAACGAGTCACCCAAGCTTTTTGAGCCTTACTCTTCTCAGCTGGGAAATAGGAATAATAATCCTGACTGTGCCGGGTTAATAAATGAGGTAATCCACAGAAGGGATCCAGTGCAGAACTCTGCATACGCAAGATACGGCATAAATCACAGGTGTGGATTTGGAATGTGAGGTGGGCTGGGCTTGGGATGCTGCAAAGGCATTTGGATTTGGGTTGAAGCTGCGAGGGGGCTGTAGAAGGCTGCAAGCCTGCACACTCCTTTCTGCCCCCTACAAGGAAGGCCACTGTGGTGGCTGGAGAGGGAAGAAAGGCCAGGAGCCACCTTGCATGGACAGGGGGATCCATGAGCAATACGGAGGCTATTCCATGGTCTAGGTGGGGAGTGGGGAGATGCAGGAGGGATGGAGCTGGGGGCAGGCAGCTATTTAAAGATCAAAGGACCCAAGCCCACCAGCTCCCAAGGAATGTAGGGGGAGGAAGAAATCAAGGAAGACCTCCTGGCACCACACGAGCCCACAGTAGACACTGACTTGGGGCTTGAGTAAAAAGTTGGCCATTCCTGGAGATGAAGCTGCAGTCACAGTTGCCAGGAAGTGACTCTATGAGCATCTCTCACAGACACTGGAAGATTGCTCCAGAGACTCAAAAAAATATAATACCATCATAAGAAAAGGGGAAAACCACTCTTAAAAACAGCACAATTCTTTTTCCAGAACCTGGTATCCAGAGCACAAAAGTATATTAGCTATTCCTAAGAGAGACTTTGAAAACTAGTAAACCAGGTAAGTGAAAAATCTGCTCATCAACCAGTTATTTTGGAAAAAAAAAAAACAAAACTCAAATATTTTGGTTTAATAACTCCCCCTCCCCAACCTAATGATCTGATCTGACCCATTAAAGTAGGTCATTACTAAGAATCCACTTGCGGTGCATGGAGAAGAGACTAGCTTTAAACAATGCTTAAGGAGGTAGAGGATATCACACGATATCTTAAAGGGAAAAACTGAGTATTTCCATTTAACGCCAAGTTCACAATGAAAGGTGAGTTTTCGGGGAATTCATACATCCCTGGGCTACGAGCGAAACTGTCTCCAGGCTCGGTATACTCTGCTGAGGACAAGCACCTATTTTTTTCACCCTGTCGCCACTGAAGAAGTTCCGTGAACTTGTAATGAATCCCTCCCCCACATGAAAGAACACTGCGGTATTCACTTGAAAACAAAAACAGCATTATAACACAACTATGCGGCACCCCATTCTAGAACAATCTACTGCAACAGAAGTGTAATGCTGGACTGGCATTCTGTTTTGTCTACCTATAAAGGTCAGCAGCCCTCCTCTTCCACTGGAAGGCCGCGCACCCATCGTTCTCAGGAAAAAGCTGGGGTTTTGTTTTGTTTTGTTTTATCCCTGCAGCTCAAGGAATCATCTTAAGATGTACGGGTTTGAGTTGCTTCAGTGAACAAGCTGTGTAGTCTCAGGCATTTGGGTAAATGCGGAGATGTGAGAGGCTGGAGGTGGAGCTGGACTAGTATGTTTGCACACTCTGCAGGGCCCCCCAGGCCCCCCTGCTGCCTGGTGCAGGGCTGATGGTCTGTCCTATAACCTAAGACCGAGGGACAGAGGAAGACCCAGTCAGTGTGTACGCTCCCCACGCCAGAGCCCTGCACGCTGCCACAATGGAAAGGTGGGTGACCTTGGGTGGGTGACCCCGGGGCAGACCCATATCATCTCAGTACTTCAACGGCCTCTACACATCGATGGCTTCAGATGATGATCTAAGGACACAGCGTTGTATGACTGAGCTCGTAAACCACAGAAGTGAGACAGTGAGGTCCAGACAAGGGGCAGCTCCGATAGGGACGGAAAATCCAGTGCCTGCCCCCTCCGGGGATGGGCCGCATGCACAGGGGTCAGAATGCACAGACGACCTGTCAGACACAGCACCGGACAGTCGATCTACAGGAGCCCAGCTAATCCACACAAAGACCTTGAGTCAAGTTGCCAGGGGTCACATGGTCACTAGGAGGTAGAGCCGGAAACGAAATCCAGCTGGATGCATGCCCTCCCGCCGCTGGGCCACAATGCCCCCAACATTAGGAAAACCCCACGCTCTTGGGGCCCCGGGCCAGAAGTCCCTTCCTGGGACACAAGCTACATGCATGCAGGGAGCGGTCCCCCGGGCCAGGCGGAGGAAGTGGTCACGACCCAGAGACCAGACACAGAGGACACTTGCAGTGAAGCTCCCTCTTGGCCAAGAAGCACCCACTTCTTTAAAAAGCCCACAGTTCATCTGATGTGTCCTGGCTGAGGACACGATGGTAGTATCTTCCGCCAAACTGTAAACTCAGATCTGGAAGTTCTTGAACAAATGTAAAGAAAGTCTGGCACACTGAAAACAGGGCTGGTTTCTGAAAAGGTAAAAGCTCTGGGAGTTGCATATGGGAAGACTGCACCGAGCTCGACCTCTGAACTTGGCAGGAGCCTAAGCGAGCCCTGATGGGAGCCCCTGCGGCCTGGCCCTCCCAGCGGGGGTCCCGACCAGCCTTCTTGAGCCACCCACCCTCCTGGCCAGGGGGTAGCAGGGAGTCTCTTTCCAGAGCTGCCACACTGCTCACAAGCATCCTTCTGCTTTAAACTAAACTGGAAGTCACGGGTCCTTGAGGGGTCCCCCAAGAACCACCGCAGGACTCGATGGGAACCTCCTTACCTAGATGCTCATTCTGTCAGAGGGTCCAAAGGCAGCATAACCATGACAACAGCAAGGCCACGACTACGGGGCACGGGCTCTCCTGCCTCATTGGCCGTGCCATGCATCACGCACCAGGCAGGCATCCTCTCTCCAAACCCCCGCCACAGAACGAGCCTCCCCACCTCACAGAGGAGTAAACGGGAGCTCCAGGAACACAGGTGACACCCTTGAATTTCATGTCAAACCTTGTCCCCATCCCAAGTCTGTTATTAAGCCCCATGCTCCAACTGTTCCTTGATCCCCCGTCCTGGGCCCGACCTCCTGGGCCCACCAGGGGCCTTCTGTGGGGTGTGAATGTCTGCACACACCCCAGTGGTGTGGTAAGCATCACGTCAGCACCGTGTGCACACATGGTGAACCAAGCTTACGTCGTAAGGGCACTTTCTGTAACATTCCAGTTCTGCGTGACTCCCCGGCAGGCCCTCTGCATGTGACAGAGGACTCAGAGAGCTTTGCTGCTGTGTGTTAGACAGTGAGCCCTCCATGGCTCTGTGATAGACATGGGACAGGATAAGGACTCCAGGTGTTTTGCTACATCAGTTAATTTTAATGACACAGAAGCCCAGGCATCCAACCACCAGCCCCAGATAAATCTCCCCCGGAGGGATGGTTTATTTTTAAAATGGCTAATTATTCAAACTATTCATAATTAAAATGAAACGGCCTTTCTCCAATACAGGATCCCTAGGACACGTATAGGAATGTCATCCACCTGAAATCTTCAACAATACGGGACGAATACCGGGTTATCTCGTTCATGAAAGCAGCTATAATGAAAACTTCAGTGTCCATTAGTAAACTTAGCCCACTGTAGGAATAACGAAAGAATAGAATAATCAAGCTTTTGAGCTTAGACTAAATAAAGAGTTTGTGGGAGGCTCATAGGTATCATTCCATCTGCGGCTGTAATATGTAACTGGGGGACCAGCCGATATTGATATATGTATGGAATGTCCACTACTTCGATGCACTGCTTTGGGCAAACAACAAGTTATCAATGGTGTTTGAGGGAAAGTGCCTCCCCCTGGGAATGAGGGACAAGAGACCAGCAGCCTCAAAGGATGCAAATGTGGCCCTGGGTGGTTAGGGACCAAGAGGAGGGCTCGCTTGCATTCTATGCAGACTTCTCCTATGCAAACTATGGGTAGGGGACAGGGCTTCTCGGTGGCCCTCCACTGTAAGGAGCAGCTCTGAGATCCAGGCTCTTGGGGTCATGCGGCAGGACAGGGTCCCCAAGAACCTCTCTGTGACCTTTCACAGCTCCCTGGACTCTGCCTCTCCCAGTCCTGAGTCTGTGTGCGGTGGATTCCCAGGCCACTGAGGGCTGGGGAAACACCTTGGTTACACGCCACTCTGTGTGTGTGGTAAGTTCCTCTGTGAAAAAGCAAATAACTCAGTTGAAGTGTTTAAACCACTCAGGTTGAAGTTGCAAACTAATCCCGATTCTGAAGTCTCCAGGCAGGTGGTGAAGAGAAGAGATGTCCACGCCTCCCTAACTCCAGCAGCCCTGCAAAGGCTCCTGGCTCTGGATCCGATGCCCATGAGCCCTTGGAGCAAATCCCCACACTCACGAACCAGCACATTTTCACAAGGCACTCACGACATGTGTCAACAGATTACTCAATTTTTCACTAACCAGTTTCCACTCACAATGATGCTACAGACGTGTAATTTTATAGCAGAAAAGCCTCCCAGTCTGATCCTCTCCTTTATGGACGCTGATGCCGAGAGTGCACACAACCCTTGCAAGTATGTCATCCCCTTCGTCCTCCCAGAGACACGCAAAGGTGCCAGAGATGTCAGGCATTAAGTGAAGGACTCCCACCTGTCACCCTAGACGTTATGCCCTTTTGTTGTATGTTTTTATTATAAGATAGTGACTAAAAAGAGACAGAAGTGGAGAAACAGGATTCTCTTAATCCAAATGGCAATGCAGTAGCTCTCATACTTCATTGATAGCCTCGGACTAATATTTTTAATGAAGAGTTTAATACGTGCTATGGAGACAAAAAGGTGATTTCTCCATCTTCTGGTAGAAAAAAAAAATGTTGCAAATCCTACCAACCGAATTACTCAGGCTTTGAAAATAGCGTTGTCTTACAATCTAGCACCAGGAAAGTGTTTATATTTCCTGAAAAACTGGGAACATTCTTTGAATCAGACCAGAACAATACAAGCCACTGTGTTTTCATTTTTGCTTTGTCAGCCAGGAAGCTTAGGACCGAATTTAAGGCACAACTGCGATCACATCTTATCTCTAGGGAAAGGGAGCTGGCATTTAACGAATGCCACTTGTGCAAGGTGCTTCCACAAAATAATTTTCATTGAAAATAAACTGCTCGGTTATTACCACTCCAGGTTCACAGAGTGGAACACTGCAGTTGGTGAGGAAGAAGCCCGGAGCTCAGTAATTCAGCTGGCACGTGGTGGAAGGCGGCCTCCAGACCCAAACCCCGCTGCATTAGGGACTCTCCTGACACAGCACAGATTCCTTTCCCCAAATTACTCCAAGCCCTTCTTGGGGATCGAGAGTGTAGAGTGCCAAGATTTAACAATGGTAATGCTGGCCTGCCAGGCTGGAGATGGTGGAAGCTTCCAGCCCGGGGCACTGGTCGAGGGCTCCCAGGATGTCAGAGGCAGGACTTGTAGGTGGGTGCGCATGTGGGCAGACCCCGGGGCTAGAAGGGGACAGCCTGTTGAGACAGCTGTGCCTTCATATCAGGTCCCCTCTGATAAGGTAAAGTGATAAGATGCTACCTCCCCTCAAACCTGACAGCAGTTTCCCCTTATTGTCCTGACTTGTTTGCTCAAGCCCACAGTACAGATGATTTCAGCATCTAGAAAACTTCCCCACACAGAAGCCAAATACTCTGTTGAACTCAGTTATGGCAAATCTTACAGGGTTGATTTACATAGTGGCGATGGCTTCCCAAGTGCACACAGTATGCAAATGTGGCCTTTTGGGACTGGCTACTAACCCAACCCAACGCTGTGACCCCAGTGAATGCCCAGGCCCCCATAAGAGCATACTGGATGCACTCAAAGTCAGGTCATTGAGATTCACTGAAAATCTACACAGCTCCTTGCGTATCATCAGTATTCAAGAAACTTTAAAAAAAAAAAAGACTTACACATTTATATAAATAAATGTCCATTTATATAAAGTTCAAAGGCAGACAAATTGAACATATGGTGCTAGAAGTGTGGAGAGTGGCCAACCGTGGGAGGGAGAGGGAGAGACCACCAGGAGGCTGGAGGGGGCGGCTGGGCGGTCATGCTGCATTCCTTCTCTTGGGAGCTGGTCACACAGCTGGCTCGCTTTGTGGAAACCCAAGGTCTGTACATTTAACACTTATGTGTACTTTCTGAAAGTACGTGTCACCTTGATCTGCTATTTTGGATCGTGGCTGGACTTGTTTTTGACCCTTATAAAGAGACAAAGAAATTAACTCACTTTTCTTTAAAAAGTCAGTTTACAAAGTTGGTCAATGGAGAAATGCCCTTGCATCATGCGTTCCTCACACAACAGGGTGACGGACGTCACCGGCAGACTTGAGGGATGGGAGGGAAGAGTGCCCGCTGGCCTGGCTTTGCCCTTGGAGTGTTTGTTTCTTTGGACCAAAACCCTTATTTCTAACAGAACAAGCTCGTTTACCTTTAGGGATGGCCTTCGTTCGAAAATATTTTTTTCTGATTTTTAGCATTTCCTTTTCAAAAGGGATTAGGAATCTCCAACTTGCACTTAAATCTTCTTAAGGTGTTGGTCATATGAATGACCCTGAGCGTCCAGCGGAGGAAGGACTGCCTCTCATGGCCATGATCTGGGTGCTGTGGTCAGACTATAGGGATTCGGGGTCTGGCCTATACAGCTCCTCCCGCCAGAGGAGGAGCTTCAGCTGGTCACCTCACCCTTCTGGGCCAGGGGGTTTCCACTTACAAAATGAGAGAAGTCCACCTTTACCCTGGGGTGATGGGTGGGGTGACCAATTTGACCTGCTTTGCCCATGACTTTCCGGTTTCACACTGAAAGTCTAGCATGCCGGTGAACCCCTCAATCCCTGGCAAAGAAACTGGCTGGTCACCCCACAATGGTGCGGGATGTGCAAGGTCATGTCCATAATGCACCTGCTATCGTGTCCGGCACATGCCGCGTGCTCAAAAAATACCGATTTTTTGGCATCACCGTGACCACAGCCTTCTCCAGACAGCGTGCGTGGATGCCTGGCTGTGATACCTGTGAGCTGTGCCCGCGCAGGCTCCCATCGTCCCACCTTCCTTCAATGTCCTGACCCACTTTAAAACATAACTGATCAGTAACCTTTGAGCAATTCTTACCAGGACACGAGTGTCCACAGGCTGCACACACCTGCTGAAGGAGGTGTACAGGGGTCAGAGGCAGCGAACCCCGCTGACCCAAGACATGGGGTGTCTGGGCTCCTGAGCTTCCGCTGCTCGTGATGAAACAAGGATGGAGCGCCCCGCGGCTTCTCGGCATCGTTGCAGGTGGAGGGAAGAACCGGCGTGCCAGCACTCACTCCGTTCACTACCTGGTTCAGTGAGTGTGGAAGCTGGTGCTGCACCCAGCCAGGGACGCCTGCAGGCCCCCATGGGGACAGTGACCACACAGAAGCATCGGGATGCCCGAGGACCTCGGCATGAACGCCGCGAGGAGAGCAGTGCAGGCACAGGGGCCAGCACGGGAAGCCAGTGTGGGTGCGTGGCCCACAGCCAGCACATCCAGTGTCTGTTGGCCCAAACAGGAGAAAGCGGGAGACCGTCTGACCCTCAGCCAGCCAGGATCGGAGTGCTGGGTTTCAGGCTCAGCCCCTCACCGCGCCCAAGGACGGGGTCCCCGAACTTCGCTTAGATTAAGCCAGTTTTATTTCTCATGTCTGCCCACTAAAATGCATTTATATTTATGCTTTCATGTGAGATGTAAGAAGAATACAAATTAAAGTCATTTATATTCTAATATAAATTGCCACAGGAATGCAAAGGGGAATCACAACTTCCTCCTGTTGTTTCTTTTTTTTAAAGATTTCTACATTTTTTAAGATTTCTACATATTTGTTCATGAGAGGCACAGAAAGGGAGGCAGAGGGAGAAGCAGGCTCTCCGCGGGGAGCCCAATGTGGGATTCAAGCCCAGGACCCCAGGGATCACGACCTGAGCCAAAGGCAGATGCTCAACCACTGAGCCACCCAGGCGTCCCCCAAATTCTTCCTGTTTTAAGGGAATGCAAGCACTTCTGATGAGGATCTGGCCCTTGTCTTCTACTGCAAACACCTGGCAAGGATTGGAGAGAACACAGTGTGTTAACAGAAAAACCCCTAAACTCCTAGTGGAGTGGACGTACTCAATCCCTGCTTTTTTCAGATTTCCACAGGGATCTAAATCAATTTAAGTACTTAAAATAGCCATAAAGAGGGGGGGAAAAATTCGAGCTCTATTAGTTACCATGGGAATTACTAATTGAAGCACATCTTTTGTCTTCGAACGATCCTTGCCATTCCTGTGACGTGTGGAATGATAACACGAAGGGAACCAGCAACCATTTCCTGCCGTTTGATGAGTACAAAAATACCGTGCGGAAGTTCAAATTAAAGAAACTTCTGAAGAAGTCAAATCCACCCACCATAGTAGTGACATATTTATTAGAGGAAATCCATCTTAGGCTGAATTTTACAAGTGGAATATCGGATCTTCAAAGGGCTCTGAGAAATTGGGAAAAGAGGCTGCGACAGCCCAGATGTGTTCACGGCATTTCAGGGCGAGAAGGCGGGAAGGGCCGCTGGCTGGACGTGTCACTCATCCAGGCCGCAGTTTCAGAGCATGAACCAGAGAGCCCTGCAAGCTCCAGCAAACCGCTGTCACACGGGGGACCGCGGACAAGCCCGTGTTCCGAAGATCATACAACCGACCGTGAGCACTTAGTAGTGAAAATAAAACTCTTCCCAGCATTCGCTGGTGCAGAGATCGTTTTTAAAAATCACTACTTGCACAGAGTCTGCAATCCCCAGTGATATTCCCGAGCGTTAGCAACCTGTACCTTCTCGAGAAGGATTAATTGCCTCCTAATGCAAGCACCCCTGGAATACGGAAAGAATTGCCAAGCACCCAGGTTTATTAATAAAGAAGTAAATCTTTCCTCTAAAATTGAGGATTGTCCACAGTTAGCCAAGGGCTGAAAAAAAAAAATGGGATTAAGAACTTCATTAATTCGCAGAGACAGCTGGAAGCGTCATCTATCAAAATATATTTCTAAAAGTTTAAATTTAATAAAAGAAAAGGATCCCCTGCAGCCAGAAAGGGAAATAGGCTGCAACTACACTGGTTTGACTTCAACTAATTAATTTTGCAAGGAGGGGTCTCAGCAGGAAAGAGGCCGACGACACCAGGAGGAAGATTTTAAGACCGAGGGCCGGTGCTACCCCTGGCTCTTGCTTTAACAAAGTAAGACTGAACCCTTTCACCAAGGGATGGAAAGGTAGAAGGTTAAACCTGAGGCCTGGCTTCTCCAAGAGGGAGCAATCGTCCTTCTGTCTGAGGCACAGACGGGCGAGGCAGCTCTGGAGATGGGCACTGGGCCTGGAGACAGTGGCCTCGGCCCAGAGCACACCTTGCTTCCTTCTCTGTGCACAGCTCCCGGCTCTCCCAGCAGGTGAGCATGCACCGTGCTCTGCCCCAGGGCTGGAGGCCGCACACAGCTGGAGAGCATCCCCTGCCCAGGGGCCTTGCACCTGTACATGTGCACACGTGTGCACAGCTCCTGACTGTCCTAGCAGGTGAGCACGCACCGTGCTCTGCCCCAGGGCTGGAGGCCACACACGGCTGGAGAGCACCCTCTGCCCAGGGACCTCGCACCTGTACATGTGCACACATGCATGCACACACACACATGCTGCTCCCCTGGGTGAGGCAATGAGGAGACTCACCTGCACTCATTCTACACCTTTCCAGGACTGGAAATGCTTCCCTTGCCCACTTTGGATCTGTCAACTTGGTTCTGTCACACGAGCAGTGCAAAGAGGCCTCTTGCTGAGGCGTCAAGGACAAAGGGTACTAATTTATAAAATATTTACCAACCACCTGCTATGTGCTTGGCTCTGAAGATAGCCTGATGGGGCAAACTCAGAAGCCCCTCTGGCTCTCAGGCAGTGCCTAGGGTAGTGGCGGAGACAGACATTCATCGCTTGTTCACATGAACAAACACTGTTCTTTGAGAGAAGGCAACCTGAACTGGATTAGCAGTCGGGGAGGGCTTCCTGTAGGAAGTGGCCCTGGATGCAAGTTGAAGAAAGAGTGAGTACAAAGGTGTGAGGGGGGCATCCCGGACATTTGGGCTGGCCAGTGTGTGTGTGCAGTATTGAGAATAGGCCCAGGCCACAGGCCTTCAGCTGTCTTCTCACCCCAGCAGGAGAAGGACCCTCAGTATTTTGGGCCATCTGCATTTCCACATGCCTCGGTGGGGCCTAGATGCCATCGTAACAGTCCTCCATGACCCCCTTCCTCTCAATGCAGGTCCTTCCTCCAATATCAGCAGATGTTTCTCAGCCTGTGCCCTCCCCCGCTTCAGCAGCGGTCCCTAGACACCCAGTTCCACTTCTACCCAAGAATCTGAAGGCACCTCGATTGGCTACCTCCAAAGACCCAGTCCAGCTCCTCTCCCGGGCCCTGGTTTCTGGGGATGGCAAGGTCCCTTCCTTCCTCCCCATCTAGACATCACCTTGGCCTAGGGTTTATCTGCTTTGGCAAGATGACATTTTGCACCAGATAATCCTTTGTCATGAGGGTGTGTCCTGGGCACCGTGGGCCTCTACCCACTGAATGCCAGTAACACCAACTCCCTCCCCAGTCATGACAATAAATCACATCTCCAGGGGTTGCAAATGTCCTTTGCAGGGGGGAGGGGTGGTGCTAAGATGCCTGGAGTCAAGAACCTCTGCTTTAGGCTGCTCCACACCATCCTCAGCCACATCCCCCTGGTTGTGGGACCACTGAGGGCTCGCTTTTCCTGACCAGCTCCCGTCACTTCGGTCTGCATCAATCCGAGGCAGGACCATTTCCAGTCCACCCTCAAGCGCTCAACATGAGCCTGGAACAAACTTCATGTTGAATAAATGCTCATGTGTGATGAATGGGCTCCTGTGGTAGTATCCCAAATAATCTCCAAGCCTCATTGCTTGGCCCACCGCTACCCTTTAAGATCTGATCATGCCATGACTTTGCTCTAAAACATTCCGTGGATCCCTGCTGAGGTCTCAAGTCACCAGGCCGGTGCTTTTCCAAACCACCTCTGACTCATCCCCATGCATACCCTGCACTGACCTTCAACCAAAACGAACTGCTGCTTTTTCACAAGCACACCTTGTCTCGCCCGCCCCCGGTGATAAGTGCCTGTGATCCCAGAGAAAGGCCCGGCAGGGGCCTGGTACATATTTATGAAGGGGATGGATGGGGGGACGGGGGTTGTTGCAGGACTCTCTAGGGTAAAGCTGGGCCGGCCTTGGGTGGGCCTTGAAGGTGAGTGCTTCACCCTCTCTAGCCAGATGAGGGACACACTTGCCAAAGGGCACTGTCTCTGCCCGGACCTACTAAGGGGTCCAGCACCGACTCTCCCAGAGGCTTGACCCCAGGGTCAGGCTGCAGGAAAAAAAATCAGCCCTGTTAATAACTCGCATCGTTAGTCTCCGGGGGACAGTGATGTGAGCAGTTGGAGGGACTCTTGGGGTCAGGGCTCCCTCCTTTCCCCCCTTACAAATGTGCAGAGTTTTGACCCCAAGCGCCGCTCCCTGCCCCGCTGGGCACTGGGAAAGGGGAGGGCCTGGAGATGCAGGCAGCTCTGGGCGCAGCCCAGCTGGCCCTGTGCGCCCGGGTGCACTTCTCCGGTCCTCCCTCCAGGGGAGCCAGGCTGTGCCCGGCGCAGCAGGACCCATGGGGACAGCTGGGCTCGGGACACGAGGCCCGGCCTCTTGGTGCCCTGAGCACCCTGGGAGAGGAGGCGAGAGGCCTGGCACAGTGGCCACACGCCAGGGTGTCAGCCTTCGGGCAGCAGGGAGCTGTCTCGGGGGCTGCTCCCAGATTGGGGGCTGGCCCCACTGGCCTGGATGGCCAGACTCCCCATAACCCCCCACCCCCCACCCCAGCAAGGGGGAAGGACCAAGTGTGGACCATGTTTCCCTGTGGTTACCTAGAGCGGAAAACATTTTTTAAAAGATAATGAATGTTTGTGGCTCAATGAAATTAGAACAACCCAGTAATTCCTGCAGGAAAGTTGAGTCTCTCCCCCCCCCCACCCAAGGATGAGCATCTCCCGAGTGGTTGTGTGTGCACCAGGTATCACGCAAGGTGCATTCTTTCTCTCGCTCACTCCTTCATTCATTCTCTCCCCCATCCATTCATTCATCCACGGCTTGCCTGGCCCACCGTGCCCGGAGCCGAGCATGGGTGAGACAGTCCAGGTCCTGCTGGGTGTTGCTCACCGCCCTGGGGGGTGGGAAATAATTCGAGGAACACACAGAGGGATCCGTGACCACAAGGGCAGCGACGCTGGGAGGATGACAGGCAGTTGTGGGGAGAGAGGGTCACAGGGCTGTAAGGATGCCAGACCCACGGCGGTGCACGTGGCGGCCCGGGGATCACAGAGCAGCCCCAGGGGCATCCTGCCTCGCTCAGGACACGTCCACGTGGTCTGTGCTGGCCTGGGGTGATGCTAGGGCCCCCGCCAGCACACACGTGGGAAGGCCCCACACGCCCTCCCTGGTGCAGCCCAGCCCCCAGGCCGCTGATGCCTTCACCAAGCAGCCCCCCTTCTAAACATACCCCCCACCCCGGCCCACAGAAAGGCCTCTGAGGAAGTATTCTCAATTCCCCGCGCCGGGTGCGTGATAAACAGCCCCGCCACAAGCCCAGCACTGTTCTCCTCTTACCTCCCGCCTGCCGGGCTCCAAAAAGGGGAGGCTGTCACCAGTAATGCCAGGAGACAGGCGACGCTACAGCTGGGGCGTTCTGCTGAATGTCTCATCGTTCTCGTTTGTGTGAGCTGGGGAAAAAAAAGCACTTATATGCCCCGGAGAAGGCCACATACACACCGGACACGTGCAAGCTGAGCTGAGACCCCTCCTAAGCCCCAGCTCTGCCCCGAGGAGCCCACTTGTTGGCATCGTCTGAATGCACACTCAGAGCAGAGAGGAGGGGGCAAGTGGTTCCCACTTGCTTCTCTGGAAGAAAAAGCCTCACATCGGGGGGCTAATGGAGCTGCACGTTCACAAATCCAAGCGCCATGTGGGTGATGCAAATTCACACATTTACAAGTTAGAGGGCCAAAGACAATCTGGACCCACTGCAGGCTCCAGGGATATGAAAGATAAGTTTGTGAAAAGGGGTGCATGCGTGTGTGTGTGTGTGTGTGTGTGAGAGAGAGAGAGAGAGAGAGAGAGAGAGAGAGATCCCAGGAGCTCAGGGTCATAGGTGAGACCAGACCCCAGGGAGACAGAACTGCTGGATGAGGGTGCAGCAGACCCAAGAAGAATCCGTGAGGCCCAAGTGTGTAAGGCAAAGAAGTTACATCAGGGCCCAAGGTCAGGAAAAGTGGATAAACGACCTTTTAAATGAGCAGATGAGAGGGATGCCTGGGTGGTTTAGCAGTGGAGCATCTGCCTTTGGCTCAGGGCATGATCCTGGGGTCCTTGGATCAAGTCCCACATCAGGATCCCCACAAGGAGCCTGCTTCTCCCTCTGCCTGTGTCTCTGCTTCTCCCCATGTGTCTCTCATGAATGAATAAATAAAATCTTAAAAAATAATACATAAACGAGCAGATGAGAAATCATGGCTCTTGGCAAATAGAGGAGGCTTTCCTCATTGTCATTTTCTTGAACTGTTCCATCTCCCTAGAGTTCAACCCACCCTGGGCTCACAAATGTTTGCCCCATGTGGATGATGGTGTAGACATTGGGGACCGCACAGGAGGAAGGCCCTCTCTCCCATGTGCATCCCACATCCCCTTTAAGTCCACTTCAGATGCCACCATCCGACCATGTAGTGCCGGGCACCCAAATCCCCAGGCGCCAGCGCACAAGATTGGAAGAATCAATGTTGTCAAGATGTCAGTTCTTCCCAACCTGATCTATAAATTCAACGCAATCATAAAAAAAAAAAAAAAAAATCCCACCAAGTTATTTGGTGGATGTTGACAGACCCATGCTACTATTTATGCAAAGAGGCAAAAGACCCAGAGTAGCCAACACAATGCTGAAGGAGAGGAACAAGGTTGAGGCACTGACACTACCTGGCTTCGAGACTCGCTACGAAGCTACAGTCATCAAGACAGCGTGGCGTAGGCACAAAAATTAACAAATAGGTCAAGGGAAAAGGAACAGAGTCCAAAAATAGACCCACAGAAATACAGTCAACTGGGCTTTGACAAAGGAGCAGAGCCAATACAATGAAAGACAGTCTTTTCAACAGATGGTGCTTGAGCAACCGGACATCCATTGGCAAAAAAAAAAAACTGAATGCAGACACAGACCTTATGCCTTTCACAAAAATTAGCTCAAGATGGATCACAGACCTAAATACAAAACTGAAGACGATAAACCCCCTGGGAAGATCACACAGGAGAAAATCTAAGATGCCTTTGGGTGTTGTGAGGCTTTTTTTAAATTTTATTTTAATTAATTAATTAATTAATTAATTAATTTATTTATTTATTTATTTATTTACTTATTTATTTATTCATGAGAGACACAGAGAGAGAGAGAGAGCGGCAGAGACACAGGCAGAGGGAGCAGCAGGCTCCATGCAGGGGGCCCGACCTGGGACTCGATCCCGGGTCTCCAGGATCAGGCCCTGGGCCGAAGGCGGCACTAAACCGCTAAGCCCCCCAGGCTGCCCGCCTTTTTATTAGACACACCATCCAAAGGCACGATCCACAGAAGAAAGAATTGATGAGCTGAACTTGATTAAAAGTAAAATACTTCTGCTCTTCCAAACACAACGTCAAGAGAATGAGAAGACGAGCCACAGACCGGGAGAAAAACCTCTGCGAACGACCTCTCCGATCACAGGTGGCCATCAGTAATCCACGGAGAACTCTCAAAACTCAGCAACAGGAAAATACCCATTAAAAATGGGTAAAAGACCTCACCTCCCTGAAGAAGACATTCAGATGCCAGATGAGCACAGGAGGAGACGGACCACACGGATGCCATCCGGGAAAGCAAATTCCAACAAGGAGACGCCACTGTGCAGCTGTCACGATGGCCCGGAACACGGACACCAGCAAATGCTGACAAGGACGTGGAGCAACAGAAAGTCTCACTCATCGCTGGGAATGCAACGGTGCAGTCACTCCGCAAGACAACGCAGCGTTTTCTTAAGAAAACGTTAACATGCATCACATGACCTAGCAAGCAGGCTCCTTGGCATTTACCGTAAGGAGCTGGAAACGGACGCTGACGCTAAAACCTGCGTATGAATGTTTCTTCAAAACTGCCCAAACCTGGAAGCAACCCCCGGGTCCTTCGGTAGGTGAGTGGGAAAGCAAAGTGCGGGCCACCCCGACGATGGAATAGTACGTAGCACCACAACCAAGGGAGCGGGCCCGCCGAGAAAAGACGGGAGGACCCTCTGATGGCTACTGCGGACTGAGGCAGCCCAGCGGAAAGGGCTGCACGTCTATGGGATTCCAGCTACTTGACATTCTGAAAAAGGCAGAACTGTAGGGACAGGACAAAAGATTAGTGGTTGCCAGAGGTTAGGGGAGAGGGAGGGGTGAAGCGGGGGAGTGCACAGGATGTCTAAGGCAGTGCCCCTGAAACGGTACATACACACCTGGGGCGTCTGTCAAAGCCCGTAGAATGGACACCACAAGAGTAAACCATGACTTGGAGGGATAATGAGGCGTGAGTTCACCGGCTGTAACACAGGTGCCCCTCTGGTGCCAGGTGTTGACTGAGGGTGTGCACTTGGCGGGTGGAGGGTGCAGAGGGAGCTATAATGGAGCTATAATGAGGAATCTCTTTACTTTCCACTTCATTTTGCTGTTACAGGAAAATTTCCCTAAAACTGAGAGTCTATGAAAGGAGAGGTGATGGGGGGCGGGGGGCATGTTCTCAAACTCTCGGGCGGTCTCCTGATTCTACACTTATCATCCCCCACCTGCTCTTCACCTGGGCTCCAGAGGCTCACTCCCCATGGCTTCGTAGGACACAGCCCAGACCCTTGGGCGTGCGTGACAGGCCGGCCATCAGGTGGTCGCCATCTGTACCGCCGCCTGCACCCCCACACGCCACCCCCCTGAACTCCGGGGACACTCAACTTTGGTGACCCGCTGTCACCTGCCAATCCCAGTTCTGGGGTAATGCTTTAGTTTGTGCACTAAATTTTAGAAGTCAGGTGCTTGTTTTTAGTGCACGTGTGGTCCAGCACACGTATGTGCTAACCCGCCGCGTATCTTCGCACGCCTTTGCTCTTGAACACATAACCACATGCTCTGAATAATCTACCTGAAAACCTACAGCGTACCTTAGCGCCTCTTTCCCTGTGCACCCGATTATCGACGGCCAAGGGCTCACAGATGTAGGCTTTGGGGACACGACCACACTCTGGTGCATTATATTCTTCTCACTTATTAATGCTTTGCAGAAACCCCACCTGCCAGCCCTTCTGGATCTGAAGAACGCCTCCACGGGCCGCACGCTGTTCCACGGCTCCTAAGTAGAACCAATCTGTTTTCAAACTTTCCCCCACTGATGCGCCTTCACATATTTTATTTTATTTTATTTTTGCCACAGTCAACATCGCTGCGCATATGTCCTTTATTTATTGCCCCTGAAACGAGGGCAGAGTCTGACTTGTCCTCTCTTTCCTCCCACGGCCCTGAGCAGCATCAGACACTCAGGGGGTGACCCCTGTCAGCAGAACAGTACACGCACGAACAATTATTCTTCCTCCATGTATTTTAACGCATGTGTTCTCTTAGTGCTTAGGCCCTGGCGCAGTCTCCAACTACATAAATAAATAATTTTATTTAATGACTGAACTAAGGGATGCCCAGGGGCGGGGGCTGGGGCTCAGTGGTTGAGCATCTGCCTTCAGCTTAGGGCATGATCCCAGGGTCCCAGGATCAAGTCCCGCATCAGGTTCCCCGCAGGGAGCCTGCTCCTCCCTCTGCCTGTGTCTCTGCCTCTCTCTGTGTGTCTCTCATGAATAAATAAATAAAATCTTTATAAAAAAAGACTGAATTAAGTGAATACATATATTTATTTTCAATCACTTGAGGATCTCAATGCACCTGATGTATTTCTCCTTAACACAGGGACTCGAGAGGGAAAATGATCATTTCCTTCTTCACAACCACCAACTATGGTGCTTTTCCCAGCAGAGAGCCACCAACAACGTGACCACATCTTGGGGACAGTAGGTCAAGAAAATGAAAATTTCTTGGAGGCAAGATAAGGAAAGTGCAAGAACTAAAGTTCTTTTCTTTGTTAAGATTTTTATTTATTTATTCATGAGAGACAAAGAGAGAGAGAGAGAGAGAGAGAGGCAGAGACCCAGGCAGAGGGAGAAGCAGGCTCCATGCAGGGAGCCCGACGTGGGACTCGATCCCGGGACCCCGGCATCACGCCCTGGGCCGAAGGCAGGCGCTCAACCACGGAGCCCCCCAGGGATCCCAAGAACTAAAGCTTTACGCTGCGGGTTCTCTCCCGGCGCTCTGGGCTCGTGGAATCTTCCTAACCAGGGCCCGACAGCAGAGGCCGGTCCGAGAGCAGCCAAGTCCTTCATATGGAAGGTCAGTCGGTGACCCCAGCGGTCGCCTGACGGTGCCAGAACTGCGAGGGAGTGAAGGGACTCCTGGAACCGCAGCGAGGCACGAGGAGGCCCCCTTCCTCCCGTCAGCGCCCTGAATTCCGCGCTTCGGTCCCTTCGCGGGCTGGTTGTTAGGGCCGCGCCGGGATGGGGAGCCCTCTGCCCGCGCCCCCGCCACCTCTCCCCCACCTCGGCCCCCCGACTTTTCTCCGAGTGGCCCGCAGCGCCCACGCTGCTCTTGTGGTGCCCCCGCTCCGCTGCGTTCCTCCCGGTCCGGGGCGGCCACCCCCGCCGCAGGGGGACGCCCCACGCCCCGCCGAGGCCTCGCTCCGAACGCGTGGCAAGCCCGCCACCGGCCACCCCCTGGAGGCCCGCAGGCGGCCACCTCCTCCCCTTCTTGGGCTGCAAGGCGGGACCGGGGAGAACCCAAGGAGGCAGGGGCAGCCCGGCCCGGGGTGGGGGGGGGTGACACAGAGAGGGCCCCTGTGGGCCGTGCCCCCCAGAGCAAGCAGGTGGCGCCCCGGGGCACGCCGCTCGCCCTCCCTGCGGAGCCCCGAGGCAGAGGAAGCCCTGCTCGGCCCAGACCTCTCACTCTCCTCGGCCTCTGGGACCGCCCTGGGGACACATGACCTACTTCCCCGAGCACATGTTGTAAGAGGGAGTCTTTGGTTTATTGCCAAACCCTGTTCCTGCGGGGGAAGGCAACCGCACACAGTCCGTCCATGTCCGCTTCCTTCGCAACAAGGGGGACGCTCCGGGTTTGTGACATTTGTCATGAGAAAAGGGCCTCGACCGGCAAGAGTCTGGAGCCGCGAGACAAACACGGGGGCCCGGGGCGGCGAGCGGGAGGTCTGGCTGGCGCTTTGCCTTCTGGCTTGACACTCGGCCCACACACAGAGACCTCCCCCACCCCCCCCCCCCCCCCCCCGGCTGCCCGTTTGCTCTGGAAGCTTCTCCACGTTGACCTGCCAGGTCCTCGGGCCCTCCTGCTGTGCCCTGTGTATGTGTCGCAGGAGCAACACCGCTGAGAGGGGACGGCTTCTGGAGACGGTCCGATCCCAGCGCCGGGTTCACCTGTGGGCCCACCAACCTAAATACCCCCCACGTGCCGCCCCGCGCCGAGCTCCGGGGCTGGAGACATGTGGGGACGCCGTGGGACCTGCCCTCAGCCCCAGTGAGGAAAGGCCTGCAGACGGACAATGACTGCCGGGGTAACCCCCCCTTCTCGAAGCCGATGCTCTGTGTCCCCCTACCCTGACGGAAGGTGCTGCAACCCTCCCAGCTGCCTCATCAACTGAGGGGCATCCTGGGGCCTTCCTCCAGGTACCCTGAATCCCTAAGTCACTGTTTCCTGAGAACTGGTTTCTGAAAATGTGTGGAATGTGCTCACTTTCCTTATTCTGTTGTCACTCACCTGATTTCAGGGCACTATTATCTTTTCACTGCAGCAAACTTCCAACTAGTGTCCGGCTTCCAGCCCTGCACTTCCAGCAGCCTATCATCCACGTGAAGCCTCTCATACACACAGATCCGTTTGTCACCCTCCTGCTGAGGCTCCCTAAGTGGCTTTCCATGCTGTGCTCAACTCCTTATAAGGCCTTCATGGTCTGATCTTTGCCTACTCTTCTAGCTTCATCACCTAGGCATCCATATCCACCAACCCACCCACCCATCCACCCATCTATCCATCTACCCACCCACCCACCTATCCATCCACCCATCTACCCACCAACCCATCCACCCACCCACCTATCTATCTACCCACCTATCCATCAACCTATCTAAACCCCACCCATCCACCCATCTATCCATCTACCCATTCACCCACCTATCCATCCACCCATCTACCCACCAACCCACCTATCTATCCATCTACCCACCCACCCACCTATCTATCTATCTACCCACCTATCCATCAACCTATCCAAACCCCCACCCATCCACCCATCCAATCAATTCTTCCTGCATGCCTCCCAGAGCTAGCTCATCTGGCCTCGACCACCACACTGTCACTATGACACCACAGCTATGGTCTTACTCTTCATCCCCAGTCCAGCTTTATGGCTCAGTCTGGTTCCTGGATCCTCATCACACCCTCTGCACTCGCGCTGCAACTCAGCTCCGCCGGCAGCAGGGCCCTGATCTGCTTCTGCCCTCCACCCTGCCCCTGGGGCTGAATTGTTTCCCTGAAGGCAACACCTTCGCCTGCTCTTGGGTTCCACAGCGCTGACCCTCCCAACTTGTTGGGGCAACTCCATTACTTCTTATTAGACAACCTTGCCCAAAACCCATGGGAACCACTTTCCCCTCCATCCCCAAAGTCTGCGGGGGCAGGTCAGACTCCTTCCTTCAACACACATGCCCCTCAGCCAACACTGCCCACCCCAGTGGGGAGGCCCAACCCTGGTCATGGTCACTGTCTAAGCTGGGGCTGGCGACTGTGAGGCACTCTGTGGCAGGCAGGAGGCCACAGGCTGCCCCCAACCACCCTACCGAGTCCCGAGGAAGCTGAGGAATCAAGAAGCCCCAGAGGAACCCCCAAGGCCTTGCACGCTACGGAAGGACCAGCAAGGCCTTCTTCCCCAATGTCACAGAGGGCAAAGGCTGGCCAAGAGTAAAATTTCAAATCATCCTGATATAGTCCAGAGTTCGAGAAATGAATGCAGACCACTGACGTGTTCGGAAAAACACACCCTTACAAAACCCGATACGGACACCAGCACATGTGGCTCTGAACTGCACGTATAGGGATGGTTTCCTTAAATAACCCTCACAAGTTTAATAAAGAACCCTATTGTTTCCGTTAGGACAGGCTGTGCCTCTGCTTGGCAGAGTAACAAGAGACAGACAAAATTACGAAAAACATTCGAGGGGTTTCTGTTTGACCCAAGAGATAAAGAGATAAGTCACTCAGGTATCCTGGCCCTGCATGATAAAAGTGACTTCCCGGTCCCAAAGCTGTCTGGGTCTGTAGACTGAGACAGTCCTCAGATGCCCACTCTTGTAGGATTTTTTTTTTTAATTGTGGTAAAATCTGCATAACATAAAATTGGCCATTTTCATGCTTTTTTGGGTATACCATTGGGTGGCATCAAGTACGTTCAGTGGGCGACCGCCACCGCCGCCACCACCGCCGTCTCCTGCACATTTTCATCCCCCCAAACAGAAACTCTGCCCCAAATTGAAATCAAACAACTGCCACCCTCCTCCCCCGGCAACCTCTGATCTTTCTGTCTCTGGGTCTGACTGCTTCTAGGTACCGAGGGTGAGCAGAAGCCTATAGGGTTTGTCCTCTGCGACAGGCTTATTTCATGCAGCAAAACGTCCTCGAGGTCCCTCCACACCGAATATGTGTCAGCACTTCCTTCCTTTTTAAGACTGAATAATGTTCCATTGTTTGCTGGGACCACATTTTGTTTATCCCCTCCTCTGCCGGTGGGCACTAGTATGACGCACTTTTTAGGTCTAAATTGAACGTGACCAGACTGACCTGTCCAAGACATAGGCTTCTTAGCTGATACACTTTTCTAAATCAAGGATACGGTACAATTTAAGGAAAAATTTTCATTTTCTAAAATCTCATTTTAGATAGGCAGACCGCACAGCACCCTAACCCCTGACTTCTTCGTTTCCTCGCTATTCTTTCATCGCTAATGATTTTTACAGCCTCGGATTGCTAGCAGATGGAGCAGGGTTCCTTGGTCCCTTTTGCTTAAAATATCTCCCTGGGATTCAAGGCTCTCTTTCCATTCCCAGTCACCCTCATTACTTCTGACATGGTGATCTCAAGCTTCCTGGCATGTCAAGCAGTACATCTACACGCTCTTGATTGGACTGCAGGAAAATTGGCCTGCATTTGGAGTGATGCTGACCTATTTTTTCCCTGTGAGATATTATAAAAAAAAAAAAAGACACTCGGCTCTGGAGAGACGCATTGACATTTTGCCTGTTTTCTTTGCCTTTTTCCCCACTGGTGACACAATCTGGGGTGTGCTGATGAGATCAACGTGTATCCACATTTTCGCCATAGCTCTGCCCTCGGCCTGGAGGGACGGCTGGGCTGTCTCACTGCCTTATCTCTTCCCTACTCTGCAAATCACTGGGCCACAGGTAAGGACTCCAGGGCTGGTGTCCAAGAACCAAGGGAGCCTGAACATAAAGACAGAGCCTTCAAGAGTGTCCATGGGGACTTGGCTGACATAGTTGGGGGAGGTGGGGCAGTATTGCACTGGAATGGATATCTTCTGGAAGTAAAGAAATGAACCCAGAATGCATCTGCTGGGGTAGAGAGATGACTGCCCAGAGGCCAAATGCAGCAGGAAACATACCCTCTTTAGCTCATCTGGTGTCAAAAAGAATTTTATCCAGTTGTCCGCATTTTTTAAATTGCTGCATTTCCCAAACAAATCTAGATGTCCAGCTTCTCTTGCACAATCAGAAGGTGTGCCCACGGAGGCTGCATTCTGTGCATCCACCCCGGGGCCCACTCTGAGCAGCAGCGTCCCCTGTGGCCACGGCAGGTGCTGCTCCCCCAGCTCTGGCCTGCCTGGCTCTCCTGGGCCATGGACCACACCTGCCTGACATTTGTGTCTGTGACTCCTCCGGGGCTACGGTGTCAGCACACGGAACAGGACGGGCAGTCAGTAAATACATGTTGTTCCCACGACTGCTGAATGGCAGGTGTCCAAGAATCCCGGGATGGAGACAGAGAAGGCAGAGAGTTCTGGCTGGAAAGAAAGTTGAATCTGAAGTTCTCGATTTTAACATCTGGAGACATCCAAAACTAGAGCAACCTCCACAACCCGCCTTTTCAGGGGCACTGAGCCTGACCCCTCAAACTCGGCAGGGCCTCGGCTTTCCACCAACCCTGCTCTTTTTCATCCCGCCCTGTGTTGCTTTGCTAGCACTTCAGTCTCCTGTTCCAGGAAGGCCTCCCCACACAGCCCTGCCTTTGCCAACGCTGTGCCTGGATCCACATTCTGCTCTGCATGGGCTCATGGTGGAAGCCCTTCATCTGTTCATTTCTGAGTGAGCACAAGGAGCACAAGAGCACAAGGGAGAGGGCACAGTCTCCAGGGGACACAGTCCAGTGAACTGCAGTGGGAGGAGGTCATAGAATGCAAAGCAGGAACCGTGACAGCAGGCCTGCACACTTCTTTATCCGGTCTTCCAAAGCTAGATGACTCCATCTGGGGCACCAGCTCCTAGTACCAAGCCTGGTACACAGTGGGAGCTGCAGCTAGACTCTGAAGGAGGGAACGTCCTGGGTGCAGGGCCAAGCAGGAGGAGCACTGTTCCTTGCGAGAGGGAAGAAGTCCCTGGGGCTTCTTGGAGGAAGGAACGAGGTGCTACTTGAGCCAAGACTTGGATGAGGGGCGCATGTAGTGGGGACATCCCAGGCTGTGTGAGCAGCACGGAGAGCAAGTACGGTTCATTAAGACAGGTGTGAGCCAGGACACTCTGGGAGACAGCAGGATGGGAGGTGTCAGAGGTCGGCTAGGACCTGGTCGGGGTCTGCTCTCTAGGCGAAGCAGATGGAATTCTTACATGAAGACAACAAGGAGCATTTAACCAAGGAGGCATCCAAGTCAGGGCAGGGTTGTCAGAAAGGTGTTCTGGGGATAGGTGTATGGAACAGATCAGAAGCACAGATTGGCTGGACTGTCAGCCATCCACGTGGCCCGCCTCCAACTGCCTCTCCTTTGGGACCCAGCTCTCCCCTCTACTCATCTGGGCCCTGCCTCCACTCTGATGTGGGGACTATGTTTCTTTGGGTTGTTCTTTCACTTTCCGCGTATCCAAACTGCCTCTCCACCTGTACTGGGACCCCGGGGAGGACCAAGCCATGTTTTCTTGCTCCACGGATCCCCTGGCCACCACCCCACATGGAGATA